>NW_024062723.1:680927-1361854 GCF_006381635.1 Hibiscus syriacus | reverse complement strand
TTTCTGGTTTACTGAGTAACCAAGCTTTCTGGTTGACTGATGATGCAGAAAAGGTACAGTAAGCCGTAACTCTTTGCATATTTGATTGTGTTGGATCTTCTATATTTGGCCCTTCTGTGATACTAATAAGTGGTGATGGCAAAGTTTTGTTTCGGAAAGTAAACTAATGGCTTGTTTTGTGTCATGGACTCGTATGGTGTCATGCTGAATTAGTCATTGTATCGGTGTAGTACTCGTATTGTTGTTGGAAACCAATTGTTTGTCCTTAGTTGGCCCGATAGTGTTTTAAGCTTTCTTTGTTGTTATGAGACTTGCTAGTTGGTTCTGAATTTGATATTGCCAGTGCCCCTAATTCAAGTTGATACATGCTTTCCCTTTTATGCACTTCTTTTAACCATGGATTTCCGTTTTCGATTCTGCAGAAATTATGTTGTTCAGTTTATTTTGGATTTAAAAATTCCATCCGCCACTTCGACATTGGTTTCTCAATTCGAAGGGAGCTACGTGCACCTCTCTTCACAGAAGTTCAGCAGCCATGTGGTTGAAAAATGTCTCGTGGTGTTAAATGACGAGAGCCGATCGAAAATCATCAACGAATTGCTCTCTACAACTCACTTTGAACTATTGCTTCAAGATCCACATGCAAATTATGTTGTGCAAACTGCTCTCCATGTGTCGGAGGTATGAGAATCGATAACTCTTCTAATTATTTACGAAAACTCAAATCTGCCAATCGCATCCCATCTTTGTGTCTGGCTTGTATGATCCTTTATAACATTTATATGCATCGGTATTGGACTCGTCGATGTTTTATGGTAGACAAATACTTGTACATATAGTGACAGCGTTAGGAACCGGGGATTAAATGATTACCGGGACGGATAAGGTCGAAATTTGATGCTCCTACTTCGAAGACTTTGTTTTCGAACCAAATTGTTTTGTTTGAGATCCTCTTTTATTTCATGTTACTCTAAACCTCTTACTAATCACAGAATGTGTCTCATATCTCCTCTTTCCTTCCCACTTATGTTAGAGATCTCTGCACAATTCACTTGTCGAAGCAATCGAGTCCCATAAAGCACTATCGCGCAACAGCCCGTATTCGAAGAGGATCCTCTCTAAGAAGCTTCTCAAAAAGTGATGTACATTCTCAAAAAAGAAGCCGTCCTCTGTCGTTTTGTGTCTCTGTTACTGTAGTTTTCTACCGTCCACTATAATCGTCGTATATATAAACGGAAACCGGAAGGCGCGCTTCGACCCGAGGTAGAGTCTTTTGTATTCTCGGAATGGCATGGAAATCCCTCCCTTGTGCTCACAAGAGTGTAAAAGATAAAGCAAATTTTGAACCAAGTTGCTTAAATTTTGGACATTGTATTATTTATGTTGTTTTGTTGGTCTCTCTATCTATGCCATTGGATGTTTATTTTGCAAATTTTTTTATGCCCCAATGAAGAAATTCGAAAATAAAAAATATAGACATTAAATTTATTCAATAAATAAATTAAGGGTAAAGAACGTAAATAGTCATCCGACTATAAGATATTGTTTTATTAAGTTTTTCAACTATTAAAAGTTATAAAATGGTCACTCGATTATTCATCATGTTTCAAACTCGTAGTTTTCTGTTAAAAAATAGACGATTTTCTGAGTTGAATGTTAACTTGTTAATTGTTATATGATAAAACTTGATCTTAAAATCTCAAATGACTATTATATCTCCATCATCACTCATGTTAACATCCAGTTTAAACAACTTTCATTTTTTTAACATAAAAGGACGATTCTGGAATATAATGAATAGTTATATGATCATTTTGTAATTTTTAATAAATGAGAGACTTAACAAAGTAAATACTCCATAATTGAAAGACCATTTTATAACTTTTAATACTCAATAAACTTAATAAAGTAGTATCCTATAATCGGAACTATTTACGTTTTTTACTCATAAATTAATCAAAATAAACTTTCGGTTCTTCAATTTTAAAAATAATGATTTATGAACATAACAAGACAAAGTAATTAGTGTAACCTACGGGAAGTAGGCAGTAATAGAAAATGTATTTGCCAAGTGTTTTTGGGACACGTGTTGATCCTCCCCAAGCCTTAGGGACGTTGACGTATCACGTTGTCCGAAACTGATCAGATCTCCTCGCCGTTCTATTCATCCACTAATTCTTTGATATATATATATATATATATATATATATATAACCACGTGTCATTCTTAGAGTCAATTTATTTCATATTTTAACTTTTACTTATTAAATAAATCGGATGAGATTAGGGATGGAACCGGTCGGGTTCGGTCAACTCAATCCAACTAGAAAATTATATATTTTTCATTTGATTTGATTCGACTCAAAAAATATTCACTCACTTGAATTTGATCCGAATTTTTAAGATAAAATTTGAATCTAATTCGACTTGAAATAATATATTTATTAAAAATATTATTTTTATTCAATAAAAATAGCGATTTAGTTAAAAATATATATATATATATAGGAGAATTATTGTAATTATCTCTAAATATATAATATAAGATTATATATTTTTTTGGTCAAATCAGATCAGATATTTTTTACCCTAAATTCAAATCTGATCCGAACATAACCTCTAAAAAACTCAACCCAACCGGAACTTATTTTTTTTTAAAAAAACTACATGATATAGTCGGATTAGCACCCATTGGCTTCGGGTCACATGCTCATCTCTAGATGAGATTAAAATACATTTGAGGTCCACGTTCGAGCATTAGAAATATTTGGAGTGTAAGCATTCATTGTTAAATAATTAAAAATTATATTTAATCTTCGTATTTACCTCATATTAATAAAAAAAATATAAATGAACGACTAAAATTAAGTTAAATATAAAACAATAATTATTTTTATAGAATATGTATTACATTTAAACGCATCTGAACCAATCACCTCTAAAAATTGTAGCAAATTTTATCATATTCGTTTGAGATTATGGGATCAAATTTAATCATATCTCAATCATAGATTAATGTTCAACTCAGATTGTTGTCAAATTTTTTAATGAAAAATAACAAATTTGGAACATATAATCAGTTGATCATTTTGTAATTTTTAATAGTCGATAACTCAACAAAGTAATTCCTATAGTCAAATATCACTTTATAACTTTTAATAATAAGAGATTCAACAAAATAACACTCTATAATAATTATTATTAATATGACAACATTTATATATTATATCCACATTTTAGCAATTAATATAAAATACAAGTACGAATATCAAAATGTATGTATGCTTATTAATAATTTAACTTGGGAAATGTTAGGGTTTTCTCGGTCAATGTAAAATATATTATTAGCGACAATGGTACAATGGTCGTTGGTTTCGAGTAATTTAAAGATTTTTTAATTTAAAAATATTAATATTTTATTAATTATTTTTACTATTGTGACATAATAATAATTTTAAATTTCGATTATTTTAAAATTGAATTGAAATAGATCATAAATAAATAAAATTTATCTTAACGTTTATTTTCATTAACTTATTATAAAAATTCTTAATGCCAAAATAAATTAGTTAATTGCAGAGCAAATCCTTCGAATTTCACCATTATTGCCCGTCTTCACACCTATGTTACTCATCTTCACCATCGACCTAGCGAATTCCTTGTTAAAGTTCAATGGCTTTCTCGCCCAGTAACTGCTGGATGACGGTCCTTGTTGACGGGTCGGTCCTCAACTTCTGGTCCAACTTGAGCACGCCCCGGCCGTTCTTCAAGTTGGTGAAGAAGGATGTGTCGAACTTGTCGGCACTACCGGTGTCCAATTCGACACGCTGGAAGTTGTTCCCGTTTTGCCGACAAAATGTTCGCAGCTGAGGGAGAAATGATCGGTTGATTGTCGTGTCCGGACCTTAGTGTTGGGAAATAAACGAGAACGAGTAATTTCCCTATAACTAGTTTAGTGAGAATGCGAAATAAAAGCGGAAAAATAATACCCGAAATTGATAACGGAGTTCAGCCAATTATGCATACGTCTCCGGACTGCTGCAGATCTTTTTCTAAAGAGAGAAAAATTTACAGGTGTTTACAAAACACTCACTACTCACAAGAAAGCTCTCTAGTATTGAGAGAAAGAAATAATTTGGGATGATTATGAAGCTAAATGAGCTAGGATATTTATAGTTGAAGCTTAGGGACTAATATTTGAAAATACCCTAAAGTGCAATGACTAAAATTGCATTTTCCACTTTTTTATTTCAAACAAAGTGGCCGCCTAATTTTGGTTAGCCGCCCATGTTGTTTCCTTTCAACAATATTGGCTTGAATATTCAACAATCTCCCACTTGAAGACTGATTTTAATCTGTCTTCACACCTCGATCAATGCAACAATATTTCTAGTTTTGTTATTCTAGTATGTCAACTGAAGCTGAACACAACTTCAGTTTGTCTGTAGTCACCGCCCTGTAAACCCACTTGTTATTGGGCAGTTTCTCCTTTTGATAAAAGTGTCTTCATCCCTTTCTCGCTCATATGGCCAAGCCTTTGGTGCCATAGGTTTGATTTTCCATCAGCATCTGTTACTGCAATGATATTCTCTAAGTTTGAGGTTACATAGAGAGTATCAATCTTCTTATCACGAGCAATGACGAGTGCTCCTTTGGTAATCTTCCATTCACAGCCTGAAAAAGTTGTATTATATCCTTCTCTATCAAGCTATCCTACAGAAAAGTTGTATTCTCTAAGTTTGAGGTTACATAGAGAGTATCAGTCTTCTTACCACGAGCAATGATGAGTGCTCCTTTGGTAATCTTCCATTCACAGCCTGAAAAAAGTTGTATTATATCTTTCTCCATCAAGCTATTCTACAGAAATCAAATTTCTTTTGAGACCAGGAATATGTCTCACTCCTTTCAGCGTCCAAGTGGTCTGGTTTGACAACTTAAATCGGATGTCTCATTTTCCGACGATCTTCAAGGTTTAATCATCAGCTAGATGAACCTTCTCAAAATCACCACCGACATAGTTCTCTATAATTTCTTGGCATGGGGTGGAGTGCCAAGATGCCCCTAAATCCAAGATACATGATTCAATCAGACTGTTGACTCTTAGAATCATGGCATCATCTGTCTTCTCTGTCATGTTGGCTTCCTGTGCACCGATATCTTTCTTCAATGCTTGACAATCTCTTTTAAAGTGACCATTCTTGCCACAATTATAACATGTAAAATCTTTCTTTCTCGTTCTTGATTTTCCCCTTCTGGATTTGGATCTGCCACGATTTGAATTTCTTTATGAAGTTCTCTCTCTAGACTCCGTGTGCAAGGCTGAGGAGGTTGATGTTTCACCCGATTCTCTTCGTCGAATTTCTTCGCTCAATACCAAATCCCGAATATCGTCGAATTTCAATTTACTGTTTCCCGACGAGCTGCTAACTGCTGTAACAGTAGCATTCAAACTGTCTGGTAGAGATGATAAGAGAATTAAAGCTCGAATTTCATTATCGAATTCAATTTCCACGGAACTCAACTGGGTTGTGATTGTGTTGAGTTCATTTAGGTGTTGAGTCACTGATGTCCCTTCCGCCATCCGTAAATTGAATAATCGCCTCATCAAATGAACATTGTTTGAGGCCGATGGCTTCTCATACATACTGGAGAGAGTTGCCATAAGACCCGCCGTGGTCTTTTCCTTTGCTATGTTGAAAGCAACATTTTGGGACAACGTCAGTCGGATAATTCTAAGGGTTTGTCTGTCGAGAAGAGTCCAGTCTTCATTCTTCATGCCCTCTGGTTGTTTTCCTAAGAGAGATTGATATATATTTTTTCGGTACAGAAAATCTTCAATATGCATCTTCCAAAAGTCAAAGTCCGCACCATCGAACTTTTCAATTTTCACATTCCCTTCGTTTGCAGCCATCGCTCCCACTCGAATCTGGCTTAGTTTGGATCGTTTCTGACAATTCTTGCGAACCACCGTGTATTATAACACCTCCGTCGATAAATTTGTATCGACGACAAAATTTTACTATTCATGAAATTCACTATTCATATGAATAATAATGAATAGTAACCTCGCAAAAATTGACAAAATTCACAACCAAAAGCTCTGATACCAGTTGTTGGGAAATAAACGAGAACGAGTAATTTATCTATAACCAGATCAGTGAGAATGCGAAATAAAAGCGGAAAAATAATACCCGAAATTGATATCGGAGTTCAGCCAATTATGCCTACGTCTCCGGACTGCTGCAAATCTTTTACTAAAGAGAGAAAAATTTACAGGTGTTTACAAAACACTCACTACTCACAAGAAAACTCTCTAGAATTGGGAGAAAGAAATGGTTTGAGATGATTTTGAAACTAAATAGGCTAGGATATTTATAATTGAAACTAAGATACTAATATTTGAAAATACCCTAAAGTGCAATGACTAAAATTGTATTTTCTCCATTTTTATTTCAAACAAAGTGGTTAGCCGCCCATGTTGCTTTCTTTCAACAATATTGGCTTGAATATTCAACACTTAGCCTGTAGCTGAATACCAAGCAAGCTGCTGTCCCTATTGTGTGTCCTTAAAAAACGAAAATGATATTAAGGGTATAAGAAGGGTATGTGCCCTCAATATTATCGAATATATATATATATATCAAGTCAGATATCAAGTTTTTAAGTAACGTGTATTTTCATCGGATCGAACATATTGATCAGAAATCCAACTTAACCTGATCCATCGTAATCGTATACGGAAAATCACTTACCAACAAGGACTACAAGATCTTTAGTGTCTAGACCAAAGCGAGCAAATTGTTGCTTTTGGGACTCAATGGAGCTCCTAAAGCTAGGCAAGCTGGAGGCATCCGATTGCAACGAAACCCTGCCATCTTTACGTGTAGGCACCTTCCAATTTATTCCTTTTGTCTGCATTTTCATTTCACGTATAATAAAAAGAAACTATCAATTTTGATCAGTTTGAGTACTTAAACTTTTAATATTTTCAAAATAATACCTAACGTTTAGTTTTATTTTCTTTTAGTACCCGTTTTTAAAAACTTAACGTGTTTAATACCTAAACTATTAGTTTTGGTCCGATTATTACATAAACTTTCAATATTTTCAAAATTTAACAGTAAATTTTGAATGGGGGGTTTAAAACGAAACAAAAACTAAAGTTTTTAACGACGAACACTAAAATGAAACAAAAACTATACTTTTGGTATGGTTTTGAAAAAAAATGAAAGTTTAATTATTAAAATGGATCAAAACTGATAGTTTAGGTATTAAATATATAATTTAAAGCTTCCACATCCTAGAAGCTTGGGTAAGGTTTACTTAGTCGCAGAGAAGATCCAGAAGAGTCTAAGACTGCACGTCTCATCATATCTTAACTCTGATATTGTGTCATTTTGGACTTAAAGGGTTTGGCGGCGTGACACATGCATATAGTGATGAAATTACCATTTTCAAAGCTATTAACGAGACAATCAAGGAATATCAAAATAACATACGTTACTACCAAAATTTGATTTTCTTTCCATGAAAAAACGCATAAAACTTCTTAAATTTCATTTATTGACGTGTAGTTTGTATATATTTTAAACTTTGGATTTTTTTCATTAATTTTCACTTTTTTATTTCCAAATTAAACTTATTTTAGTTTCTTAATTCTTTTTCTTTTTGTTTCCCTTATGATTCTATGGCTTCATTCTGACTAATTCGAACGGATTTCCGTTGCACACATTACTTTGGTGAGACTCAAACCCAAGACCTTGCTTAAGCGGTATCAAGCTGATTACTACTTGAACCAACTCGATGATTCAGTTTCATACTTCTCATTTAATTGGCACATTAATAGCGTTGGAAATTTAACAAATTTTATGCGATTTTCATGGAAAGAGAATCAAGTTTTGGTAGTAACGTATGGTATTTTGATTTTCCTTGGTTGACTCATTAATAGCCTTGAATAGGGTAATTCAATCACTACATGCGTGGCATAGAGTATATATACCCCCTAAACCATCAACCAATTTCACACAAAAACATAAGATCTTTTCTTGTAAGAAAATATTCAGAAACATGACCAGATTTACTTTATCTAATGTTGTCGTCATCGCCCTACTCTTCACTGGTTTGTTGTCTTTATCCCTTGATCTCGTAGTTAATAGTGTTTTATTTTCTAAACAATTGGTTAATAATATGTAATATTGCAGTTATTACTGTTGTACCTGAGACCGAAGCATGCTTTGAGTTGTCACAACAAGGGAGTTGTCAACTGGTGACTTGTAGGGCAGAGTGTTTAAAAAATCACAATGGCTTTGGTCAATGTACTGAGACTGGAGGAACACCTGGCATTCATCCTACTTTCTCCTGTAATTGTACTTATGTTTGCCCTCCCAGTTCATTTTAGTTTCACTACCATGTACTTCAATAATATACGAGATCCCTAATTAATAAATTACAAATTATTCTTATTTACTATTATTTTATCAATAAATGGTAGTTCGATCATTTTGATTACTTTTTCATATATATATATATAGTTTGATATTCCCGTGGCTAGTTTGTCTAATTGATGGTCTATTTTGTAAGGTGTTATTGACATAAATGTTTAATTTTTAAAAATGATCGAGTAAGAGTCTGATATCTACAAATATGTTCGATGAAGGACATAGCGGAATTGAATAGACTCAAACAAATTGTTGATTTGGTTATAATTTTTCCATTTGGACTTTTTTCTTTTCACTACAGCCCTCAATTTTCAAAAGATGGCCAAATTGCTTCTAGTTTTTTAATATGTTTATTGGACTGTTAAAATTTTTATTACATTGAAATGATAAATCACATGACAAATCAGGACTTGAAAAGTTCATTTTAAAGAACTCTGAGATTTTTCATAAAATAAATCCACCACCTCCCCGCTGTTAAGACTTAAAGGATGATTCATTATCAAGAAATAAAAAAGAAAATGAAAACTAAAAAATTTTCAAAAAAAAATAAAGAAAGAAAATTTTAGGACTGTTTCATAATTTTGAAAAGATAAATGTCAAATCATAAAGATAGAATGACTAAAATATTTACAAATCAAAAGTTCAATGAATAAATTGAAAATTTTATACTTTACTAATCAAAATTAAGGATGACAATTTAATCCTAATCCGACGGGCAGGTGGGATTTTTTTAATTCGGGTCAGAATTTTAAGTGGTGAGGTCAGGTCAGGTCGGGATGAAGGGTGAAAAAACTCCGACTCGACCCGAGGATAATGTTGGATGATATATATTTTCTAATCGGGTTGGATCAGATTCGGGTGGAGAATACCTATTTTGGGTCGGGTCGGGTTAACCAAAAATCCGACCTTGGTCTGATCCGTTGCCATCCCTTCAAAATAGAATTGAGAAAAAAGTTCAATGAAAATGATTTTTATGTCAATACTATATCTTTCAACATTTCATTGGACAATATCCTAAACCTATAACATCCTCCGGTCGAACAGCGTCGTGACTTTAATCAAACGGTCCATAACCTGTTCATAGTGCATAGATTCCTATAGTGCTATAGGAGAATGCGAATAGAACAAATTAGAGAACAAAAATAAACATTAAGTTTCCCTATTTCATATTATACATGATCCGCTGAATAATATGAATCCAGTCATTAACTTGCAATGATTTGATAGTGAACCACACAAAAAGAAAATCGAGGCCATCTCTTGGTCATTTGCTAGTAAGGAACATGATATATGCCGACGAGATAATATATATCCTAGCCGAAATCTCAATCGTTCTTGTTCATCAAAGGATTCATATCCAAATACCATGCATTAGATCTCTATAGTGTAATATTATTATGAACAAGTCAAGTAACCTCAGAGCACAGATTTAGTGCTAAACTGCAAGAGCGTTAAATCTCTAGGTATGGCAACAATGCATATATAAAGAACTTGGAGAGACTCAGCATAACAATATCCCGCCTACTTGGAGCAGCCAATTCATCAGACACGGAGTTTCTTAAAAACTAGTATAACGTATGCAGTGTTCAAATCATCAGTCATGAGCTATATAATCTAGGTATGTCAACAATGCAAATATAACGAACTTGGAGTGACTAGCACAACAATAGCCAGCCTACTCGGAAGTCAGAACTGCCAACTCAACAGGTACAGAGTTTCTTAACAATTAGTATAACAAATGCAGTGTTCAAAGCTATAATCTTGACCAAAAAGAGTGACCCCAAGTTCGATGAAGGGAATTGTATAGTATAGCTATAAAAAAATGTTTCAAAGAAAAAACAGAAGCCTTGAATCCTTAATACAAAAGGATTAAAAAAATTCCACACATCTTATGCAATCATAAATCCACAAGAATCAAATTCGACCTCACAAACGATAAAAAATTACTAAACACAATCTAGGAGAAGGCAGGGTCAATACAATTTCGAGGATGATAATGATACTAAACTAGTAGTTGTAAAATTGATTTTCCACATAGTGTGTAAATAATCCTACACAAAGATACCCGAGCTTAAATATGCACACATCCATTACCTGCACAAGCAAAACCATGAAATCACTTGGAAACCAATAGGATTTCCGGCTTCTTAGCCTTGCTAGGTGTGTTAGCATTGGAAGTCGTATCGGTTGCCCTCATTGCAGCTGCTCTTGCACTCTTATCAAGCCTTATAAGACTCTGCAAAGCCAAGATTGCTCGTGGCGCCAAATCATGAGAGGCCCTCGCATATAAACACCTAACTGTGACGGAGGCGGCGTCCTTCACCTCTTGGGAATTCAACGGACCAAACAAACAATGCCCTAAAATCGTCACCACCGGCCTTAAAAGTTCCCAAGGTAACGGGATCCTCACACCCTTTGCCTCCAAATTCTCAACATTGCCATTAATCCCCAAATTGTTCATCTCCACCACCACCACTTCCTTGATCACATCATCCTCGTAGTCCGCTTCATCACCGTCGCGGCTTCTTGTTCCGTTGCTAAAACCAGAATCCTCTCTACAAACTTGATCGTAACCGTTACTGTTTGCATTAACGTTTTCACGGTGATCATTGTCATCCCGGTCGAATTTTGTCTTGCAAGGACAATCTTGCCCGCCCCAAGCGACGGCAAATTTGCAGAAATCCAGTTTAGACCAAGCCGGCATTTGAGAAACTTGCTTGTAATAACAATCGAACACCGTTCCAACGATGATAGCTCGCTTAGTCGACTTAACTTCTAAATGTGGCTCGAGTGGAGGTGATAAAACGCCGACGGATTGTCCAGATCTGTCGTCAATGGACTTGTAACGAGGAGTGTGGTAAAGAGATGGTTGGGAGAGGTCTGGAATTTGGACGAGAAGTGGTTTTCCGGCACGGGATTTAGCTTCGGAAGCGTAAACGGCGAGGAGAACAGCTTCGAATCCGGCTAGCGACGGCAGAGAAGAAGAATCCGATGAGTGGATACGGGAAAGGTAGGTTCCGGAGAGAAGAGGTATAAAAGAGAGGACGAGAAGACGGAGATGAGGATCGGTGGATTGGAAAGTTTCGTAGAGCCATTGGCAGAGAAGGTCGGATCCGGAACCGGAGGTAGCAGAAGAAAGGGCCGAGGAAATCAGAGAACAAACCGAGGGAGACGAGAGGAGAGAAACGGCGGGACGATCGGAATCGGCCAAGGAAGAAACGATGCCTCCCCCAGAAGGGAGGAGAGCGGCGAGGGATAGGATGCGGGAACGTTGTTTGGAGACGGATTCCCACCAAGAGTGCATCGGATCGTTGTCGGTGGCGGCTGTGGAGGGAGGAGGTTGGTGGTGGACGATGGAGGAGGAAGTGGAGGAGGTGGAGGATGAGGGGGAGTTTGTGGAAGGGTTGCGGTGGAAGTCCATGGCGGAGATTCGGAGCTAGATTTGGGGATTGGGTGATCCGGAACGCGGTAAAGTCGGGTCTATTCGCGGCTTACTAGATTCTATGGACTATAAGTTTAATGAAGCTGACTTTCATTTTCATCTATTTCCGTATTTATTCCTCAAATTCAAGATTTAAATTTAGAGAAAATCGCCTCAGTGACCAAAAAAAAGTTATAATATACGATTTTAACCAATTTTTTTTGGATTTGCCAAAATGACCAACAAAATCGCAACGCGAAATAAAAATCGCAACGCGATCCCCAGAATCGCAAATCAGTTTCCAGAATCGCAAATCAGTTTCCAAAATCGCAACGCGATTCTTGAAAATCGCGATGCGATAGTACAAATTCGCATTGCGATTTTCCATAATCGCAACGCGAATATGAAAATCGCAACGCGAACACATAAATCGCAACGCGTATCCGTAAATCGCAACGTGTATCCGTAAATCGCAACGCGTATGGGTAAATCGCAATGCGTATCCGTATATCGCAACGCGTATCCGTAAATCGCAACGATAATACATAAAATCGCAACGCGTATCCGTAAATCGCAACGCGATATTTAAAGCGCCATTATAATCGCTACGCGTATTATCCCGTAATTCATAACCTAAAACCTAAAATCACAACTCAGTCCCATCTCCATCTCTCACTCTCTACGGCGAAGAAATCCGTCCCCATCTCCGAAGATTTCCGTCCCCATCTCCGGCGAAATCCCTCACAACCATTCACGGTCAGAAATCCCTCACAATATTCAGAAATGGAAAATCAACCTCCGAGGGTTAGTTTTTTTAATTATTTTTATTTTGAAATGTTTGCATTATTGTAGGTTTTTCATATTGAAACTGATGATAAGTTTACTGGTCATTTCAATAATAGATTAACCATTTCACTTAGATTTCATTTCGCGTTACGATTCTGTCGTTGCGATTTTCATTTCGCGTTGCTATTCTCTCGTTGCGATTTTCAAGTTAGTATTTGTCTTTGTCTTTGTTCTGTCTTTTGGTTGAAGTAATGCAATCCATTCAAGTTTCAATTTGCAGAAGAGTCGCAACGAGATAAATGAAAATCGCAACGAGAGAATGACTGTCGCAACGAGAGAATCGCAACGCGAAATGAAAATCGCAACGAGAGAATCGCAACGCGAAACCAAAATCGCATTGCGATTTTCATTTCGCGTTGCGATTCTCTCGTTGCGATTTTCATTTCGCGTTGCGATTCTCTCGTTGCGATTGTCATCTCGCGTTGCGATTCTCTCGTTGCGATTTTCATTTCAACCAAAAGACAAAACAGTGTTGCAAATTTTAGTTTCAAGAATAAACTACTACTTTTTATGTTTATTGTTTTTGGTATATCTTCACAGTGTAGTTTTTGGTATATCTAACTTGGTATGTTATTGTTTTTGTAGAAATTTTTTTCGGCTCAATTGACCTTGAGAAATAAAGTCAGCCTGGACACTACAATTGCAAAGAAGCTTTCACCTGCTCAAAGACAATTGTTTGAGGAAACCTGCTTCGGGCCATGGCTGAGAGTACAGCATCCGGGTGGAGATGCTAATTTGACCCATTTGTGGCTTCAGACCATGACATCAAATCTACCCGACAGTATACAACGTGGTGAGGAAGAGATATGGTTTCATTTTCCACCAGCGTATACTTGCTTTGGGCGGAAGGAGTTCTGCTTAATCACTGGTCTACGATTCGGACACGATGATGTAGGCCGGTACACTCGTCATATCGCCCGCCCATCATGGTTATCCCGGGTTTTTCCGGATGAGTCAATGGAGAAGCCGAACCTACATGTCGACGACCTGAAGAAATTATTTAATAAGAAAGCTGGTTTCACTCGGATGGAAGACGTCGATGTTGTCCGAGTATGCCTTCTACTACTTGTGTATGCCGGCTTTTTAGGCAGAGAGGCCAGACAACCTATTCATCGGGAGCTAATAATATTGGTAGAGGACCTGAATGCATGGAATCTGTTTCCGTGGGGTTCGTATATATGGAAAGCTACCTGGACTAAGTTGTCGTCTGCCTTTGATGACCGCAAAAGTTTGCGGGGCGATGGGTCCAAATACACTTTGTCAGGCTTTGTTTGGGCCTTTAAGGTAAGAATTTCTATATAATGTTTCTAAAATTATAATTAATTATTTAACAATTACTAATTTTGTTATTATATTGTTTGTAGATTTGGATATTCGAGGCTTTCCCCAGCATGCGTACATATGCAATAAAAACGTCAAATGATATTCCCAGGGCTATTTCCTGGAAGAGGAAAACTCTGTTGGATTGGGAAGACTTAATACCATATGCCACAATAAATAATGTAAGTTAACACAAATACTTTCATATAATATATAACAAGTTATTAATAGTAGACGTTTAACTTTGTTTGAGTTTTTATATTTTAGGAGGCCAACATTCCATTACAAAGACTGACACCCACGAGGAAGAGCTTGCCACTGATTGGTGGCAAGCTAGTCAGAATTTTTTTGATGGCACGGATGATGAGCAGCATCCACTTCCTCCAATTCGAGAGCCATCACCTCACCTAGAGCCATCACCCGATCGACCCGACTATACATCTCTAGAACGAGAGCCATCACCTATCCCGTCACATCATCGAGCCTCTTCTCCACCATCACCTCATGATAGGCGACCGGCAAAGATGCCACGACTCCTATCTCCCTGTTCTCCACCTCCACCTCAACGGGATGAGTCAAGGGAGTTACGTGATGAGGTCAATGCCTTGCGTGAGGAGATCGGTATTCTACGCGATAACGATGGTGCATGGCGTGTGGAGGTGTCAACTTTACGTGGTGAGGTTGCCGCTCTACGTGAGATGATAGTATCGTTGCAGAATGAGGTTCATACTCTACGCAACGAGGTAAGTTTAAGATTTTCCATATTTAACTTAATGATAAATTTACTCGTAATTTCACTTAGATTAGCCATTTCACTTAGATTGCTTAGTAAATTTATTCGGTTGCTGCCAATTCTGCTAAACTGTGTATTCTTTAACACTGTGAAATAGTATTTGTCTTTGTTTTGTCTTTTGGTTGAAAGTAAATTTGTTCGGTTGCTGCCAATTCTGCTAAACTGTATATTCTTTAACACTGTGAAATATATTTGTCTTTGTTTTGTCTTTTGGTTGAAAGTAAATTTGTTCGGTTGCTGCCAATTCTGCTAAACTGTGTATTCTTTAACACTGTGAAATAGTATTTGTCTTTGTTTGTCTTTTGGTTGAAAGTAAATTTGTTCGGTTGCTGCCAATTCTGCTAAACTGTGTATTCTTTAACACTGTGAAATATATTTGTCTTTGTTTTGTCTTTTGGTTGAAAGTAAATTTGTTCGGTTGCTGCCAATTCTGCTAAACTGTGTATTCTTTAACACTGTGAAATAGTATTTGTCTTTGTTTTGTCTTTTGGTTGAAAGTAAATTTATCCATTCAAGTTTCAATTTGCAGAAGAAGAAATAGTTTACTTTCGCAACACGAAACTTAAAATCGCAACGCGAAACCAAAATCGCAACGCGAAATGAAAATCGCAACGACAGAATCGCAACGCGAAACCAAAATCGCAACGACAAGATCGCAACGCGAAACCAAAATCGCATTGCGATTTTCATTTCGCGTTGCGATTCTTTCGTTGCGATTTTCATTTCGCATTGCGATTCTGTCGTTGCGATTTTCATTTCGCGTTGCGATTTTGGTTTCGCGTTGCGATTTTAAGTTTCGTGTTGCGAAAGTAAACTATTTCTTCTTCTGCAAATTGAAACTTGAATGGATTGCATTACTTCAACCAATAGACAAAACAAAGACAAATACTAACTTCAGGGTATTAGTTTGAAACATATTTTTCTTTGTTATCTGATGCATTTTGTGAACTATGATAGAATAATGACTTGGGTGAATACAATGCAAGTTTGAAACATATTTGTCTTTGTTTTCACTGTTTAAATATCATGTCTGTTTATTTACTAATTTTTGTATTTAATTATTTAGCGGCCCGATAGAGTGGATGCTTTACGTCGGGTTATGCTTGCACGACGGAGTTCACGCATCAGACAGCGTGCACGTGCTATTAAGTCTCCGTACACCCCAATAGTGCGAAGACACCGCAAGAAGAAGCCCGACTCGCCTGTCATCCCTCAAGAGTCCACTCCTATCGTTGAAGAGGCCCCCCATATCATTCCTCGAGAGTCCCCTCCCACCGTTCAAGAGGCCACTGTCATCATTGAAGAGGTCCCTCCCACCATTCAAGAGCCCGATTCACATGGCGTCATATGTAGGCTTCTTGAGAAACCCTCTGTCGTGCCGGACATGATGGATTCAAGTTGGCTCTCGTATGAGTTACCGGCCAGTACCATACCGGTATCTGAAGAGGAGAGGGAACAACTACCGGACACAATTTTGGATAACACCCTTTGGGCTAAGACCGCAGTTGATTTTATCTACATGAGCGGAGCAAGGGGTGTTTCACTGACATATGCAAGCTCACCGATGATATCTTTTTGTTGCTTGAACGGCCTTGGTGGGGCGTATTATTAGGGGTCGAAGACAATGGCTATTTCGATGGGGGGGTAAGTCTTATATTTTTCTTATATTTCAATTTGATTAATTTTTTTTTAAATTTATGTAAGTCACTAATATATGTCTTTTTTGTAAAACAGCATATCGATGCGTGGGTGACACGTCTTCTAATAATAAGAAAACTTAAGAAAAATAAAAATATACGATATACAATAATGCCGACGTCTTTTCACGCCGTTCACTTGAAGAATGCACGAGATGAATCATTTGATTTGGGCAATGGACAAGCTAAACTTTATCCTGCATGGTGGGAGGTCGATAAGGTTAGTATTTATTTAGATTGAGTTTAAAGGTTTTATGAAATAAGTGCGCAAATGAATGAATTATTACTTATGATTGCAGGTGTTTATCCCTGTTTTGGAACGTAAACATTGGATTCTCGTCGAGCTTCAGCTCCCATCCCTTAAGACAATAGTGTATGACAGCATGATAAATTACATATCATTGGCTGATTTAAGAGATGTTATTAAGGGATGGAGCTCTCATTTGGCTAAATTCTTGGATGCGATCAATTATTGGACTCGTTCTGGAAACAAGAAGCCAAAGAAGCTCAATATTACAGTTATTAGAGACGAGACCGCGCCACAACAAACGAGCGGAGCCAGAGGAGATTGTGGTCCTCTCGTATGCTTGGCGTTGGAGCGTTTGACGACGGGAAGCATCAAGTATCTACCTCCCACCGATAGAGATAAAGCTGCAGTAGGCTTGTGGTTTCGGCATTATATGGCTAAATCGATATATACGAGACGCTGCCTACCTGCATCCGCGTTATAAAAATGTCCATAAACAATTGGTAAGTTTATATACTTATAAATGAAAATGTTTGGTTAATTAACTAGAATTCAATAATTTGCGTAGAAAGTGTTGTTTGAACAAATGTTTGGTTTCTGCAGGTTAATCTCAGAAGTGAACTGCGTGAAAATGATGTCGAGCTGCAAAAGTTGATTCAATAGTTTAATTGATTGTTTTTTGATTGTTTAATTGATTTGTAAAAGTTGATTCAATAGTAGATGATCGGAAATAAGAATTATTGCTTATTTTTGATTGTTTAATTGATTTGTAAAAGATGATTTGTAAAAGTTGATTTGTGTAATTGATGCGAACATAATTCTTATTTGTGCTTGTTTAATTGATTGAAATGTAATGGTTGATTTTGTTGATTTCAATCTGCATTATGTTGAAGGCAAAAATGACTATCGCAATGCGAAATGAAAATCGCAATGCGAAATGAAAATCGCAACGAGAGAATCGCAATGCGAAATGAAAATCGCAATGCGGAAATGAAAATCGCAATGCGTTTATAATTTCGCATTGCGATTATCTCGTTGCGATTTTCATTTCGCATTGCGATTTTCATTTCGCATTGCGATTCTTTCGTTGCGATTTTTATTTCGCATTGCGATTTTCATTTCGCATTGCGATTTTCATTTCGCATTGCGATTTTCATTTCGCATTGCGATTTTAATTTCGCATTGCGATTCTGTCGTTGCGATTTTCATTTCGCATTGCGATTTTCATTTCGCATTGCGATTCTCTCGTTGCGATTTTCATTTCCGCATTGCGATTTTCATGTTGGGATTTTCATTTCGCGTTGCGATTGTATTTTCCGTGTTGCGATAGTCAAATGCATGCCTAATAGTGATAACAACTGAATAACAAGAGTTGGTTAAGTCAAAATGGTTGGCCTGAGTCATTAATTCAACTGAAAATGTTAAAAGTTCACACATAAAATCCACATAATACAACGTTTGCATTTAAAAATCACCTAAGTTAACAGTCTCAAAAGGTGAAGCCAATCGTGATTGGGATTTTAAAGATGATTGCCTTTTGCTTGACACCATATGAGCTTTGGATTTGATGAGGATCCATATTTTGGTAGAGGAAAGATGATTTTGATGGCACTGGTGATCCACATGTCAACCTTGTATGACCACTTTCCTTGCACCGACTACATGTCGATCTCTTCTTCTCTTCACCCTTAGACGGTATACGATCGTGACTTTTTGGTCGGCCAGGTAGCCTTCTGTCCATGGCTGGTGGCAAAACTGTTTGTAAGTCATCTGGTATGTCCCACTCAGAAGGATGTGGAATAGGGTAGACAATCTCGGCATAAGTCTGTCGATAAACTTCTGTAGTGTAGCAATCCATAGCGTATGCGCTTGAATCATCTTGGTTTAAATGAAGAGCAACTTTTATAACATGGCCACACGGATAACCAGATGTTTGCCATTTCATACAACTACACGTCTTTGCATTTAGATCGACTAGCCCATTTAAGTTATTATCCAGTACTTGAAACAAAGTGTTTGAACATGGTTCAACTCTCCATGACGTTGACTTCACAACACGTTTCGTTATCTTTTTTCAGTCCATGGTGTAACACGATGTTCCAATGTTCCTGTAAATTTAAATAACAATACTTAGTAAAATATAAATATGATAAGTACGAATTCAAAGAAATAATACCTGCATGGTTTCTTTTCTTGTAGTACCACTGTTGAATAGAGGCTCGAAAAAACTCCATTAACATAGTAATGGGTAATTTCCGGGAATGACGACTTAGAGCGTTGATTGATTCTGCACTATTAGACGTCATGAAACCATATCTTGCTCCAAGTTGATGTACTCTTGACCATCTTTCAAACCCGACATCTTCTAGTGTTTGAGCACACTGAGGCAAAACACGTCTTAAACAATTTATATGCTTATTGAAATCCACTTCCCGATAAGCTTTTACAGCCTTCCAGTATGTCCATTTGTGCTTTTTTATACCAGCAGACCTTGATTTTAGATTTCTATACAAATGAACACCACAAAGTCCATGAAAAGCATCTGGGAAACACCTTCTAACAGCGTTGTCAATTGAGTTTGCCCTATCGGATATGATTGTCAGATTGCTAATAGGACCTATGCAATCCCTAAGATGCCCCATAAACCATGTCCATGAATCAGAGGTTTCAGATTTGCCAACCCCGTAAGCTATTGGCAATATCCCATTGTTAGCATCCATGGCTACTGCTAATAAGTTTACTCCAAGGTATCGACCTTTCAAATGTGCTCCGTCAACTATAATAACTGGGCGCATGCAAGTAATAAACGAACGAATCTACAAAATAATATACACAGAAATATAATCATTTAAATGTGAAATGCATGTAACTAACAAAAATGAGTCAACAAAATTATATTGATTTACTAACCGTAGCACCAATGGCGATAAACAGCAACTCAAAGCGTCCATCTCTATCTGTTTTGATATGAGTTACCGACCCAGGATTTTTCAGCTTTAAATTGTGACAATAAGCCGGCAGTTGGGCAAACGATGCTTCTGGCGACCCCCTCAACAATTCCAAGGCATAACATTTGGCTCTCCAAGCTTGAGAATATGATATACTAATCTTGAACCGAGCATTCATGTCAGTCATAATTTCATGTCCCCGATATACCCTGCCATTCAAAACATTAACTCAGCCAGAAAATCACCAACACCTTTTTGTTTGCCTGTCTATGGTGAGGAAAAACTTGGGTTCTTGAACATGTATGTTTATCAATAAAAGTCCTAACTTGAAACATTTTGCAATCTTTTATTCTCTTTGCAATCATACGCCACGTACAGTTTTTGTCAATCATACACCTTGTTTCGAAACGATCTTTGCTTGATTTGTTAACTTTTAGTTGATAGCCATCTTCCACACATTTCGTATATAAAGCTATCTTCAAGTCTTCCTTTGTATCAAAACAATCATCTTTCTTGATACGAATAACTTTTGTGTAACAATCAACTGCTTTCTTTATCAACTCTTCTTCCGGTATCTGAAGTAATTCTGGCATATTCCAGTTATACGCCCGTGGCATTTTCTTTTCTTCGGGGACTTTTTCTTCTTCTTTTTCTTCTTCAGGATTATATGAATTACAGAATGGATGTTCAACATGTTCATTCACAGTCGTAACTTCCTCCTCATTATCATCAACATTACATTCTTCGGCAACGGCTGTTTCATCATCAAAATTCGGGTATTGACCAATATCAATATCATTACACGCATGGTCTGTTTCTTCTTCTGAAACATCATCAAAATCCGTGTATTGACCAATATCAAGTCCGGATATTGACCAAGACCAAATTTCGAATACTGACTAGTACTCACAATTTTTTCTGTTGGCTCATCATCGTCTAACTGGTCAATACGAAACCGGAATTTGGTGCTGAAAGTTGATTGGGATTTGGATTAGAGAAAGGTTGTGGGTTTTGAGAAAAACTTAGTTGATTACTACCCGCTACTGACCCAACAATACTACTTCTAGGTTCAACAACATACAATGTAACATCATCTTGTGAAACCCTAATGTAAGCAATGAATCGTTCAACATCTTCATTGTCGGTTAACAAATAAACTTTACCATTTCTCTGATAAGATAGCCTAAATCCACTTAGGGGCTCTAAATTCAATTTATTTGAAACACGTAGCATTAGAGTTTCATAAGTTAACTTTTGTAAAGACAATTTTAGTTGAAGATTCATGGGTAAAGGCATATATTGTAAAACACCATGAACATTATCCCATGACCCTCCAAAACACAAATCTATCCAAACATGATCAACATTAGATGATTTCATGGTTGTAAATTAATTTACTAAACAGACGAGCTGCGAAACTAAAACCTGTTGCCGGATTGGGAAGGATGTCGTTTGATATAGGAACGGATGTCGCCGGAGAGAGTGATAGATGGAGATGGAATGAGTTGCGATTTAGGGATTTAGTTTATGATTTCAGTGTTATATACCCAAAATTTCAGTGTTGTGATTTACAGATTCTCGTTGCGATTTACGGATTATCGTTGCGATTTACAGATTCTCGTTGCGATTTACGGATTATCGTTGCGATTTACGGATACGCGTTGCGATATACGGAAACGCGTTGCGATTTACGGATACACGTTGCGATTTACGGATACGCATTGCGATTTATGTGTTCGCGTTGCGATTTTCATATTCGCGTTGCGATTTTGGAAAATAGCAATGCGAATTTGACTATCGCATTGCGATTTTCAAGAATCGCGTTGCGATTTTGGACACTGTTTTGCGATTCTGGGGATCGCGTTGCGATTTTTATTTCGCGTTGCGATTTTGTTGGTCATTTTGGCAAATCCAAAAAAAGTTGGTTAAAATCGTATATTATAACTTTTTTTTGGTCACTGAGGCGATTCTCTCTTAAATTTAATCAAAATAAATATTTAAAAATATCATATTATTATAATATTATTGAATGCCTTAGTGATAAAAAATAGGGTCAATTATACAAATGTTGCATCGGATATTGTTTTATTTAGTTTTTCGATTATTAAAAGTTTTAAAATAGTCATTCGACTATAGAGTGTTATTTTGTTGAGTCCCTCGACTATCAAAAGTTACAAAATGCTCACCCAACTATTCATTATGTTCCAAACTCTTCTTTTTTCGTTAAAAATTTGATGCCATTCTGATTTGTAAATTAACATGCTGATTGAGATATAATAAAATCTAGTCTCATAATCTCAAATGATTATCATATCTCAGTCAACATAGTAACTCTCTATAATTGAATAATTATTTTATAACTTTTAATAGTCGATGGATCATTTGTGTATTTTACCCTACAAATAATTAAAAAATTTGGATTCAAATAAGACTTTATTACCAAACTTTACCCTCTCTCCTATTTGTATTTTTTTTTGGACAAAAATGAGAAATTGAACGGATTTAGAGTACAATGAATGAAATACGATAAGAGTAAAATTTAGTAATGATTGGTGTAATTTATCCTAAAATATATTTATAGAATTATAGTAAATAACCCAAAGACAAAGAATTTCCTTTGACACGACACAAACTAATCAAACCCAAATTTTCTATCTTAATTCTTAAACAGAATTCACGTTTTCTTTAGCAAATAGCCAAACAGAATCTGCCATGCCTGCTGTTAAAAACATTTCTAGTTTTCTTTGTTCATGCTAAAATATAGGGTAATAAATGGCAATGGCCATGCATGCATGGTTGATTCAAAGATCGAATTCTGTTTGGTTTCCAAGGAAAAAAAACAAAGGCGAATCATAGTTGAAGAGGGAAAGTTAAAGAAAGTTTAACAAAGGGGAAGAGTGGGAAATTTTCTTTCATTTTCCCATCAACAATCTTCTCCATCGATTGTTGTTGGGAATTTCTTTTAATTGGTATTTTACTTAATATTTAGAACCTTAAAATCCATGGCGAGCAAGCTCAAAAGGGCCATCGGCCGTGTTAAAGACCAGACTAGCATCGGCCTCGCCAAAGTCGGCGGCAGCACGTTACTTTCCGATCTCGACGTAGCCATCGTCAAGGCGACGAGACACGAGGAGTACCCCGCCGACGAGCGACACATCCGAGAAATACTCTCATTGACGTCGAGTTCGAGGGCCTATGTCAGCGCGTGCGTTAACTCCCTCTCGAGACGTCTCAACAAGACCAAGAACTGGACCGTGGCGTTGAAGACGCTCGTGTTGATCCACCGTCTTCTTGCCGAGGGCGATCCGGCGTACGAGCAAGAGATCTTCTTCTCGACGAGGCGCGGGACTCGGATTCTCAACATGTCCGACTTCCGCGACACCTCGCGGTCCAACTCGTGGGATTTCTCCGCGTTCGTGAGGACCTACGCTTTGTACCTCGACGAGAGCCTGGAATTCAAGATGCAGGGGAAGAACGCGAAGCGGAATATGTATAAATACGACGAAGAATTCGGGGAAGAAAATAACGATAAGGCGGTCGTCATTCGATCCACTCCGGTCCACGAGCTGAAAACCGAGCAATTATTCCAAAGAATGCAACAATTGCAGCAGATTCTTGAACGTTTCTTAGCTTGTCGACCAACAGGTTCGCATGTGTATATATATATAGATATATATATCTAATCTTACTAATGAACACCTATATGACATGGATTAATGGTGTACTATTTGTTTTTGCATGATTGGAAAAAAAAAACAGGTGAAGCCAAATGTAACAGGGTGGTCACGGTGGCGCTTTATCCGATCCTGAAAGAGAGTTTCCAGATATATTACGACATGGCGGAAACAATGGGAGCTTTGATCGACCGTTTCATGGACGTTGACATGTCGGATACCATGAAAATCTACGACATTTTTTGCCGACAAAGCCAGCAATTCGATGAGCTCGATGCTTTCTATTCGTGGTGTCGGACTTTCGGCGTCGCACGCCCGTCGGAGTTCCCCGAGATCGAGAAGATCACCCAAAAGAAACTCGACCTCCTGGATGAGTTGATTCGCGACAAATTGGCTTTGGAGCAAGGAAACACAAGTAAAGAGGAACCAATGGAAGTACATGAGGAAATCAAAGAAACCGAACCTGAAGAAGATATTAACGCGGTTAAAGCATTACCACCACCGGAAAATCTCTTCGAAGAAGAACTGGAGAAGAAAGATGACGATGATAACTCTAAAGCTATAATTGTGCAACTAGAGGCAGACTTGTTGAACTTAGGGGAGGAAGCGATTTCGAGTGAAGACCACGCCAATAAATTGGCATTAGCATTGTTTGACGGCCTTGCACCGGCCGTTCCGTTGCCGGGACCGAGATGGGAAGATTTGATCAAAGACGAGACCGATTGGGAAATTGCACTCGTTCAATCCGTGAGTAGCTTAAATAATCGAAAGGCGGAACTCGGCGGCGGTTTCGACAAGTTGTTGCTCGACGGAATGTACCAAAAGGGCCAAACAATGGCGGCGATGCAAAGTTGTGCAGCAACCGGAAGTGCAAGCAGCGTCGCGTTCGGATCAGCCGGAAGACCAGCAATGCTAGCACTGCCGGCACCGCCTTCATCGAACGGTTGTGATAAGAACAATAATGGATCGATGCAGGTCGATCCCTTCGCGGCGTCACTCTCGGTGGCCCCTCCACCGTACGTGCAGATGTCGGACATGGAGAAGAAGCAGAAGCTCCTTGTGGAAGAACAGGTGATGTGGGAGCAATACAGAAGGAACGGAATGCAAGGACACGTTGGACTGTCGAAAGTAGAAACGTATCCGTACAATCAAGGAGGGTGGTATACTCATGGTTATTGAAGCTTCAAAATTGTTCAGTGTGGATCGTAATTGTGTAACCAAAGTGGGAACATTATGTTCTTCCTTTTAATTCTATTGGTTTGCTTTACCTAACAAATTTCACATCCATCAACAACCAGTTTAGAATCAATCATTACTATCATTATTTCAAATTCACTTTTTATTCGAATGTCGTATAGAATCGCGCCACCTCTATTAAGTGGTGTTTTTCACGTCTATTTTACGACGAGTGTTCTTAAAAATATTCGAGTAAAATATGTTAAAACTTATTATTTTATGCAATAACATTTCAAAATTTTATGAATATTCATTCAAAAAAAAACAAAGATAAAATATACGTGCATGAATATGTAATTAAATGTATATAACATACTGCACATGTAATTAAATATTCTGGATTTTCCGGAATAGGTTAGTTTATTTTATTTTTTGATTTGATATTTATTTGGCTGCAGGGATGACGACGGCACAAATATTGCAAAAACTTATTATAGAAGTGATTCTACTCTCTCAGTTTACTTCGAACGTCAAAATTCTAATATAGTTGGGTAAACAGCACAAGGAGATCTTATTTCATCGAAGAGGAACCCAAAAAATGTTGATATTCCTATCAAAATCAACAAAGAATCATAAAAGAATGACCCTTTTCTTTACCATGATAAAAGAATCACAAGTGTGAAAAAAGGTGAAAGCAAGAGGAAAGGGAAGGGTTGAAAAACTGTCATTCCCTCATTTTGCAGAGTTGAAGGTAAAGTTACCAGAACTCACATATTGGGTCCAGTATGACTTGTACTTGGCGACCGCCAGATCCAACCATGGCTTATTGTTCCATTGTAATGGATGACGGCTGCATCTTCTATCGCTTTTTTGTTGAGGGCCGGATCGTATCCGAGTCCTAATACGTGTTGCGGAATACGGCTATTGGATATAACAAAATCGTAACTGATAATTTGAGAAAATAAAAATGATGATAAAAAGAGACACAAAATTTACGTGGAAAACCCCTAAATAAAATAGGGTAAAAATCACGGGCAACGGTAGAAGAATTTCATTATGAGAAAATAGGAATTACGACTTCTCTCGATCTACTAAGGAGGAAACAATGATAATTCTCTCTTGATAAAAAAAAAAGAGAAAACAATTCTCAAGAAACTCTATAAATTCTCTCTAGTATTAGAAGAAAGCTAGAATACTTTGGGATGATTTTGAAACTAAATGAGTTAGAGTATTTATAGTTGAAACTTGAGGACTAATCTTATAAATACTCTAAAGATTAAGGACTCAATTTGGTAGTTATGCCTTTATTATTTCAACAATTTGCAGCTACTTTATTGACTCCACAATTCCACTTGCACACTTGCACATTCGGTGCATTAATGCACCGAATAATTGGTTAAATTTCAACAATACGTGCCATTTTCGGTCCAGCGGATGAGTCAGGTTATGGAAAGTGATCAGTCCCGGTGGCAACGTGCCAAGCTTCCAAAGAGTTCTATCCTCATTCTGCAAAATAGTTTCTTCATCAGTGACAATCCAAGTGGTTTCTAGATTCAGCTAATATGATATAGAGACATGAGTTTCAATTGGCCTTTTGTAAATATTGACCAAAGGCTCGAATTTCGGATTGAGCCGAATTTAGATAAGCATTATAACAGTTTAACATTAATACCGTAAATAGGTCCGACTTGAACACAACCCATTGAAGGACACATCTACAAGGAACAGTAATGAAATAAGAGAAGAGCAATAGTGAAGCAATACCAAATCTTGCCAATGATGATATATGGCTGTGATGTTTCGCTTTCTCCACTCTTTCAAATCAAAAATATTCATCCCGAATGCCCAACCGCAAGCATTCGGTTTGAAATTCTCTATGATTATCGGATTGGAGAAGTTGAGATACTTATCGAATCTATGGAAGCTCTCTTTACAGGTCTCCACTGCTCCATTTACCATTCCTTGCAGATCAATATCCCAGAGAGGCGTCAAATCCTTTTGAACTACAATGTCATCATCCAAAAACAGGATTTTGTCTAGCTTCGGATAGACTTCAGGAAGATAGAATCTAAGATGATTAAGCATCGATAAGTATTTCGAGTTCCTATATTTGAGATTGTCAGCACCAACGGAGAGAGAGGAAGCGTGATTTGCCTTGAAGTAATAGTCTTTAATTCTAACAGATGCGAGTTGTCGAAGAACGGAGCAGTAAGACGAATTCAACCACTTGAAATCATCGATGTTCTTGACCTCGACTGTTGCGTTTTCGGGAGTATTCATGATGAACCACATCCTCATCGCTGCAAAATTCAGTTTATCGGTCACTACATGGAAAACGTGTTTCTCCGGCTCGTTCGCGTGCACTACTGTTGAATTGACAACCACTGATGTGGCCAGTACATTATCGGAAAAGATTGCATAATGGTATAAAGAAGGATCTTCAAGCTTTTCATTTTTTGGATCCTTCTTGTTCTGATATCCATGAATGTAGTAGTCTGCTGCTAGCTGCAGAGTTAGGCAATGCAATGGTTTCGGGACGGTTTTTGCGGCTAACTGAATCAAGAAGGAACTCTCTTTCTTCAATGAATTGAGATTATCTTCCGCTGGCTGAATCATGGCTCGAAGTTTTCTTGCAACTACGTAGCAATCATAGAGTTCATCTTTTGCCATAGACAATGCATGCCCCATTGCTTTCGCACTATCAAGTGAACTGCAAATACAAAAGTTCTTCATGAAACCCTGTAACACACATACCTGATAACCAAAGATTAAAAGTAGCATAGGAGCAAATAAAACCATATACAGGTAACTAATTGCTCACTTCTATAGTCGAGGGACTATTTTGATGATCAACCTATAGTATAGGGACCTGTAAAATAATTTAACTAAAAAACCAAAACAAGGGACATAGAGCAGCAATACCCAGGATGAAGCTCGGCATCAGAGTCAGCATCTCCAATAACATATAAACTTTCTCTGACATGTTGCAAAAGAGAATTGTAAAGAACAATTTTGTTCTTGGACTTGGCAATGTTTGCATATACTTTTGCCATGATAATCTGGTCACGCATAAGCTTCAAGGTGGAATCAGAATTAGGGTTCTCGTAATCTCTTCTCCATATACTGTATTTTCCCCGGACAACAATGTCATTGTTTTTCAAGCTCTCAATTGCTGCTGTTGCTTGCATCTGTTTGTCAGCCTCTTTATCTTGGCGAATAAGTTTTGCGGTACGGAGTTCCCTCCTCTTTTGCCGCAGCATCTGAATACCCCACATGCTATCACAAATATAGACCATGAAAGAAATTGGAAAACACAATATAGGGCCTAGATGGTTTACCTGGCGCTTGAACTTCACAGGGCTCCATGATGGCCGTCGATGATTTTCAACTTCATCTTCTCGGAATTGATCGTCGTCGGTAGAGTGTCCAACATTTTTTTCAAATGGTGTGGCAGTTTGACATGATTCTTTCAGCTTAATTACCTAGGAAATAATAACTCAACTATTGATGCCAAGCCATGTTACTCAGTTCATGCATTTAATTTGGTTATACAAACTGTTACGAATTTGAACACCATGAATAGGAAATGGAATCTGAAGTTTCGATATCAGATCATGAATTGCAAGAAACCAGCGTAACACAATCAAATAGAAATACCTGTGATTGTGAACCCTTTACATTGATAGGGTTTTCGAGAACCCACGAAGCAGAAAGGTCCTTCATTTTCACCCTACTTGTTCAAATAGTTCCCGAAACATCACTGTATGTTGCAATTATGTCAATGTCCTGTATGAAACAAGATATATATGAGCACCCTTCATGTTAGTAGTGTAGTCAAAGACAGATAAATTCTGCTTATTACCTTCTCATCGCCATTGAACATTTGAGCTGCAGAGGAAACGTCTCTTTCCTGCTCGTCAACGTTCGGACTGATGGTTAGTTTGTGCAACATTAAGAAATCATGAATGCAGGCTGTGGTACTGCACGCTATGATTAGTTATGAAGCAATTCCGAATTTCAATAAATCAAACTACAATGTAATTCAAAATCTACAAATTGTAAAGGAAATCTCTGCCATACAACGGGTGATATGCAGGCAGCGGTATCAACCACTATGTTTACCTAGGAAACAATTCTGAATTTCAATAAAACAAACTACAATGTGATTTGAAATCTATGAAAGATAAAAGAGATCTTTTTGTGATACAGCGGCCAACCTGCACCAGCGGTATGGAACACTATGATTAACTATGAAACACTTAGGAATTTTGAAAAATCTAACTACAAAATGAATCAAAATCTAGAAGAATATAAAGGAAACCTTTCTGTCATGCGGTAGACGATATGCAGACAGCATCATCAAACACTATTATAGCTATGAATTACCTTTGTATTTCCATTAATCAAACTACAACGTGATAAGCTAATAAACACTTCTGCAATACACTGGTTGATATGCAGGAGGCGGTTTCCAATGCAGTGATAAGCTAATAAACACTTTTGAAATTTGATAAATCAAACTACAATACGACTCAAAATCAATAAAAAAAATATAAATGAAACCTTTCTGTTCTTCGGCAGTTGATATGATTTGAGTTCTCTTCCACTGGGAAACAATATTGAACAGATAATTAAGGTCGATTAAAATTAGGATAAAAATCACTCAAAATCCTAGAAATGATCTCACATTGTGTCGTCATCTGATATTTCAGCATCAACAATGATAATACTGGAAAAAACCTGAAAAAACAACCATTAATGGTGTTAGTATACATACGGAAAATCAATGATAATTACAATTAGAACTGGCATAGAAAATAAACAGAGTAATCAGATCATTATCTGATAAACATTCCGCATTTTTATTTTACAACAATCTTACAGTTACTTTGGATCCTAATTTAATGAAATCAATGCGTAAAGATCTAAAACTTTTGATCGATCATTGAAACGGAATAACTAGCTAATTTAAATCCAAATTAATCAAATTGAAACAAAAATAAAAAAGGATACGAGAGAGCGAAACATATCAGAATACGTACGAGTGCAAAATAAGTGAGTAGCAGGGAATTGGAGCTCCACAAAGTCCTCGAAGCTGCTTCCATGGAGACGAGAGAGAGATTTTGGTCTTCGATTTTGCTTGAAATTCAGCGGGAAAGTGACGAACAGGATCAATATAACTTATTTTTTTCGAACGCTTTCCTTCCTTTCTTTTTAAATTATATCAAATTATTTCTCAAATTTCTTAAATCGCATGAATATTACTCTATTTTAATTATTATGGTATTGATGCGATGAATTAGTTGGTTATTTACATGTTGACATGATAATTTACAATATTAATACGATAATTTATGTATAAATAATTAGATGATAAATTTTAAATTTATATATATATTTGGTTTTTATAAAAAGTTTGATAATTCATTTAATTTACCAATACAAGTAAAGGTAAATTATACATTTAGTACCTAAACTATTGATCTGTTTTTGTATCTAAACTTTTATTTTTTTCAAAATCATATCTAATATTTAGTTTGCATTTCATTTTAGTATCCGTCGTTAAAAACTTAACGCATCTAGTACTTAAACTATCAGTTTTGGTCCGTTTTAGTACCTAAAATTTCAATCTTTTCAAAATTTAATGTTAAATTTTGAACGGAATACTAAAATGAAACAAAAACTAAAGTTTTAACGGTGATGTACTAAAATAAAACAAAAACTAAACTTTAGGTATAGTTTTAAAAAATTAAAAGTTTAGATACTAAAACAGACCAAAATTGACAATTTAGATGTTAAATACGTAATTTACCTTACAATTAATTACAACATTAGTATAGTAAACCGATATACGAATGAACTTAACAACACTTAAATTTAAACAAATAAACCTCAAATACGACTCCAGAATGCTTAATAAACACGAGCATAGTTCAAACAATATGAACACGAACTAAAAATTTATTTGTTCAAATTCGATTCATTCGTGGTTCTTTTGCTTGGCAAAGACGCAAGCAGATAAAGGCTTCAAGAAAGGCTGGCATGTCCCCTCAGGTTTATCTTCATGGATCCGGCAGTGTTCTTTCTGGATTTTATATTGTTCACTTAAACCGAAAACTGCCATCAGAACACAAACATGATTCAGCAACTCGCCACCTCTCCTCAATTGTTGACCATGCTCTTTCCACCCACAGTTTGTTCACCATGTCCCATTTTGCTTCGAGTTCCAATGCCTGCAACTGCTCTGCAAGTCGGGTGCCGTAGAAGAGGACTGATTTCGTTGCTTCTCCTTTAAGTTCTTCTAATGAGTCGGTTTCGACCCCTAACAACTTGTGGCAAGCTTCGTCTACCTTGCCTCGGATTGTCCCTCTTCTCTGTCGGAAAATCTGATGGCTTCAGCACAAGTGTCTCTGTACCTTATCTCGCCAATCCCTTTGGGTAGCATATCTGGATGCATGACGAGAAGGTACATCATGTAATCTGATAACCCTTTGTTAATTTTGGATTGTTTGTCAAGATTTCCAAGAGAATTGGATTCCTTGAGCCTCAAGGCATCATCATGGCAAATAAGTTGAGTAGCAATGTGCCAAAGAAGAAGTTTGTGGTCGAAACCTACCTCGATTGTGCTCCATTTAAGAAGCTCCAGGCATCCCATTTTGTCCAGCACATAATCTCCTCTGTAATTCAACAGTTTCTTGCACGAATTGACGTCAAACGTATGGATGATATCGTCACTTCTCTCCTTCAGCTGCCAGAAGATGAAGCTTTTCAGATCGGCATCCACGTCTTCTTACTCGATGTTCAGACTTTTCACCAGCATTTCCTCGATACCGATCATGTCTTGAAATTTTATCCACAGAGAATCCACGTCCTGTTTTTTGAGGCAAAATTTGATCAAGTTGAACTTCGATATCTTTCTCGACCATCTCTTGCCAATTCTCACATGTGTTATTTCTGCATAGAGCAGTAGCCATAGCTTTGTCCAGTCGGAGCGCATAAGAAGGACGAAACCGTAAAACTCAAGAACAACCGCTCCGATCAGCAGCGAGTACGAGACCGAAATGTCTGCTAGTGAACTATTTTTGTAATCAGCAAATTTCATGAACAAAGCCGATTAAACGAGGGATGTAAAAAGGATGAAAACCCGATGCCTGTAGCCCTCGATTTTATAGTAAAGATTTGCTAGTTTGGTGTAGAGCGCATCATACAAAAGGCCGAGCTCACCTTCCACCAGTTCAAAAGCTTCTTCGGGTGACTTGGAGCTGACCATGGAGTGACAAATTTCTCGCTCATTGTAACCAAGGATAAGATCTGCAAATAAATATCTAAGCCTATTGAATAAGTAGAAAGCTTGAGAGAGAAAATCTTCTTGAGATTCCCGAATATCTTTGAGGAGACAGAGACGGCGACTCCGAGCTTGTACCTATTTTTGTAATCAGGTCCGGAGTCAGTAAGATAACGAGTACGCATCAGAGCGAAACCGTTCTCGACAAACTTAGTCCAAGTAAGGAATACTGCGCCGACAATCCATCTAAGATGATTGTCGGGCAGTGATTTCGAAGTCACATACAATGCGACTCCGAACTGGAAAATAATCTCCAGGAATTTCCTCGGCCACAGTTCATTTTCTTCTAGAGAGTAAGCAGAGATGGTGTCGGGGCCGCCGAGGTGCAAGATAAGGAATGGTGGCCACAACGACGGGATCAAGTTTTTGGGCACGGTTCCTCCGTTGATCTCCCGGGCAAGAATGCCTAATGCTACGTTTACCACCATGCCTGCCGACATGTATGCCGACCAAACAAGAAACTTGATCCATATATTTGTCGAGTGTTTCCGTACAGAACCTAGCGTTGTGAGTATTACTTGTAATGACAAGCTGAGTAATAGTAGTGGTCGGATCTCCCACTCATCCCAAACTTCAATTATATTTGCATTGGTTAATCCGGATCAACCCGCCGAACACTTGGTTGTAGTGGATGATAAGCGTAGTTATCATTAGATTTTAATCGAATTAACCGATTAAATCAAATTAGTTCGGTTAATTCAGTCATTCACCGAATTAAATCGGTCAGGGAACGGTTAATAATTTTTTCAATATTCGGTTAACGATTAATTCGGTTTGAAATCGATTAACTAAAGGAATTAACCAAAATTATTAAATAAATATTAAATATATATTTTAAGTTCAAACACGCTACACAATTATTATTTTTAACCACACTAAATTTATTAAATTATCAATACCTAAATATCTTTATTATAATCAAATTAAGAAAATAAAAAAATTATAAAAAACAATTTATAAAAAAATTCAGTTAATTCAGTTAACCAACCGAAATAACCTAACTTAGTTTGGATCAGTTAATATTTTCAAAAAAAGTTTGATTCGATTAACGGTTTAAGAAAAAAAGTTTGGTTAATTCGGTTAATGATAATTCGATCGGTCAGTGGTCGAATTAACCATTTAAACACCCTAGTAGATGAACCTCCCAATGAAAATTTTCTGTATACATAAGAACTTGAACTCGAAACCTTGCTCAAACGATATCAAACAATTTACATGCATTTGGTTCATATGAGACATAAAAAAAAACACTTAAGTCTTTCCAAAGTATGTGGAAAATTATTTATAAACAATTCAAGAATACATATCGAAGCTATTGAGTGATCCATAATTGATTGTTTAACGAACAAAACTCTATAATTGTCATGCCTCTCTAAACAGTGTCGATGGAGCCGCCAGCTAGTCGTGTTTTGGGCAGAGTTCAGTTGAATGCTTAAAAACTGAAATACCAGTCATGCTATTTATAAAGTTGGACTATCTTTTAGGGTAAACTACATATTTAGTCATCCATCTTTTTCTAGAGTTCCATTTTGGTCATGTAACTAATTTTTTCAAAAACATACCTACCATTACGCTTTGGTTCTATTTTGATCACCCACCGTTAAAAAGTTAATGGTGATGTTGTAATGCCACGTCACCATTGAAAAAATAAAAAAATTATCACGTTGTCATAACATCCCGAAAATTTGAAAAATTAATTTCATGGTTCATTTTTTACTAAAATTGGATTTTCCTTTTAAGATAAAAACATAGTTCGAGGAAGCCACCACTAATATTCGTTTAGGATGTGATTGGATAATCCAAAAATATTTTATCATTTTGATAAAATTTAGTTTTAAAAATTATTAAATTAATGTTTTGGTCTACTTTCTAGAAAAAAGACTTCGAGAGTCGATTACGTGTGTGGAAGAGTTAGCACCCTAACAACGCTCGAAAATCGGTATCTAATGAATTAATTATTGTCTTTGCAATGGGATTTATGAATTTAAATTTAAATTAGTGATCCCCTTTTAGTTAAATAAATACAATGTTATTTGACCAATTAAAATTTTAGAGAGAAAAACTAATAATTCATGCATTTAACTGGAGATATTTAATCACCTAATATAAGGTAGAGTGACATTCCTCTTATTTCCAACTAAAGCAGTGCATTATCAATATTTCTTCTCTAAAATTTTGACCACCCACAGTTAAAAATTATGGTGATGTTGACGTGTCACCGTAAGATAATGCCACATCACCATTAAAAAAATCATCATGTTTGTAGTTATGTTTATTTTTTAATAACGGGTGATCAAGACGTAACGTTGCGTATAATTTTGACCAAAAAATTTGTTGTTGATCAAAACGGAACCGCGAAAATAAATGAATGACTAAAAATGCAGTTTAACCTATCTTTTATAAAGATGTTCTTAGCAGCTAGCTTGGAGGCTTTTTCTGTGAGGATTTTTATTCTATTCGTTGCGTGGCATTCAAGGGCCATTACAGTACTATCTATGGAATTGTAAAACGAAAAGAGTATATAAATTTCGAGTTAAATCATTTTAGTTTGGTAGTAATTTATTAGATTATTTTAATTTGGGGATAATTAATTTTGGAAATTAAATATCTAAGTTTGAATCATTTTAATTGATTATTTTAAAACTAATTTTAAATAAATTGTCTCATCCAATCAGGTTATATAACTTGGAATATATTTGAAATATGGTCTTAAAAACGAAAAATGCAGATAGAAACAGAAAGGAAATAAAATAAAATAAAATAAAATAAAATAAAATATTAGGAGAACATAGACGATGGGAATAAAAAAAAAGGAAAGGGAAATGGAAAGGGTAAAGATATTATTTTATTTTTATCTTTATATCTTTGTTTATTTATCTTAACTTCTTTTACCATCAATTTATTTTTATCTTTATTCTTATATTTAGGTTGGTGTGGTTTCTAAAAATCAATTTTAAGTAAAAAAAAATCATTTTGACGGTAAAATTAATGCCAAACGAATGAAAAATGAAAAAAAATTGTGGTGAAAATCAATCACAAAAGTTAGGATTTCTAATTTTTTTAATTTTAATTTTGTGTTTGTAAACAAATTATAATTTTACTCTTACTCGGGTAACCAGGTACCCGGAAAAACTCAATTTTGTGACTCAGGCCCGACCCAGGAAATATCGGGCCGAGTACCCGACCTAGTCGGATAACTTTTTTTTAGAACATTACCCGATTTTTTAAGTTCTGGTTGCAAGTCTAACCCGACCTCTATGGTCAAAGATTTGAGCTTTGAAAAAGCTCAATTCGTTTTGATGACCACTAAGGACATTATCAGAGATTCTCGTCTCAAAAATAACGAGATTCGAATTCAAAAGGTCCTTTACATCCATGCATCAATTCTTATTCCCATTGCTCAGTATTGGATTTTGATTCAATCTAAGTAAAGGGAAGTTCTTTAGTCTGGGGATTTAATTTCCTGATTTTAGTTTATTATTTGATCACTAAATAAAAAAAAGTATCAATTAAGGTACTAATGTTACATAATTTAATCGATCAGGTCACCGCCATTTAATTAATAAATATAATTACTGACGTTATAATTTTTAAATTCGTATAATAACTTATTTAATTCACACTTTTCTATACATCTTATCATTTTTTTTGTGTAATCTACAATTACGTAAATATATAAAAGAAATAAAGTACAGTAAATTATAGAAAAATCACCAAGTATTGAGGGAAATAAGAGTTAATTGCATTATATGTCCTCAAATTATGATTCTCATTTCAAATTAGTCCTTAAACTTTTAATCATCCAATTTCATCTCAAAATTATGACTCTCGTTCTAAATTAGTCTTTAAACTTTTGAACATTCCAATTTCATCGCCAAACTAAGAATATCAGTCTAGACTGGTCCCTAAACTTTGCATCTTCAATTTTATCCACAAATCCATCCAAATTTGTAATCCATTCCAACCACAGTTTAACCTAAATTTTATTTTTTTCAAACATATAATAATATAACTTGGTCTAACGATTTTATTAACAATGGATGTGATTAGTATATACGTATAATTTATAATTAAATTGAAATGTTCAAAAAGTTTGGGGATGAAAATGAAATGTTAAAAGTTTGAGAACTAATTTAGAACGATAGCCATAATTTATCGATAAAGTTAAAATATTTAAAAATTTAGGGATCAATTTAAAATGAGAGTCATAGATTAAGAATGTATGATGCAATTAACTCGGGAAATAAATACAACCTTTGAAAATGTTCCGAGAGTTTCTCTCTATTTCACCCGTGTATGGTTATTAGGCACAAAACAAATTAACAAACCCCTGAATTAGCAGCAAATTTCTCCTCTTAAACTCTTTAAATAACATCTCATCTCCATCCTTAAGCTGCACCAGCCAAAATTTATTGCTTTTTAGCTTAACCTTCAAAAAAAATAAAAAGATGGCAAATATGAGTTTAGTTGTGTTCTCATTGGTCTTGGTGCTCTCAATCCAGTTCGTGATAGGGCACGAAAACTCCGTTACAAGTGAATTAACCTTCATAGAAGGTACCATCGAAGATGCAAAAGACACATTCACGGATTTAAACACCGACGACGTGAAAAACATGGGCAAAGATATCCAAGAAGCCCTGGAAAAAGTTATCACGAGCAACAAGGTTGTTAACGTAGCACTTTCCCCGGAACAGGAAGAGAAATTCGTCGAAGCCACCTCGTACCTAACCTCAGAGACAATCGTGGGTGACGGATTAATAGAGCCCAAAGTCGCAGAGGAAATAGCATCGAACCCCGAGGTTTTGCCGGAGGTTGCCGAAGTCCTTCAAGAGACGGAAAGCACGGCGGACAACGATGATGGTTTGATCGATGAGGAGGATTAGCGGAGGGATTGTGAAGCAGTATCACTTAAACATGTACTATAATGGCATTGCACGAACCACCTACGATGTACGGATACATCTAAATCTAATATAGAGCCATCTGTTAAGCTAAAAATTCAATAAACTAAAGCAAATTTGAAGTTTATCTGTATATGGCGTTTGAGCATAATCCAATCATTTTCCCACTTTAAGTCATATTCCAAATGAACCTCTGAATCAAATTATCAAACAATATATTTTTGGGTTAAGTATATAAATAGTCCCTAGACTATTAAAAGTTATAAAATAGAGAGTCACTTAATTGAGTCTATTGACTATTAAAAGTTACAAACTAGTTACTTGATTATTCATTATGTTCCAAAAGCATCATTTCCCGTAAAAATTTGACAGCAATCTAATATGTAGATTAACCTGCTGGCTGAGATAGGATAAAATTTGGTCTCATAATCTCAAACGACTATCATATTTCAGTCAGCGTGTTAACGTCCAACTCAGATGACCGTTAATTTTTAATGGAAAAAGATGAGATTGAAACATAATGAATAGTTAGTGACCATTTTGTAACTTTGAATAGTCGATAGACTTAACAAAGCAACTTCCTACAGTCGAGAGACCATTTTGTAACTTTTAGTAGTCAATAGACTTAATAAAGCAATATCGAGACCATTTGTGTACTTTATCCTATATTTTATATTCAGCACATAATTTTTAGTAGACAAAAAACAAGTTTTATAATTTAAATTCATATCGAAATACGAATATCAAACACAAATAACGACGAATATCGAACACAAATATTCATAATACACATAGAATATCGAAGACGAATACTCGTATACCAACATATTCTGCTACAGCTCATAGGATCATAGGGAGTAAAAAAAGTAGAGATTTTACAATTTGTAGACATTTCCAAATTTCTTTAAGGTTTAATTTCACTTCAACTGCAGGTAATATTCCATTAAAGTTACAGTAAGATATTAATGAACTTACTGGTGTTGGTTTGAATCTTCTGTTGCTATACACCCTCCAAAACTGTAGCTTCACGAGCTACTGAAACTTCCTGCAAAGTAAACATATTGTTATTGCAAACATGAAACGACACGTACATTTCGTGTCATAATCGTGTTTAATATATCGTATTTTCGTGTCAAAATCGTGTCCGTTCCTTTGCATTGTGTTTGCATGTTGTGTCGAGTGACGAGAACGGAAAAGAAAGCCCTGAGCTTCGATACCGTGTTAAACATCCAACCTAAAACCAATTGGTTATCAAGTGGTGTGGCTTGGCTTGAAAATAAGTTCACAGGCAATGAGGCAATCCTGTATGATCAACTCGAATATAAAACTACGAACAACCTAGATTTCAACTGATACGAGCTGACACCACTTTAACCTATGTTGCTCGGACTCTTCATTTTTCATGAAGTACCCATCAAATATCCTCCAAATATATAGAGAAACTTAACAAGAATCTAGCCATACCATGTCAGATACATACCCATGTCTAACGGTTACACCCGAGTCTAAGTAACATAGCTTTTTGTAGTTGAATCCGATAAATATCTCTCGTTCTATGCATCTATATATCTATATAAGTACAAGTTATATATAAATTTACCTTCAACTTTCCATCACTTGAGATGCAGCATCTTGATGTAATAGCTTTTCCTTGATCATAAAGCCACCCAACCTCACTGCAGGTTTCACCTCCACTTTCTTTTAAAGAACACCATAATTGTTTGGGAAGTAATATGAGATTGCTTTCATCTCTTATTGACTTCATAACTCCATTTTCTTTGAGCTCTTGAAGAAAGTTCTGAAGTTTTCACAAAAAAAAATCACGGTAAGACAAATGATCAGGTTATATAACAAAAAAGTCAAACACAATGGTGTCGGGCACATACCCGACAGTTATACTCGAGTCCGTGTAACATAGCCCATAGGTATACACAAGTAACTTCTGTTGGTTACGTATGTTTATTTGGATCAGCTATGTTTCTTAGAAAATCACCTATTTAGTATTCACACATCTTCACTTACTTACTTGTTACTCAGATTCGGATGTTAGTGTCGGATACGAGTATGTATCCGACACGGGTATGGTCAGGCTTTTCTAAGTTTTCCCATATATTTGTAAAATATTTGGAGGCCGTATCTCCATATCCGTGTTTCAGATACGAGTATTGGGCATGGGTATTCCAAGAAAAAAGAAGAGTCCAAGCAATGTAGGTTTTTTAGATTAGAGAGGGAGAATACTGAGCTACGTTGCTCCGGCTCTTCGTTTTTCTTGAACCGTGTTTAACAACCACATCCAATACACATTCGGATAAGGATTTTGATCCTTTAAACAATCCAGCATCTGGTGCTTACATCAAACAAACATAATGATAAAAACTAAGGATGTTAAAGAAGAGCTCAGAGCGACAAAAAAGATAAAAATGCTTAGCAAGTGAAGGAAAAGTTTTTCACTCACATCCCCAGAACTACCAAAACTGGCAACTGCATTTGGCCCCTGCCATACACCAGCAACATCAGAGGCTTTCGTAGGAGCTGTCGAGGCAAATGCAAAATCATGAATAGCACATCCACCTAGCTGATCACCATTCCTAAATGGGCCATACCATTGTTCGCAAAAGACTCTAACGCTCCGTAGCACAAACTTTGTACCATCGACCCGAACAACATGAATTATCCTTACACGAGACTCCCTATCCCGAGGATTGATCATGCAGTGCTCCAACTCCAATAGACCATTATCTGCAACGGGCCAGACAGCAGTGTAAGATCCACTAGAATGATATGCAAAGGCTGAAACTTCATTGTCTACGCCCCCGATGTTCCTCTCATCAATGCTATATCGTGTTGCGGCATCGGCTTCACATCCAACAGTTGGAAGTAATTTATGTTTTTGTAAGTCATGATGTTCTCCCCTAGTTCAGCAAGGGTAGGGCACTGAGTTTGCCAATCATAAACCTTAACTTCCCATTCCCTGAAAGCTTCGGGTACTACGGATTCGGGAAGTTCAATTGGATTCCCTTCAACGGAGAAATCAGCACCAAATCCATCCCACTCACCAGACACATTCCTAGCAAATTCTGACCAAGCTTCACAAATAAAAGAACAACAAGATCACAATTTTGCATGATAACACCAAGTCACTAACATTACATTCATTGTATCTTCAAACCTACGATGTTCGGACTTTCATTTTTTTCGAAGTAACGTCCTGCACTTACGTCCTACGCAAATATGGACAAGAATACTGGATATAACCCTCCCAAGAATCTTGTTGAGAACCTCTACATCTTTCAAATACAGTATTCATAATTATTCAAGACTCTATTCCACACAGAATCATGTAGGACACTATACCCAACACTTTTACTCTATGTTACTCGGACTCGGGTGTAAGCGTCCGACACTTTGGCACTGGTAATTCATGAAAAATGAAGAGTCCGAGAAACATAGCTTATTCCGGAATTCAAATAAAATAGCTTCCGACCCATTTCTAGAATAAGTTCATCAAATTATCAACTTTTCTTTTATTAAGTAAGGAGATTGCAAAGTTATATCTTCAACCAATTTGACAATGAAAGCAAGAAACGAAAAACAAGTGAACCACAACTTACTGTTGTCAGCAGCATCTGCGGTGAGATTGGAGTTCTGAAGCTGAACATCAGAAACAGCAGCCTTCGCTAAGCAAGATGAGGTGAAAATTCTACCATTTTTGCACTGATGAACACATTGATTCTCCGAAAACGACTGGAGATTGAGTCTCGAATGAAGTTGCTGATGATTAACCGCCAAATTCACATGCTTTGGCAACGAGAAAGATAAGAAACGAACGGCTCTGTTGTGAGATATTACAGTGCTAGCTGCTGATACTGCCATTTTTGGAACCTTTTGATGATCCTTGTAGAACCCTTTTTTTTATTTACCTTATCTTAAGCTTTGTCTCGGAACATCAATGGCTTCCAAGTTCAAAGGATTAGAGAAACCACAGCCATTGCAAATTACTATAGGTTGAAATTACAATTTTAGTAATTAAATTATCAGTTTTAATAATTTTAACACTTAAACTTTTAATTTAAAAAAAAATACCTAAAATTTAATTTTTGTTTCATTTTAATATCATATCGATAAAAACTTTAGTCTTCATTTCATTTTAATACTTAGTTCGCAAATTACTATAGGTTGAAATTACAATTTTAGTAATTAAATTATCAGTTTTAATAATTTTAACACTTAAACTTTTAATTTTAAAAAAATACCTAAAATTTAATTTTTGTTTCATTTTAATATCATATCGATAAAAACTTTAGTCTTCATTTCATTTTAATACTTAGTTCAAAATTTAATGTTAATTTTGAAAAAAAATTAAAAGTTTAGGTAGTAAACGCATTAAGTTTCTAACTATAGATACTAAAATGAAATGAAAACTAAATATTATATATGATTTTAAAAAAATTAAAAGAATAGATACTAAAATAAATCAAAACTGATATTTTAGATATCATCATCTCTTTTAATTTTGGTTTAATATTGAATTTAACCCCTAAGCTATATCCATTTTCTCATTTTGGTATCTCAACGTTTTCTACTCATTTTGAAGCTCAATTCGTCATTGAACGAGATTGAAATGACTATGATAATGGTAAAGATTGATTTTAAACATCTATTTTCCATTTGTTTATTTAGAGTAATGTATATAAATGGTCTCATGACTATAAAGTGTTGCTTTATTGAATCTTCTAACTATTAAAAGTTATAAAATGATCTCTGAATTTTTTAAGTCTATTGACTATTAAAAGTTACAAAATGGTCACCCGACTATTCATTGTGTTCTAAAATTTTCCTTTTTTTCGTAAAAATTATGGCAATTTAAGTTGGACATTAATTCACTGACTGATATATGATACAATCTGATCTCTTAATCTCAAACAACTATCATATTCCAGTAAGTGAGTTAACATCCAGCTCAAATCGCTATCAATTTTTAACGAAATGGGACGAGTTTGGAACACAATGAATAGTCTGGTAACCATTTTGTAACTTTTAATAGTCGGGTGACTCAAAAAAGTAACAACCTATAATTAAGAGATCATTTTTTAACTTTTAATAGTCAGAGGATTCAATAAATTAATATTCTATAGTTAGAGGACCATTTATATACTTTACCCTTTATTTAAATGGACATAGTAAATAAATCTAAAAAAATAATGGAAACATTTATTTCGATTAGAAAAATTAAACACCTAAAATGAAAATATAATATAATTACTTATTTAATTAATTCGTAATTAGAATCAAAACTTTTTACTATTGTTATTAGGGTAAATTTCACATTTAATACTTAAATGATTTATTTTTAATTTTTTAAATTATACTTAAAGTTTAATTTTTATTTTATTTTAATATCATACCGTTAAAAATAATATGTTTAGTATCTAAACTATCAATATTTGTACCTAAACTTAAAAAAAAATCAAAACTTAACGTTAAATTTAGACGGCAATACTAAAATGAAACAAAAACTAAACTTTGAGTATGATTTTAAAAAAATTAAAAGTTTATATACTAAAACGGATCAAACTGATAGTACTAAATGCATAATTTACCGTTGTTATTATAGTTAAGAATTTTATGTTTAAACTTTAGCTTGTATAGAAATTTTACTAATAAATTAAAAGCCTAAAACTTAAGGGAGGGAATCGTTGGCGGTAAGTATAGTGAATAGGTGGACGGTCATGATGATCTTATATTTTTTCTTGAAAAATAAAAACATTAGGTCAATTTCCTCTATTAGTCCTTATTTTATGTGTAATTTATATAATTTAGTCTCTATAATATAGTTTAATGATTTTTAATTTATGTACCTTTAAATTTTAAAATTTTGATCCTAACCCAAAAAAGTAGTAATTGATAAGTCTAAGCCTGTAAACGAACTGAACGTTTAACAAACTGTTTATGAACCGTTTGGCAGGAAGTTCATTTATGTTCCCTTATTTATTAAATAAACGAATATGAACAAGATTTTATGTTTGTTTAATTAAATGAATAGGCATGAACAAAAGGCTCGTTTGTTCACTTGCATTAGTGAACGTTCGATAATCTGTTTGTTTATGTTCGTTTATATTCTCGAGACCCAATAAATTTTAACCTTAAACCCATTTATATTTTTAAATTCAATAAATTTTAAACCCAAATAAAAAAAATACTCAAATCAATTAAATAAAATATAAATCATAAAATTATTTGAAAAGAAAAAAACTCTTATAAAATATAAACCCAAATAATTTTATGTTTGTTCGTTTATGTTCGTTGACGTTCGTTCATTGTGTTCGTTTATCATTTAAACGAACAAACACAAACGGACACGAACAAGCTAAATTTCTTAATGAACGAACACGAACAAGAAATTTAATTCATTTAGTTGTTCGTGTTCGTTCGTTTATTCGGTTAAAGTTAAACGAACGAGCATGAACATACCCAAGTTCGTGTTCGTTCGATTCATTTATACGGCCAGATAAGTCCTATAACTTACTATATTATTTTTGTGTTATTTGATTCGGTCTGAAATTTCAGATTTCAAAATTACAACAACTAAATTGACAAATTAAAATTTATATCATATGTAATAATATAGGGATTAGTAACAGAATTTGACCTTTACTAAATTCACCCCCTTACTTCATCGTAGCCGTTCATCTCTTCCGAAAGAGGCTTATATCAACGGCTGAAACTGCAAGCCTGTAAATGCCAGCTTACTAATATGTATCAGTCTCCTATCTTCTCCTATCACAGTATCTTCAACTCCGTTTTGTCGTTTAAAAAATGGCGGTACTCGTTGCTGGGACGCCATGGATGAGAATCAGAGTAATCCCTGAACTCGCTCCTCCGCTTATTTTCCGGCGCCATTTCCGTAGAAATTTCTACGTGCGCGCTTCAGTTGACTGCAATGCACCGGTCAGAGTCCGTTTCGCTCCTTCTCCGACCGGCAATCTCCACGTAGGCGGCTCTCGAACTGCTTTCTTCAACTAATTATTCGCTAGGTTTGATTTCTTCTTTTTTTACATCTTGTGCGTTGTTATCCTGTTTCTAACTTGTCGAATTTTGATGATTTTCTCTTTTCTGCTCTTAATTTTCTCTCTCTAGATCTAAGGAAGGAAAATTTGTGCTGAGAATCGAGATACTGATTTGGAGAGGTCGACGCGAGAATCGGAGGAGGCTGTGCTTCGAGATTTAGCTTGGCTTGGACTTGACTGGGATGAAGGTACTATTTATATGTCGTTGCCATTGTCTTTCTGCTTTAATTAAATTGATTTGAAATTTATTGCTTCAAATCTTCAATTTTACATGTATGGTTCGATTGTGTTTGTCACTTTTAGCGTTAAGTTGATATTGATTCTCTCACTTGCCATGTAAGCCCTGGCATTGGTGGGGATTATGGTCCTTATCGACAATCTGAGAGAAATTCTATGTATAAACAATATGCTGAGAAGCTCTTAGAATCCGGTCAGGTTTTTCGTTGTTTTTGTTCCAATGAGGTAATTGATTTCAAGACATTTCAAATGCTAGATATTTGCATTTTTGAATTACAATTTTTGTCCTTGGTTTCATCCTAATGCCTCTACGAATTGGAATAAAGCTATTCCTTTGGAGTCAAAAGTGTGAACTTTGTGTCTCACAGAACATAACCTTTAATTCAAATGAACTATGATTCTGTGTTCCGAAGCATGCTCGGATTTTAACATTTAACTAATAAGATCATTCTTCATTCTATAGGAACTTGAGAAAACGAAGGAAATTGCAGAGCTAAAGAAACTTCCTCCGGTACACTCGGGGAAGTGGGCCACTGCAACAGATGAAGAAGTACAAGAAGAGCTAGCAAAGGGAACCCCATATACATATCGATTTCGTGTTCCAAAGGAAGGGAGCTTGAAAATTAATGACTTATTCGAGGTGAAGTAAGTTCAATTGATTGAACTATTTCTCCCCTAATAGCCTTGTGACCAGCGAACTGCAATTTTTTGCTCTGTTGATTTGAGGATTTTTGGCGGAAAGCATCATTGGCTTTAAGTTTCAGTGGTCCCTCAACAACAGAATGTAGATATAACTGTAATTTACTTTTATAGACACTAATTTGTTTGATAGTATCATGAAGGTTAGCTGGAAATTGGACACACTTGGGGATTTTGTTTTAACGAGAAGCAATGGTCAACCTGTTTACAACTTTTGTGTTACTGTTGATGATGCTACCATGTCTATTTCACATGTTATACGGTAATTGAGAGAATAATTGATTATCTTTTTGCTACATCTAATATATGTTTTGTCAGTACATTTTTCGTCCTTTGTTCTCACACTCTTTACTGCATTTCAGAGCAGAAGAGCATTTACGTAATACTCTAAAACAAGCCTTAATATACAAGGTAATGTTGAAAGGCTTCAGTTATTTATTTACTTTTGTTAATATTTAGTGGCTTTTGGAGTTTCTGGTTTCTTTTCACCAATATAAGGAAGCTAATCTTTAAACTGGAAAAAAATTGCTACAGGCTCTGGAATTCCCCATGCCTTCCTTTGGCCATGTTTCTTTGATTCTTGCACCTGATAGGAGCAAATTGTCAAAACGTCATGGTGCAACTTCAGTTGGTCAGGTAGTTATCTTCATTCTACTTTGTTCCATGGAAAATGTTGTAAAATAATCGTATCATCTCCTTGGTTTCCATGGGGTCTTCAGTATCTTTTTCAATTGAGGATTAAAATTTTCCACGTTTAACAATTATGCTGTACCAGTTCAGAGATATGGGGTATCTGCCTCAGGCAATGGTGAATTACTTGGCACTTCTAGGTTGGGGTGATGGAACTTAAAATGAATTTTTCACCATTGATCAACTTGATTAGTTTTCCCTTTCACTTGTGTTGATCCATGTGCCTCTCTATTTCTAAGTCCTAACCAGTCTGCTATTCCTCCTCCCCTCTCTGTGAAAAAGTGTGTGACTTCTCTATACTTAGATGTTATATTTGGATGATTTCAATTTGACTAATTGTCAATTCAATCTTGTTTTCATGCAATTCACAGTTGAAAAATTCTCAATTGGTCGTGTAAACAAAAGTGGTGACTCTACCACTGATATTTGTCATGTACCACTGATATGCCTTGGTCTTGTTATTTGAGGAAGGGATATCGGCACCTATTATTAGGTTTGTTGGTTTTTAGTAGGGACGAGCAAAGAAACTGAATAAACCGAAAACCGAGCCTAATGGTAGTGTTTGGACCTACTATGAAATACAAGTTTAAAAACTGTGGAATACAATTTCTAATTAATTTAAGTTCTTTTATAATGTAAAAAATAAGTATTTTATATTTAGAATAGAGAAAATAACTTCAAAATACTAATTGATTGTTTTTATTTACTAAAATATTAATTTTTTAGAAATATTTATAACAATAAGTATGAAACTGTATCAAATAATGTCCAAAAACAAAGCCATTTTTTTCAAAATAAAGTATAAAAAGTCTAAACATAACATTAATATGGAAAAACCGAGAACCAAACCAAAATATCATAGACTGTTAAAAAAAATTCAAAAAATCTGACCAAACCGAACCAATCTCACCATTAGTTTTTAGGGTGGCTAATTGCTTATTTATGTAGCATGCTATGGGAATCGGGGTAAAGACAAAAGAGCTCATAGTTGAATGGCTGCCTTATGTGTTCCTATATCAGTTTATCATGATTTGCTAGTGTTTTAAAGAAGATAGTAGGTGATATATGCAAGTTCCAAGCTTGATCAAGTGATTCACATGGAATTATCGCTGAATCTGATAATGAATATTGCAATTTTCCGTGACATTAATTTACAGTGCTATAGAAGACCTAAAACTTAAATTATATATTTCTTGTCTGCTAAAAGTTGCTGCGTTTATATAATTTTCTAATTTATTTCTCTTTTGAATTAAAGGTGGATGAATGGTCAGCACTTAAGAGCACTTCCCTCTGAGGAGTTGTCCAAGCTTATTGGTGAGCGCTGGAAAAGTACTGGTCTTCTCACAGAGTCAGAAGGACCATTTGTAGATGTAAGTTTTTTTTCTAAGACGTATTTTGAAAGTATTCTATTTTTCACAAGATTATTATAAATAATGGTATATAAATATGTCCAAAACAGGAGGCGGTTCAGTTGATTAAGGATGGGATTGACTTGGTAATAGATTCTGATACGGCACTCTCAAACCTGCTGTCTTACCCATTGCGTGATACCTTGACAAGGTGATTATTGAATTCTTGCCCTTATGTTTCGGTCTTTATTCATTTTCTAACTTTGGTAACATATTGCTCCGACTCTTCATTTTCCGTGAAGTACCCTTCCAATATATGGAAAAACTTAAGAAATACACTCCCGAGTTAGACACATGCCTGTGTACAATAGTCGCACTTAAGTCTTGAGTGACAGAGATAATATCCTCAGATTTCCTGTTACTATGACCTACAAGACACCCGGGGCTCGGGTTATGTCAACAAATCCCAACATTATGTCGTTTATGTTTGTGTTCTCTGCAGTCCTGAAGGTAAACCTACTGTTGAAGATAAACTTTCTGAGATTTCTGCCTCCCTCTTAGCTGCCTATGATAGCGGTGAACTCTGGTGCATCGGAAGAAGGCCATGCTGGCTGGCAGAAGTGGGTGAAGGGCTTTGGCAAAACTCTGAAGAGCAAGGTTAGCTTCTAATCTTATTCATTGCCTCTTACAGGGTCCTGATTTTTCCTTTTCTTGGCCTAGCTGAGAACCTCGAGTCCAATTCAAAATAAAGATTGAACTGTTCAAGCTTGGTCAATTACCTTGTAAAAAAATGAGCTCGCTTCCCAGTGCAACTAAAACTAATAAGTTTGATTAGGCTCGTATGAGTTACACTAGTCAAGTATCAGGATACTTGAATCTGCTTCGCTCGAGCTACTCTTGACAATGACTAGCTGGATTCGACTATTTTTCGAGCTGAACTCAAATAGTTTGTGATTACAGATGACTCATTTACATTCGCACTTGAACCGATAATCCATGCATGGTGCTAACCATATATGTCTGATGCTATTAACTCTTATGGCAGGGGAAGTCGCTGTTCATGCCCCTGAGGGTGTTACTAACAGGAAAACTCCATGGCCCTGACATGGGTTCTAGTGTAATCCTGATCTACAGAGCCGGAAACCACGGCATCGTTGCTCCTCAAGCTGGGTTCGTGACCTTGAAAGAAAGGATCGAAACGTTGAGACAACTCGACTGGGGAGCACTTAAGCAGGATCACCCCTGCTTTGGAGTCTGCGGCTACGGTATCGAATTAAAAAAAAATCTTCCATTTTTTTTAAAGTTTTTGCAATATAACAATTGCTCATCCTTTTGCCTTACCTAAGCTATTGATGAGATGTAGTTTGGTGTCATAATGGTTTAATGTTTATGAATGTGATGAATATTTAGTGTTTAAACTTCGATACCTTTGAACCACGGGGACAGGCTTTTATTTCAATATATTGAACATTTTCATAGCTGATCGGGTTTAACATTCCATTATATAAAAATAGAGTTAATTGCATCATATGTCCCTAAACTATAACTCTCATTTCAAATTAGTCCTTAAGCTTTTAAATATTCCAATTTCATCCTTACAATATGACTCTCATTCTAAATTCGTTCTTAACTTTTGAGCATTTGAATTTCATCCCCAAACTATGAATGTCATTCTAAATTGATCTCTAAACTTTTAGATATTTCAATTTCATCCCAATTTCATCCAAATATGTAATCCATTTCAATCATAGTTTAGCCTAAATTTGATTTCCCCCCCCCCAAACATGTACTAATATAACTTGCCTAATGATTTTATTAACAATAGACGTGATTAGTATAAATGAATAATTTAGGATAAAATTGAAATATTTAAAAATTTTGGGTACAATTTTAGGATGGAGATCATAGCTTTGGGATGAAAATGAAATGTTCAAAAGTTTGAGGATTAATTTAGAATAATAGTCATAGTTTAAGGATGAAATTGAAATGTTTGAAGTTTAGGGACTAATTTGAAATGAGGGTCAATGATTGGGGACACATGATGCAATTAAATCATAAAAATAAGGGTAAACTACGTGTTTAGTATCGAAACTATCAATTTTGATCCGTTTCAATACCTAAACTTTTAATTTTTTAAAAATCATACTCAAAATTTAGTTTTTATTTCATTTTGGTACCCTTGTCCAAAATTTAACATTAAGTTTTGAACAAAATTTGAATGTTTAGGTACTAAAACCGACCAAAACTGATAGTTTAAGTATTAAGCGCGTTAAATTTTTAACGACAGAGTATTAAAATAAAACTAAACATTACGTATGGTTTTGAATTTTTTTTGAAAGTTTAGGTATTAAAATGTATCAAAACTATAATTTAGTTATCAAATGTGTGATTTACCCCAAAAATAATTGAACTTTAAATACATGGACTTAATTTATAATCTACATATAATACAGAAATTACTAAAAAAAAGATCACTTATTTTCAAAATTTAAACTTTAAATTGATTCACTTATGCTAGTTTACAAGTAAAAAGAAAAAATAACCTCAGTGACCGAAAATGCCTTATAATATACGATTTTAACCAATTTTTTTTGGATTTATCAAAATGACCAACAAATTCGTAACGCGAACTCCAATTTCGCAATGTGAATAGTAAAAATCGCAACGTGAATTGGAAAATCGCAACGCGAATTTAGAAAATCGCAAAATCGCGTTGCGAATTTTAGAAGGTAACTCTCTACTTCTAGACTGCGATTTTAAGTGGAAAATAAAACTTATCTACATGTATACAGGAATCAGCTTTTTCTTAATATAATTCAAAATTTAATTTTTTAAATGTATTTCATTAGTCTGAGTTAAGGATTCTTTCAAATTTTAAACTTTAATTAATTGAATTTAGAATAATTTGTAATGAAGATTGGCAAATGAAATAGATTTGTTGTTCATTTACATATAAAATTTTTCACGTGTACAAATATTTTTTATAAAAATTATTTATGTATTTTTCCAACAAATTATTATAGATGGATGATAAGAGATAATTTACATATAGATTCGTTGCGATTTTACCATTCACGTTGCGATTTTAATATTCACGTTGCAATTTTTACTATTTACGTTGGAAATTTGACTTTCGCGTTGCGAATTTGACTTATGTGTTGTGAATTTGGAAAATCGCAACGTAAATTTGGAAAACGCAATACGATTTACATATTCGCGTTGCGAAATTGAAAACTGAGTTGCGAAATTGAAGTTCGCGTTACGAATTTGTTGGTCATTTTGGCAAATCCAAAAAAACTTGATTAAAATCGTATATCATAAGGTATTTTCGGTCACTGAGGTTATTTTCTCAAAAAATTATTTTTATACTTTAGATATTTACACTCGAGCTTGAATGCAAATCAACACCGTATGAACACTTGTATCTGTCACCAAACTTAGAGATAGTGATAGTACAATGCATGTGACACTTGCAAACAGTGTAATGAACATTAATGACATGGACATGTTTGGTTAAAGCATTAATAATGAAAGAAACACGACATTCGCATGGCATGTTTGATCCACGCATCCGACTTGATCGGATGTAGTAATATGTATGAAAGCAAGAATCATATAGAATCACAATTTGACATATCTAAACGAGGCATGTAGACTTGTCCATACTCCCTCGTTTTTACCCCTCTCTTCTATTGGAATTCCATCATCTTTACCAGATAAGTTATTGATTGCACAAGTTCTGAGAAGCTACTCGTAATTAATATTTTTATCTTTTATCTCAGTAAATTTATCAAATTTTTACTTTTAGTGATTGGTTTTAGGGTAAAGTATATAAAGGGTACCGACTAGAGAGTGATGCTTTATTAAGTCCACCGATTATTAAAAGTTATAAACTGTCTTCCGATCGTAGGGAGATTCTTTGTTGAGTCAATTGACTATTAAAAGTTACAAAATGGTCACTCAACTATTCATTATATTCCAAACTCATCATTTCTCGTTAAAAAATAGACGGTGATCTGAGCTGTACGTTAACCTACTGATTGAGATATGATAAAATCAGATCTTATAATCTGAAACGGTTATCATATCTCAGTCAGTATGTTAACGTCCAACTCAGATGACCGTTAATTTTTTATCGGAAAAGGACTAGTTTGGAACATAATGAATAGTCGATACAACATTTTGTAGCTTTTAATAGTCGAGGGACCATTTTGTAACTTTTAATAGTCAAATGACTCAATAAAGTAATATCCTATAGTCGGGGGACCATTTGTGTACTTTATCCTTAATTTTATTAAAATATATTTTTTTATCATGTTAAATATATTATTGATAAAAAAAGCTATGTATTTTTAAAGTATATGAATGAAGTAATTTTCAACTCTATTATTAAATAAAAAAAATGCCATTCTCATTTTGTACCATTTGCCTAATTTCATTTATTTATCCCTTAGGTTCACACACCCCTTATGTTAAGGACTTCAACTCCCGCTAGGAAACAATTAAATATTTGACTTCACCCTAAATATTAGAAGTCTTGTTTGGAATATGAAATGATTTCCAATAATTCAATTTTAATCAAATTAAAATTTGAAAATTAATTATCAATTGTTCAAAACTAAATTCGAATTATAATTGTACAACCTGAAATTTCTAAAACGATAAAGATTTTCATTGAAAATTTTTTGAAATATTTACAAATTACTTTTATCAAAAAAAAATATTTACAAATTACCATATGTAAGTGAGACATGTGGACTTGTCCCTAGACTCTTGTTTATATTTTGGGTAAACTACGTATTTAGAACCTAAATTAACGGTTTTGGTTTGTTTTAGTACTTCAACTTTCAATTTTTTTAAAATCATACCTAGTGTTTAGTTTTCATTTTATTTTAGATCTCACCTTTAAACATTTAATGAGTTTAGTACCTAAACTATTAGTTTTGGTTCGTTTTAGTACATAAACTTTCAATTGTTTCAAAGTTTAATGTTAAATTTTGAACGGGTACTAAAATGAAATAAAAACTAAAACACTGTTTGGAGTGATTTTTTAAATGCACTTTTAGCTAAAAAGTCCATTTTGACCGTAAAATCAATGTCAAACGGTTAAAAATGATGAAAAAAATTACAGTGAAAACGACAGTTTCACGAAGAGTCTAAGTAAACCAAATTTCAAAAAATTCAGAGAAGCACTCGGAATGGTCTGCAAATCATCTATGGAAAGAAGTTTACATTGAGGGGGAGTGTTAAAGGACAATGCAAATTCTAGGGTCATTTATGTTAAGAATACTCTAGAATAATATAGAAATTATAGATGTGTTGAAATATCCATTAAAAAAATCTAGATATTTGTAATATTTAATATTATAAGAATTATCTATTAGAAGAATTTATATTTTTAATGTTAAATGGTTAAGATGTAAACATGTGTCAACAATCTAATAGCCACTAGAAACTATAAATAGAGGTGAGTTTTACCATTATACTAAGAGTGAAAAAGTGAGTTGTTTCATTTCACCTGTAATGATCTATATGTCACTAATATGGTTTATGCTCTCTAGACTCGAATCATTTTGGGTTTTCTGTTTTGGGGAAAATGTTGAAACTAGGAGGTGAACCTATTGTTGTTACTTTCTCCACTTTGATTAATGTACTTTGTAAACAAAGAAAGATCTCATGCTTTTAATTTGTTCTTAGAATTCTTAATGGCAATTGATTAAAAACAATTAATAGTTTGGTTTGCGTTGTTTATTATTGTTCTAGATTTAGTCCATAGAAGTCACGCTCGATCAATTAAATGCTGGGGAAGAGACGAGACACATACTCATTGCGATGTTTGTCAGTCTCACATTGCAATTGCAAGCATAAGAGAATTGTATGTTGTCCGCACTATGAGACGAGATTCACAGAATAAATTGCGCGATTGGTGGTGTAAACCGTCAAATTGTTGAGAGGAATAGGAGGGGAAGACATGAGAGACCTAGAGTTGAAGAGGCAAGACCTGAAAACCGAGCGGAAAGTGATAGTCGAGCAGCTCAATGAGATTGGTCTAGAGGACGAGAGAGACCTCGACTATGAGCACAAAACTCATAAAGCAATCATAGAAGTATTCGAATTGAAGCTTCGGCAGAAGATAAGACAGAGTCGAGACTGCGTGATTTTAACTATAGAGGAGTTGGATATACTGTAAGGAATTCGGAAGCATTATTCTCCAATTATAAGTCATGAACCATGTGCTTGTGGCAGGCATATAGTCACTTTTCATGTAAAAGCACTCTCTTAAAAACCTACATATAATCATTTTTCATGTAAACATACTCTCTTGAAATTGTGAAGGATATCATTGCATAATGTGAATATTAATATGAGTTCCAAAGCCTTAGCTTGTGTCCTTAAAGGTATTGGGACTAAAATGCAATTATTTCAATTTGAATTAACAAAAGTTAAAAAACCAATGGTTCAACTAAATATACTCGAACAATTAAGTAGTCATATTAGCAGAATATTTTTTTCTATAGATTTTCTTTTCTGCAAGATTACTCGAAGAATATATAAACAAGGTATAAAATAAGTGTATAACTTTTTTCACAAATAGGTGTTCAAACAATTTTTGACTCATTCAAGTATCTAAAGTTATAAATGTTACCACTTTAGGTGTCTGACGTTAAAAATGTTATTATTTTAGGTGCCTCAATTCTAATGACGGTTAAAAGTTGTTACGTGACACATCACAAATCTAAAATTTTAAAATGTTATTTTATTTAAATATTATTAAAAAAATTAAAAAAAATTAAAACAAAACGTGTGCTCCCTTCCCCTCCCATACTCTCCATCCACTCTCTTTTTGTCATTTAATTTTCATGGCGAAACGGTTAAAATTCAAACGACCGACCGATCAAAAAGACAAGGGGTCGATTTCCACCGTCGATTAAACAGTCGATTACTATGATTGATTAAATGAATTTAAGAGATTAGATATTTGAGATTTTACGGATCAGATATTGAAATTTATAGATTTGAGAATTTTAGGTTTTGAGATGGTATTAAGTGTTGTAACCGGTTAGTGGGTGGTAAACGACGTATGGGTGGCCCACCACCAACTAATGAGTGGCAGGAGATGACTGACTGTTGGAATAAATGAGACTAAAATAAGAGATTTTAAGAGTTTAATTTTTTTGGTATTTTAGAAAATATTGGGGTTTCAAAAATAAAATATTTTAAAGTTTTTTAAAATGAAATTATAAAATTATCAGATTGTGACTCATGTCACTTAAAGTGGTAATATTTGTGACGTTAGACACTTAAAGTGATAATGTTTATAACTTTAAGCACCTAAAATTGCTGTGAAAACGATGATTTCATATCAATCACAAAAGCTAGGATTTGTAGCTTTTTCATTTTTAATTTTGCGTTTGTGAGTAAATTATAATTTTACCCTTATTAATGCATGGACTCCACACTATTTACATTTTATTTTAAAAATTTTATATTAACATCCTTAAAAAATAATTTATTACTTAATAATTTATTTTAATTATTTAAAAGTAAATAAAAATCATAGTTTATATATTGAAATATTAATAGTGAATTATTATGAAATATATTTTTATTATTAATGAGTTATCTTAAAATATTTTTTATATTTTTATTATAATTTTAGTGATTTATTTTATATATAATAGTATTAAAAAATGTAAATATAATTTAAATTATATATTTTTAATTTATAATATAATGTCTATAATGAATATTTTATCTTTTCAAATTTATTTTTTAACAACAATCTCAAACAATTAATTTTAAAAGTAAATTTTAATATGTACTTCTAAACAACACTTTTAAAAGTTTTTTTCAATTGCACTTTTAAAATCACATTTCAAAAGTTCTGTTAAACTGGCGCTAAAGCTTTTAATCATAGTTATCAAAATCGGATCGGATTGACCGGTTCAATCGATTGAACCGAGAATCAGTTGCATGTCGGTCCGGTCAACTCCCAAAACCAGTTTTGCAATGAATCAATTGAGAACTGATAGAAACGGCTAAGAACCGACAAAACCGGTGTGAATCGCCGGTTCTGGTTTTTTAACAAAAAAAATTAAATCAAACGACATCGTTTGTTAAACAAGCCAAGTCGAACTCGAGTATTGCTGAGCTTGACTCGAACTCAAAAACTTTAAAAGTAAGCACAACTCGACTAAAAAATTCGCGAGCTAAAATTATCAAGCTAAGCTCGAACTCGAAATATAATATTAAAACTCAAACTCGAAAAGGCTCGAACTCAAAAATATTTCAGAAGCTCGATTGAAGCCCGAAACTCGTGCTCGATTGAAGCGAAAGAATAGTTCGCTCTATGCTCACCACAAGGCTTCGTGATTTTGAATGTTAAATTACCTCTATTATTTATAGAAATCAGTTAGGATCATCTTCTATGTTTCTTAGCCATGTGAGATTGTTTTGTTCTCCTATTTTTGCTCTTCTATACTCTTTAGACGTTTTTTTGTAGTGATACATATATTAATATTGCTTTGAATATTATGTAAAATTAAAAAAAATTATATAAACCGATTCAACCCGGTTGAACCAGTGAACCAATACCTTCACTGGTTTAAAGTCCGGTCCGATTTTAAAAACATTATTTTTCATATTGATGTACCTAAAATGAAATAAAAATTAAATTTTATGAATGATTTTAAATTTTTTAAAAATTTAGACAGTAAAATGAACTAATACTAAAAGTTTAAATGTAATTTACCTTATCTTTAACTAAATTATTAGATAAATAAAAAAAGATAATATTAGATATTTAACTAAAAATGTTATTTTTTCAAACAACCAAACTAAACCATGCACTTGCAAAAGGACAGCCTTAAAACTCTTTTGAGTCATCCCTTGTTCAGTCTACAGCTGTAACACGTGCCAACACTCTGTCTCTTCACTGACGCGCCATTTCTACCATAATCACGCGCGCCCTCTCCGCTTCTCTTCAACGCTCGACACGTGTATTCCCGAACAAACTCTATAAAAAAAAGTTTCTTTCGCCTAGTTTCGTTCTTCCTCGGAACGTACCGGAACTGTTTCCCACCCTCTCGTTTTCATTTCCCTATTTTATGCTCTCATCCCCCGCCGCGCGATCCTCCGTCTGCTTCCTTCGCCACCGCCAGTCCCGACCGATATGGAGAGCCAGCACCGGAGATCTAATACCAGTTCCGTTCGATCTCACAAGCCGACGAGACCGGTTGCTCTGGAAGACGATTCCACCAAAGCTTCCGACGCATTGCCGCTCCCTTTGTATCTGACGAATGCGGTGTTTTTCACGCTGTTCTTCTCGGCTGTTTATTTTCTTCTCTGCCGCTGGCGGGAAAAGATCCGGAGTTCGACGCCTCTCCACGTCGTCACATTTTCCGAGATCGGCGCGATTCTGGCATCCGTCGCGTCGTTTATTTACCTCTTGGGATTCTTCGGGATTGACTTCGTTCAGTCTTTGGTTCTCCGGCCATCGGCTGACGTTTGGGCTTCCGAGGATGACGAAGTAGGAAATGAGGTTTTGCTTCGGAATGAAGATGCCCGTAAAGCCCCTTGTGGCCAAGCACTTGATCGCTCGCTTCGTTCTTTGCCCCCTTCGGCACCGATTGTGACTGCCGAAAAGGTGTACGACGAAATGCCTGTGACAGTAATGACCGAGGAAGACGAAGAAATAATTAGATCCGTTGTGACTGGAATAACACCTTCTTATTCTTTAGAATCTAAGTTAGGTGATTGCAAGAGAGCGGCTGCGATCAGGCGTGAGGCTTTGCAGAGATTGACGGGGAAGTCATTGTTGGGATTACCCTTGGATGGATTTGATTACGAGTCGATATTGGGGCAGTGTTGTGAGATGCCGGTTGGGTACGTGCAGATTCCGGTGGGAATTGCCGGTCCTTTGTTGCTTAATGGAAGAGAGTACTCGGTTCCTATGGCAACCACGGAAGGGTGCTTGGTGGCTAGCACTAATAGGGGCTGTAAAGCTATTCACTTGTCTGGTGGAGCTACGAGTGTTCTTTTGAGAGATGGGATGACTAGAGCTCCTGTTGTGAGGTTCGGTACCGCTAAAAGAGCAGCTGATCTGAAGTTGTATTTGGAGGATCCTGAAAATTTCGAGACCTTGGCTGTTGTTTTCAACAGGTTTGTTCTGTACTGTTTTCAGATTCTGGATTTAATGATTTGAATTCAAGTTAAAATCAATGCTTGTTTGTTCAAGAGTTTTGGGTATTTCGAGTGGTTGCAGATCAAGCAGATTTGCTAGGCTTCAAGGCATAAAATGTGCAATTGCAGGGAAGAATCTGTATTTAAGATTCTCATGCTTTACTGGTGATGCTATGGGGATGAACATGGTTTCCAAGGGAGTTCAAAACGTTTTAGATTTCCTTCAATCTGATTTCCCTGACATGGATGTCATCGGCATCTCTGGTGTGTCTCATTTGCTTGGATTTATATTTACATTCTTCATATTTTTCATTGTTGGAGACAAGATAGTTGAATTTTCTTAATTTATTATTGATATAGGAAACTTCTGTTCCGACAAAAAGCCTGCCGCGGTAAATTGGATTGAAGGGCGAGGCAAGTCGGTCGTCTGCGAGGCCATTATTAAGGGTGATATAGTAAGGAAGGTCTTGAAGACAAGTGTGGAATCTCTGGTGGAGCTTAACATGCTTAAGAACCTTACTGGTTCTGCCATGGCTGGCGCTCTGGGTGGATCTAATGCTCATGCCAGTAACATTGTCTCTGCTGTCTATATTGCTACTGGCCAAGATCCGGCTCAAAATGTCGAGAGCTCTCATTGCATCACGATGATGGAAGCTGTTAATGATGGGAAGGACCTTCACGTCTCTGTCACAATGCCTTCCATTGAGGTAACAATATAATGATTTGCTATCTGGTTAAGTATTTTTCACTACCAAAACTATCTTGCTGAATTAAATTGTGTTCAATCCTGCTCCATGACTATGGGATCATAGAAACTTGGAAAAAGAAAGAAAGAACATTATGGAATCACATAAACTTGGAAAAAAAGTTAGAAGATACTTGTATTCGATACATACTTATGTGGTTCTTGTACCCGAAATTGAGTAGCATAAGTTAAAACATTATGGGATCTTAGAAACTTGGAAAAAAGGAAGAAGGTGCTTGTATTGGATGCAGACTTATGTGGCACTTGTACCCGAAATTGAGTAACATAAGTTAAAACACCATGGGATCATAGGAACTTGGAAAAAAAGTTGGAAGATACTTGTATCGGATAATGTCACTTGCACCCGAAATTGAGTAACATAAGTTAGAACACTATGGGATAATAGAAACTTGGAAAAAAGTGGAAGATACTCGTATATAGGATATATATCGATACTGGCACTTGCACATGAAATCGAGTAACATAAGTTATAACACTATGGGATCATAGAAACATGGAAAAAGGTGGAAGATACTCGAATATATGATCCATGTCGATGATATATGATTTATCTTTTAGGTTGGAACTGTTGGTGGTGGAACCCAGCTTGCATCACAGTCGGCCTGTTTGAACCTTCTCGGCGTGAAGGGTGCCAGCAAAGAATCTCCCGGAGCAAACTCGAGACTGCTTGCTAGCATTGTAGCCGGTGCCGTCCTTGCCGGTGAGCTGTCGCTGATGTCGGCACTTGCCGCCGGGCAACTGGTGAACAGTCATATGAAATACAACAGGTCGAGCAAGGATGTTTCCAAGGTTGCTTCTTCTTAAAAAAGCCTGGAAAAATTGGTGTGAAGTTGAAGGTGGGAGGAGACATCATCACCTCTTTGTAATAAGCTTTGAAGTAGAGAGTTGGGTCTATTTTGTAATTTGCTTTATATATTTTTGTATTTTGTACTTTTCTTTCTCTCAACTGATGTAATCTGAGTTATGAAATTTGTGTAAAATGATAGGATTGCTGATTAACCCTTTTCCCCTTCTCCCAATTCATTGATATAATTTTTTTTATGATTAATGTAGTTTGAGGAACACTTTAACACCCTGGTATATATAGAGATATGATTGTTTAAATATTAAAGGGTACTCTTATTAAATTAACAAAAAAAATCAATATGAAATATTTGAGAGTTATCTTTAAATAAATATTATATTAGTGCTTAAATTTTTAATTTTTTTAAAATTACACCTAACATTTAGTTTTTATTTTATCTTAATACTTTTAATGTAAAAAATTTAACACGTTTAGTATCTAAACTTTTATTTTTTTTTCCAAAACTTAACATTAAATTTTAACAGGGTATTAAAATGAAATAAAAACTAAACTTTACGTATGGTTTTAAAAAGATTAAAAGTTTAGGTACTAAATGGATTTAAATTGATAGTTTAGGTATCAAATGCACAAATTACCCTCAATATTAATTACTTTTAAGAAAACACTTAATTAGACATCAAGTATTTTCCCTTAGCCTCCGAGTCACCAAGAACCCTTCATTGTGTAATCGGTATTCCAAATTTTAATAAGTTTCTCTCTTTTCAGCGCTTTTTGGATTAATTTTAGACAACCTTTTTTCAATTTCGGCGACTAATTACAAAAGTCCTAAACTTTTATTGACTATTAGTATAGTTTAACCTTAACTTTATTATTAAATAAGAAAATTTGTTTTTTGTAGTAATAATAATACAAGTAAATTATGTGTTTAGTACTAAAACTATCAGTTTGAGTATATTTTAGTATCTAAACTTTTTTTTTAAATCATAGTTAAAATTTAGTTTTTATTCATTTTAATACTCATGTTCAAAATTTAACGTTAAGTTTTAGAAAAAAATTGAACGTTTTATATACTTAAACGGACTAAAACTGATAGTTTAGGCACTAAACGTTTTATGTTTTTAACGGTGAGATACTAAAATAAAGCAAAAACTAAACATTATGTATGATTTTGAAAAAAACTGAAAGTTTAAGTACTAAAACATACTAGAACTAATAGTTTAGGTACTAGATGCGTAGTTTACCCTAATAATAATATCTTTAATTTTAGGCCTCTGAGTTGGAATTGGTTTGGACAATTACGCTTGAAATTAAAACAGTGCTGTCGTTAAATAAATATCCGTACTTGATTAGATTTGTTTTACTCTTCAACTTTCAGCAGCTAAAAGCTTTGGGTTCTGAGACAGAGAATCGGAGAAGAAGCTTTGTAGTTCTTTTTGTAGAGGTAAAATGAACATTGCTTCTATTCGGGGTTTTTGTTTTAGCTCTTTGATTTCTCCTGTTCCTTGGTTCAAATTGTAAATTACTTGTTTTGCTAATCAAGGGCTGTCGCAATAGGCGAAAGTGCTTGCTTTGTTATGGGTAAATATGTGAGCTTTATCTGGATTCTTTGTTGATTTTGATTGCTACTGTTGAAAATCTAGTAAATGGGTTCCTTTTTTTTCTGGGGAAAATCTCGTAAAATTTTGGGGTTTTAACTTGTAGTGAACGAGGCCTAGTTGTTCTTCAATTCCTTATCTTTTGGTTGTTAATCAGAGAAACTATATGCTTTTATAAGTAAATCTAATTAGGGTTATTGATTGAAGCAGAAAAGAAGTGGAAACAAAGAGCCCAAGGTTATTATTATTTGATGGACACCGGAGGGAATTCGTTACCTTCGGGAGCTGATGGGGCGAAGAGGAAGGTGTCCTATTTCTACGACCCCGAGGTCGGGAATTACTACTACGGCCAAGGCCACCCGATGAAGCCTCACAGAATCCGAATGACTCATGCCCTTTTAGCACACTACGGACTGCTTCAAAATATGCAAGTTTACAAGCCCTGCCCTGCCCGAGATAGGGATCTTTCCCGCTTCCATGCCGATGATTATGTGAGCTTCCTCCGCAACATAACGCCCGAGACGCAGCAAGATCAGCTCAGGCAACTCAAGCGGTTTAATGTCGGTGAAGACTGTCCGGTCTTTGATGGCCTTTACTCCTTTTGCCAAACTTATGCTGGTGGATCTGTTGGCGGTGCTGTCAAATTAAACCATGGTCTTTGCGACATTGCGATTAACTGGGCTGGTGGCCTGCATCATGCTAAGAAATGTGAGGCTTCGGGGTTTTGCTATGTCAACGATATTGTCCTTGCAATATTGGAACTTCTCAAGGAGCATCAGGTGTGTTTTTGATACCTTAGTTCCTCATTAGCTTTCTTCAGAACTTTCTTCGACATCATTGAGAGGCAACCGAATGTTTGTCTCACGATGGGTAAACTTTAAGAAAGAGTTAACCCATTGTGCATTAGTGCTTTTAATCCAAAGCTCAAGTAAGATACTCCGGCAAAAGGTACAAAGCTGCTTATCTGTTTTTTCCAGCTGTCGACACCATTTTTATAAATTTCTGTAACAAAATAAAAATAGTACGATTCTAGCTTTAGAACTTTCTTCTTCATATGCAAAAGACGACCGTTTATTTGTCCCTCGATGGGAAGACTTTAGGAAATACTTAAGCCATTGGGCACTAGTGCTAGCGCATAATGACAACAAGCAACCCTCGAAGAATGATAAACAGTTGCTATGAAATAATAAATATAATTATATATTTATTTGACCTGGATGACTTGTTTTATGTTTTCAATTCCTCCTAGGTTGTATAGATTTATGTTTGTGCACCCTTGATAAATGTATGTTGTATAGTTTCAAATCAATGATGCCCCTCTTTGTTGCAGCGTGTTCTTTATGTTGATATCGATATCCACCACGGGGATGGTGTGGAGGAGGCATTTTATACGAGTGACAGGGTTATGACTGTTTCATTTCATAAATTTGGCGATTATTTTCCGGGCACAGGGGATATACGTGATATTGGATATTCAAAAGGGAAATACTATTCCCTTAATGTCCCTTTGGATGACGGAATAGACGATGAGAGTTACCATTACTTGTTTAAGCCAATTATGGGTAAAGTTATGGAAGTATTTAAGCCTGGTGCAGTGGTTCTTCAATGCGGTGCTGATTCTCTATCTGGAGATAGGTTGGGGTGTTTCAATCTCTCGATCAAGGGTCATGCAGAGTGTGTTAAATTTATGAGATCGTTCAATGTTCCGTTGTTGCTACTGGGTGGTGGTGGTTACACCATTCGGAATGTCGCTCGCTGTTGGTGCTATGAGGTAACCTCTGACAGTTTCATTTGAGTATTATATACTAATTCATTCAAGTGATTCGGTTTGCGATTGTTATCTTATGTTATTATGTGTTAAAGGTGAGTTTTGTGATGAATTAATTAAGAACCATCTCTATGTGATCAGACCGGAGTTGCACTTGGAACAGAAGTTGACGACCAGCTGCCTCAACATGAATATTATGAGTATTTCGGTCCGGATTATAACCTTCATGTTGCCCCTAGTAACATGGAAAACAAGAACTCGCGCCAGTTACTAGAAGACATACGTAATAATCTTCTCGACAATCTCTCAAAGCTTCAACATGCACCAAGCGTCCAGTTTCAAGAAAGACCACCCGGCACCGATCTTCACGAGGTGTGTTCCATTTTCGGCATTGCACATTTCATGCTTCAAATCTCCTTTTTATCGTTAACTTGGTGGTGGAGTTAATACTTAATGCTTTCATAATGCTCAGGCTGATGAAGATCAAGATGATGCAGATGAAAGATGGGATCCGGATTCGGCCATGGAGGTCGATGAGAAGCGGTATTTATCTTCTTTTTTTCACCCGTACCTGTTTTTAATTGCATATTATTTTCGTCTTTCACATTCGCTCATCGGCTTCACACTCATTCTGCAGACCTATCCCGACCAGAGTAAAGAGAGAAGCAGGTGAACCCGAGAGAAAAGATCGGGTATGTTTTATGCTATAAATGTTCGATTTTTCTAGTAATTGCGAGGCTAAAGCCATGTACAATGCATTTCCTTTTCTTTTTAAACGCTTGTTTGTCCGGAAAACATTCATTCCGGCTTATTATATCCTCAGGAGCCTCCTAAAGGAGCTGACATTGCAACGAATGAGATCGCTACTACAAAGGTGAAGTAAACACAAACATTTGTATTGTCTATAAATTATAGTGTAAAATACCTCAGGCCACTTAACTATTAGTTTAGTTACAGATTGGTCTCTTTTTCCCCTAAAAGTTGCAATTTAGTCGCTCGATTAAAATATTGTTACATACATATCATTATTCGTTGAATATTAGATGGAATAGTGACATATTTTGGTATAATAATAGTTTTATTTCAAGGACTTATACGTTCTATTCATTTGGTCTTAAGTCGAAATTATTTAATAAAATTAACTCTTATATTTAAAAATTATATCAATTTAATCTTTGTTCTTCTACCATAAATGTTTATATTAAGAGTTTAACTTATTAAAATCTTTTTGAATTAAGATTAAATTGATAGAATGTTACAAGTTTCGAGACTAAATTGTAACTTTTTTTTTCTAAAAAAGAAAAGAAAAGGTGATGTTTGTAACCAAACAAATAATTGATTAGCATGAGCTGTATTTTACCTTAAATTATTACAAGACTGTATTCCGATGAAAATGACGTGTTAATGCTTTGTGTTCTCTTTTTCAGTCTGTAGATGTCGGGCCAATGGCTATCGATGAGCCAAGTGCGAAAGTCGAGCCAGAAACATCAAACAAAGCTTCCGATCCGATGTGCCTGAAGCCCTAAACCAAAACCTTCCGAAGTTCCGATTTGATGTACCCAAATCCCTAAACCGAAACCTTCCGAAGTTCCAATCCAATGTACCCAAAGCCCTAAACTGAAACCTTCCAAATCAGTGCTGGGTGTAACTGGTGTGCATTAGCAATTTTCTAACATTATAGGATCAGTGTAGACTTGTAGAAGCCATGGAACTCTTAGCTTCTTATCAGTGTGTTGATGACCTAAAACTTTAGACATCTTAGTAATTCGAATTATTTTTGGATTTAATTCACTATTTGCAACTTATAAAGCTATTATCAAAGATTGAATACTCGTACTTTTATTCTTACACACAATACATATGGTAAAAATAATTGATTAGTCATTGAAGGCCGTATGGTACAAATCCATGTGTAAACATATTTTGGATTAAAGCGACATGAAGTCGGTATACTCCCGTCGGACAAAGCTATTCAGCCAAACAGCAGCACAAAGCAACAATCCAGTTAGCCTCAGCCGATGCACGGATTGCAGTTGAATCGGCTTATGAGTTAAATGGCTTCATTAATAGTGTAACATGTACAAGGTTCAAAGCAGGACTTACAAGATGATATGCATCACATAGTCGTCGATGCTTTCTCCGGTGCGTTTCAGTGCACCAAAGCACCAAAACACTCGAAGGATTCAGTCGACAAAAGCACGGAAATAAAGTTAGTGAAGGCAATCAATGAGTTGAATTCAGTCATGATACTTTCTTTAAGTGCTAGACTCGGTTCCTGGGCAGATTTTGCAACCGATCCTCCTCTTCTACGGAGAAAAAGTAGAAGTCATATGGTACAGAACAACTGCATATGATATTGATTATACCTACGACACTTGTGCAGGTTTAATAAACGCGATACTCTCTCACCTGGTAAGAGTAGGCAGGCATTGCTTTACTTTTTCGAGTTCTATAAAGCAGAGGTTGCAATGCTCAAACCTAAGACAACTGGCAGCATGAAAACTCAGTTAATAGTCCAATAACTGGATTTTTTTAACACAAAACATGCAGTTTAGATGTATTCGTCACACCTTTGCTCTGCCTCAATGTCTACACCAGTGGGTGTCAAAGCCGATACTATTGAATAAATCATCGAACCAAATGTCCAGACCAATTTAAGCAGCATGTCTAGACAGATGCTCAAATGCCTACGCAAAGGCCACAGTTGAACATCGAAATTTACACCAATACATTGAGTATCGGAGAGTAAAGCTGCAGAAAACCATTGAAGGAATTAGATGTTTTCAGAAAATGCATAATTATGACACTTTCTTACCTGTCCGTGTCACTTCCAAGGAGACCAGATAGAAGCGGCAGAAGACAGTTGCAAATTTCTAACGTAACAATGTCCATTTTCTCAGTGATGATTCTAATCACATCTGCAAGCACCTGCGATTTCCATCATTGATAGAAAACTTAAGGAGACTCTCTGTATATTTCAATTTACATGGTCATATAAGCAAAAATAAACTGCATACAGCGTGATCAGCCATCTTTTCCATTGCACTGATTGCCCCCTTTACGTCATTCCTTTCCCATAGTCGACGAACGACCTATAACCATTAACAGACAAGGGTTCAAAAATCTCTATGAATCAATAGTGCAGATACCTTACTCAAAATTGACACCAAAACATCCAATAAATTCATTAGCATGAATTTGAGTTTACTAGGGTCACCTGTAACTTGGCTAAAACGAGACTGCATGGAACTGATGAATTGATCTTGCAGCTCCATTACATCCGCAACAGCATCCCCATCAGTAGCAGAAGGCATTTCTTTTTCCACATGGAAAGTGTATCGTCTTTGTTTATGCTTCAAAAATAAACATGAATTCATAAATTAGAATGGGGATTTTCAGAACATAGAGAACAAAGGAAAGAAAGCGAAGACAGACCTAGACACGTTTTTACCAAAGGCATGCTTGTCACAAATACATTCCTTAAAAAGATACTCAAAGAAGGCCCATCAAAATTAGATCTCCTTTTATCCCAATTTATCGCTACTGAACGTGTTCTTCCTGAATAATTGACCGAAGAGATTCAGTTGAGAGATCATAAAATTGTGCATGTAACAACAAGCTATCGATAGATATACCTCCTTTTCGGCTTTCTAAATGGCTTTCTAGAGGATACACATCTTCTTGTGATTTTTGCACTTGTGCATCATCTGAAACAAAGCTAAAGTTCAGCAGCAAGAATGGTTAAACATTCCAAATTCAAAATACAATAGAAGCCTACTCAAGCTGGGCTGAATTTGAAAACCAAACAAATCAAGAATACATGTACTATGACCACATGCCAGCAAGCAATAACCAAGACAAACTAACCAAAGCTTAAATCATCAACTTCAAGCTAGTCCAGTTAGATATATTCTATCTACTTAAGCAGCAGCATATAGCAGAAATTGAAGTTCAAATCAGTTGTTCTTTACAATTACAATGCAAGCCAAAATAACACCACAGATAATTCCATACGGTAACATTCCTCAGGGTCAAACATGTTATCCAACGGGTAAAACAACCTAAAGTAAGATAAAGAGACACATAAGACTACATACCTACCCCTGCAACTTACCAGCCTTAAAATGTAACATCCCAAAAAGCGGGCTAGTGACCAAAATGCAAATTTTGAAAGTTTGAGGATCAAAGTAGAAAATTGGGAAAAGTTTAAAGTCATAAATGGTATTTTTCCCAAAAAGAATTTTATTATATAAATGGATTTAGTTTAGTGACTAAATTATAAGATTTTGAAAGTTTGGTGACCAAAGTATAAACTTTGAAAATTTTAGGGACCAAAATGTAATTTTAAAAAGTTACAAATGGGTCACGAAAATAAGAAAATAAATGTGTTATTTTCACATTTTTAAATGTTGGAAAATAATATTTAATTGTTTAATTCCATGTTTAATTTAAACTGTTTGATTAAAGTGACAGAATTGTAAGTTTTGGAAATTGCAAGGGTAAAATGATAAAGTGAGAAAATATTTTGTTCATCTTTAACTATTGGAAGATGATAAGATTGTTGTGGCTTGGTATTAATGTAAATATCAAGTTCATTAAGGATAAATTATTATAGATATTTTGATTTCAATGGTAAAGTGGTAATTTGACATTTAATGCATTTTTAATTCATTATTAATAAAGAAAGATGAATAATTGTAAGATGAATTTCTTCATCTTTTCCAGCAGCTTCACGTGAGTAAAAAAAGAAATTTTGTTTTCAATTTTTGAGTTAATTCCTTTGGAATTCGAGTTATGTCGTGAAATAGGAAAGTAATCTACGCGAAAAACACTATCATTTGGTAACAATATTTCTTTCTAAACTTGTTGAATTTCAAAGATCTCAGATCTAAGGGTTTATGTTCATGATATGATTCATGAAATTGATGATAAATCTTGATGATTTAGTGGTTGTATATTCATTTTCAAGCTTGATTTATGGTTAAAACATGTTTGATCATTCTAGAAATTATTCTTTAAATTCGACCAAAAGAGGAACTTATAGAACTTTGTGTTATGATGAAAATTGATTAGGGATTAGATTGTAGAGATGTTAAAAGGTTGATTGAAAGTTGATTTCATGCTTGAATCGAATCAAAATCGAGCAAAATCATGAAAACGTAGTTTTAAAGGATAAAATATTCGATCATGATGTAATTGAGTGAGAAAAATTATGGAAAAATTATATAAGTTCTGGAAATAATGTAGGAAGTATTCTACAGGCCTTAGAAAAATCCGGGGACCATTTTTGTAATTTTTGAAAAGTTAGGAGACCAATTCGATAATTTTGAAAAAGTTGTGAATGGTTGTATAATTGTCTAATAGTTGATGTACTATGCTAAAAATTGTTGTTTTGGGATTTAAATGATCATTTAGATGTGAAATATGATCATTTTTGAAGTTTGAAAAGATTAGTGATTTAAGTGCAACATTTACATAGTTGGGGTGCTCAAAGGTAATTGTACCTTTGTAAAAGTAATTGGTTCGTAATAATTCCAGTACTTGAATTTATGGAATTTTGGTATTTAAAATTTAAGTGATAAAATGGTGAATGACTATTTTGTGTAAATTGGAAAAGTTGGTGTCAAATGTAAAAAGGAATTATTAAGAGTTAAGCATTTTGATAGAAAATGAGTTTCAATATATTATGGATTTTGTATTGGGGATGTGTTTATGTTAGTACAATACTAACATATGTATTGTTATGAAATTGTGATTTGTACAGATCGTGATTGATTTGTGACTAAAACAAGTCAAGTATAAAAGGATTATTGTGGATTATAGTGAGGAACATCTTTTGGATATAAAGTGTCAAGGTGAATGCAAATTTAATTTGAACCTATGTTATAGAATGAACATTGGCTTGCAATGAGCCAGTGACGGAGTTACTATAGTAAGAAGTGACTCCTAAAATGTTATTTGATTTATGATGCATGCATAACATTATATATGGATATTTTATACATCATTGGGTAGGATTTGTGATTAGTCTATTTCCCATATTTGAATGCATGATTTCATAAGTACAAGCATGTGATTGATATGATGCTTATGTGTGCATGAGTACGTGAAAGTGGGTATATGTGTCATATGTTATTATATGTGACATGATTTACATAATTACATGTATATGCAATATATGATACTAAACTACATGAATATATGAAAATATGATATCAGTTGTGTGATATGTCTGACATGTTATTTTATGTGACATGATCGATGTGAACATATGAGAATAAATTATGAGATACGTGAATCTAATATATGTGAATACATTAATATGTGAGCAAGATATGACATACGTGTTTATATGAACACATGAGCAATGATATACGCTATATGATACGATCTACATGATTACATGTACATGTGATATATGTGATATGATATGAACCTATGTGATACGGGTTATATGACAATGATCTATGAGATCATACAAGAATGATACAAGTGATGTGAACTGTTATAAATGATAATGCCCATGTTATGTGATATGAGAGCTAGTGATATAGTTGGCATGCCAAGAGTCGAGGGTTTTACGTGGTCATTCGGGACATATATGTAATCCTTTGGAACATATACGCGATACTTTGGTACACTTATTTGGTCCATTGGAATATGTATATGATTCTTAAGAAGTGATCCTACGGGACACAGATGACATCTTTCGGGATGATAGGTCCTACGAGACACAGATGACATCCTTCGGGATGATAGGTCATTCGAGACATATACGAGATCCTTCGGGATAATTTTACATGCCTTGTGGGAATTTATACGAGTTGTGGTGACAACATATGTGCACAACCTCGGTGTACTCACATACCTTGAGTTCTCAGTAATGTACATGTACTTATAAAAGATATCAGTATTGTATATGGGCCTACAAAAGATATCAAAAGTATACATGAAATAATACATGGACTATTAAAGATATAACATAAATACACTGTATGTGATGTATATGTTTTGTTATATGAAATATATTACAAGATTTATATGTGATACTGTGTATATTGCTTGGTGAAATGTATTATATGATATGTTACAAAGGTTAAGTACAATATGACATGTTTTAAATGGGTTCATGATAATGATAGAGATCGTGATAATGATATTGATGTTGATAATGATAGAGATCATGATAATGATATTGATGTTGAGAATGATATAGATCATGATAACGATATTGATGTTGATAATGATGGTATTTATGCATGTATGCATTTTGTTATGTGAAATGTTCTATGGTTTCTATTATATGTTTTATATTCCTCACTAAGTCAACGACTTAGCATGTGATTGTTTCACACGTATATTCCGAGAAGAGGAAGAATGATAAAAGTTAATCAAGACAGGTCAGTTTCTCTTTTCCAAAGATCAGATTAGAAAAGATTTGATGGTATGTATTTTGTAATACTGATTGTGTCGGAATGTAACTAAAGCTTTGAATCTGTTATGCGTTAATTGATTTTGTAAAATCTTATGATTGTATTTTACGTAAATTATTCAGTCGTATTTAGTAAAAATTTTAAAATTATTCACTATTTTGTACAAGTAAATGTTTTGAGAAGTCAATATGACACCTCAAATTCGTATCCGGGTCGGGTACGGGTTGGGGGTGTTACATAAAACGTATAGAAGCATAGTCAATTTAGAGACTATTAGTACGATTCTTTTGCTAACATGGTTCAAATGTCGGTGTCTCTTTATCATATTTTAAAAGGCCCTCTTAGTTGTTTTCTCCACTTCAATTTTTCAGTAGTTCTTGTTAAGCCTTGAGAAAATCCTAGTTGCTATCAAACAGTCATTGGCTAAAAGCATTTTCAATAGAAACATTTCGTCATAATCTAAACCAGGACTAATGACAAAAGTGGAGTTCAAGAAAATAAGATTGTTGTTTGGGGGGAGGGGGGGGGGGAAGCAGCTAAAATATGAAAGCAGAATGTCAAAGTTCCGAAAATATACAATTTTCATCCCGGTAGCTTGAAGGCAATTCCAACACTGAGTTTGGTTCACTCTTGCCAAAGCCAATGCACCCATCTTCCCTCGCATTCATTTCTGCCGCAGACATTCCATGAATTGAGCCTTTAACAGAGAGAAAAGTAGTCCTCTCCAGAGCACTGCTGAATTCAGCAGCCTTGGAACCTGCAGTCTCAGGCAGAGCAGAGATAACAGGCTGGTCCATGTCTTCCCTGCTGTTTTGAAACTTCCGAAAACTGGACTTCTTTGAGTGCAAAGAAAATGGCATTGTTCTTCCAACAATACCAAGTTCTTTTCTGGAATCAGCGCCCTGCCCCGAAGTTCTCCCAACCATTCCAACTTCTTTTCTTGATTCAGCAACAGGCTGACTCGATTCCAAACTTCTACCAGTCATTCCAACTTCTTTTTTAGATTCAGTGACCTGCTCCAAACTTCTCTCAGATATTCCAACTTCTTTTCTTAATTCAGCAGCCTGCTCCACCCTTATATCATTTCTAGGCACAACCACAGGTACAACATCGGACTTGCTAAAAATAGAAACATTGATAGCTGAATTAGCTCTCGCAGAACTCCGCTTTGGAGCTGCTACACTAGGAACTGTTACCGAACTCTGTTGAGTTGTCCTTCTGGCAGTGTTTAAATTGACCCGATGAGGTGTACCAGGTACATTTCTTGTGGCTGTAACCAGTATGTAAAAACCAAAATAAGATAGATCACCAGATAAAGGTTGTATTCCCTCCCACTAGCACTTCCAGATATTTCATAAGATTTTGAAGACACTAAATAAGTAGAAGAAAACATCTACGCATTTATGCTATCCATCGATCCAATCGTCTTCGTTTTTTGTTGTTATTTTATTGGTCGAAAGTTTGTATGGTTATGTTTAGAAGTGACGGGTTTAACTTGTCTCTCCTAAGCCCTTTTCGACTGATAGCAAGGAACAGAAAGTCGAGTAGAATTCAAAATACACAGAATATTTAGAATAAAATATAACGTACTTTTGGACTCCTTAGCAGGATCTGAATTTTGTGAAATGGACAACCGTCCTAGGGGTTTTTGTTTCCTTCACTAAAGGATCTGGATTTTGTGAAACAGGTAATCTTCCCAAGCTAGCTTTTGCGGTATTCTCATTCAATACAGAGGGGTTTCCACCTGAACGAGATTTAGGTTCAGAATGACCATTTACACGTTTAGCATTACCAACTGCATATGCTTCTATGCGCTGTGCCAGTGACCAAAACTCAATATTAAAATTAACGTAATGACTGCAGTTAAAGAAAGATGGACCAATTAATTATGTCGAAAAGTAGAAATCAGAGAAATACCGAGATGTCGACAACCCATACTCCAACACAGCTTTGATTATGCGAGCAGCCAATAAGCTTTCCTTCATGAACACTAAGATCTGTTTTTATATTGATTAATAACAGTATCTATTGATTCCCAATCATCAGTCAGTGTGTCTATGGGCCCAACAGAAATCCTTTCCCAATCTGCAGAAACCATTAAAATTCCTACTGTTATTTTATTGACCCAAATGTAGGTGGTTCACCCATTATATTGCTTTTTCATTATCATCCTATTGCCCCCCTAATTTCTTTTATTTTACTAAGTTAATCTAATGGTAAAATCAATATGGTTTTCCACAGTTGATGCTTATCGGGAGGGTTGACTGATGGCAGACTCAATGCAAGAGTGAAATGGGATTTGACTGATAATCTTACTGTGAAGGCTAATTCTCAGGTAAATATTCTTTTCTTCTTCAAGCTTTGGTTTTCTCATTTGCAGGCATAACTAATGGTTTTTCATTTATAAGCTAGTCAACAACCCTTTTTTTTATTTTGTTCCAGCTCACAATCAGCCCCATATGTCACATGGCATGTTCAACTTTGATTATAAGGTCAGTCACTCTTAAACTAGTTTATATTTGGCAAAAAGGCACTAAAGGTCACTGTACTTCTGGAAAAAAAAATTCAATGTGATCCTCGTATTATTTTTTCTCTCAATGTGATATTCCAACTCAGAAACCAAATCCAACGAGATCAAATGACTAACGTTTTTTGTCGTTTGGCCATTAAGGCATCATCCTTTATAATTGGTTTTTCAGTATTTATCAGCGGGTGCTGTTTTCGACTGCCAAATATGTTTCTAAACCTGTTATAATGGCGTGATCGTCATTTAGATCCCTAACCAATCACTGAGCAAGGTTGCTAAGTTTTGAGATTCAGGGTGTCCTTCCTTGTCTGACTTAATGCCATTTCAAAAACACGGAAGTGGCGGACCAAGTCATTGGAATGAAGGACATTATTTGATGGCAATGCTTCTTCTAAGCTTACTTTTACCCTGCAAAATAGTTAATTCACTTCTCTATTGCACTCTACTTCTACCAAGAGGAACTTGTCGAAGTCTTGGAATTCAAATGTTATTGCTCGAACTATCTCACGTTTAACGAAAACCCGTCTTTCGTGACAATTTTTTTTGGCATTATTAGTTTAAAACCCTCCCAAAACTCGTTTATTGAAATAATACCCCAAACAACATTAGTTAAAAAAATACCTCAAGCTGCCTACGTAAAATTATCCCGCGTCCTACAAAACGCGTTTAATGGATCTCGCGTTCTATTTGATGCGACACCCATCAACTTTTCAGATAAACTCATTTAATTTTCGATAAAGACAACAATAAATGCATGAAACTCGCTTTTCGTAAAACGAGAGATTTGACTTATTTTTTGCATAACTCGAAGTCATCTTTGAGAGTTTTTTTCCAAAAAAATCTTGTTTGGGGTATTGTTTCGATAAATGATTTTTTAGGTTTTTAAACTAATAATGTTTTTTTTTTTTTTTGCTGGATTCATATTTTGCAGATGGAGACTACTGTTGAATGAACATATTGAGAATACTGGGAAGTGCAAAACAATCTTATTATGAAAACTATCAACACTCTAGTCTTTATATAGAAATACATAATACTCGAACTAACTTGCTAACAACCCTAACTACCTTCCAACTATACATATCTCAACAACTACAAATTCGGATTGACAGTTGGGTGAGATTCAATTTTATTGTCAACAATACATAAGAAAAGCAATGGGAGATGCTCTTGGGTCGCACCATTAAGCATCTTGTCGAATACGAAAGAAGGGAGTTTGAACTCGGAAACATTGATCACCGGAGGTGATGGTGGAGCAGTTTTTATCAGGTACCGTCGGCAGGTTTAATACTTGCCATTTTCGGTAGAGAGGTGTAGCATTTGATAAATCAATGCAATCTGAGATTGCTTGTACTCTTTCCTCTTATACCCATAATAGTATATTCAAACCTATGTACAAAATGGTAGAAAAAAGTATGTGTGATTATTTAAGGGTAAATTACACAGATCCTCATTGAAGTATACTCTCTCTTCCATTTTACTCACCATACCTTCAAATTTTCTAATTTACTCACCGAACATTTGAATTGCTCATGTTTTGATTATGCTGAATTATTTTATAATTATTTTTGTATGACGTGATATCTTTTATTATTATTTAATATAAAATAATTTAAAATATAAAATAGAAATAGAAGGTGGTCAGACACCACCGTTGGCAGTAGTAAATGGTGGTCGTTCGATCCCGAATTTCATGGGTCGTTTCGCCTCGACACCGTGAGTCCAAATCCGACCTCCATTTTGTTGGAAATTGCTTTGAAGTCCATGAATTAGAGATCAAAAGTGAGGAAGTCGAAACGTTTCAGTCGAGATTCATGGGTTTTGGGTATTTTCTGGTGAAATAACCACCAGATTCGGACTCAGAGGGTGAAGACGAATCGAGCCATGAAATTTGGGATCGAACGAACATCATCTACGACGGTTGACGGTAGTGTCTGACCTGTTTTTATTTTATATTAAATAATAATAATAAAGTCATGACATACCATAATAATAATAAAATAATTCAGAGTGCAATTCAAAAGTCTAATAAGTATATTAGAAAAATTGAAAATATGTTTAGCAACATAGGAGAGAGTATAATTAATGAGAAATAATGTAATTTATCCATTATTTAAATATCGGATCAATTCGTTAGGTTAAAAAGTTCTTATTTTTAACGTTTGAACTCTAAAAAACATTTTGGTGATTTTTTTAAAAAATATTAGTAAGTTTCATGCAGTGAAAGGTTGGTCTTTTCTTAGTCAGTCTAATTAAGATATACCCTAAGTTTATATATTTTACCTAAAAAACAACAATATACTCTTTTTCTTTCAAGTAAAGTATTTAATTGGTCGGTTCGGTTAATTAATTGAATTAATTTGTTTTTTCATTTTAATCGTCGAATCGAAATTTTTTCGAGAATAATTAATTGAATCGAACAAAATTCAATTAATCGGCCAATTAATCAAATTAGCCAAAATTTTAAATAATATATACTTAATATTTCTGGCTAATTTGGTTAATTCGATCGGTTAATTCGTTTAATTCGATCGATTAATTCGGTTAAAATCAAAATTTAAACATACCTAAAACTATTATTATATAAATAATGTATTAAATATTTAATTTTTTTAATTAATTCGATTAATTAACTGATTTCGAATCGAATTAACCGATAATCGAACTTTTTAAAAAAATTAATAACTGTTAACCGATGAAACCTAAAATTAACTGACAGGTTAACAAAAAAAAATTCATTCGGTCGATTTTATAGATTAACCTAAGTTTTGAACACCCTACTTTCAAGTCTTTAGTTCCAAAGCAATTTTTTTTTTTTTTTGCTTACAATAAAGAGAAAAAGGTAACTGTTCTGTCTTTTAGTCAATGCTTTCCCTTTGTGCGATCAAAAATCAAAGTTTTTGGTTTCATCTCCATTTTCAATGTCTCGGGTTTGCTTCAGCTTTAAGTTTTCTGCTTGTTTGTTCATGGGAGAGTAGAAATCAAAGGGATCATGGGATCTGGGTTTGATTTTCTCTTTGGGTTTTAGTTAAAGTTGATGTTACTAATATAGCGAACCGAATACTTTCCTCGTTCGAATCCATCAAGAAAGTAGAAACTAAGATTCTGGGTAAAATTCAGCTGTTCTCGGTTCTTTTTCTTACGATTTTCCCATTTTTTGTCCTCTTTGATGTCTTGATGTGTTGAGTAGAGAAAAAAAAACATGTTTTGGTCGTTCATTTCTTCGAACACTTTGAAGATCATGGAACATAGCCTAACATAATATTTTAGAAGGGTTTTTATAACATGAATTTATGTGCTTTGTTGCAGGAGAAAATGTCTTGTTTCCTTGAGGTGTTTAAGTGCATCTTATGTTGTGCTGACGAGGACGTTGGCATTGGTGATGATCGAGCTTCCTTCAGGCATGTCTCCGCCGGAACTTTGAGTCACTCTCTGCTTTACTCGAGTTCATCGCTCGTTCACTCAGCTAGAAATGAACCAACTCGGCCGTCTAGGCCGAGTCAGGTACCTGTTGAATATGAGGTAATTATAGGGTCAAAATCGAATCGACGAGATTCGATAGGATCATCTGTGGAAAGTGTTTATCAATGGCTTCAGAATTCCAGGAATTCTGGCGTTTACAACATTGGTACCGAACCACCACAGTCCTTGGCTAAGCCGATTCTATGGCGGCCCCCGATTCCACCTCCATCGATGAAAACATCTTCACCGTTCACGATCCAAGAACCACCTTCATCGCCTAAATATCGGATGCCATCTAAACCATCCATACCGACTCCAGAACCGTCGTCTTCATCTACTAAGCCGAATCCAACCCCTAAGCCAACTCTATCCTCTCTGCCTTCTAGTTCGACCACACAACAAGGGAAAAGAATGTACAAGGTTGTCGATCCGAAGGATAAATTACCTATTTACATGATTCCATCCGTACCGACCCCGAAGCCTTCGTCTTCATCTACTAACCTGAATCCGTCCCTTAAGCCAACACTATCCTTTCTGCCTACTAGTTCGACCACACAACACGGGAAAGGAATGTACAAGTTGGTCGATCCGAAGGATAAATTACCTATTTACATGATTCCAGAGGACATCAAGGACTTGATTAAGAGAGACATTGTACCCGACGTTCTGAAAAAACCATTGTCTCCCTCAACGTACAAGGATTACTTTGCAGCTCTTCTGTATGCCGAAGATTACTACATCGAGGTAATGGAATCGGATTCTATCCATTTGTGTAATTTGATATATCATTGTGAATGTCGTAACCTTCATTTCCGCCCCTAAACAGAAATGGAGTGATTTCGGGTTGGAGGATGTAGCTTTGCAGTTGCAACCAGCATCAATCTATCAAAAGTCTGGACAAAATAAGCATTCAAAAGCAAATAATAAGATGGATGATAAAACTTTTGTAGTATTTAAGCTGGATTCTCTTTCTAAGACACAGCGGCCATATATTCTGTCGAGGGACTTTGTCTTTGCAAAACGTTTAGGCAAAGAAATCGAGCCATTTCAGGTTGACTCCTCCTCTCTGCATTTAAGATAATAATTCGGGTTTGAGTGTTAGACTCGGATATGCGTCGATGCATGTGACATCTTAATCTTTCCTCAGTCCTTTGTTACACTCTCGTGTTGTTTCAGGGAGTTATATATAGGGTGCATAAGAGCACGACCGTCCTAGTCGAATTCGGAGATGAGTTCCATTATCAGCATGCTTCAACCTGCAGATATAATATCCGATTCTCATTCAATAGAGTCTGCTTGAAAAGGGCTCACCAAGCAGTAGCAGCCGTGTCCCCGTCTTTAATCAGAAAGTTCATTTTCCCTAACTCTATCTCCCAACATCCTATGCGTATCTCAGAATGTTTTAACCTTTACAACCAAGATCTTGATCGGGATGAAAAGTCCGCCGTTCATCGTATTTTGAATGTTCGAGGCCCTCCTCCGTACTTAGTAAAGGGCCCTCTCTGTGCAACGAACAATGGTCATTCTGAATCCTTTTCAAAGCAACTTTCAAGAACTGGACTGGTTGTTATAGAAGCGGTACTGCAAATTTATCTACGCAATCCACAGTCGAAGATCCTTGTCTGTGCACCTAAAAATAGCACCTGCGATGTGCTGACGAGAAGCTTGAAAATGGAAACTCCAGAGTCCGATATATTCAGAGCCAATGCTACATTCAGGGAAATCGAGGAGGTCCCTATCGATATCCTCTCATCCTGCCTATACAAAAGAAAAGCTGAATGTTTCAGTTGTCCTCCGCTCCCTAAACTAAAGGAATTCCGAGTAATATTTTCAACTTTTACGAGTAGCTATCGCCTGTACAATGAAGGCATTCCTGCCGGACATTTTAGCCATATCTTCATGGTGGATGCTTCTTCAGCCACCGAACCTGAGACGATGGTGGCATTGGCAAACTTGGCTGATGAGAGTACAATCCTGATAGTTACTGGTGCACCCGGAAATCGTTCAAGCACTGTCCGTGCAGATATTGCAAGGGAGAAGGGACTGAAAATATCTTACTTCGAAAGGCTTTCGGAGCATAGTTCGTACAAGAATGGCAATTCGATGTTCATTGCACAGCTAAATGACAAAGCCTTGGTGCCGGGGGAGAAATGCAGGGAACAAATGAACAAGGCCAAAAAAATCACTTCAAAGACAAGAAGCTGAAAATTAAAATATTGTTGTGAATTTGTGTGATATTGCTTTCTTGGAACACTTTTGTCTACTTCTAACAATGTATAAAGTTGCTTTCTAAATACTTTCAACCTATAATCATCGTATATTGAATTTAGTGGTAGAAAGTCTGATACTCCTAAACAAGATCTCGTGTTCAAGCTTTACCTCTGAAAAGTGATTCAGCCAGCTTGACTTAGAACTAATAAAAAAACAAACACTAAACCCTCCTCTTTAGAGAACACTGGGCATGAACATGAAACACGGTCTGGTCGTGGCTTGCCAACATCTTGACAAGAAGCTTCTGTGCATTATAGAGCTTAGGGTTAAAATCTTAGCATCCCTACGCCATCCCAAGTATCCAATTATCAAAAAATGAGAAGAAAATTGTGTCGACCGTACCCACGTTCGACACTAACGTTATGAAAATGTTGGTGCTTCATAGTCACCTATATAATGACGTGAATGGGTTCTTTCCAACAATACTATAAACCTAAAAGATCAATCAGATACAAAGAAATCAAACAACGATGACTAAAACCTTCATAGTCACCTATATCATGAAATGAATGGATTCTTCTTTCCACCAATACTAGAAACCTAAAAGAACAATCAGATACAAAGAAATCAAACAACAATGACTGGAACGCCAATCGATATGATCAACTCAGTAATATACAGAGCAGAATAGTAAGAAATGCTGGAATGGCTTGTGCCACATTCGTTTTGTAATCCAATCAATATTGGAAGAGAGAGATAGAGAATCAGTTGGAGTTTCTAGCTTTAACTGCAAGCTACCACAACATAAGTTCTTTAATTTAACATCAGAAATATTCAGAAACTTGTGGGAAGTATAAAATTGTTAGAAATAACCAATTATGCATCTCTAAACAACCGGGCTCTATAGATTATAAACTGGAAAGATCATCATCTCTACCCATCATAAAAAATGAAAGCATTAAGAAGATAAAGTTTAACATCATCAACAACGGAGTTCTAAGCAATCCTTTTCGCAGCATCTTCAGAACTTAATGATAGTAAGATGCTTCTGAGGTCACACAATTCCTAACTTGAAGGAGATAACTGCTTTATTTTTGCTTGTAAAACTACTCCAGCTTCATCAGCTAACGCTTTCTTCTTGGATGCAACCTACACATTAATTAGACAGTTCTATTACCACAAACGGGAAGCAATCTTTAACAATAAAAACATATTCGAAGAAAATAGGCAATATAATCATGTCAGCCGAAAGAAAGCATGGATATTAAAGTGAAGGAAATCCATCTCGACTTGATTAATTAAACTCTAGTGTTTTGCGTTTTAGTTACATTTTTTTCCTTTTACCCCAAGAGAGCCATAATTAGTATCACCCTGCAATAAAAAGTTACAAACATGCATTCGACTAGCACCTGTACAAAACACAACTAATCACAAGAGTGACGAATCCTTCCTACCCCATGGTAAGGTTTTACATCTAACAATATCAGTCAAAGAATCTGTTAAAGCAATCAATCTAGGAACAAATTACAACTACCCATGAACTCGGATTTACTCTAAGTCGTTTATGCATCCACCTTTAAGAGGTGATATCTAGCTACTTGTGGATACCAATGCCGGAGAGATTAGTACCATCCAGCAACGAGAGATTACAAGGAATGTATCCACCTGCAAGTTTATGGAACCAGACTAATCAGAAGAGAAGGTGACCTTTCCTTCTCCATGGTGAGGTTTTTCATTTAACAACATCGGTTTAAGAAGCTTTAAAGCAATCAAATCTAGTGGACTATTAACTTAAAAGTACTATTGAATCCTAAAACTTTGTCTAATTAGTTCATCAATCCACCTTTAATAGCTGATATCTAATTGGTTTAAAAACTAACAAGCACCCATCAAATTTAACAATGGAATAATAGAATTCTTACAATAAAATACTTCCTTCCATCAAAAGAGTGATGGTCTAAAGCAAGAATAAAGGTACCTCAATGAGTTGGTCGAAATTGGATTTCAGTAAGTTGACCTTACGCTCGCAATAATCTTTGCCTTCACCCATAGTTTTCTGAAAAAAGAAAAACAAATTTCAATACAAAACAAACAAGCGACAATTAGATCATACTCCAGCTGATTGAAGAAAGCAATACATCAGAGAGAAAAATTATCATATCAATAAACAATAAAGTATAGACCTCAACGAAGTATCCAGTGCCGATATCAACCAGAACCTTGTCGGCATCATCGAGTGTTCCCGGAACATAGAGCGAAGCAGTGAGAGGAACCAACATTTTCTTCCCTAAAGATAAAAAAAGTATCAAAACAAATATTGTGTGACTAGAAAAAGTAAATGAAATAAGGTGATTTGATAGAAGATGGATAAAGGATGGACCTTGGGGGCGGAGGGAAAGCTCGTGGAGGGCGGCGGAGGCGTTCTCTAGGCGGCCGGTGGCGGTGCGGATGTTGTTGAGGCTGTCTTGTAATAGATTGACTTCAATATCAGCTTGTTCTTTCACTGCTTTGAGCTGATCCAAGCTCATCTTCTCCAAGTCCGCCATTCTAATCACTTGCTGGCTTCCTGCTCCCCTTGACGACGCCATTATTTTGCTTTTTTCTTTCAGCCAATCGTACCCAAATCTCTCCCTATTTCATAAATTAGAAAGAATAGTACAACATAAACCCCTATATTACACTATCATTGAAAAATAATAATTTCATAAGTAATATATATAAAATATTAGGCTAAAGTTACAACATGGTATCTCAACTATAGGAAGTTATTTTGTTGAGACCATCAACTATTAAAAATTATAAAATGAACACTAAATTATTCATTATATTTCAAACTCATCATTTTCTATTAAAAAATTAATGATTGTCCGAGTTGAACATTAACTTGTTGACTGAGCTATGATAGTCATTTGAGATTATGAGATCAAATTTTATCATATTTCAGTTAGCAGGATAACGTACAACTCATAACTACCATTAAAATTTTAATGAAAAAATACGAGTTTGAAACATAATGAGTAGTAAGGTGATTATTTTGTAACTTTTAATAGTCGAGGAATCAAATAAACAACTTCCTATGGTCGAAAGATCATTTTGTAACTTTTAATAGTCAATGGATTCAATAAAGTAATATCCTATAATTAGGGGACTATTTGTGTACTTTACACAAAATATTAATTATTTTCTATACTATATTTAAATCATTTAAAAATAGATAATAAAATACTTAATATTTTTTTTAATTTTACCAATGATTGATTAACATAATTATATGCAATTTTTAAGAAGTAAAAGTTTTTTCACTTTTCTTTTGTGTATAGATAAAATTTTAATAAATTAAAATAAAAAATGCAAACATTTCAAATTTTATAAAGGCGAGAGATACAATTTATTGCTAAAATTTGGTTTAAACTACTGTAATAAATAATGGACAAATAATTAATAATATTTGACAGTTAAATCTTAGTTTAATTAGAATTACTATTACAGTAACTTTGATAATATAGATTTTTTAATATTATAGATTTGAGGGTAAAAAAATAAATGGTCACTCCACTATAGAATATTGTTTTATTGAGTCATCTGAATATTAAAAGTTATGAAGTGTTTCTTTGACTATAGGACATTGCTTTTTTTAAGTTACAATTATTAAAAGTTACAAAATGATCATACGACTATTCATTGTGTTTCAAACTCATCTTTTTAAAAAAAATTGATAGTATTTTGAATTCGACGTTAACCTATGATTAGATATGATACTTGTCTTTGTCGGACACTTGCACCAATGTCACGAGCCCAACTTCGCGACCCGTGACATTGGGATCATAATATATCATGTCTCAATTAACAGGTTAACGTTCAACTTAAATTGCTATCAATTTTTTAACAAAAAATAACAAATTTGAAACACAATGAATAATCAGATGATCATTTTATAACTAATAGTAACATACTTAAAAAAAATCTTATAATCATAACTTTTAATAGTCGAATAACTCAATAAAGTTACACCCTATGGGACCATTTATACACTTTACCCTAGATTAAAACTTACTTTACCGTACAATTAACTTGGCACATAAGCTTCAAACTAATTTCATCTTCAAATTGTTGGTTGGTACTCTACACTACACTCTTAATTTAGCATGTCCGTGTTATTCGTAAAATCGACCATAATCCGTGTTATGAATCAAGTAACTTACACAAAAATCAACATAAAATAAGATTGCATTTATAAAATAGTCATCACATAACTTGTTTTGAACAAAAAGGGAAAAATTTATTTATTTTAATTAAAAATTCTAATCATACTACTAATTTCGTGTTTAAATTTGTCTTAACTTGAAATTATGACAAACTATTGTAACTCTTCATCTTCTTCTAACGTTAATTAAGACTAGATAATCAAACAAGGTAATATAATAGGATATTGTTTTAAAAAATTACTTGACTATTAAAAGTTACAAAATGATTATTCGATTATAGAATTTTACTTTGTTGAATCCCTCAACTATCAAAAGTAACAAAATGACCACTCGACTATTCATTATGTTCTAAACTCAACATTTCTTATTAAAAAATTGATAATATTCTGAGCTAAACGTTAACTTACTGACTGTGATATAATAACATCTGATCCTAGAATCTTAAACGACTATTATATCCTAATCATCATATTAGCATCCGATTTAGACGACCGTCAATTTTTTTAATAAAAAATGACAAATATAAAGTTTGCTTTGTTGAATACCTAGACTTTCAAAAATTACAAAATAATCACTCGACTATTCATTATGTTCAAAACTTATCATTTTCTATTAAAAAATTGACGATATTTTGGATTGAATGTTAACTTGCTAACTGTGATATGAAAATATCTAATCTCATAATCTCAAACGAATATTACATGACATCTCAGTCATCATGTTAACGTCCAACTAAAAACCGTCAATTTTTTAACAAAAAGAATAAGTTTGAAACATAATGAATAGTCGAGTGACCATTTTGTAACTTTTGACAGTTAAGGGACTCAACAAAGCTACACTCTATAGTCGAAAGATAATTTTATAACTTTTAATAGTCGAGGACCTCAATAAAACAATACCCTATAATCGAGGAATCATTTATGTACTTTACCCTATGACATAAACCACACAATCCATACAACAACGAATGAAAATGAGTAAATGAAACTATCATAAATAACCAAAGCTGTAATACGTTCAAATGTATGTAAAAATCCCAAATACCAAACTAGAACTTCCTTAAAATGTATGTAACCAAACTAAAGCTTATTTCTCCATTTTTACACATTAACTCTGCTTTCCCAAATTTGAAAGAGCCTATTTTGTCACCATCTCCCTCATGTAAGAAATAGCTGATGTTTCACTGTATTTCAAGCTGCCAATTATCAAAATCTCGGTTAGGGTTCTATTACACAAATGATCCAACAAATGTACATTCGAATTGAAAATGCAGGGAATACAATATAATTCATACCCATAATGACTCTAAATATTTATATTCGGGCATAGACATGGGACTATGATCCTCTGAGGACCCTTCACACACAAGAAAAAACCTAACACGCCCATGACAAACAGATACTCATATCAGACAATTGAATCCAAACACAAGTGCCATAACATAGCAATATACTTAATGACAAGAAACCCCAAGTTCTGCAGATTTTTCTTCCCATTCTAGTGTTTAAACAACAAACAAACTATCTATCTTTCCATCTAACAAAACATACATAACATTTGACAGTATGGAACTTTGGAGACAAGAATGCATACAATTTATTATTTGAAAATTTTTACTACCAAATTCATAACTTAAAGCTATTTTTAAGGATTGTATCCTACACCAAATCCAACAATTACACCGGATACACATTTGAACATGGGAACCAGTGTAGCATAACTCATAACTGTTGCACCCGGATACTGGCGTACTGTACTAAATTTATCAAAGAAATAGTGGAAGTCCTAATAGAATACAATAAATTCATCAAAGAAATGGCGATAAATAACAACTTGGATAAGTTAAACTCTACAATGCTATTCAAACTTCCATCTTTGAATGTAACAACTTGTATAAGTTAAAGACATCTAAGACTCTAATAAAGCAACATCAAAAATTTGATATGCTCATTATCTTCTCCACATTCCTGGATAGTTCCAATATTGAAAACCAACATAAGGACATGATGAAGCAATTACTTTACCATAATCTATTTAACTGGTAAAATAATTTGACCATCATTGAACACCGTACATGATGAAGCACATGAAATTGAACTATAGTTCCAATATTCAACAACTCAAAATTGAAAACCAACATAAGGACAAAGAATGGCATGAGAGGAATACTCACAATACTCAATCCAAACCTTCTTCCCTGGGCTCGGGATTATCACCTGAGCCACGACTCCCAAAAGGCCAGGGCAGCGATATCCTAAAACTCCTTTCGACAATCCGATTATCCCCTGTAGAGCTCTGCACACCACTAGCAGCACCGCTACCGCCACCATCACTACCGCCAACAGTGCCAGGTGCCCCACGAACCCTCCTCTCATAATCAGGATCATCCGTAGGCAACTCATGACGACACACAGGGCACGAATTATGCGATTCCAGCCATGGAAATAAACAATCTCTATGATAAAGATGCTTACAAGGCATTTGCATCGCTTGAGTCCCTTCCTCGAACTCGTCCATGCAAACTGCACATTGATTGAACTCCGAATTCAAGTGATTTTTCGTTATCTTCACCGAAGGTAGAGCATCCATAGCTGATTTCGATGCCGGCGGAGTTCCATATCTATTCGGGTCATTCTCAGCAAGCTGCTGGATCAGTTGCTCGAGTCCCGGTCCGATGAAATAATCCCCAATGTTAGCTGGAAGCCGAAAGCCCGGCTCAGACGGATTATTCTCGATCACGAACTGGATATTCGCCCCGCTCGAACGGAGATCGTTAAGATGATTCTGGAAGAAGGTAGACGGATCGAAAGCGAACGGGTCATCCCGACCTGACCGCGACGACCCGAATATATTAGGGCTGTTATGGTCAGCGGAAGCCGGGGATGATGACGACAACAGGAGGGGGAGAAGGGCAGAGAACGGATCCGGTAACGATGAATAGGGATCGTCAAACGGAATTCTACTGGGATTAAGGAAGTCGAAGCCAGAATTAGGGTTAGGGTTTTCGTACTCTTCGAGGAAGCCGTCATTGCATAAGGGACAAGAAGGGTCAGAGGAAGGGGATATTGTTACGGTGACGTTACGGTTACATTGGTAGCAAAAGAAATCTTTATCGGTTACGACGGCGATGGCAGGGCCGCTGACGTTCCCGGTGAACGACATGTTTTCACGAGAGAGAGAGAGAGAGTGAAATGGAAAATGTGAAATCTGAGGGTTTTTTCTGAAAAATATAAATATTTATATTGAGAAACATTTTTTCTTATTCAAAGAGTCATCTAGCATATCCATGGGCTTTCCAAACTAAAATTAAAGATAAATTACGAGTTTTATATCTAATTATTAGTTTTGATTTGATTTATTATCTAAATTTTAAATTTTTTAAAATCGTATTAATATTATATTTTTGTTTCGTTTTGTACCTTATCATTAAACGTTTTTAAACATTTTATGAGTAAATTACATTATTAATCACTTAATGTTTTTACTCTTATTTTAGTCACTAAAGTTTAATTTTTTTTAATTTAATTACTTAGCTTTCGAATTACTCTTAATTTAATCACTTTGACTTTTAACTTTATTTTTCTATTTTAATTATATATTAATAAAATAATAATAAAAAGTGTCATATCATAAGACTTATTAATAAAATAAATTAGAGTGATTAAAATAAATTATTATTTTATTAAGTCTCTCGACTATTAAAAATTATAAAATGGTCACTTGATTATTCATTATTTTCCAAACTCATCATTTCGTTTGAGATATGATAGTCGTTTGAGATTCTGAGATTAGATTCAACTCAGAATATCATCAATTTTTAACGAAAAATGATGAATTTGAAACAAAATAAATAGTCGGGTGACTATTTTATAACTTTTAATAGTCAAGAGACTCATCAAAACAATACTATATAGTCAGAAGACCATTTTTTAATTTTTAATAATCAAATGACTTAATAAAATAATACTTATTGATAGGGGATTGCAGCGGAGTAAAGGGATTGCAGTGGAGTAATGAACGTTGCTCGTTAAAGAATCAAACCTAAAATTCTAAACTCTATCAAAGAACAAATGAGAATAGATAAGTGGTATGCGACGGCAATTAACTTTTTTTTGGAGGGAATGTTGCTGGAAAAATAAGAACAATGGATTAAAAATAAGATAATAAATATCAAGAAAAAGATAAATAAAGATAGAAAAGATAAGGAATTGATAAATATAAGAAAACTTAGCTAAAATTAAGTTTTAGTGATGTTGGATGATAATGATGATATTAATTACAATGATGATGAATATTGATAGATAGTTGTCTTACGAATTCTCCTAATCATAATTAATTAAGTAGACTCGATAATTAACTTTACAATGGTGAATGGAACTCTTTTATATAAAATGATAAATTTCATAAATTTAAGTAATTAATAAAAAATAATAATAAATTAAAGATAATATTTTGATATACTCTAATTCTTAATATAATAATAATAAAATAAAAATAATATTTTTAATTATATCTTAATTTCTAATAAAATAATAAATATAGTTCCAAGATACATTTATGTTTTATTTTCCTTAAAATCAAACAAAAGCAAGAAAGGAACACTTTAACAAACGAAGTCTCTCTGCAATCATTCATTCCCCTTGTTTCTCTTCTCCTCGATCTTTAAATTAGATTCTTCAATTATCCTCCGGTTCAATACCGCCCACGATCTCTTTGTCTTTTCTGTGAACCGCCGGTCGAAGAAATTTTCTCCGACGAGGAACATCAAACCGGAATCGGCGGCGGCCGGTTCGAGTACGAGGCTAACGATATGTCGACCGAACATAAGGACGAAGAACCAAACCCTAATGTTACCGACAACGACAATTTGAACAGTGAAAGTAAAGATGAAGAACGTCGGTCATCGCAGGCGACAACTCCTTTCACAAATCTCAGTCAGGTAGATGCTGACCTGGCTCTTGCTCGAACCCTCCAAGAACAGGTCAAAATTTTTTTTATTTTGGTGTTCTAGTTTAAATTTTGTTTTTTTTTTTTACTTTATGACTTGTGTGTAATTTTTTTTGTATGTGTTGTAGGAAAGGGCATATATGATGCTTAGCATGAATAATGACGGGAATGATTATGGAAGTTGGGAGGCTGGAAGCTATTTACATGATGACGATTTTGATCATCTCCATGATGATGATGACGACGACGAAGATGATGATGAAGGGGAAGATGATGGCACTGATGATGATGATGTGGATGTGTTTGATCTTCATGCTCATTCTGAGAATGGGGATGATGACAACAACCCGAGTGGTGAACTTGATCCTGCTGATTTTTCGAGTGATGAGGCTTATGCTAGAGCACTTCAGGATGCTGAAGAAAGAGAAATGACTGCTACATTGTTGGCTTTGGCTGGGATTAATATAGTGAGTGTTTTTTACTATGGGATTCTTGTTGATTGTCCAAATATATGACAATGTTAAAGAGCCTTTACTTAGTTTTTACTAATTTGCAGGAGTACAACTTATTGTCAGTATTATTTTTGGTCCGAGCTCCTTGCTATATATATTATATGAACCTTTAGGCTTGTTTGTGAAAAAAAAATATTCAATCAGATAAATAGTTTGCAATCATAGGCCATGTATTGATATCTCTCAACCAATTGTCCTCTATGTAACCTTCTTTGCTTAAAAGCCATTTTGCTCTTATATTGAAACAGTGATTTGAAGTTGTCATAAGCAGGGTATTGCACTTGGAACTGTTTAAAAATGGATGGTTTGAGATTATCTGGATTTCGGTCTCTATATAAGTGTATCTACTGCTTAATTTACTTGGACTAGGTGTGAGTATTGGGCATTGTCATGTGCCTGACATAGGTGTATTCATACTTCTTTGAGGTTTCTGATGTACTTTGAGGGTCATATCCCCATACCCATATCTAGACATGTGTCCGGTATGAGCGTTGGAAATGGGTACTTGAAAGAAAAATGAAGAGTGGGAGCAACATAGAAGTGTATTATGGTTAGATTTTTTTGCTTGTCGGCCACATTTTCCATGGAGAGCTTGTTAACTAGGAATTACTCCTGGTTGTCCTACCTATATGAAAGTTGTTTACGTATTACTTGGTTCATATCATCTACTTCTATACAAAGAATAAGCAAGCAGATTATGACTTTAAATTTATTCACCTGTTGTTTCTGTTTATCTGTTTTTTTACCCCACTGCTATTAGAGGAACATTTCTTCCCACTTTATCTTTCAAGTCTTTAGTCTCTTGTTGACATGCATTTGCAGGATACTTGGGAGGAAGTTGATCCCGATGAACTTTCCTATGAGGTAAGCTACTGTGAAGATTTGACTCCCTTTGACATTTTCTTTTTGCTCAAGCACTCTTACTAAGCTTGATTCTATCATTCAGGAACTACTTGCACTCAGTGAAGTAGTTGGAACTGAGAGCAAAGGGCTTTCAGCTGATTCAGTTGCCTCCTTGCCTTCCGTAACATACAAGGCTGAGAACAGTCACACTGGAAGCAGTGATTTGTAAGTTTGGATGCCATAGTCTTTTTACTTTTTATGCCTGAACTTATTTTCACTCAGGGATTAGAGATGTAACTGTATCCTTGTGTTCAGGTGTGTCGTATGCCTTGTAGAATACGAAGAAGGTGACTCCTTAACGGCGCTTTCTTGCAAGCACTCGTATCATCCTGAATGCATAAATAATTGGTTGAAAATAAACAAGGTATGGTTGTTTATTTTTTCGTTTAAGCACTTTCCGTTTTGTTCATGTCATAAACTGCATATAAAGGATCTTCCTCTTGCTGTTTTCGTCGAAGCTCAAATTACCCCAATTTCACTTTCTTTTTTGCGTCAAAGCAACTTTTTGTTCATGTCATACGGGTTTATACGACCATCATAAGTTACCCGTTTCTTATCATGCTGTGTTACTGCAGGTCTGCCCTGTTTGTAGTGCCGAGGTCTCAATTTGAGAGCTAGAATTTTCGGACTATCATCATCCTAGAGCCACAACATAACCTGCTTGTTTGTAGCAGAATGTTCCACCTCTTTATGTATTTGGAAAATAACTTGTATCAACACATGCCTGTATCAATTCTCTCTTTATTTAACTCGTGTTGAACCACCTTTGGAATTAGTTTCCTGCTTTTTATGGCCATAGTCTGGGAGAAATGATTTGCAATTTGCTTCTTGCATTCTTTTCCCACGTTAGTCTTTGAACTTGGTTACGTTTGCCAGCTTAGTCCCCGTTTTTTTAGATTCACGAGTCCCTGAATTTGGTACTTTTTTACCAACTAGGATTCCAATAAGGACTTAAATGTTCAAAAAAAAGTCTAATGGAGTCCGAGTTTAAGGACCGATTTGGGAAATTTTATCTTTGATCCTTTTTATTTCTACCAAAACACAACCAGCTAATACTTGTATCAACACATGCCTGTCAATTCTCTCTTTATTTAACTCGTGTTGAACCACCTTTGGAATTTAGTTTTCCTGCTTTATGGCCATAGTCTGGGTTTTATTGAGAGAAATGATTTGCAATTTGCTTCTTGCATTCTTTTCCCACGTTAGTCTTTGAACTTGGTTACGTTTGCCAGCTTAGTCCCCGTTTTTTTAGATTCACGAGTCCCTGAATTTGGTACTTTTTTACCAACTAGGATTCCAATAAGGACTTAACTGTTCAAAAAAAAAGTCTAATGGAGTCCGAGTTTAAGGACCGATTTGGGAAATTTTATCTTTGATCCTTTTTATTTCTACCAAAACACAACCAACTCAAAACAATGCTTGCAACATGTGTTCCCCTTGTACTACACCCCTGGCAAACATCAATCATAAACAAGAGTTTAACCCCAAACCCATGTTCTTTAAGCACCCCTAACTTGAAGAAATTGTATCATCGTCATAAACATGGTACTTGATTGCATCGACAATGGTGGAACTCATGAAAACATCAAGAAACAAACGAGAGATTTATATAAGAAAGAGAAAATATTTCCATAGATCGATATACAAAGTCTCAATTACATGTTATCCACAAATCTCTTCCATCAAGCTATGTTATGCACATTTAACAAGCACAACAATGTCAACAATGGTATGATTCACATCTGAAGAGTTCAAAATTCGAGATTCAATCAGTACCGGTACTTGGTGGAGTAATCTTTGGGAGCAATCACGAGACCGCGACCCTTTCTCGCACCACGGTACACGGTCTCAACGATGTCAATGAACTCCTGCTTGTCCTTGAGAGCCCAGTTGATCTTGTTGTTGTTCCCGGTACCGAGATCGATCATGATGTGTTTGTTTCTGAAGAAGAACATGACTGTCGATGGATCGTAAAGCTCATACATCGTGTTGAAATCCGGCACTTCGGTTATGTCAACGTATCTGATTATGCCACGTATCTGGTTACGTGAAGCACATGCATAACCTTTCTGAGACAAAATTGGAATCCCTCCATCCGCAGAATCATATTCCGTTCTAATTTCGATAAAATTTTTATTTATAGCAATGGTCACCAAGGAAGGCTCTGGAAAGGTCATCAGTCTTCTACGTTGCGTAAATATGGTTAACTATCTTCCCGTTCACTATGATTATGCCACGTATCTGGTTACGTGAATCACATGCATAACCTTTCTGAGACAAAATTGGAATCCCTCCATCCGCAGAATCATATTCCGTTCTAATTTCGATAAAATATATATATATATATATTCCGTTCTAAAAAAGGGTAAACTACTTAAATAGTCATCCAATTTAGTACTATCAGTTTAGTTAAAGAATTTTGCAATTGAATTACTCAACTTTCAAGATAGTCTTAATTTAGTCACGTGCATGATAGTCGTTTGAGATTCTGTGACCAGATTTTATCATATCTCAGTTAGCAATCTAAAGTTCAGCTCAAACTACCTCAATTTTTGTAAAGAAAAATGACGAGTTTAAAATATATGAATAGTCGATGACTCAACAAAATAATATCCTATAGTTAGAAGATCATTTTGTAACTTTTAACAGTCAAGAAACTCAATAAAACAATCTCTTATAATCGGAGGATTTTTGTGTATTTTACCTTCTAATTTTGATGAATAAATTGACATTTGACAATACTTTAAAAATTGAGTCATGGTATAAAAACTTTAAAATTTTAATTTTATTTAATAGTTTTAAATAAAAGGGTAAACTACATATGTAGTACCTAAATTATCAGGTTTGATTAGTTTTAGTACATAAACTTTTTTTGAAATCATACCTAACATTTAATTTTTGTTTCATTTTAGTACCTCACGTTAAAAACTTAATGGACTGGTTGATGAGGCATAGCTCTAGTGAACGGAGAACCAATTCAAACGGTGGACCACAAGAGAATAAAAAGTTGACAACATAATCTAATTTCAAACCCATTTGACGGTTGACGACTGAGATCGAGGGATGATCATCATCTAATTGGGGAGATTGAGCATTTTCCAGTGAAATGGAGGTTAGAATCACGTTTATAGGTTCAAAAAGATACGAACTGTAAAGTTTGGGTTTCATCGGTCGACAAATACGACGACCAATGATTATAGATGTGATAGTCGACGAGTTCATTCGTTAAATTTTTAACAATGGATACTAAAATGAAACAAAAACCAAATGTTAGATATGATTTTGAAAAAATTGAAAGTTTAGGTACTATAACGTATTAAAATGATAGTTTAGATACTAAACACGTAATTTACCCTAAATAAAAAATGTTTTAAAAATATATTAATTAAAATTTACTTGGGCCAAAATGAACCCTAAAAGCCTAATTAGGTTTCGCACCATATTTGTTAGATTAGCTTCCTCCCAGTTCACCATCGCCACAGAAATCAGAGCTTACGTTCTCTCGGTTCATCGGCAGCCATGGTACCTACTCTCTTTTGCTTGGTTTCGTATATCTTTAGAGATCTATTTTATTAGAACATCTGGCTTTCCTTTTTACATTCCAAAAAATCTTGCGAAATTACTTTCTTAAATCTACCTTTAGTGTAAACATTTCCCAGATTTTATGATAGTTTACTTAGTTTATTCTGTTTTAGTGAAGCAAGGATGGCTATAGGATGCTTCAAATTAAAGTATATAGTAAATTTATGTTATTGCAAAGTGAAGATCAATTTCTCTGGTGGTGATGATGTTTGTTCCTTACTCTCGATGAAGTATAATCAAAGTTCTTAATTTTGCGCATTGAATTTTGCTTGATTCTAAGACTAAAAATTCCCAAAGATCTTCCAAGCACTCAAAAACCCACTAGATGACATGGAATCACTTGTATTTTTTGTGCTTAGTGACCAATAGGCCAGATGGTGCTATGGTGGTTCTCCCATAGAGAACCATGATCACTATGCATAACAGAAAGCGGTTATTGTATTGTGTTTTGAGTAATTATGAATCGGTATTTTGCAGGTGAACGTGCCTAAGACCAAGAAGACTTACTGCAAGAGCAAGGAGTGCAGAAAGCACACCTTGCACAAGGTTACCCAATATAAGAAGGGTAAGGATAGTTTGGCCGCTCAAGGGAAGCGCCGTTACGACCGCAAACAGTCTGGTTATGGTGGTCAGACCAAGCCCGTTTTCCACAAGAAGGTAACTTTTTTGGCACTTCTTTTTTATCCCCTAAATGAATATTAATTATACAAGGAAAAGGTCAATTAGCTTCTGCTTCATTTTCCGGTACAGAGTTTGTGACGTATGCTTAGCTCTTCATTTTGGTTATTGCTATTTTGTATCCACACTTCTCGTGACTGTTGGCCGTTGGGTATGGTCATACATCCAACATAGGCATGCTCCCAAGTGTTCATCTATTTAGAGGATATGCCCAGATAATATACACTTTCTCTAGACCCCAAGTGTTTTTATTATACGACTGCTCCTTTTTGCAGGCAAAGACCACCAAGAAGATTGTGCTAAGGCTGCAATGTCAGGGTTGCAAACATGTTTCCCAACATCCAATCAAGGTTAGACTTAGAACATTGAAACTCTCCTGCTGTTCTATTTGCTTTAGTTTTTAGCCTGTTTCAAGAGCTGATTTCCGGTTGATTCGATGTCGGTTTACGCAGAGGTGCAAGCACTTTGAGATCGGTGGGGACAAGAAGGGAAAGGGAACATCCCTCTTCTAAATTTGTTGACTCATCATATATCATGTGCTTTGTTAGTTTTACTTTGCTGCAGTTCTTTGGTTTAGTTTTCTGATTTGGGGATACTTTGTTTTAATTACTTAATGACATCTGTTATTGTCACAATTAGCAATTATTTGAATTTGATTGCCTTCTATTGGTTATTAGTTTAAAGATTAATTTAGAATAGGGGTGTAGTTTGGAGACATCTTATACAATTATCTCACTTTTTTTAATAAGTTCGAAATTCTAATATAAATATGAAACACTAAAATAAAATAGAATAATGTAAATAAATTGTGTATTTATATGAATATATACTCCTCAAAGAGCTGGCAGTTAGAGGATTCAACTGTAATAAAGAACACGATATGTTGATGTGAAAACGATGAAGGCGACCGGAGATAATCAAGTGCGGCTTTGTTTTCACGACCAGATACCTGATTCGACAATCCATCAAAAATCGTGGTGGTCGAAAGTACCTGTAAATCTGGCTTGAAGCTCGATTTCGATGCTGGCCATAGGGACGACAAACCAGCACTACTGTCTGGATCTTGGAAACATGGCGTGGTCGGTGTTTTTTTCAGTGCCGAAAGTTCATGAATCACGTAATCGTCCCAACACCTGTCGTTGTGGGGCTGAACCCCATCTCGTTATCGACAAACAAATTAGTCCGGCTTCCTGCTTTGGATCTCAGAGCCAAGCCTTTCGACGCTATTGTGGAAAATCCTCCACTGCTTGTGTTATCATCGAACACCTTTGCAGGTGTATGAGCAAAAAAGTTGGCTTCGGATTTTGGCCGCCTTCTGAGCTGTTTGTCTTTTGATTTTCGTGTTCTCCTTCTTTAGCTTCTCTAGGAGACATGATATAAGCTTTGAGTTCATCATTCCCATTAAAAAATCCATTAGCTTCACTTCTACAATTCCGACGAAGATTCAATGGCGGGTTGCAAGCAGAAGAGGGTTTTATGAATGGACCATCCTCAACACGATTAACTTCTCCTTTCCTGTATACTGCCATCCCGAAGACTCCGGATATCGTATTTATTTTTGTCTGTTTAAGGCCATAAAAACCTTGCAATGAAGTCATTGCACGGGAGACCCTTGGAGGAGTCGTTTTCGGCCTTAAAGACTGGAATGTGTCGAGCAAATCCGGAGGCAAATCTCGTTTGCACTGCTTTGTCTGCAAAGATTTAGAGACATGGTAATTTTCTGAAAAGCACCTTCTAAGGTGTAATCAAACATTCAGATAGTAATTTTTACATGCAAATGGCAGCTCATTCGAATCAATGGGAAAAGATTTTATAAATCCACTAAGAATATTTGTTTAAATGGCTGAGCAATTACATGTTTTGAAAGAATTTTTCTAACACAAGAAGCAATAAAAGTTATATAGTCATTAAGAACACATCAAAAGACGAAAATTTCTTCATGGCCAAAAAGAAAATGTAATGACTGAATGCACTTTCATTACTTCTTTGCAATATGATGATCTAGTTTAAGCTTCCCACTACTTTCTTCCATATAAAGAAGAAAATAAAATCTGCATCAATGGTTTCAGAAAACCATAACCAGAATTAACAATCCGGATCAAAATCATAAGAAAACATGATTTATCCTGCATGTTAGTTGCTCGAATCTGAATTATTTAAGAGATAATAATATTCCCTTTAGCACTGAAACCATCTTTGCATTCAACCGTGCACATAACAATTAGTATTAGAATTAAGAGGAAAAAGGTATAATACCCTGGTGTTTCGAAACCGTTCGACAAGCAAGGCGATGGCGGATGCCGCCCTGGTAAAGGAATCTGAATTGACTTGAGAGCAAACATTTGATGATCCGTAACCAGACCATTCATCTTTCTTATATCACCTACCTGATTAATTCGCACACACAAACACACGAGGTAACAGCAATTCATCAAATACATAAACAGACCATAAATCACAAACGATAACAATAAAGAAGAAGTGGAAGAACAATAAACAATAAATCGTCAGCAATTTAACAAACATGCACGTTTACGAGAGAAAAAAATCACGCACGGCATTATAAAAACGATCGGAATCGTAAATGGTTACCTCAACGCCGTATTTGATGGCAACGCCGGCCAGAGTATGGAAACGGGAAATAGCGTCGTGACGATGAATCCGACGAACCTTGATCGCTCTCTTTCTCGAAGACTGTCGTCGTCGCGAGATTTGCTATAACTCCCGTCCGTGTTGTAACTGTAATCTCCATTTATGATGCTATTTCCCCGCTCTCTTCCCATCAGCATATCCAAAGAGAGGGGGAAATAGTGAAATGAGATTAAGTTAGAAATCAAACGGATCGGGAGTTCCCTCCAGATAGTTTTCTCTGCTTCCAGGAAAACAATGACAATAAATAATTGCAATATAAATAGTGAAAATTAAAATAATATAGAAATAATTACAGCGTGGAAAAATAAATTATTTTTTTGTGTTATTTATACAACTCCAGGACGTTTTAAAGTTATTTTTAAATAATTTTATTTTTTATATGTTAAAATTTTAATCATGATATAAAAATATGAAGATATTATAATTAATCAATGACTTAAAATGATTAAAAAATGCAAACTAAATTTATAATTTATATGCAATATATGAATTAATGCAAAATTTAGCTAAAATTTATGATTATTGTGATTCAAATCTTAAACTTTAAAAATTATAACAAATAAAAATAGGGTAAAGAACGCAAATGGTCACCCGACTATAGGTTACTATTTTATTAAGTCTCTCGACTATTAAAAGTTATAAAATGGTCCTTCGACTATGGAGTGTTGCTTTGTTGAGTCCATAGACTATTAAAAGAGTCACCCAACTATTCATTATGTTCCAAACTCATCATTTTTTATTAAAAAAATTGACGATAGAGTACTACTTTATTAAGTCAATCAACTATTAAAAGTTATAAAATGATCCTTCGACTATGGAACATTGTTTTGTTCCAGACTCGTCCTTTTTCATTAAAAAATTGATAGTTGTTGAAGCTGGATGTTGAGATATGATAATCGTTTGAGATTTTAAAATCAAATTTTATCGTATCACAATCGTCAACAAGTTAACGTTCAACTCAGAATATTGTCCATTTTTAACAAAAAAAAGGACGGGTTTGGAACATAATGAATAGTTGGATGATCATTTTTTAACTTTTAATAATCGATGGATTCAACAAAACAACACTTTATAGTTGAATGACCATTTATAATTTTTAATAGTCGAGAAACTTAATAAACCAGCATCATATAGTCGAAGGACCATTAAAATAAGTCTAAATCTTAAGATTTTCACCCTTCAACGTTTTTCATCGTTATCATTCCATTCCATTCGTTTTTGTTTTCATTTGAGGTGATGAGATAAACGTACACGGATTCGGATGTGTTACAAAAGCGACAATATTAACTGAATTAAGTCTAAATCTTTGTGAGTTCAAATATTGGTTTATCAGGAAGGTTTCATGTACGTGCACGAATGAAACAATACGCAATATGCCTCGGCTGCTGCATTTCTCCTTGCCAATGCCAAGCTCGCTTGTCCCGGTGGCGAAGTTCAACCTCCTCCGTCAAGTCTACCGCCACCGAATCAGCCTCCTCCGAATGCACCATCACTTCCTCCACAACCACAGTCATCACTTCCTCCACAACCACAGTCATCTCTTCCTTGACAACCATTTCCTGCCACCTCTTCCATGGCCGGAATTCAGCTTTCAGTTTTGCCTCACCCACAGACAACAATTATTAAGCTCTGATTCATAAGTTCTAGACTTCGTTCAAACTATCCACGTCTTTGAAATCCAAGCAGGCAAAGCTGGAATCGATTCCATATTGTTAAGACATTGAATAAAATAATCACAACAAATTATGAATCAAGAGAAAAAAAAAACAGAATGAACACCAAGATTTTACTTAGCATCATCACCCGAGAAACTCTCGGTACATATATGTGTACAACCGAGCCGAATGATATTCAGGTCACGATCTCTAACACTACATATATGTGTAGAACCAAGCCGAACGATATTCAGGTCACGAACTCTAACACATGATCAGATGTGGAATACAACAAATCACAAGATTACTTGCAAGATACTAAAATCCCAAGATATTACTCAGACTTGGGTGTTTAGCCTTTTATAGCAAAGCACTAATCTCATCCTGACCAAGAGATTTTGATCAAACCCTTCGATCAATGTTGTTCAAGACTCACCTTTTCCACCTTTCTGGAAGGAATTGTTCTCATTGCTGCAAAGACAGTGCAGGAAAAAAATACATTAAGCCAATCAAATACTATGTCTAGATCAAGGGTCCAAAAGATAAAAGATATATGTAAGTACCAATTTATGTATCGAAACAAGGAAAAATTACCTGCTGTATGGTGTATATTCACCACTTTCATGAGTGAAATCAAGTCTAACAGCAGGATTCCGACAGGGTTGAAGAGATGAACGAAAATAAGCAATTGCCTTCTTTACATCCTAGTGTGATGCAAACATGGTTGATAATAGACGTGTGCACGAAAAAAGAATAGAAACGGGAACTATATGAATGGGACATCATACCTCTTCATCGGATTCTTCCTCCGAGCTGCTACTTGATTCTGAGCTGCTACCACTGGAAGCAGTTTTAGCCTTTGCACTCTCTGAAGGCACATTATTTGCACCACAACTTGGCAAAGTAACCTTTTGAGGAGGTTTCTATATAAGTATACATACAGTTAGTGGAATCATATAAATATCTAAATATCAATAGAAAAGGCAGGACTTATAAGGACTCCTAGTCTATTTTTTAAACCAAATTCGCAAGACTCGAAAGCTTTGCAACACATTCCAAATATTCAATTATTGCGGCATAGCTCCCGACACTCACATGTTCATCCGAAGAGCTATCACTAGACTCCTTCCTGGTAACTGGGGTGGGTCCTTTCATAGAACAAGGCTTTGATTTTTCCTGCATGTGAAAGGATACTACATTTATAACTACAATACAAAAAGCTCCCAAACAAATTGAAAAGAAACATCTAGCACTTACTTGGTCTTCGTCCGAGCTGCTATCTTCATCGAAATCATCTTCATATCTAGTAAGTCTAGCGCTATATCTAGTAATAGCCTCAATACTCACATCATTGTTGGAAGAAGAATCTGAACTGCTATCAGCTTTCACTGTCTTAGCAGCTGGAACAGAGGCTTTTGTAGCAACTGAAGGTTTTTTATTCCGAGCAGGAGATTCCTGGAAAGACGAAACATTAAACGGTAAGCAATCATAAAAATAACATCTGCAACCATATAAAATAGTTACAAGAATGAGTTGAATATTCACTTCATTGGAGGATAAATCTCTGTCACTACTAGTCTCTGAGGAATCCAAATTGCTAGATTGTTTTGCTTTCTTTGCAGGTACAGAGCCTTTCTTTGCAACGGCGGGCCATTTCTTCACAGGAGCAGGTTCCTGTACGAGAAACAAATAACCATAAAGTAGGCGAAACAGATATAAACATGGGTTCATATGCTTCATTTTTACAATCACACACATGTACTGCCTAGATACTGAAAGAGAACTAAGAGCTTAAATCATGTAAGGTACCTACTCAAAACAAAACATATAATGGAAAGTGACCTATCAGCAAACATTGATATTGAGAACAACAAATGTAGCATCATAAGTAAATCAATAATGGATTTGCGCATACATGATAGGAATCAGAATCATCAACCAGTAGTGGGCTTTTGCATATGTAATCGGGATCAGAAGAGTCATCAGAACTACTAGTTTCGTATTTCTTCTTCTTCGTGGTCTTAGCTTCAACCTTCTTCTTTACAATAGCCTGTGCTACACGGACGTTTTTAATCTGCCTTTTTGCAGCCACTTGTTTCTCAGAAGTCTCGACAGCAGCTGGATCAGAACCTTTTGTAGCTACTGCAGGTTTTTTATTCCGAGCAGGAGCTTCCTGGAAAGCCAAAACATTGAACATTAAACAATCATAAAAACATCTGCAACCATACAAAATAGTTACAACTACAAGCATGAGCGTAATATTCGCTTCATCGAAAGATAAAGCTTCGTCACTGCTAGAGTCTACTGAATTACTAGCCTGTTTTGCCTTCTTTGCAGGTACAGAGCCCTTCTTCACAGGAGCAGGTTCCTGGAAGAAAAACAAATAACCATGAAGAGGCAAAACATATACAAACATGAGTTCATCTGCTCCATTTTAACAATCACACCAATGTACTGCCTAGATACTTAAAGAGAACTAAGAGCTTAAACGATGTAAGCAACCGATTCAAAGCACAACATATAGTGAAAGTAAACTATCAGCATACATCGATGTCAAGAGCAACAAATGTAGCACCATAAGTAAACCGGTAGTGGGTTTGTCCATACATATTCAGAATCAGAAGAGTCATCATCAGAAGAACTAGTTTCATATTTCTTCTTCCTCTTAGCTTCAACCTTCTTCTTTACAATAGCCTGTGCTGCACCTTTGCTTTTCTTCTGCCTTTTAACATCCACTTGTCTCTCATGAGATTCTTCAGCCTCTCTTACCTACATATAATCATATAAAAATGATGTCAAACAATAACCCACAGTTCCATAAACAGAAGAAACAACCTAAACTATTTTTTGGGGGTTAAAATATATGCCTAAAATACATCATCTTCTTCATCTAGATACTAAGAAGGTATACTAAACCATGGTAATTTGAAGTATTTAATTTGACAAAAAATTATGCTAGTTAAATAAAAAAGATGACATAATTTAGGTATCAACTGTTGAATTAAGCCAAAAGAATTTTACCTTTCTTTCCAGATTTAGGAGCTGCTTCAACCTACAAGAAAAAAGTCAACCATCCTTAAATTCTAGTTTTTGGCTAATTTTCCGAGACAAAAGTAATTTCAAGTGTTCAGTGATTGAATCTAGTGTTACCTTCATTTTTGCTCTCTCATGTGGAGATGGAGAAGGAGAAGGAGAAGGAGAAGGAGAAGAGAGGACTCCTTCGGTTTTCTCGCCAGGCTTTACTTCACTGTTTTATTTCAAGTTTATTTTATACTTTTACTTTATTGCTTTGTCCGTTTACGCTGATATTGTATACTTTTATTTAAGGGTAAAATACATAAATGATATCTTAATTATGAGATATTATTTTATTAAAGTTTACTATTATTAAAATTTATAAAATGTTTTTATGATTATATAATATTATTTTATTAAATATTTTAATTATTAAAAGTTATAAAATGATAACCTGATTAGTTATTATAATTCAAACTCACTTTTTTTTTGTTGAAAAATTAAGAGTATTCTAGGGATGTCAACGGGTAGGGTTTTTTATCAATTCGATCCGATCTGAAAATATGCATTTTCAACCCAAACCTGATCCGAATAAAAAACTTTATATCCTATATCCGATTCGACCCGACTCAAAAAATATATATATCCTCTATCTGATTCCTACCCGATCTGATTTTTTAGAGTATAAATCCGACCCGACCCAACTCGAAAAATATATATCCTTCATCCAACCTTATCGATATTTTAGATATAAATCTGACTCGATGCGGTACAAATTAAAGATTTAATTAAAAATAAGAAAATTACACTATTATCTTCCGACCAAGTCAGAGTTATTTCACCTTCCACCAAAATCAGACCCGACACGATTTTACACCTTAAAAAATCCAACCCGACCCGATCAAGTTGGATCGAAACCCATCGATACGAGTGAAATTGTCATTCTAGACTATTCTGAACTGACTTTAACCTACTAACTATGATATAATAAAATATAATTTTAAAATATCAAACAACTACTATATTTCAATCATTATGTTAATATCAACTCAAACGACCATCAAATTTTAATAAAATATGAATAATTTATAATATAATAAATAGTTAAATAATTTTTATAAATTTTAGTAGCTACTCAGTAAAATAATATTTTATAATTAAAATATATTTTATAATTTTTTTAATAATGAGTAAACTTGATAAAACAATATCCAATAATTATAACTAAAAATAAATTATGTTCTTTTCGAATGTTAATTTTATGTTTTAATAATTATAACTAAAAAGTAATTCTGACAATAAAATATTATATGCGATTATATGTAATTCTGACAATAATAATTTTAGGTGTGTATCATTAAAATAAATTATTAAGAATTTCAGGTTTATATTTTTTAATTTTTTAAAATAAATTATAATTTTCGTGTAGGGCACCGAATAGTACAAATATCAAAATGGCAGGCTAAATTTCTGGTTACTTAACAAACAAAACATTTAAAATTGTGAGAAATTCGACATAATAATAATAATAATAATTAAAGAAAACAACAAAACTGAGTTTAACCCTAAACCAAAACATTTCTCCATTTGAAACTCCACGCTTCATCAGTTAATCCCCGTCATTAAAAGTAGTCTTCTTTCCTGCATTTCATTTTAATAAATTGGTTAAATAAATTAGCAATAAATAATGACAGGAGAAAAAAGGGCACCGGAGGGAAAATACCAGTGCCAGCAGCAGCAAGGTTTGGCTTACTAGTTGTTCCACGTCCACCTCTACCGCCACCGAATCGGCCACCACCGTGCCTACCACCTCGGCCACCGTCCCTTCCACCACGACCTCCACGACCACCACCATCCCTTCCTCCGCTCCATCCACCACTCCTTCCACCTCTTCCACTGCCCCGACCACCACTAAAATCACCTTTCGGTTTTGCCTCATCGACGGTCAAGTAATAATTATTGAGTTTCGATCCATTAAGTTCCAGAGCTTTGTTCAAACTATCATCATCCGCGAAATCCATGTATGCAAAACTGCAAATTGATTTCATATGATCAGATATACCACTAAAAATCACAAGAATACATCCAATAATTAAAACTACAGCAACAATAGATACTAACCCTTTCACGGCACCAGTTTCCCGATCTGTCGGTATCGCCACCCTAGAAATCTCACCACAAGAACCAAAGTGCTCTTGCAAGGAATTCTTGATCTGGAAATGTTTCGGACACAACAAATATAAATGCAAATAAATTTCAAAACCCAGGTGGAGGAAAGGAGAGAGCCACAACAAACTGGTACTTAAAAGCAAATCACTAACATCGTCCTGGTCGAGAGATTGATCTAATCCTTTGACAAATATTGTTCGAGATTGACCTCTTCCTCCTTTCTGGAACGAACTGTTCCCATTGCTGCAAAGGTGGAAGAATCAGTTGAAAGCATCAAATAGATTATATTGCTACATCTAGATCAAGGGTCCAATATATACACACACACACAAACCAACTCACGTAGTGAGATAGGGAAATTACCCGCTGTGCAGTGTATATGCACCCCTTTCACGAGCCAAATCAAGTCTAACAGCGCGATTCAGCAAATATTCACCATTCAACTCTAGCGCCTGCACGATATTAGCTAATAACTTCACAACCGTCTCCAAATTCATTATATATACAAAAAAAAGTCAAAATGAAAACATTTAACTGGTCACTTGCAGATTACATAAACAGAACATAGCTTATACACCAGATATCCAGGTACGATCCAAAATTGAAAACCAAGGAAATCTACCTTCTGTGCAGCCTCTGCTGTAGCAAATTCAACATGTCCATAGCCTTTAAAGTTGCCTTCAGGGTCAGAGGAAAAACGGACTTCCACAATTTCACCAGCATCTTTGAAGAAATTCTTTCTACGATATAAAAATAGAAAAGATGAAACATTTCTTTTAAACAATCAATTTAGAGGTATCAGAGAACCTAAACATACACATCGGCTTCTTCAACTTGAAACGATAAGTTCCCAACAAACAGAGTCTTAGATCCTGTAGCTTGAGGAGTTACAGGAGTTTGGGGCTGCAAAAAAAATACAATCAGATTCAGACCAGCTCCAAAAAATTATGAATAACAAGCAATTGAGGTTACACTTGAAGGAAACTCAAAGGGATATTTGTACTTACAGCTTTCTTCTCGGACTTAAAATCCTGCTTGGCAGGCGTTGAAGCATCAACCATCTCCACATCCGTATCCTGTTTCCAAATATAAAAGCACAACACCACATTAGGCAATCATCACATCAACTTTCCAAAAGTAAAAAAAGACCAGTTCCTAAGATACCATACTTTTTTCTTTGGAGCTTCTTCTTCATCACTTTCTTCATCATCTGATGATTCATCAGAATCTTCCTCTTCACTACTGCTTGCTTTTTTAACAGCTTTAGCATTTGAAGCAACCATAGGCTACAAAATAGACATACAACTCATTAAATTGATACGAGAAAAACAAAAGCATCTTAAGAAGCAATAACAAAAAATAGTCATAAGCAACTGAAACTGCCACTTTATCAAATTCAAAAGTTTAATCACACCTTTTCATCCTCGGGCTCACTATCAGAGTCATCACTGCTGGATTCCTCAACCTTCTTGGCAGGAGGAGCAGAAGCTTTCTTCACAGTAGAAGCTTTCTTGGCATCCTAGTGCAGTGCAATAGAATAGTAACAAATATGAACATGGAGAAAATTACAAGCAAGAACCATATGAATGAGATATCATACTTCATCGGAATCATCCTCAGAACTGCTATCACTGGATGCTGCTTTAGTCTTCGCAGCAGCCGCGGGCAAAGCAGCCTTTGGAGGAGGTTTCCATACAAGTACACATTCAGTTAATGGAATAAACAAACATTAATATCAATTTTATACCAATAGAAAAGGCAGGTCTTATTGGGACCCCTAGTCTATTATTAAAACCAAATTTCAGCATGCATATTCACAAGGCATGAATGCTTTGCTACAAAATCAAAAGATCTGTTTATTTTAAACATTGCTGGAATCCCAACACTCACGTCATCTTCATCCGAAGAGCTCTCACTCTCTGAACTATCACTTGATTCCTTCTTAGTGACAGCAGTAGGTCCTTTCTTAGCAGCAGGCTTCGGTTTTTCCTGTATTTGCAAAACATTACATTCATAAATAACTATCACAAAAGCTCCCAACCAAACTGAAAAGAAACAACCTTCAACAATCAAGCACTTACTTCCTCTTCATCTGAGCTGCTATCTTCATCTGAACTGCTGGATTCCTCCTTAACAGGTGCGGCACTATTTTTAGCAGCTACTGCTACATTTTTTTTCGAGGCAGGCACCTAAATCAAAATTCAACAATAAATTCAAGAGATTTATAATAATTCAAGCGTTATATATTTAGTATTTGCCTCAATACTAACATCATCCTCATCAGAAGAAGAATCTGAACTTCCATCAGCTTTCACTTTCTTAGCAGCTGGAACAGATGGTTTGGAAGTAGCAACTGCGGGTTTTTTATTTTGGGCAGGAGCTTCCTGCAAAACCAATACATTGAACATCAAAAATCAAGTGTATATATAAATATCTGCAACCATATAAAAGTTACAAGCATAATCATAATTCTCACTTCATCAGATAATTCTTCCTCGCTGCTAGAGTCTGAAGAATCTGAACTGCTAGTTTGTTTTGCTTTCTTTGCAGGTACAGAACCATTCTTGGCAATAGTCGGCTGTTTCTTCTCAGGGGCAGGTTCCTGAACGAAAAACAAATAAGAATAAATATGACAAAAACAGATACAAACATGCATTCATATGTTTCATTTTACTATCATGTCAATAAATTGCCTACATGCTTAAAGAGAACAAAGAGTTAAATGTTCAAAACTTTACAAGGAGCCCACGGAAAACAGAACATGCAATGAAAAGTGAACTATCAGAGTATATCAACACCAAAGACAACAAATGTAACAGCAGTGGATTTTCGCATACATCTTCGGATTCAGAAGAGTCATCAGACGAGCTACTGGTTTCATCTTTTTCTTCTTCTTCTTCTGATTCTTGGCTTCAACCTTCTTCTGTACAATAGCCTGAGCTACGCCGTCGTTTTTCTTCTGCTTTTTGGAAGTCACTTGTTTCTCAGTAGTCTCTTCAGCTTCTCTCTTACCTATATATATATATATATAATCATTAAAAATGATTAAAAAAACCATAACCTCGTAAACACATAAAACCATAAAAAAACAGCTTTCACACGATGCATATCAACCTGAAAAAATATTGAAGCTTTATGACACATGATTGATGCTACACCATAAAGAAAAAAGATTTCAAATTTAAAAAACCAAAACAAAAAGTGTAAAAATACCTTTCCTTCCCGGCAGAGGAACTGCAACAGGAGCTGCTTCAACCTACATAAAAAACCCAAAATTAAACCAAAACAAAGGGCTTAAAATAAAAAGAAAAACCCATAAAAATAAAATGTTTTGATTTTCTTTTAAAATAATGAAAGGAAAAGGAGTACTTTGGTGGCTGATTTCTTGCTTGATTTCCCCATTGTTAAGAGTGAAGAGATTCGTAAGGGGGTTTGAGAGAGATTAAAAGAAACAACGGCTCGATGAAGAAGAGTCGCAAAACCCTACTTCGAAGATATTTTTTCGAGTGAGGGAGGCAGCCGAGCTAATGAGGAATATATATATCGTTTGATTTTAGTTTGCACGCTGAACGCTTTCAACTATTCGGCAAAAGGGCGCGCGTTAGGGTTTTTGCATGTCCTCTAAACTGTAACGGATGAATTTGCACGTGTGACATCCTCAACCGTCGATTCCATCTTCGAGGGACCCTGATGGTGGATTGGATATTCTGGTATCTTTTAATTTCCGTTTTAGCTTGTCTAAATGTCGAACTATTTACAAGTATAAAATTACTTTTATATTTACGTGGGTTTAAATAAGAATTCAATTTTCATAGTTAAAAGGAATGATATTTTACCTAAAGTATTTGAATTTGACTGATTTGTATTTGTAGTAGGTTATCAATTTATTAAGAATTCAATCGTAACGTTATAATTATTAAAGTTGTATGTGAAACGAGATATATCGAGAGCTATCGAATTCATCTTAGTTAAAGTTCGATCAACACATGAATCAAATATATTCAATTCGAGTTTTTAATGATCCGAAATAAGTTACTTGATAACCGAGATAAAAGTTTCACGAACAACTCGAAAAAATAATATATTAAAATTTTTAACTTTTTAAATTAAATTATTAATAATATTAACATTTATATATATATATATGTGTGTGTGATTGTTTTATATTGCAATATAACATTTTTCATATATTCAACGGTCAGGTTCGAGCTCAAGTTTGAGCTTCGATCGAACTAAGTCTAAGAATATTTTGAGTTCAATATTTTTGAACTTTAGTCGAGATTCGATTTTTAATTTTGAGTTTGAATTGAACTTGACAATTTTAAACGCATAAACTTTCATATCGAATCGAATTCAATTTTTAATTTTGAGTTTGAATCGAACTTGACTTATTTATAACACTAATATACTGTATACCCTATCAGTATAGTATAACTCGGATATCAAGTATTATACTAACCAATTTAATATATATTCACATTTAGAAATTGTTATTGAACATGCTTACAAATTAAAATTCAATCGAATTTTAAATCAGAGTTCAACCACACAAACGATATCTTTTAGGGATTACATTATAATTTAATTTATTTATAGTCACATAATTTCTAAATTTATTGTGTAGACATATAATTAAATTCGTAACTAATATATTATAAAATAATTTGACTTGTTTATCAGAACATTTAAATTATTTTTCGATATTTAATATAAAGCCAAAAAAAACGCTAATTTTAAAAATCGTTTAAAACAAAATAAATTATAGTATGAATGGATATCGATTATCATAATTTAAATTTTAACATTTTCATTTATCAAGATCTAAAAATATCAAAATACGATTATTCATTCCTCATTTCCATTTATCAAATTTTCTTTGATATATAATAAATTTTCAAATCATTTAAAAATAAGATAAAATATATGTTTAATACTTAAACTATCAATTTTAGCACTTACACTTTTAATTTTCTAAAAATCATACCTAAGGTTTAGTTTTCATTTCATTTTAGTATTTGTCGTTAAAAACTTAACGTGTTTAGTATTCAAACTATCATTTTTTTGTCTGTTTTAATACCTAAACTTTTAATTTTTCCAAAATTTAACGTTAAATTTTGAACGGGTACTAAAATGAAACAAAAACTATAGTTTATAACAGTGTGATATTAAAATGAAACAAAAGTTAAACTTTATATATAATTCTGAAAAAATTAAAAGTTTTTAGTATTAAAACTGACCAAAATTAATACTTTAAATACTAAACGCGTAATTTATCCTTTAAAATAATATGGATGGATATCATAATTTCAAATTTTTTAATGATAATATTGAAAATCTCAAAAAAAAAAAATCACTTGTGTTGTACAAATCTCACTATCAGTATCTATTTATATATAACCTTAACCACCCTAAAAGCAATGCATTTCCTTAGTGAAAATCTGTTAAATTTTCCCTTTTAAAACCACCAATCAAAACCCTTTTCTCAATTCTTTTGCCCAAACAACAATGTCTCTCCTCAATGATCTCATCAATCTCAATCTAAGCGAATCCACTGAAAGAATCATCGCTGAATACATATGGTCGATCTCTCTCTCTATCTTTCAATTCCCAAATACACGATTTTAGACTAATTTACTGATTTTTTTGATATTTTTTCCCTCGATTACGATTTCCAGGATCGGTGGATCTGGTATGGACATGAGGAGCAAAGCAAGGGTGTGTGTTTTACTGTTTGGACTTTTTCATTTTGTTATCTGGTGTTTTTTTAATCGAAACGGTGATATATTGGTTTCGATGTAGACTTTGCCGGGACCGGAGCTTGATCCTTCGAAACTCCCGAAGTGGAACTACGATGGTTCCAGCACTGAACAGGCCACCGGAGACAACAGTGAAGTCATTATACAGTATGTGCTGTTCAAACTTTCTATTTTCTTCTAAAATCTATTGATGATCGGTAGCTAAATTGAATTTGATCATCTAGAGTCGATTCAAGTCGAATCCAATCAGAGAAAAAACTATTTAAACAACTATGTGATTTGGTGTTTATTTTATTTAAACATTTAAAGTCGATTCAAATCGGCCTCTCATTTTACGCATCCACGAGAATGAAATTGTCTTCTAGCACATTTGAGTTTTGATTGTTGCATGGGAAAAATTATCTATGTTCGATTAAAAATATTGTATTGTAATCGTTATTTAAACTTATGATTTGATATTTATTTATTTTTCATGTCTTCATTAAGATTATTATATGATGATTGTTATGTATTTTGACTAGATCAGCCCTCAAGCCATATACATGGATCCATTCAGGAGGGGGAAGAACATCTTGGTAATAAAATTCATACACATTTTATACGTTCATTCATATATTTTGAATGCGATTTTAAGGTTTTCTGCAAAGAAAGTATATATACAAAATTGCATAAACAGGTGATGTGTGATACATATATACACCGACCGGCGACCCGATTCCGACCAACAAGAGATTCAATGCCGCCAAGATCTTCAGCAACCCTGAGGTTGTTGCGGAGGAGCCATGGTAATATCATTATTTCAATTAATTGTTGCTTAGTTTTTAAAACATATCATAAGAGCCATTGTTACTCTACTGATTTAGGTTTGGCATTGAGCAAGAGTACACTCTTTTTCAGAAGGATACTAAATGGCCTCTTGGGTGGCCGGTCGGAGGGTATCCCGGGCCACAGGTAAGTACCACATTCTGAAACTCAAGAAATCGATTCAAACTGAATAGTTATCAATCCCATTACTAAATTTTGTTATCCATATGCACGAAGGGCCCGTACTACTGCGGAGTTGGCGCGGACAAAGCATTCGGCCGAGACATTGTGGACGCACATTACAAGGCCTGCCTTTATGCTGGCATTAACATCAGTGGCATCAATGGCGAAGTCATGCCTGGTCAGGTATGTTTTGTTTCTTCTTTCTTATTTAGAAGGCTGTTCTTGTTTGATCCATTTAGTTACCTGGATTCTTCGTTTTCATTAAAAATATATGTGATATCTAATCTCGAATCATCTCAATAATAGAAATATGTCGTTAATTCTTACTCAAATTGAACATTTTCTCTAATATTTACCATGAAATATCTTAGGACTCGTCTCTTGTCATCTTATTGTGTTAAATAGTGGGAATTCCAAGTTGGTCCAGTTTGTGGGATTTCTTCGGGGGATCAAGTATGGATGGCTCGATACATACTCGAGGTATGATCAATGTTTTAAAATTCGACTCGACTCGATCTTTTTATATTTATAACATCTTTAATATTGATTGTCTTCTTAATTTTAAAACAGCGAATCACTGAAATGGCGGGAGCTGTTCTTTCGTTTGATCCGAAACCAATTTCGGTTTGTTTCGATGCCTACATTCTTAATTCATTTCTCCCCTTCGTTTTTGTTTTAATTTGCTTCATATTTCCCTCAACTAGGGTGACTGGAACGGTGCTGGCGCTCATACTAATTACAGGTACGCACCAAATTAATCCAACTCGAACTCAAATTACTTTATTCAAATTTAACGGTAAATTACACGTTAGGTACATAAACTATTAGTTTTAATTCATTTTAATACCTAAACTTTTAATTTTTTCAAAACCATACCTAAAGTTTAGTTTTTATTTCATTTTAGTACCCGTTCAAAATTTAACATTAAGTTTTGAAAAAAATATATGAAAGTTTAGTATGAAAACGGATAAAACTGATAGTTTAAGTACTAAATACGTTAAATTTAGGTATTAAAACATACCAAAACTAATAGTTTAGGTACTAAATATGTAGTTTACCCTAAATTTAAGTATAAACTATTTTTTTGAAGGGATCTTTTTTAATATCTATGCAAAGCAGATAATAACCCGATTTTTCCATGGATAAGTTTACTTCCTAACAGGGAAAAAAGGTGTTCAAAGATCAGATTTTAGTTTGAGAATTTTAGAAATTTTTATTTGAATTTAATTTAAATTTATTTGAATCAAATTGTTTAAGGTTATAATAAATATTTGGTCCGAAAATCAGTCGATTCTGTTTTTCTCAGTACAAAATCAATGAGAAACGATGATGGGATCCAAGTGATAAAAAAGGCGATCGAGAAGTTAAGTAAACGTCACAAAGAGCACATTGCAGCTTATGGTAAGGGCAACGAGAGACGCCTAACGGGTCTCCACGAGACTGCCGATATCAATACTTTCTCTTGGGTAAGGTTATATTATCAAATCCGCACTGTTACTAAATTGTTCGAATAATAGTATGTTTTGGTTAGTTTTCGATTTTAAATAGTATCGAATTCAATTCAATCGCTTATAATATCCACGACATTCGATTCTATTTTGATTTGATTTTGAACCTTTAATCGGATCAGTTCTCTTACAATAACGATGTATGTACTCTATAGGGTGTTGCAAACAGGGGAGCCTCAGTCCGTGTTGGTCGTGACACAGAGAAAGCCGGAAAAGGTAACAATCCTCTTCTTTGTTTATTCTCAATCTTAAAAAAAATGGATAAACTACAAATTTAGTACCTAGACTATCAGTTTTAGTATATAAACTTTTAATTTTTTCAAAATCATATCTAATATTTAGTTTTTATTTTATTTTAGTACTCTGCTATTAAAAACTTTACTTGTTTATCTGTTTTAATCTGTTTTAGTACTTAAAGTTTCAATTTTTTCAGAACTTAACGTTAAATTTTGAACATGTACTAAAATGAAACAAACATTAAAGTTTTTAACGGTGGGATACTGAAATAAAACAAAAATTTAATTTTATATATGATTTTGAAAAAAATCAAAAGTTTAACTATTAAAATTGATAATTCAGGTACTAAATGTGTAATTTACTACAAAAAATAATTTTCTCATTAGTCTTTATGGAATATTTTATTGAAAATGTAATGGATAGGCTACTTCGAAGATCGAAGGCCATCGTCAAACATGGATCCTTACATTGTGACATCAATGATAGCCGAAACCACCATTCTATGGAAGCCTTAAAGTGAGCTTGAAATTGGATGCATTGGATTGATTATACAAATTTGTTTTTTCATTGCATTTAATTACAAAGTTGCGTTTCGATCTGTTTGAATAGTTTTCTTTTTGATGGTTTCTGCCTATTTTGATAGTTCGAACACATGAACTAAATAGTTGATTTTGATGGTTCGAACACATGAACTAAATAGTTTCTTAAATAAAAGGAGTAGTTTATTTATTTTTTATTATAATAATCTCTTTTAATTTTAAATTTTGAAAAATTAAGAGTAAAATACACAAATGGTCTCGATTATAGGGTGTTCTTTTATTAAAATATTAATTATTAAAAATTACAAAATTATTATCCGACTATTCATTATGTTATAAATTTGTCATTTTCTATTAAAAAGATTTCGGTCGTTTCAGCATGATGTTAATATGATTGAGATATGATAGTCGTTTGAGATTCTGATATCATATTTTATCATATCACAATCAATAGATTAATAATAAGCTAAGAATATTGTTACTTTTTTAACGGAAAAATGATGAGTTTGGAATATATGAATAGTCGATGGACCATTTTATAACTTTTAATAGTCGATGGACTCAACAAAATAACACTCTATGTTCAAAAGGCCATTGTGTAACTTTTTTTTGTTTCCCTTCCGGTTCTTAAGGTTTTACCTTGGCTAATCTAGATTGACTTGGGTCGCACAACTGACTTTGGTGGATGAGTCTTATGGCGGAGACTTTCTGCATTCACAAAGGCTCGAACTCGAGATCTACTTAAGAGTAATTAAACTGCTTATCACTTGAACCAATATTTGTTGGTATCATTTTATAATTTTTAATAGTCATGAACTAATAAAATATCTTATAATTAAATGATCATTAATATACTTTACCTAAAAAATTAATTTTTAAGAGGGTTTATTTTGTTTTTTTTATTAATTTTAAAAATAACTAATTAATTACAACTTTGATACTTTTTATTTCATATATTATATTAATCTGGTCACAATCTTACAAAATCCAACACGCGATTCACATATTACATAAATATTTATTAAATCTGATTATCTTTGAAGATAAATGACAACATTTAGACATGTATACGTTAATTACTAGCTTTATTATTATATAAAGGGTAAAGTACACAAATGGTCCCCAACTATAGATACTGCTTTATTAAGTCCCTTAACTAACAAATATTACAAAATAGTCCTCCAACTATATAGTGTTACTTTGTTAAGTTCCTAAACTATTGAAAATTACAGAAAGACCCTAATTATAGAATGTTTGTCACTTGACTATTCATTATATTCCAAACTCATTATTTATTATGTTACGAAATGGTCACTTGATAAAATGGTAACCGTGCACTAATGATAAATTGAATAAATATCATTTTTTTATTGATTCGAACGAGTTTCAATTCCCTTGATTTTAAGTCTCATATCCTTATTTATTCTTAGGTATGACATGAAATGTTGACAATATTTTTTTTAACTTTCCGGTTCCAAAGTTTTGCCTTAATTAGTCTAGACCAATCCGTGTTACACATTTGATTTTGGTAGGTGAGTCTCTCAATATAGATTTTCTACATACACAATGACTCGAGAACCTGAGACCTTGCTTAAACAAAATCAAGCTTATTACTACTTGAACTAATCCCCGATGATGAAATGTTGATAATATTGTTCCATAAAATATCTAATTAATTTTAATATAATATATGATTAATTTTATTAATAGTGAAAATATTAAAATTCAACTGCGAATGATTTTGATTTTATTTAATAAATTAATGCATTTCTTATTCTTGTCTTTGAGACTCTCATAAAATAATTCTCAACTTTTTTCCCTTAAAAGCTAAATTTATCATTAAATTTAATAAATACTTTGAATATATGTGGTCATAATTATAACACAACAATAAGTAGAAAATAGCCTATAATCCTTGTAAAAACAGCTAAAATATAATAGGGTAAAAAACGTAAACGGTGTTCCGATTATAAGGTGCTCCCTTATTAAGTACCTCAACTATAAAACATTATAAAATGATAATTCAACTACATAATGTTGCTATGTTGAGTTTCTGAAATATTAAAAGTTATAAAATGATTATTCAACTATTTATAATGTTTCAAACTTACCATTTTCATTAAAAAATGGATTAACTTATTGACCGTGATATGATAAATTTTGATCTCAAAATCTTAAACGACTATTATATCATAGTCATCACGTTAACATTCAGCTTAAACATCCTCAATTTTTAACAAAAAATGATAAATCTAAAACATAATAAATAATCAAATAATGATTTTATAACTTTTAATAATTTAAAAAATTAATAAAATAATATTTTATAATAAAAAATTATTAGTAGGATCATTATTATCACCTCCAAATTCCAACCAAATACGACATCGCATCATTGATAATAACCGGTCCATTTGGCTCAATTTTCATTCTATCTTCCCTCGTTTTCTTTTCCTTTCGTTTCCTTTTCTGCGTTATGGAGTCTGCCCTCATCGCTGGATTCCTCATTCGATCCTCAACACTGTCGTCTAAACATGGAGCATTTCTTCCAGTCTTCCTTTAAACAGCGAGCGCCCGCTTTTGTTTCTCATTTCTGAAAAAAAAACGAAGAAGAAGAAGGATACGGACGTAGAGCAATGTCTCGCCAACCGGTTATTTCCCCTTTCCCCAAATCCAAAACTTTGGACAACAAATACGTAAGTCAATTTCCATAATTCGATATTTTTTCCTGTTTTTAATCTTCATGTTATTACCTGTTCGTTCGTTTTAGAATCTTTAGAAAACGAACAGAAAATCGGAAATCAGAAAGAGAACTCGAATTTTGAAATATGTGCTCTCAATTTTCTGTTTTCAGGCTATAGTTTTTTTTATTAAACAATATGATTCGGATGCAAATTACTTTTCAATTTGTTGACGGAAGAAAGTTAATTTTGTTTTTTTTAATTCTCGAAAATTGGAAGCTAAGTTTCTTCTCGCGATAATTTTTCTTCCTTATTTTTTTTGTTAATTATTTACTGCAATCTTGATGTTTCTGTGTTGTGTTCTCTTTTTGAATAGATGCTTGGAGATGAAATTGGGAAAGGTGCATATGGACGTGTTTATAAAGGCTTGGATTTGGAGAATGGTGACTTTGTTGCAATTAAACAAGTTTCTTTGGAGAATATTGTTCAGGAGGACCTAAATGTCATAATGGTTTGGTTTTATATTTCTTTTATTTCTGAATTTTAACTGCTTAAATCAATATATGGTTTTGCTAGTGCACTAGTATTGCTTGATAGATAGGATTTAGCCATGTTGGTTTGCATATTAGTAGTTATGTCCATCTGTTAAACTCCAGTCAGGTTTTCTACTGCTTTTTTATTGTTATATAGGTTATACTATGTTTTCAGGCATTATGATGGATGAAAGATTATTTGAACATATATTTTTGGGTTGATCTGGTTCTTAGTTTTTATTATGGTTTCCATTAATTTTTATTTGCCAAAAAGAAGCAATCTAACTTTGTTTTTCATGATAATCTGTAGTCTGTTCTCTGGATATATATAGCTTGATTTATTTTGATAAGCATGTTTGTATCAAAGCTACTTATGACTCGCTACACTTAAAAATGTATTTGTCTTGACCACTTCAAAGACCTGCTCATGTACATCAGTTGCATCTTATTAACAGAAAATCTTAAGTGTAAGCAATTGGGATTCTGGATTTTAGTATTTGAAAATATTCTCAGTACTTATAAATTGGTTTTAATGAATATGTAACTGTTTTCCGGGAGTCAATAAAATTGCCTTGTCCCTATGAAATCTGTTGTTTTTATTCAGAGTGCATTTATCATTCTAGTCCTTGATTACTTAGTATTTAACTTATATGTCAAATATTTTTTAAAGGTTAGGTGATAGGCATGTACAATTGAAACAATTTTTTTATTTATTCTGTATTCATATTTGGTCCATAGGAATGCTACATTTGAAGCATGCATTTACTGTTACTAGTTTCTGTAGCATTAATAAGGCTGACAAGTTGCTATTTCTTTTGAATGCTCTTGGCCGGTGGAATGGCTTAACATTGCAGCAAGAGATCGATTTGTTGAAGGTAACTTTTTTAAGTATTGGTGCTTTATGTACTTTTCTCTTGCTGTATTGCTACCTCAAATTGCTCACATGCAGATCCGGTGGACATCAGTTTTCTGTATGTGCACTAAAGATGTCTCACTGTCTGCTGGCTGTGTTGCAATTGTCTTGCCTAATCCCATATTTGTTGTTTACCGGTCATCTTCCATTCTCCATGGTAGTTGTATGCAGCTGGCTGGATAATGCTAATTAAAACTTGAAACTCTTTGCAGAATTTGAACCATAAGAACATTGTGAAGTATCTTGGGTCATCAAAGACAAAGACTCACCTGCATATAATTCTTGAGTATGCAATCTTACATTGCGATTGGAGTATTCTCTGAGCTGTTAGGAACTTGTAGTTACTGCTTTTACATTTCTATAGGTATGTGGAAAATGGTTCGCTTGCAAACATTATCAAGCCTAATAAATTTGGGCCGTTTCCAGAATCTTTGGTGGCCGTTTATATTGCTCAGGTTTGTTTGTATTTCTGCATTTATTGCTTCATTTTTCTGTAAAGTATCATTGAATATGCTACTTGCTAATCAGGTTTTGGAAGGTTTGGTTTATCTACATGAACAAGGTGTTATTCATCGGGATATTAAAGGTGCTAATATTCTGACGACTAAAGAGGTAACCTAACAACTATTTCTATATCCTTAGTGAGTTTTATTACTATTCCAGTGTCATTTTTTAGTGATTATATTTTGATAAATTTGAACATGGTGACAAAGATACTGTTTGGCTTCCTTAATATTGGGCTATCTAGACAAATTGCATTTGAATTCATATGTTTCTTTTTACTTTGGCTACTTACTTATGTGCTGAAAAATATGCTAAGATAAATGAAATTGAATTGCTCAACTTTCCTTGAGTGAAACACCTGCAGACTGCTGAATTTTGGGCCATATTTTATTGCCTCACCTCAGTGTCCTCGGTTGTGCAGATTCATTATAGTCACCATAATGTTTTATCACAATTTTGTGTTAAGATTGGTTTTGATTGTTTTTTCATTAGGTGTGGAGTGTGGAATCTCTTGGTTCCCCCCCCCCCAACTTACCCTTGACTTGATTTCTCTTTTCAGGGTCTGGTGAAACTTGCAGATTTTGGTGTTGCAACGAAACTAACTGAGGCTGATGTTAACACACACTCAGTTGTTGGAACACCATATTGGATGGCCCCAGAGGTACCGATAATTGGAATGTGGCTATTAATTGTCTATCCTGTTACTTTTCTCCATGTTTTCGTGTTTGTTATTTTAGGTATATATTGGATGCTTTTCTTACAGGTTAAATCATATTTCAGGTGATTGAAATGTCAGGGGTTTGTGCGGCTTCTGACATTTGGAGTGTTGGCTGTACTGTGATTGAACTCCTTACATGCGTACCTCCATACTATGATCTGCAGCCTATGCCAGCTCTCTTTCGGATTGTGCAGGTTTTGTCTATATCTGTGCAGTTTACTTTGGTCAGTTTATAATCATAAGAGTAAATTCTTCCTATCTGAGTTTCTCTGTTTCTTTCTATCCTTTATCTACTCTCCCTATTGTTTCACATTCCATATTTGCATAGTGTTTTCACTTTTCTCTGCCGGAGAAAGCTTTAGCAAGTTCATTTTTTGCCTCGTCTTAAATTGTTCTTTATACATATACATGTGTGTGTTTTCCATGTGTATCTTCCTCTCAGGATGAGCATCCACCAATACCTGATAGCCTATCTCCAGACATTACTGATTTTCTGCGCCAGTGCTTTAAGAAGGTATGGAAGAAATGACCCTCCAATTTTGTATATTATTTTCTGATCTTTCTAAAGTGTGTCATGCATGAGACATGCTTGGTTTTGCAACAGATGGAATACTCTTAGTTATTAGTCAGGAAAAATCTGTTTTGATGGGAATGAGGCTTCTTTTGATCTTATAACTTTGGAGTCCACAAAGACCAAAAGCAATTGGTGACACTCTTGAAGTTATACAATGAGTAGTGAACATTCTTCTAGCCATAAAATCTTGAGGTGGGAGCCACCATCAAAATGAAATGAAATTAACAAAATGGAAGTAAAATATAATATCTTGATAAATTTCATAGACTCATTGAAAGTCATGTGGCTAATAGAATATATGGCCGTCTATCTTTGTGCTTAGCTTATAAGATAACCACTGGAGTTCAGTGGACGTGAACCAATGTGATGATTGTTGCTGATCAAACCATCACAAATCTTCACTTGACCCCATTAAAGTCATTGATAATTTGTTAACTTGTTAAATGAGGCTTCATTGATTTTTCAGGATGCCAGACAGAGGCCTGATGCAAAAAGGCTTCTTTCTCACCCTTGGATACGGAATTGCAGACGTGCTTTGCAGTCTTCTTTGCGTCGTGGAACCATTAGGTATATATGCTACAGTAGGTGTGTGTAATTTATTTTGGGAGTTTCCTTGGGATTTTGTCAGTCTTCTCCATTCATGAATTAATGTGCTATGTGGTCTCCCTTATCACCTAAACACCTACAATCACTGATCTGATCGAATAATCAGTGTTCTGATTGATTTTAATCTAAATTATTTTTCACATCTATTTGTGTGTTTAGGATTTTTTTTTGTTTTACAAGATATCTACAATTTGTTTTTGCTTTTCTATTCTTTATTTTAATCATGCAAATAATATATTGGTTGATGGATCTAATATTTATTGTACATATACATGTGCTTTGTTGTCAGCCTTACATCTTGTTTTACTCTTGCAAGCCTCTCTGAGGTAATTTGTTTATGTTGCCATATTTTGTTCTGAAAGCCAAAATGTAATTCAATTTCCGTACTAAATTATGAGTACACATCTGCTTTTAAATATTTCTACTATAAACTTGCTATGCATGTTACAAGTGGCTTTAGCATTATATTCATTTCTATGATACATTCCTTTGTTCTGACTTGCCATTAATATTGGTCTTTTTCCCTTCATATTTTAAGCAGCTTATAAAAGATATCAAAACCCTACATTTTGCTGATCATTAATTCCCCGGCAGAAACATAATGGAAGAAGTTGCAGCAGATGTAGAAACCTCTAATGCAGATAATAAGAGTGCTGAAGAGAGTCTTCCTGCGGAGAAAGTAGAGGCATCTGAATCAGTGAGGACTTCTTCAACCTTTACCTTTTTTTGGAAGCAAGTCTTAGCTGAAGTTAAAAGCTACAAGAGGAATATCTTATTAAAGAAAATTTGAAATTGATAATGAATTAATTTTTTGATTGTTAGGGCTCTAGGAAAGAGGTATCATTAACGGAGGCCACTGATCGAAGCAAGTATGATCATGATCATTCTGCAGATAATACTCCGATTGAAGAAATGATGAATAATTTAGATGATGATCTACAATCAGATCAGGTTCCAACCTTAGCCATTCATGAGAAACCACCATTACAGAGTAGTCCTGGTGGACTCCCTTTTAAAAATGTAGTGGCTGCCCTCAGTTCTGGTCAGCATAATGAGATATCCCATCGAGATGAAGCGATGATGAATGGTAATGTTGTCTCACCATCAAGAAGGAAATATATGGAAAAAGGACAGGGAGTCAGAGGGGATCAAATTGATAATGCGAATAAGTCATTTGGTTTTGTACCTATAACTCAGAATGCTGGTCTTCAAAAGGTACTGCTTCATGCAATGGTGCTAGTTTCTGAAATAATTAAATTGTTAGATTTATAATTTTTATATTTGTTTACCTTGAAGTTTCTGTCATGCATTGCTCAGAGATTTCTATGCACGTTTTCATGTGAATTCTAAGTTGCATGCTTGTATACTTGTATTGGTTGAATTATCTTGGTTTCTCTTACATCATGAACCATATATCTCTATGAAATATCTTCTCCGCTTCTATGGTTTGGTTAAAGAAAAAAGCTGTTCTTCTAGATTTTAAATATGTACGGGAAACTTACCAACTAATGCACATGTTTTCTTGTTGTTGCTTAGATCATATTTATAGTGATAGCGATAATGGTGAGTTTTCTTTTATCTCCTGGACCTCTTTTTCCTCTGGAGAATGTTTATTAGTGGTCCTTAAGTTTCTGGATTCTTTGAAATATTATCTATGATTCTCTTGTGTAAATTCTCTATCAAATCTATGCACTACTTGTCACATTTTACCATTCACCTTTGTGACCTTTTTTGGTTTCCTTACCCATGTAAAAGTGGAATCTTACAATTTGACTCCAACATTTTAAGGCTACAAAACCTTCCGTGACCTCAACTGGGAATGAGCTAATTAGATTTAGTGATCCTCCTGGAGATGCTTCCTTGGATGACTTATTTCATCCATTGGATAAAAATGTGGAGAGAAGATCAACTGAAGCTTCAACGTCTTCATCTGCATCAAATGTGAACCAAGGTATTGTGCCTGATACTGGAAAAAATGACCTGGCTAAGAAGTTAAGAGATACAATTGCTAAGAAACAAATGGAAGAGGAAATGGGTCAGTCAAATGGTGGTGGTAACCTGCTTCGCTTAATGATGGGTGTTTTGAAGGATGATGTAATTGACATTGATGGTTTGGTATGTTAAAAATAATACTTGCTCTGTATGTTTTGAGTGCAATGTTTATGTGATGCCGTAAGACATTAACCTAATGATGTTTTCTATTGTTTATTGTGTTCTTGTGGCCAGGATTTTGATGATAAATTACCCGCTGAGAACCTATTTCCCTTACAGGTACCTATCATCACTAGTAAATAGTGGACTTAAATTCTTTTATCTGTAATGGAATCCTCTTATATAACCTGTTTTTTCTTCTTCCTGTTGGGCAATACACCTTTTATTTCAAAGTATATTGAGGCTTTCTAATCTATTATTGTTACGATGCTTACTGTAGTTTGGCAACCTGATTCTAATATGTTATTAAAACTTTTATACTGCTCAGCATGTGCAGCATTTTATTAGAGTTTTCCAATTATATCTATATTGATAGTTGAATTTTCAAAGCTTCCGACTACAACAGGATTTCAATTCAACCTTGGTGGTTGCTATCACAATTTTTAATGTATACATGTGTCAAATTTATGTATCTGAATCTATCTTCATATTTCATCTCCAAAACACTACAAATTAAAAATTTTACTTTCTGCTATTCTTAAGTGAAGGTTTAGTTGTTCAAGTTTTAAGTTTCTTTTGCGGTTGCTTTTATTTATCCATTATTAATGGATGTCACCCATGTGTCTTGATGTTAAGTTCAATCTTGTAAATTCAAATTTTAAAAATCTTTGTATTGAAAATTATAATAGACTGTTTACTGCCACCTTTTGCTATGTGTACTGCATTCTTTTCTTTGTCTTCTTTGTCATACAATTTAGTTTAATTGCCTGTCTCATGGCAAGTGGATACTCAAACCTATTATTATTTTTCCATTGCTGATACTCCTAGGCTTTGTGAATACTAAGTAGGTTATTTTAGGAGTTCCCCCCCCCCCCCGAGATTTATGACTGAAGTTATATTTCTGATATCATAAGGGAAAGATATGATTTTGTAACTAAAATAATGAATTTGTCCCAGTACTTATCTGATTCTTGGCATCCTCTCCATCTCTACGTTTTGAATTTCTTTCTATTGAATTGTTTATTTGGAAAATTTCTTTTGTTATTGTTGTTTCTGGTGGAGAGATTTAAAAGCTTATTTTCGTTTTGTGCTATAGGCAGTTGAGTTCAGCAGATTAGTTGGCTCACTAAGAACGGAGGAATCAGAGGATGCAATAGTTACTGCGTGTCAGAAGCTCATAGCGATCTTCCACCAGCGTCCTGAACAAAAAATTGTTTTTGTCCGCCAGCGTGGTTTACTGCCTCTAATGGAATTGCTTGATGTCCCAAAAACTCGTGTATGTCAATAATGAGGCTCTCCTCCTCTCTCCACCTAGGCCCACACCATATTTTTAAAAAATAAATCAAAAAGAAAAAAGAAAAAAGAAAAAGATAACCTCCCTCTTTCAGTCTTCCTAGCTAGAAAAGGGGTAAAAGAGAAAGTTACTAGATTGGTACCAATGCTTATTGGCTTGGCAAGTACCAACTGACAATGTTAATGTTTATTGCAATTGCAGGTTACATGTTTTTGCTCATAGGCTGGGACCTAAAAGAGAGTTCTATTTCATTTTCCTCCCCTCTATGGGTAACAATATCATGGAATTTTCAGGACATGTGCTGTCCTCTTGTTCTGTACTAATGCCTATTAACATTAGAACTCCTCAGGTGTTGGTGGAGAGAGTCAACTGTTAATGAGGCATCTCCATAGTTTTTAGAATCCTTTGGTTGTAATTTATGTGAGTAAAGGTTCTTGTTTGCATATATGTTTCAGTTGTGCTTTTGTCACTTTGGGTTGATCTTTTGAACTGAAATGAGCTAGCGGAGGGAAAGAGTAATTATATTGTAGTATTTATACCGTTTTATTCACTTTCAAGTTACATTATAGATCCCTTTGGTTATGAGTTTTGCGGGGCCTGATCGTCCTCAAGAAATTAGGATGGAGGCAGCTTATTTCTTGCAGGAACTTTGTCAGTCAAGGTGTTGAGTCTTCTCTATTTATTTATGTTGCTTAATATCGCTTTTAATTGACAGAAATGAATTATACTGACCATATTAATTCTTCTCTATAGCTCATTAACTTTGCAGATGTTCGTAGCTTGCCGTGGAATCCCTGTTTTGGTTGGCTTTTTAGAGGCTGATTATGCAAAGTACAGGTTTGTGTGCAAGTTTGTTGGTGTAATCATAGATGATAGGCATTGTAGTGTAAGACGGATGATGACTGTATACTATTTTGGAAGCTCTAAAACCAATTTCTGAAAATTATTATTCTCGACTTTATGATGCACTCTATCCAATTTTTTATTCTTCTACCCCTTCTCCCTTTTGAATTTTTATGTTTTTAAATGCTCCGGTGTGTTTGCTTTCTATACTTGAAAAAAATGCTCATTACGTGCTCCTTACACAGGGAAATGGTTCACCTAGCAATTGATGGCATGTGGCAGGTCTTCAAGCTTCAGCGATCAACCCCGAGGAATGATTTCTGCCGGATAGCTGCTAAGAATGGGATATTATTTAGGCTTATTAATACTCTTTACAGTTTAAATGAGGCAGCTCGACTTGTAGATGGTTCAGTTCAACGACAGCATTCTGGTCGATTAGATTCCGGTTATCCTCTGTTTGCCCAGAATGAGATTTCAGTCTTGGTAACTGATCAATCTGATATCCATAAAGTGAGGCATGGAAAGACTGAGTATTCCTTTCCAGCTGGAGCAATAGAACCTTCACGGGCTTCAACTTCCCATTCTCAGAGGTCAGATACTAATCTGCCAGATTCACGTTATCTTGCTGTTGATGGAGACAGACCTCGATCTAGCAATGGGACATTAGATGTTTCAGTTTCCAGAGAATCTTCAGCTTCCAGAGAGAAAGATAATTTGGATAGATGGAAACTTGATCCTGATAGAGCAGAGGACCTCAGGCGGCAGAAGGTAAGTAACTTTAAGAACAGGACGTCTTTGGACAGACCTTCAAATGGATATCCAACTTCAGTAACTACCTCGGTAGAGCAAGTTCGACCTCTTCTTAGCTTGTTAGACAAGGAGCCTCCTAAACAGCAATTGGAGTATGTGTGCCATCTGCCCGGGTTGGAAAAACACGAAAGCATACTGCCTCTGCTACATGCTAATGACAGAAAAACCAATGGTGAACTGGATTTCTTGATGGCTGAATTTGCAGGTACCCATTCATGCTTGATTTGATCTGCTGCTCAATGCTTTCTCTAGAAGTTAAAAATATGTAAATGGATGACCGTTTGTTTCCATAACCGCATTATCATTGGCACTTGGTGAAATTCTTGAGAGATTACACCAGAAATACTAGCTTAACATGAGACATTTTGATTCATGCTGCCTTTAAATGGGAGTTGTGCAATTCCACCGAGCTTTTTATTTGTTAAGACAATTATTTTACTTATTGAAGCCTGGGAGTTTCTTTATGGTTTCAGAGGTCTCCGGCCGTGGAAAAGAAACTGGAATTGTTGATTCTACACCTAGATTTTCACATAGAACATCGAGTAGGAAATTTGGGCAAGTAGCTGTTAGTGAAGGAACAGTGTCGACATCCGGTATAACTTCTCAGACTGCATCAGGTGTATTATCTGGCTCAGGTGTTTTAAGTGCTAGAGCTGGAAGTGCAACATCATCAGGGTTGCTCTCCAACATGGTATCAACAATGAATGCAGATGTTGCCAAGGAGTACCTTGAAAAGGTGGCAGACCTACTTCTTGAGTTTGCTCAAGCTGATACAACAGTTAAATCCTACATGTGTAGCCAAAGTTTGCTTAACCGTCTTTTCCAGATGTTTAATCGCATAGAACCACCTATTCTTTTAAAGGTACCTAAACTATTTTGGCTTCCCGTTTTATATTTTGGTGTGTTTAATCATCATGCATGCTTTGTACTCACCTCCAATTATCATTTTTCTTAGATGCTGAAGTGTATTAATCATTTGTCCATGGATCCAAACTGCTTGGAGAATCTTCAGCGAGCAGATGCAATTAAGTATTTGATCCCAAATCTAGAACTCGAATGTGGACTACTTGTATCTCAAATGCATCATGAGGTTTTGCCTTATTATCCTTGATCATTATTATGTCTTATGATGCATTTACTAGCAAATCTCGTATATCTGGTGTGCTCAAATTATCAGCTGTGATTATTTGAGACTTTAAAGACCTTGTTCAGTCGTTCTTGTGTCTTATTCTAATTTCATAACTTTGTCTGCATTATTTCCCTCTCTCCGTGTTTGGTAGTTGTGTCATGGATTTAATTCGGAATAATGTTGACCGACTTCATAAAATGATATTCTGTGTTACCTTCCTTAATAGGGAAGGATGTTTCATTATTAGGGAACAACTATTTTAGGAAAAAGAAAATATTATTTAGTTACAAATCAGATTTTATTCAAAGCCCCAAAATGATATTGATCTCTCTTTTAACGAGCCCCAAGTTTTCAGCCTCCCTTGGATGAGCTGAAACATTTCAGTCCCATTTGGATGAGTTGAACTATCATTCCAAAACACAAGATTGTAACATGCTGGCACCCACCAGATGTTTTAGAAAATACTATAAATTAGTATTTGTGCTATTGATCCTATTAATTATATTATTTATTCTCCATTTTCGTACTCTTTTGCTGGGTGATTGGCATACAAATGTGTACACTGCAGCTTTAAATCACGAGACGTCTTTCTGTCTAATGTTCTGTTATCCGATCATTATTACATTAGATTGTGTTGAATTTTCACTCTTTGTGCTGGTGCTAGTGGGCTTTGAAATTATAATGATAATGATAATTTCTTTATCTTCTGAAGGTCCTCAATGCACTGTTCAACTTGTGCAAGATAAATAAGAGGAGACAGGAACAAGCAGCAGAAAACGGAATCATTCCGCATTTGATGAAATTCATAATGTCAGATTCTCCCTTAAAACAACATGCATTGCCGCTACTGTGTGACATGGCTCATGCATCACGTAATTCAAGGGAACAGTTGAGGGCGCATGGTGGATTGGATGTGTACTTGAGCTTGCTTGATGACGAGATTTGGTCTGTGACGGCGCTAGACTCACTTGCTGTTTGCTTGGCTCATGACAATGACAATCGCAAGGTTGAACAAGCCTTACTGAAGAAGGAAGCAATCCAGAAGTTGGTGAAATTTTTCCAGTGTTGTCCGGAGAGACACTTTGTCCACATATTGGACCCGTTCTTGAAAATTATCACGTACGAGATGCTAACCCTTCGGTTATTTTCTTAGTTCTTTTAAGAGCATGCAGTGTATTTATTGATTGGATTATTGATGGTTAAAGACCAATACGAGAACATCCTCAGCCATTTCTCTGGTATATATGGAAAATTGGGTTCTAAGTTGACACTATTTATTTCTGTGAATGCAGGAAATCGTCCCGTATAAACACAACATTAGCTGTAAATGGTTTGACGCCGCTTCTAGTCTCAAGGTTGGATCACCAGGACGCCATTGCTCGCCTTAATCTACTTAAACTAATTAAGGTCAGTACAATCCTTTCCCATGTCAGAATCTGTCCTATCGATTTTGTTTACAGATCACTTGAATCTATTCCAGATCCTTCAATCAAAATTTGTCTCTCGAGGTCCATTAAGGTGGTTCATTTTCTTGTTACATACCATTAGGAAGCTCCTGATTCGAGCTAAACAAACAAACGTGTTTCCCTTTGTTAATCATTTAAGTGGGAGAAACCGTTGGGTGGGAAATGTTCGCCATGATTGTTAGTTCCACCTTTACTATGCTGTTTGACTCGGGAAATATATCAATGGGATTTGGGTTTCAGGTCAGTTTTATTGTTATAGTATTAAGTCGGTTTGGGTCGTTAAAAAAAAACTCGCCCTTTGCCATCCCTATGAAAAAAAGGGGTAGTTTACGAGTAGAGAATATGGTTTTAAGACCTTAATCTCATGCAGTATTGATGCAAGGATATATTATTAACTCGAGCACTTAGAAAGAAACCAGCATCGTTGTGCAGTTGTGGGGTTCATAACTTGTGCCTAGTGATGCATTAAGATGAGGGTTATCTTGAACAATTCGATCTGATTTCTTCTGGTGTTGGCAGTCGGTTTACGAGCACCACCCTCGACCGAAACAGTTGATCGTTGAGAATGATTTACCACAGAAGTTGCAGAATCTAATCGAGGAACGGAGAGACGGGCAGCGTTCCGGAGGCCAAGTGTTGGTGAAACAAATGGCGACTTCATTGCTCAAAGCCCTTCATATTAACACCGTCTTGTAAGAAAAAAACTTAACTGATTCCTCCCTCCTATGTATATGTTTTATTGTTTTTTTTTTAATTTTTATTTTCGACCAATTACTTGGTCACGTCTAGATTGTCAGCAGGGTATAGGAAATGATTTTAAATTGGCTTATTTTAAATGTAAGTATTTAAAGTATATTTTTTGTTGCTACAGTAGATGTATAAGGTTTAGGGTAAATTATGTATTTAGTATCTAAACTATCAATTTTGAATCGTTTTAGTATCTAAATTTTTAATTTCTTTAAAATCATACCTATTAGTTAGTTTTTATTTCATTTTAGTTCCCAACTGTTAAAAACTACTAAACTATCAATTTTGATTCATTTTAGTACCTAAATTATTAGTTTTTTAAAATTTAACTTTGAATTTTGAATAGGGATACTAAAATGAAACAAAAATTAAATTTTAGGTATGATTTTGAAAAAATAAAAAAGTTTAGGTATTAATATAGACTAAAATTGATAGTTTAGGCATTAAACGCATAATTTACCCTAACATGGTATAAATATATCAAATAGGCATACTCGTTGTAGCAAATATTTCCCTTAAATTAATATGAAGGGAACGAAGCGAGACGAGGCAGACCATCCCCAAAATCATTTCATTTCAAAATAGAAACCCATGGTGTTTCTTCTTTGTCACCAAAGACTAGCCTGGCAATTGTGCATTAATCCACCACCTCTCTCACCTCCGACATAGTGTTACACAAATCAACTGTAGCAAATATAATAGCAAAATCACATGTTTAGAGAAGCCAATTACACAAACTGTATGAATTATGCTCTCGACAATAATGTTATCACTCCATTCGATCCAATTGCCGTTTCCTTCATATAAGATCCGCGACGTTCATAGGCATTTCGTCGATATGGGTACTGTAATACTGCTCTATATCCCTGAGAATCTTGATGTCATCACTTTTCACAGAATTGATGGCAACTCCCTGCACCCACAACAGTATGATCAGAGGCGATTGTTCTCGAATGGCCACGATGTGGCCAATGATGCAAATAAAAGAACCCGACAATGATAATCAAGAATATATAATCGATGGAATGAAGACTTGGTTAAAAATAGGTTTCATCACAAGATCAAATCAATTAGTAAAAGAAATACTTTCCGTCCAAAACGACCTGATCGACCAATCCTATGGATGTACAGCTCTCGATTGTTTGGTAGGTCATAATTGATCACCAAGGACACCTGAAGCAACCAAAGTAAATATTAGTAATTCATGTATGGAAACCAAATAGGCTTAAAGCTCTCGAAATGAAAGCATACGACCATAATATGCATTCAGTTCAAACATAATTTGTGCACATGCATCACAGTCTCGAACCATGCCTTGGGGTTCCACTACCACTACCATACACAAGTGGTCTCCGAGATAATGTTATGACTCTATATTTACTGTTATGAAAAAAATTAAAACATCTAGAGTAGTAGGGGGGGGAAATACCAGAAAAGGTGAAACCAATCACCCCCCAAAGACTTGCCTGTTGAACATCAAGCCCCCTGGTCCAAACATCTGATGTGATAAGAACACGGGTTGCCCCATCCCGAAACTCAGCCATAATTGCATCTCTTTCCTTCTGAGGCATATCTCCATGCATTGATGATACCGTAAAATTATTGCTACGCATCATCTCAGTTCGCCAATCAACCTATTTCAAAAGCAGAAATCACGATGATAAGCCACACGATCACACCAGGGAGTCCAAAAGCTTGTATCAAAGAATTCTTAAAACATGGTTAAAGAGGTTTCTGTTCCTTCTTTGAAAAGCATATGCATACATATGAGACTCAAGTAGATACCTTTCGTTTTGTATTGCAGAAAATAACAGCTTGGGTGATTGTCAATGTATCATAAAGATCACATAGTGTATCGAACTTCCACTCCTCTCTTTCAACTGCTACAAAAAACTGCTTAATCCCCTATAACCATGAAAAAGCAGAACAAGAGTTTGCATCAAATGGAAAATTAGAAATTGTGGATATCTTTTAGCATAACTGCATTTACTTATCTCCAGTGTCAACTCATCTCGCTTCACGAGGATCCTTACAGGATCAGTCATAAATTTGCTTGTCATCTCCAAGATTTCATGAGGAAGTGTAGCAGATATCAAACAAACCTACAAAAATTGACTGATTTCAAATCAGTTTCAACAACATAAACAGACTAAGATAATGAAAAAGAGAAAACAAAGTGTTGTAACTATACAAGAGATGCAAGAATGTTGCAAGATAACAGCAACAAGTCGGAACAATAACATCATAACAACTCAGATTCAATTCATGAACAATTAAACCAAGTAAGAAAAACAGTATGCAAAACAAACTTGCAGTGCCTCGGAACTTCACTTACAACTGTTACCGGAGTATCAGACTTACAATGTTTGGGGTTTCTTTTACTTGATAACAAAAATAAGACAGAGTGAGGAAGGTACCTGAAGCTCTGGTGGAAGATGTCTGTAAACATCATAAATTTGATCTTTGAAGCCTCTGCTCAACATCTCATCAGACTCGTCGAGAATCAATAGTTTAATAGCCCTCGTTCGTAAGGTTCTCCTCTTGATCATATCACAGACTCTACCTGGAGTTCCCGACACTACATGAACTCCGTTTTCTAGCTTTCTTATATCTTCACCCACACTTTTGCCTCCAATACACGTGTGTGCTTGTATGTTCATGTAATCGCCAATTGTCCGTATCACTTTCTCCGTTTGAGATGCCAATTCTATTGTAGGTGACAATATCAATGCTTGAATCCTGATATAATACTACTTCGCATCGACAATTCATGCTTCAAACTAGATGGAACAATTTCCAGATTAATCCTAAACAAAATTTACAATATATCAGTATCCATCACGAGATTCGAAGCTTCAATGATAATGCACTTATTTAATAATTCACGAGATGAAATTGACATCCTAGTACATTCAAATCTGTACAAAAAAACAACAACTAATTTAGAGTAAAAACATACTCTCTGCTAGCAGTGTCGACCACTTGGCAAACAGTGAGGGCAATCATTGAAGTTTTACCGGTACCAGACTGGGCTTGAGCAATCACATCGCGACCATTGATTATCGACATGACGGCTCTCTGCTGTATCGCCGACGGCTTTTCGAAGCCGAAATTGTAGATTCCACGGAGGAGGTCGTCTTTTAGCTCCATCTGATCGAAACTCAATATCGGCTCAACTCCTTCCTTCCGTTGTCTCGAACACTAGCTTCTCATCCTCAGCTCCCATCCGCCGAGCCATTCTGTTTGTCGTCGTCGCCGCCGCCATCCCTCGTTCTTCGGGCTAAGCTAAGCTGTGGTTGTCTCGCAGGGAAAATTAACTAACAGGTTTTTTTTTTCAATTAGAAAGCGAGGGAAGACAGGCACCCGTTGTGCGATTGCTAGGATTTTATTTATAGACGTTAACTATTTATTCAATTTATAAATTCCATTCTTATTATTAATAATAAATTTACTTTTTATTCTTTAATTTCAGAAAAAGGTAAACTATATCATATACCACCGAATTTCAGGTATTCTATCGTTTATACCACTTAATTTTCAATTTTACCAATTATAACATTGATCTTTGATTTTTTGTTTTAATTATACTAATGAACTGTTAAATCGTTAATCTAACGATTATGTGGCTGATGGTTGTCGATATAGACATCTCACCAAAATGGCGTCATTTTGATCCATCGGTTAACGATTTAACGACCCAGTAGTATAACTGAAATGAAAATCAAAATTCAATGTTATAATTAATAAAATTGAAAGTTCAGTGATATAGACGATACACTACATAAAGTTCATTGATATTTGATTTAATTTACCCTTTATAGAAGTAGGATGACATTTATGGGATGACGTGTAGTGTAATAGAAGAATACACTATATTAAAATCATTTATAAACAAATATTGATGGGAGTACAAGAGTTTTTTTATTATTAAGTTAAGGTGATTATAAAGTAGTAGTATTTGTTTTAAATATTTTTAACTATTTGACAATGAACATTCAATCATCTTGTTGTGGTCTTTGATGCTCGAACACGTGATCTCTAAAAACAACAATGATTTCTTTAACCACTAAAATAAGTTGATTTGTACAAGAAGTTTTAGATCTGTTGAAACGTAAGTCAATTTTTATTGTGACAAAAAAATAGTGGGATAGTATATTATAGTTTTCATTGGAACGAAATAATATCGTTAATCAATAGGTTAGTTCAAGTGGTAAGTAGTTTGATATCACTTAAACAATGTCTCATGTTTGAGTCTTTATATATGCAGGAAATTTTCGTTGGAAGACTCACCCATCAAAATTAGGTGTGCAATCTAGGTCGATCTAGATTAATTAGAGTGAAACCTTAAAACTTAAGGTCAACTAAAAAATAATGTTACTGTAACACCCTAATCCAGTGCGATCCGAAGATTCATGAATTACGATGCCACACGGAACCATTGAAATGGTCAACCCAAATTTTTCTTTGAAAAAAATTGTTAACATTAGAATAAATCATACTTGCAACGGAAATCAAATCCAATGTTTACAAAATATAGGAGTACTTCAAAATACGTACAACATAACCATAGAGTTTAAAAATCCAAAATAAAGTTATAACGTGATTATACAAGGTCTATATTGAATACATGCCCTCTAAAATAAATTCAAGTCATACTCTGTTAATCTTCTGGTCTAGAATGTAAGAATGTGATACCCTCCTCAACGATCCCCTATACTAGCATGTGCACAGAAACACGTTCCATACGCTGGGCTCACAAGCTCAGTGCCATAAAAAATTAAACGATAACACATGCATTCATTACATGAACATGTTGGTATGCAGAGTCATAAACTTGTATAAGTACATATCAAACATGAGATAGACCAAGTAATATGGTCGGAGGAATTTATGTGCATCTCGGACAACACACAAGCCTATATAGAACGTGATAGCTATGAGGTAAGAACTGAAATTTATGTGCATCGAAACTTAAAGCCCTTAGTCTATATCAGATCCTCGAGAGAGGAGGTCCAAAATTTACATGCATCAAAATCTCATGTCCCGTACTGAATCGAGCATAAGGTACAATTCCAGAATTTATGTGTATTGGAATTCGTACCGGTACGACTCAAAATTTATGTACATCGGATGCATACCCAATCAAAAGATATTCGGATATCAACATAACATAATATAACAGACAAACATCATAATGCTAGAGTAAATCGGGCGTCCTAGTCGTTTCCCAAGTATAAAACAAAAGCTAGTTTTATGTCACTTTATTTCATAATGTTATTAGTCGAGTTGTTCATTATAGATGATATCCAAATTAAGAGTTTAAGTACTAAAATCAATTAATGGACCAAACTGAACTTATTCAAACATGCAGAGGTCAAGACAACATTCCTCAACACTTTAGATCACTAATGAATGCAATTACGCCCTTTTTCATCGAGCAAAACAATGAAGAGATCGGTCATTTTCCCATAGGGATCGATCATTTTGGTAGAGTGATCAATCTTTTTTCTGTGAATAACTTACTTATGCTCGAGAAACACCCAACAATTCCCATAAAACTAACAAACATGTTTAACATCTTATTTACTATCTTAGAGGTCAAAATGTATTAATTTTCATGCTTGCAACACACAAATACGAATCTTACCTTGAAAATTACTCTAGCATGCTTCATGAAATAAACAAACCATAATGCACATAAAATGAACTACATGTAGTATGGACAAGTCAGAATCGTGTTACCTTGTGCTTAGGTGACTGAAAAACGTCCTTAGTTTCACCAAGAATGAGTTTCTCCTAACCATTTGCCTTAGAGCTCTCACCCTTATCTTGTACTAGTTAGATCAAAGAAGATGAGTTATTAACTCATTTTAAAGCTTAGGAAGGTGTTAAAAACAATCCTACAATACATAGCTCTTTCAAAAAGATTAAAAACCCCAAGTTTTCTAAACCCCTATTAAACTCGTCTCTTGTCAACTTTCCTAAACCTTGCAAAAAAAGGGTTTAATTAGAAGCTTGAGGGATGTAGGATGAGGTTTTTAGCTTGAAAAACTTAATGGAGGGCCTGAAATCTTAAATTTCTAACCTTTAGTATATCTTGGGCAAGGAGAGGATGAAGAAGAAGAGATGAATGAGACAAATCTGGTGAAGAAAAAAGGATATGCAAAACAGACGTGGCATCATCTCCAATAAATGAAGATCATCTTTTGTTTGAATAAAAAGGATAATTTTATTCCTAGTCATTCCATAACTTAGCTTAATTAAGGCTTGTTGGACTCACCTAAAGCTCAAATCAAATCAAGTTGGGTCCAAAGCTTTACATACTAAGGGAAATTTATCCAAAAGCCCAAACGAATAACCCAAAACTTCTAACCCATATTTTGGGGCTTTACAACTCTCTCCGTCTAAGAAGAAATTTCATCCTCAAAATTTACTTGAATAGAAGAGGTGCGGATACTGAAGTCACAAATCCTCTTCGGGCTATCAAGTCGCTTCTTCAACGTCATAGTTTCTCCATAAAACCTTTACCAAAGGTATACTCTTGTTTCGAAGTTCCTTGACATCTTTGACAAGGATTCAGATTGGTTCTTCCTCATAAGTAAGATCTTGTCTCACTTTGAATTGTTCAAGGGGAATAACATGGGACAAATCAGACTAGTATCAGCATGGAGACGTGAAACACATTGTGAATGCGTTCTAATTCGAGAGGTAATGCCAAACGATAAGTCACTGGTCCAACTCTCTCTAAAACCTCATATGTCTCGATGAATCATGTCGTCAATTTACGCTTTTGTCCAAACCGGAGTACATTCTTCTATTGGGAGACTTTGAGAAACACTGTGTATCACTCCTTCAATTCAATATCTTTGCGCTTCAAATCGACATACGATCTTTTCTTGTCAAAAGCCTCCTTCAAACGACTCTGGATAACCTAAACTTTTTCTTTGGTTTCTCGAATCAAATCGGGGCATACTAGCTTACCCTCATTGATAACTTGCGCCCATACAAAAGGAGTTCTGCACTTGCGCCCATACAAAACCTCATACGAGGCCATCTGAATACTTGTTTGATAACTTTTGTTGTAGGTGAACTCCACCAAAGGTAAGTGATCCTCCCAACTACCCTCCATATCCAATATGGTGCATTAGAGCATATCTTCCAAAATCTGAATGACGCGTTTGAATTGTCCATCTATCTGAGGATGAAAGACGGTACTATAGTGCAGCTTAATACCCAAAGCCTCATACATGGTCTTCCAAAATCGAGAGGTAAAATGCAGATCACTGTCAGATACGATTGAAATGAGGACTCCATACAATTTCACGATCTTGCGAACATACCACTGTGCTAATCTCTCTAACGTGAAGTCTTTCTGAAGTGGAAGAAAATTAGCAAATTTGGTCAATCGATCTACTATAACCTACATGACATCGTGCCGAAACCTCGTCATTAGTAGGTCGGTTACAAAGTCCATCTTCACTCTCTCACATTTTCACTGCAGAATCTGAATAGGTTGCAGTAATCCAAAGGGAACCTGATGTTCCGTTGTTGGCACACTAGACACTTGACAACAAATTCAAACACTTCTCTTTTCATGCTCGGCCACCAATACCATGGTCGGAGCTCTTGGTACATCTTATTGCTTTCCGGATGAACAGTGAGGGGACTACAATGCACCTCATGAAAGATCTTGTCATAAAGTTGTCTGTCGTACGACACACATAAACGTCCTCAAAAGTACAATACGTGTCCATTGTGGAGCTCAAAACCCGGAGCCTCACCTCGGAGGACTTGCTCTACTTGAATCTTTAATCAGTCGTCTGAACCTTACAACCTCTTAACTTTGCCTACTAGCTCCGGTTCAGCTCTTAACTCAAATAGTAGATAACCCGAATCTGACAAACTTAGACGCACTAATAAAGTTCTCATCTCTACGACAATATTCCTGCTCAAGGCGTCTGCCACAACGTTTGCTTTACCCGGGTGATAATCAATTACACAGTCATAGTCCTTCAAAAGCTCTACCCATCTTCGATGTCTCAAGTTCAACTTTTTCTGAGTGAGCAAATACTTAAGACTTTTGTGATCCGTGAAGATATGACACTTCTCCCTAAATAAGTTGTGTCTCTAAATCTTTAATGCGAAAACCAATGCGACAAGTTTTAAATCGTGCATAGGGTTGTTTCACTCATGTGGATTTAACTGAAGAGATGCATAAGCCATAACTTTTTCTTCTTTCATCAAAACACATCCCAAACCATTTAGTGACACATAACTAAATACGATAAAGTTTTTTCCAGACTTGAATTATGTCAGAACAGGGGCTTGCATGAGGATTTCTTTTAGCCGATCAAAACTCTCTTGATGTTTTTCATTCCATACGAATAAAACCCCTTTCTGAAATAACCTGGTCATCATTACCGCAATCATGAAAATCCCTTGATGAAACGATGATAATATCCTACAAGGACTAAGAAGCTGCGCACATCGGTAACATTCTTAGGCAGTTCCCAGTCTAACACTATCTTAATCTTTTGGGGATCTACCCAGATATCAGCCACTACCTGACCCAAAAATGCCACTTTGGTTAATCAAAATTCACACTTCCCAAACTTCGCATACAACTGATGTTCCCAAAGTGTATATAGAATGACACGGAGATATTGGTCATACTTTTCCTCGAACCGAGAGTACTCAAGGTTGTAACCGATGAAAACCACCATAAATTGATCCAAATAAAGGTGAAAAACCCGATTAATCAAATCCATGAATACCACTGGGGCATTGGTGAGTCTGAATGGCATCTTGAGAAACTTCTAATGGTCATACCTCATTCTGAAAGTGGTATTAGAAATGTCAACATCCTTGACTTTTAACTGATAATATCTAGACCTCAAATAGATCTTGGAGAACACATATGTGTTTTTAAGTTGTTCGAATAGATCATTGATTCGGGGAAATGGGTAACGGTTCTTGATTGTCAACTTATTCAACTACAGGTAATTATTACACAACCTCATCGATTCATTATTCTTATGGACAAATAAGATTGACACTCCCCAAGGTAAAACTCTTGGTTTGATGAAACCCTATCCACTAACTCTTGAAGATGATTCTTTAATTCATTCAACTTCATCGGGGCCATACGATAGGGTGCAATGGACACCAGAGCTATACCTGGCTCAATCTATATGCTGAACTCAATCTATAGAATTCCCGAATGGTGAAGATGTCCTTAATCGTTGGGACAAAAACTCGTGTATCCACTATATGAGCCAATAAGGCTTCACACTACTGATTCAACAATCTTCGAGCCTTGATTGCCAAAACACCTTTGGTAGTGTAACTTGAACTTCCACAGGTCATTCCTAAACTTCATACAATGGTGAACCTCAGTCTGAATAAGCACGGTTACGTACTTGCTCATTCGGAGAAACTCCTTCTTATACTCGAGTATGTTTCTGTCCTTCTGGGTCAGGTGTAAAAATTGGTTGTGCAAATCATCGACATGAGCCTCTCTGATGTATTTCTCACAGAACTCGGACAAGAAATATTTCCAGGTGGGTCTCTTTGGCTCCATCGACAACTTTACAGTATCCCACTAATCAATTACGTTACCCTTCATAAGGGCAGTGACACACTACAAATTACTTTTGGGAGTGAGGTACAACTGATGAAGAGTACGGAACGTCTCTCAAAGCCGTTGATCTACGGATATGGGGTCATCATATCTAAATCCATAAAAATCAATCATCCTATAATGATGAAGTCTCTCGACCGGGGACTCTTAAGGTATCACGGTTGACTGAATTGGGGCTACAGGTAGGGAAGGTGGCATAATGGACAAATTCAGAATAGCTCGAACGATCTGTCTAAGGGTCGAGGTCAGATTGTGAAAAAAGGTCACCTCATTAACTCTCGCGTCCATATGTATTCTCTACTCAAAATCGGGGGTGAACTCGTCACCAAAATCTCTAGCCATAGAGGCGTGACTCTTCTCTTAGCCTATACAACTAGGGACGTTGTCATCAGTCATATCGAATCTCTGAAATTTAAGGGAAAAAAGAGGTCACTATCGTCATTCCAAAATCTTAAGTACCCTTGACACTCTAGGGGCATGTACTCACACAGACACTTACTGAATCTGATCCGCGAGTCCTAGTAACGACTAATCTTGGACACTCTGATACTACTAAATGTAACACCCTAATCCAGTGCGACCCAAAAATCCATGAATTACGATGCCACGCGGAACCATCGAAATGTTCAACCCGAAAATTTCTTTGAAAATAATTGTTAACATCAGAATAAATCATACTTGCAACGGAAATCAAATCCAACGTTTAAAAAATATAATAGTCATCCAAAATACTTACATCATAACCATAGAATTTAAAAATCCAAAATAGAGTTATGACATGATTATACAAGGTCCATACTGAGTATATGCCCTCTAAAATAAATTCAAGTCATATTTTGTTATTCTTCTGATCTGGAATGTAAGAATACGATATCCTCCTCAGCAACCACCTCTACTAACTTACGCACGGAAACACATTCCATACGTTGAGCTCACAAGCTCAGTATCACAAAAATAACTAAACTATACTACATGCATTCATTTCATGAACATGTTGGTATGTAGAGTCATAAACTTGCATAAATACATATCGAACATAAGATAGGTTAAGTAATGTGGTCAGAGGAATTTATGTGTATCTTAGACAACACACTAGCCTATCTAGAACGTGATAGCATAAGGGTAAGAACCGAAATTTACTTGTATTGAAAGTTAAAGCCCTTATTCTACCTCGGATCCTCGAGAGGTCGAGGGAGGTCCGAAATTTACATGCATCAGAAGTTCACATCCCGTACCTAATCGAGCATAATGTTCAATTTCAAAATTTGCATGCATCAAAATTCGTACTAGTACAACCCATAATTTACGTGTATTGGATGTGTACCCAAAAAAAAGATATATGGATATCAACATAACATAATAGACAAACATCATAATGCAAGAGTAACTCAAGTGTCCTAGTAGTTTCCCAATTATCAAACAAATGCTAGTTTTATGTCACTTTATTTTAAAACGTTATTAGTCGAGTTGTTCATTATTGATGATATCGAGATTAATGGTTTAAGTATTTAAGCAAATCAATTAATGAACCAAACTGAACTCATTCAAACATACTGAGGTCAAGAAAACATTCCTCAACACTTTAGACCACTAATGAATGCAACTTCACTCTTTTCCATCGAGCAAAACAATGAAGGTATCGATCTTATTGAAAAGGGAATTATCTTTTGTATAATAGAAAGTTTGGGGTCGATGGTTTTGGTCAAGGGATTGATCCTTTTGGAAAGGGATTGATCTTTTTGATAACAGAAAGTTTGGGATCGATCCTTTTGGTCGAATGATCGATCCTTTTTCTGGGAATGACTTGCTTAAGCTTGAGAAATACCCAAAAACCAACCCAACAATTCCCCTAAGACTATCAAACATCTTTAACATATTATTTAGTGTCTTAAAGGTCAAAAGGCATTAATTTTCATGCTTGCAACACACAAATACGAATATTGTCATGGAAATTACTCTAGCATGCTTCATGAACTAAACAAACCATAATGCACATACAATGAACTACATGTGGTATGAACAAGTCAGAATCGTGTTACCTTGTGCTTAGGTGACTGAAAAACATCCTAAGTTCCACCAAGAATGAGTTTCTCCTTACCCTTTACCTTAGAGCTCTTACCCAACTTCTCCAAACCTTGCAAAAGAGGGCTTAATTAGAAGCTCTTACCCATATTTCGGGGCGTTACAGTTACGTTAGAACATTTAGAATAATTTTAATTTTGACGTAGATTTACGAGAAATAAACACATTATACATAATCACCTAACCTTTCATCCCATTCTAACTTATTTTTATGTCTTCTTCCTCCACTACAAGTTTCCGAACATTATCTTATTTGTAATATCTCCAATGGTTTTATCTTTGTGAAAAATTCTCACTTCCCTACTTTGTAATACTTGATATTGTGGTTTATTTGTGAGATGGATATTTTGGGTAAAGTACATATATGGTCCATTGACTATAAGGTATTATTTTATTAAGTCATCCGACTATTAAAAGTTACAAAATGATTCTCTGACTATAGGTAATTAGTCCCTTGACTATTTAACATTATAAAATGGTCACCTATTCACTATGTTCCAAACTCGTTATTTTTCTTAAAATTGACTGACATATTAAAATATATGTTAACATGCTGATTGAAATATAATAAAATATGATTTCATAATCTCAAACGAGTATCGTATCTCAATCAATATGTTAATGTCCAACTCAAATGGTCGTTAATTTTTTAACGGAAAATGACAACTTTGGAATATAATGAATAGTTGAGTGATCATTTGATATCTTTTAATAGTTGAGGGACTTAATAAGGCAACTTCCTATAGTCGAGTGATCATTTTATAACTTTTAATAGTTAAGGGACTTAGTAAAGCAATAACCTATAGTCAGAGAACAATTTGTGTACTTTACCCTTCCTTTTTTTAACAGAAAAGAAAGGCTTATAGGCATGGTAAAGAATTTACTATATTATATGGGAATGTGCAGGATGAGAATGGCTTCTTACGTACATAAACTGCTTCATGACGAATGTCAATTGAGAGGTCCAACTTATAAGACGAGAAATTCTGATAACTTGGAGGCATTATTACATTAAAAATCCCCCAAAATTTAATTTATTAGTCCAAATTGTTCACATAAGATTATTTCGTGTCTTACAAAACGCGTTTAATGGACTTCACGTTTTATTTGCTGCGAGATCCATCAACTTTTTCAGATAAACTCATTTAATTTTAGATAAAATACAATAATAAATGCATGAAACTTTTTGCAAAATGTAAGGTATGATCTCACTTTTTTTGCACAAGTTGAGGTTATCATATGTGGACAGTTTGAGGCATTTTTCTAACTAATGTTGTTTGGGTTTGGGAGATATTGATCCAATAAATGAATTTTTTTTGGGGTTTTTAAACTAATAATGCCTAATTTGGACTGATATATTATAGGGAAACATTCCAAAGCACGTGAAACGGTAACTCATGGCAAGACAATTTATAAACCACTGTTACAGGTTCATTTGACTTTGTATTTTACATTTTGAGTAGCTTAAACCCATCACTTGTTTATGGTTCGACGATAGATTGTCCAGCTACTCAACAAGCTCACTTTCACACACAACATGATAACAAGAAGACCAAAGCCAACGACAGTAATGAGTAAACAAGCAATCATAAAGAAACAGATCGGTGGTAAGAACCAAGAGGCAAACCATCAACTTCCTTTAAATCATGCGACTGGAGGGCGAAGAACGTGATCCTGTGACGTGTCTACCGCGGCAGGCGGCATTAATTTCCACATTGCGACGCTAGGAAATCCGATGAAAGGCATCAACTTGTTCCCGGCGGCTTGCATTTGAGCAGATATTGTTGCAGGGGGCAAGCCTGGCCCTGCTGCACTCATGGCTATGACTTGCTGCGCTAGCTTCTCCTTGTCTGCCTTCAGCGTCTGCTTCTCCTCACGAAGCTCGTTCTTCTCAACCTGAACGGATTAACGATCCGCTGAGCGTGCACATAACATTCATAACCCGAATCCCACACAACCATGTTAATCATGACTACCATGTTCATAGCATATGAATCAAGAAGATGGATCTGATGAATTACAAGTTAAAAAAATCAACCCAGATTCGATCAGTTTTCCATGAAACAAGTGTTTACCTTCAATTCTCTGATTTTTGCCTGCAACTCCTCATTAGATTGTTTCAACCTCTGAGCTTCACAGCGTAATTGATGCACCATTCTCACAGCATCACTCAGAATAGCAACCTTATCTGATTTGAGCGGCCTTCCTGGCTCCAAAATGGCACCCAGTTCCAAGAACCTAGAAATTTTTTAACAAACTCTAAATTGAGAAACAACAGGCCAATAACATAACAGAATACAAAAGAATGGTCAATTTCATGCCTATCATTCAGCCTATCCCTTCGCAATTTCTCCCGGCAAGCTTTCGATCCGAATCCACCGCATGATTCGGATTTCAACCTGAAGAGAACAATAACTGGCAAAAATTACACAACGGCAATCATCATCACCATCACACAGTTCAAAATCTCCTTGGAAACAAGAATTATAACCTTTTCCTAGATACAACTTCCTTCAAGCTATCTGAATCGGCAAATGAGCAATCAACGGCAGTACTGAACAATCAAAATAGCAGTGGTGTATCAAACGATGTATCAGCATAAAGTGAATTTTATCACTAACTATCCTCAATAGAAAATCTTTACTCTTAAATCTGAATCATCACAAAAAGAGAGAATATCGATCCTGATCGAATGAATCAACAAGGAAAATCGTTTACACCGACACTGAATCTCAAGAAACTCACAAAAACTTACCGCCAAAACTAATCACGTAACGATTTCAGTGTTTTTCTAGTTGTCGTCAACTTTCTCGGGAACCAAACGGAAAAGTACGTACCTGACATTAGAGGGAGCATTGAGAGTGGATTGAGAGTGCCAAGTGAAGGCGGCAGCTGGAGGCGGGAAATCAGTTATGCCATAATCAACGAGCCAATTGGAGTTATCAGAAGAATCCAATTCCATGGGATCTTTTTCCTTGCGAAAAAAGAAAAGTAAATTTGAATGACAAATTTATACATAGGAAATTTTCAAATAAAACAAAGTTGTTCTCTCTTTGATTTTATTTTACATTTCATCCCGTTTCGAAGCTTCGTCCTGACTAAACTGAACTGACTCGGATCGCACACCTAACTTTCGTATATGAGTTTCTCAACGGGGATTTATTATATATTCAAACATGAGATCTTACTTAAGTGATGTCAAACTGCTTACTACTTGAAGTTTGTAAAAAATATTTCAATAAATTAAATATTAAAAAATTGTTTAAATATATTTAAAAATACAATAATTTTGAAAATAATTATTTTTAATATTAAATTGAGTCTAATATCATACAATATCACTTATTTTCAAAAAAAAATGTTTTTAATATGAAAATATAATGACAAATTTAGTTTTCTCTTATCCTTCTATGGTTGAATTTATCCCATCCATGAATTAAAGGGTAAATTATATAAATGATCAGTTAAGTATAAGTAAGTTTTTAATTTCAGCATGAACCTAGTGATTTTGGTGGTAAAAAGATTGTTGTTTTTTGAAGACTCACATTCGAGTACCACGAATGTTAGGGGTATAAGTGTAATATCAAATGGTTGAAAGTTATATTTGAACAAATTTTGCCTTATACTTATACTAAATTAATCAAAAAACAGTTTTTATTTTCAAACATTAACAAATTAATTTTAAAGTAATAATTTGATCATTGTTGTTATTATCTTATAACACATTAATCATTAAACTGTTAATAATCTTTATTAGGGTAACGAAATAATGATGTGACACGTGAATTAATTGATTTGAAATCAATTGTCACCGGTACTATAAACTGAGCGAGATTTCTTTAACCCGTGAAATAATCATTACTAGTGTTCGAATTTATGACCTCTATAAACAACAATAATTTCTTTAAGCACGAAAATAAGTTGGTTCATGCAATAGAGTAGAAAATTTTAAATATAAGATAAGTGGTATGTCTTCGCTAATCAAATAAATAAATAAAGCTAAGCGGTGTGCTTCATGACCAAATTGGCATTCTTCCAAGGGCTTGCCTCCAAACGCACTGTACCGATTAGCTTACGTCAAACAGTGACGCCATGGAAATTAATATTTATAACTTTACTTTTATCATTATGAAACTTAATATTTGTATAAAATATGGGAACAAAATATTATTTAATCCTTGAATCTGATAATTTATTCTAATTTGATCCTTGAATTTTGTTTTGGTCTATATCAGTCTAAATTTTAATATTTTATTATTATTTTTAATCATTTTTAACCAAAATGATTTAGGGGTCAAATTAAGAAAAATGTCAAATTTAGGAACTAATTACTTTAACCTTAAATATTTTAAATGTACAATATTGAGTTTATGTATTATTTTTCTTAATTATCGTTCATTCAATGATTTATGTTTAATTTTATTATTTATTAACCTAGCAACTATAGAAATTGATAGAAATAACTTTTTTGTCCTCTATATTTATAATTTATATCAATTTATTTGTTAAAAATGATTGAAATTTATATTATTTAATTAATGATATTTTTATCTATTTTTAAAATTAAGGGTCAAATTATAAAAATTATAAACGATGATATTAAAATTTTATTATATTTATTTTATAAATTTCAAATCATAAATTAATAATAAAAGTGAACAAAATTAAAAGAAAGAATAAATATTTTAAATAAAAATAATACATAATATCATAAAATTATTATACAAAGACTGAAATTTAAAATAGTATATAAATCTTTATATATTTAAATCTCCTTAAATTAGGGTAAACTATATATTTAGTACCTAAATCATCGATTTTAGTTCGTTTATTACCTAAACTTTTTATTCTTTTTAAAATCATACCTAACATTTAGTTTTTTGTTTTATTTTAGTACCCAACGTTAAAAACTTAACAGACATGCTAAAAGCACATAACTCCCGTGGATGGAAGACCAATCTGAACGGTGGACCACGAGAGAATGACGAGTCGACCATCATCGTCCAGTATCAGGCCCATCGAACGATTGGTAACGAAGATCAGAGGATGAAGAAATCGAAGAGTACATCGTCGATTTATGGAGATTAAAGTGTTTCCTGTGAAACAGAGCATTCAGAGGGATCGAAAAGATGCAGTTGGAAAGTCTGAGCTTCATCGGTTAACGGATGCGACAATCGGTGACTATAGCCGCAACGGTCGATAAGCTCGTCTGTTAAATTTTTAACTGTAGAGTACCAAAATGAAACAAAAACTAAACATTAGGTATGATTTGAAAAAGTAAAAGTTTAAGTTCTAAAACGTATCGAAACTGATAGTTTAGATATTAAATGTGTAATTTACCCTAAATATAAATATTATAACTTGGGTGATTGATGAATGGTGACGAACCGATAGATTCCACTCGTAGCTCAATGTTCACACGCAATTACGCAAGCCGTGATTTAATGCCATTGCCTTTATTATTATAATAATATTGGATAAAATGAACTGGTAAATTAATGCTTAAACTTTATCTGTCTAATGAAATATTATGCAATGAGGAAGTCTTCAAGTTGATGCACTTGCTCAAAATTAAACTAATTGTTTATGTATTATGTTATTTATTTAAATTAAGCTCGTCAACTTACAACATGTAAAATGGAGGGGACATGTGCATATTAAATATGCATAGACCAATGAATGACCAATCCATTTCTGATAACACCCTAGCCCCCAGCCCATTCCATCCCAATTCAAGCAACCCTGCCTGGCAAATGAGCGGGGCGGATGCGGATAGTCGGATACCTTTTCCTTTATTCCCATATTCACCTAATAGTTTCGTACCCATCGGTAAAATTTTTAAATTCATACTCGCCCACGTGAGTACATTCTCAAATCCACCCCACACTTACAATGACACTATCCAACTGGATAATCATCACTCATTTCGTACCCGTTTGTATTTATTCATACCTGCCTAACATCAAGCTCACAGGTAACATAAGCGATGATCTTCAATTCTAAAAATATTTATACTCGAACATTTAGTTAAATTATAAGTCACGTCCTATCAAATCTTAATATTTATACAATAATTTCTGAAATTATACCTAAATTCATAATGCTCTAAATTGTATATGGTGAATAGTTATTGGGCAAGTGGATGCAGGACGGGTAATGTCTTAAACCCATTACCTACTCATTACTCACGACGGGTATGACTTCTTAAATCCATACCCGTCGATTACCCATTAAATTTATACCCATAATTGCCCTAATTGAAGTAGGTACGGTGTGAAATTCACGAAATTGTATCAGTCTACGATTCCTATCTCAAACCTTATAAATCATTACAAGTAAATTAATATAGATTCAAGAAAATAATTTTTTTTATTTTTATTAAAATTAAAGTTTTTTTCCATCTATATACTATAATCGAAAATTCCTTCTTCAACATCTTTTTATCACTATACTAGACATCGATGAATTCATCTCTTTTAATTAATCCATAATTTATTAGTGTGTTATACATTGCTCAAAAATTAAAAAAAAAAGTGTTTTTTACCAACCATATCTTTTTAGAATTGTGTCACATGTATAAAAGTACATTCAATGAGTCGCATTTCTTTTGGATTTGGATGTCACGTACACAAAATCACAAAATAATCAACATCGTTTTAATTTTCGATTTTTTTTGTATTCAAAATCTATAAATTGAAATTTAACTCAAATTTGAAATCCATATAAAAAAATAATAATTCAGATTAAATATTAAAAGGGTAAAGTAAACAAATGGTCTCCTTACTATATGATATTGCTTTATTAAATCTATTGACTATTAAAAGTTACAAAATAATTCTTTAACTATAGAATGTTGCTTTATTAAGTCTCGACTATTAAAAGTTACAAAGTGGTCACCCAACTATTTGTTATGTTCTAAACTCGTCATTTTCAGTTAAAATAATAATGATTGTCTAAGCTAGACGTTAATATGATAAATATGATATGATAGTTGTTTGAGATTCTGATATTAAATTTTATCATAACACAATTAGCATATTAACGTTTGACTCAGAATGTCGTCAATTTTTTAATGAAAAAGAACGAGTTTAGAACATAATGAATAGTCAGGTGACTTGTAGTGATATTTTTTACCAAAATTTAACTGATTTGACAAGTATCATTTTCTATTCTATGTTCCCAAAATTCAATATTTTTTTTGGATAAATCGAAATTTTATTATCCAAGAAAGCTAAGTAGCTACAAAAAATCACCGATCACATAAAACAGAAAGAAAATACAGACCAAATAAAAATCGATCGGTTTTAGTCAATACCCCAAGCAATACAAAGATTTGAGTTTACATCATCAAACCTATTAATATTTTTACCCCTTAGTTTTATACCTACAAAGTCTTTGATTGTGCGGAGTAATTCTTCAATGCTTCGAGAACATCCTTTGAAGATTCTTCGGTTGCGTTCCTCCCAGAAAACATAGATTGTGGCGTTTCACGCTAATTTGAGGATAGTGATTAACAAGGATTTACCTTTCCAATATTTACTTGCCCATGTAATCAAGTCCTCCCAAGATAATACTGTCTTGTAAATTCCATTGAGATGAAAGATCTGGTCTCGTAATTGAGAAGCAGTCTGGCATTCGAAGAACAGATGATTTCTGTTTTCCAATGACTCGTTGCATAAAACACAGCTTTCATTAGAAACAATACCTATGCGGTGAAGTCCATCTCTAGTAGGCAGCCTATCGATCATTGCCATCCAGGCAATGAGGCTGTGTTTAGGAATGTTCTGTGGGAACCAAATAATAGATTGCCAAGGAACTTTATCCCCCTTCGTTCTAATCTCTTGCCAGATTTGTCTTATCGATAGAGCTTCATTTGGAAGGATTACTTGAGCGTCAGCTCGCAGTTTAAGTAATTTATTGAAACTCCAGCTTAATGTTGAACCTGTTTCCATTTGCCAAAATTCAATATTTTGCAGCATTATCTAATAACAAAAAAAAATTAGAATTTTATTACAACACAAATTATGAATTAAAGAGAAATAATTAATAATAATGAAATCAAATTTTATAAACATTAAAGTGAAATAACTTGACATTCTCGAAGACACAACTCAAATATTCTAAATCATACATGAAAATAATGGTTTCATCGAACCCAGCAAAGAATTTTCAAGTTCGTGTATTTAAGGAGCAACAAAAAAATAAAGAAAAAAAAACCCTTGTAATTATTGTAGATTATGAAAGATTTTTTTAAGATAAGGTGATTATAAAGTTGTATTTGTTTTAAATATTGTCATTCATTTGACAGAACGCAAATCATCCTATTACAGTCTATGGTGCTTGAATCCGTGACCTTTAAAAATAAAAATAATTCTTTTAACTACTGAAGTAAGTTGATTCGGGCTAGATTAAGAAAGTTTTACCATATGTATGAGAAGCGTTTGCGTGATTGTTGTATATTATGAGTACCAGTTTAAATATAAAATCAGAAATTATTGTAATTATATAGCAAAAGATGTCTATCTTAAAATTGTCAATATTCAACAATTATATCTTTTAAAAAAAACAATCATAAATTCCACGCTAAAAAGCAATTTAAATAACTAATTTTCCCTAAATTACATTTTTTTTTATAAATAAAACACCCACTCAGCGGCTAAATCTACGAGATAATGTGTTGAAATTATTTATTTCACGAAATAATGTTCTCCCAAGATTAATTCTAACGCATTATCTCGTAGATTTAACCCCCACTCAGCCAACAATTTGGGTGAACAAATTGTAATTTATTTATTTTTATAATTTCATGAAATTATTTTCCAAATCATAAAGCAGTAAAAGCGCACACAGTTGTCCTCAGCAACGCATCAGCTCCTTCTTTGATCAACTTCCACGCGGCAATCACGTGGCGCTCATCTGTCAACGTGGCCCCCACCGCAAACCTCAATACGTATACCCCACCGACTTTCGTATGGGTCATATAAACCCGACCCGTCGAATTGATCCAATCCAACAACTTGCGGTTCAACATCTCGGTGTAATCCGACCCGTAATTTTCATTCGGGTTCATCCGGAAACACACCAGCCCGAACTGCCTCGGCACCACGATTTCGAACCTCGGGTCGGATCTTACGAATCCTTCGAACATCTTGGCCATCCGTACGTCGGACCGGATATGAGCTTGGAGGTTGACGACGCCGTAGGATCGGAAAATGAGCCATAAACGCAGCGATTTGAACCGCCGGCCTGTTCCGAGTTGCCAGTCCTTGAAATCGACGACGGAATCTGCTTCGCTCTGTTTGTTTCTCAAGTATTCCGGGTTGGTGCTCAGAGCTTTGACGATCGCATTCGGGTTTTGGACCCACAAGCAGCAACAATCCAGGAAACTGAGTAGCCACTTGTGGGGACTCAAACTCAGAGAGTCAACTCGCTCTATCCCGTTCAGGTGATGCCGGAACTCCGGGCATATGCATGCACTCCCCGCGTAGGCAGCATCCACGTGTACCCACATTCCGTGCTCTTTCGCCACGCGAGCCAGCGGCTCTATCGGATCAACCGCCGTGGTCGAAGTCGTCCCGAGGTTCAAACAAAGATAAACCGGCACCAAACCGACTGCCAAGTCAGCTTCGACGGCCTTCCGGAGTTCAAAAGGAGATAAAGAGAACCCACCGGTGAGCGTCGTCGGAATCGACCTTATGTTTCTAGCTGAAATGCCAGCGATCTTACAAGCTTTAGTGAACGTCGAATGTGTTTGGTCAGAAGCATAAACGACGAGCTTGTTAACATCGTCGGTTTCGACGACGGTAAGAGCTTTGTCCCTAGCTGCAATGAGTGTCACGAGTATAGCTTCGCTGGTGGTGTTTTGGATAACGCCGCCTCCGCTGCCTTTAAACGTGAACGACTCCGGCAGCTTCAGCATGCCCGCCAACCAGTCTATGACCGTCATTTCGAGCTCCGTCGCCGCCGGAGAAGCTAACCAATTAAACCCGACGGAGTTGAAGCAAGTGCAAAGCATTTCACCGAGGAAACCAGCTGTGCTAACAGTTGAAGGAAAAAATGCAAAGAAATTAGGGCTCAGCCAGTGAGTCATCCCGGGGATTATCTGCTTTTGAACGTCTTTCATGATCGTTTCAAAGGGTTCCGGTAGATCCGGTGGGTTCTCCGGCAATTTAGCCTGGAGATACCCTGGTTGAACTTGGCTTAAAACAGGGTAGGTTTCGATATTTTGAAAGTAATCGGCGATGAAATCTACCATTTCATGGGCTTGTTTTCTGAACTCTTGAGGATTTAAGGGACTGAAATGGGAATTTTGGGATATATTAGATTCGATTCTGCCCATAGTCAACAACTTCAAAAATTCAGGACAGAAATGATGAGTTTAAGAGTGGCTGGGAAGATGCTTGTAAGCTTAATGTTTATACATCCACGGGTTTTCTATCGATCATATATAGAGTTACGTTGGCATTTTTTTTCAACCTTTTTGGCGGTCTTGTTATTTAATACAAAACAAGATTTTAAATATAATATTCAAATAATATTTTTCCCCTCTAGTTCACAAAAACGATTCTTGGTTAATATAGATTGATTCGGGTCGTTCACTTAATTTTGGTGGATAAATCTCTCGACGGGAATTTTCTGTATGTACAATAATCTAAACTCTAAACTCACTCACTTCAATGACATCAAGCTACTTATCACTTGAACCAACCCTGTTAATATTCAAATAATATTCCATACTTAAATATAAACTTCGTTGTGTTTTGATTCACCATCTTATTTCTTTTAAATGAAATATGTAAAAGTAGCATTAAATTCCCAACCAAATATATTATATCAGCTGATTGACAAATAGGTTCAAGATAGAGTTCATCTCTTGACGTGTGCTACAGAAGAATGCTTCCCCTTTGGCAGTCAAAGTTGGTTTTAATTGAAGAGGGTCGTTGACGAGCGGCCAATGGCCTGAAAAGGGAAAAAAATGAAAGAAAAGAAAAACTAGGGTTTGGGGATGCTTTGTTAATAGGGATGACAGATTGTGTTCATGCAGAGGCCGGGGAACTCCATGATGTTTGTGACTATGAAGTTTCATGTCTTTTGTTATTGGATTTGTAAAACCCCCTTTTCAGCCTTTCACACCAATCACGCTGCCTAAATTTTGGTGACCCAACTATTCAAGGGTAAAGAATGTAAATGATCCCCTATATGGTACTGTTTTATTAAGCCTTTCTACTATTAAAAGTTATAAAATGATACTTCAACCATGAAATATTGCTTTATTGAGTCCCTCGACTATTAAAGGTTACTGAACGGTCACCCAACTATTCGTTGTGTTCGAGACTCGTCATTTCTCGTTAAAAGGTTGACGGTTATCTAAGTTGGATGTTAACATGATGAACAGAGATATGATAGTCGTTTAAGATTTTAGGATCAAACTTTATCATATCATAGTCAACAAATTAATGTTTAACTCAGAATATCGTTCATTTTTTAATGAAAAAGGACGAGTTAGAAACATAATGAATAGTCGAGTGGTCATTTTGTAACTTTTAATAGTCGAGTGATTTAACAAAATAACATTTTATAGTCGAAAGACCATGTTGTAACTTTAAATAGTCAGTAGACTTAATAAAACAATATCTATAGTCCGGAGACCATTTACATTCTTTACCCTATATATAACTAGAGATTGATATTCGACATGAATTTGATAGGTTTCCATTTCATTAAGGGAGTACTACCTAGAGGAGATAGGAATGGGTTCTGTAGAAAAAAAGGAAAGGGAGTACTCTTAACGGGTCTAGAATCTATAAATTACGAGAATAAAGATAAACAGTTTGATCAAGTGATCAAATATATTTGAAAGATGATAAATTATTGATTATATTGATTATAAATTAAGAGCATATATAAATACTATGTTGTAAATATTATTTATATATATATATATATTGGTAGACAATATATAAATTTCTATATAAATCTCAATTAAATTTTAGGTATGTCCCGACTCTAAACTGGAAAGTCATCCTAACCTAAACTTTTTTGTATCAATATATATATATATATATATATAAATGATGTAAATTTAAGTTTATTTTATTTTTTATACCGCTTTAATGAAATCATCTTTAGCCAAAGTTTCAACTTTGGAAGTGTATGGTTTGGTAAAAAACGAAGATGAAAAAGAACAAAACGCAATGAAATCAACACCATCGGCTTTGGTAGCTCGTAGTTGCGTAGATCAAATTTAATTATAAGAAAAAAATATTACAAAATGCCAAATTTAATTAAATAAAATAAAATCGAATCTCATATCTTTTTTGAAACGTTCAACGTGAGATGGCTATACTGGATACGACTAGCTTAATCTTTGAAATTTTTCTTATATTCCTTATTCATTTTCGAGTATTTATATATATATATATATATATATGTAGAAAATCATTGTGTGTGCGACTCGGGTCAATCTAAATTAGTCAAAACAAATACTTGAAATTGGAGGACAACTAAAAAGAATTATATTCTCATTTGATTTTTCTTCCATTAGATAATTATTGATGTAATAATAAATGTATGCAGCAGTAGATAAATAATTTTATCTCAAACTATTTACGATTTTATATATCATTTTAAACTATGATCATCATTAATCGAACATACGTCATTTTATTATCTAATGTAATTTAAAAATAAAATTTAAATTAAATTAAATATTTACTAAATTAAATACTTATCTGATTTAAAAATTAAAGCCTAATATATACCATCGGTTCAGCATGTTAAGTTCCTACTTGACATATTATGACACTAACTAATGATCGAGATTCAACCAGAAGAAAAATGTACGATGAAATTAGCATATTCTTTAAAGATCTCGGATGAAATTAGCATATTCTTTAAAGATCTCGACTCTATGTTTTTTTTTTGGGTAAATTATACAGTCCTTAACTGAATTTTATTTTCTTTCATATTTTACTCATTTTACTTTCAATTTATTATTTTGCTTATTGAACTTTACAGATTGAATTATTTTGCTCACTTTGTCGTTACTCTATAACGGTGTGATGACATGTAATTTTTATTATAAAATAAAAAGGGTAAATTGCACCGTTCCTCATTGAACTTTACTCTCACTCCTATTTTCCTCACCCAACTATAAAATAAAAATAGAAGATAGCTGGATGCCACTGTCGACCGCCGTAGACGGAGGTTAATCAGTCTCAAATTTCATGGATCGCTGCACCTCGACACCTTTAGTTTGAATTTGATATCCATTTTGTCGAAACTTGCTCCGATATCCACAAATTGGATATTAAAAGTGAGGAATCCAAAACATTTGAATCGAGTTTAATATATTTTGGGACATTTTCCAGTGAAACAACCACCATATTTTGAGACCGAACAACCACTGTCAACGACGGTAGATGGTAGTCGACGACGGCAGCTGGTCACCTTATTTGCAAAGTAAAGAAAAAATGGACGGGAATAAGAGGATTCAAAACGACATCATTTCGGTATATATTTGAGTTTTTCAAAACGAATTTTATTTTTATGCTTGTGTCATGTAATAACATCGTTAAAAAGTTAACAAAAGAGTGAGCAAAATGATTCAATATGTAAATTCAGTGAGTAAAATATAAAAATTAAAAGTGTGGTGAGTAAAATAGGAGAGATAGTAAAATTAAGTAAAAACAATATAATTTACCCTAATTTTTTTTAAATATAAAATTAAATCCAATAAAATCTATCGATTTCAAATTATTACTTTTCTAATTATGTAATTGAAAACACTGGTTTTTTTTAAATGCTGCGCCGATAATATTAATTTTCATCAATTTCTCCATCAATTTTTCAATTTATATTAAATTTTAAAACTAAAAAAAACTAAGGAAAAAGTTGAAATATGAACATTACATAAAAAAAATAATTTTCTGACAAGTGCGGGCTGGTGTCGGTAAAATAACTAATTAGTACAGAGATCAAATAATCATTTTCAAAAAAAATCTCCAAAAATAACAAAAAAAAATCATTCTCATCCCCAATTTTCATATGCAATTTTCATATGCTTAAAAATAGGGAAGATTCTGACAAGCGTTTCATTACAAGGCCAATAATGTCCTTTTCAAATAATCAAAGCTCCGACAAATGTCAGTTTTGTCACCCTATATTATTTATTTATTTTGTCGGTTATTAATATCGTCCGTAGATTGGCGCATCTTACAAGACCCTACGAAGATACCATAGGAAAAGGACGAGACATTTGAAAAAAAAACCAAACATAAATAGGGATTTTATAAAAAGTAATTATGGCATGCTATTATATATATAATAAATTATATGTTAGTCTAATAAAAGGAAATGTTAAATTATTTTTTAAAAATTAAAATATTTAAACTCTCTGAAGGAAAAATATATTATAAAAATATTATTTTTATTATACATTTATATATATATTCTATCATACATATATTTCGAGAAGCGAATAATTATCATGTGACAAGTGATATTATCCATTGACTGTCATATTTTACGTTGAATGTCTCAATAAATAATGTAAAAAAAAGATAATTGTGATAATAACTGCGTGACATCACGAAATTAAATGAGAAACAATAATTTTACGTTGAAAATAAAAAGTGAAGTCTCGAAATACCATGCTATCAAACATGCCTTATCCAATATAATAGTATCGTGATGCTTAATAACAACATATCAGATTTGAGTTTAAGATATAAAATCTACAACCCGATTATAATATAATTATCACTTATATATTTAAAAATAATTATAATAACATCTTTTTTATATATCTTTTAATTAGGTATATGTTTATCGAATAAAAACAACATATATACGTAAGGTATGGTTAGATTAAGTAGGATGCGAGTTTTAACTTAAAAAATCATGTCGAATTTTAATATGGTAATAAATGAAGGATATAATACTCTATTTATATGGATAAAAAGAATTGATCCAACTCGATCTATGCTCATCCCTATACCCTATCTATTAACAAGTTTACACATTTAAGAGAATTATTTTTTTAATATTTTAAGTTTTCATTTTATTATTGCATTTTTTTATTTATATCTGATATTTTTATTGTAGAGGTTTATACACTCTTATAAATACCAATACAAGTTACATATGGAGACATTTATATCAATTATTTCAATACTAATTTAAATTATTCATCAAGTCCTTGATAAAAGTGCGTTGATGCAATTTAGTAAATAAATGGAGTAGTTGTTTGTTTTAGAAAGAAAAATGAATTAAGTGATTTGATTGAAAATGAGAACCATTTCACATCATCAAGTCTCCCAAAATGAATCATAAAAAAAGTATCGTAAAAATGATTAAATAACATTATCAGAAGTCTCTAGATGGTGATTTTAAGTCACAATTTGTATATTTTTTTATATCATATAGTTTGATTTAATAAAAATAAATAATTTTATTTGAGATTAAACTTGATATCTAACATCAACTACAACTAAAATGGCATCCCTTGTTATTATCTTATAAATTTGGTCAACTATTCATATTATATTATAGGTTTTAAGGGTTACTTTTGTTCATGTAGTAGTCCTAATTTATTATTTTTATACTTATAGTATTTTCGTATCAAATTAATCCTTAAAGTTGTTTAATTGCATCATTTTATATCCTACCCCTAACTTAAAACCGTAAATTATAACCTTATGTTATGGCTCAAGGTTTAGAATTTATGGTTTAGAGGTTACGGGTTTATTGTTTAGGGTTAAGGCTTATAATTTGAAATTTTAAGTTAGAGATAAGATATAGAATGATGCAATTAAGTAACTTCGAAGGTTAAACTAAAACAAAAACACGATAGGTATCAAAGCGATAAATTGAATCTATATAAAAAATAAAAGTTATCCTTTTGACTATCTTCTAATATGTCAGCGGATTCGTGTGTTATCATATTTTAATTATTTTTTGTATTATATTTATTTATATCATATAATGATATCATATTATTTTCATATCATGTATCAAGCTTTTGCTCTGTCAATTTATAAAGAACTCGACGTTGTTTAATAATAATCTCGAATTGAAATTTTCATGAATAAAAGCAACGACAATAAAAAATGTTATATCGTAATAAAATATAGGGTTAATTATGCATTTAATACTTACACTATCAATTTTGATCTGTTTTAGTATTTAAACTTTTAATTTTTTCAAAATCATACTTAATGTTTAGTTTTTATTTCAGTTTTGTATCCATTTGTTAAAAATTTAACTCGTTTAGTACCTAAACTATCAGTTTTGATTCGTTTTAGTACCTAAATTTTCAGTGTTTCTCAAAACTTAATATTAAATTTTGAACATGGGTACTAAAATGAACAAAAATTAAATTTTAGGTATTGTTTTGAAAAATTGAAAGTTTAAATAGTAAAACGAACTAAGGGGTTGTTTGTTTACTTCAGAATGATTAAGCGCTGAATGATTCAAATGCTAAATGATTCAGAGACTCTCTATGAATTAGCTCTGAATGTGACATTCTATTTGATAATGGCTCTGAATCATTCATCACTGAATCATTCGGAGGTGCGAAACAAACGCGCTGAACGGTTCAGCATTCAACGTTGAATGATTCCATTAAGAGACAAACAAACAACCTCTAAAACTGATAAGTTAGATATTAAGCACATAATTTACCCTAAAATTTAATCTAACTCGATTTTAAACTTAATTAAATCATTTTTTTGTTGTTCTCCCGATTCCAAAGCATAGACTTTGATAAGTGAGTCTCCAACAATAATTTTTACATAAACTCGAACTCGAAATCTATTTAAGTTATATTAAACTCCGTCGATCAAACTTAATCAAATCATTATAAGTTTATAACCATCTACCGACTAGATTTAAAAAAAAAAATATTTAAATCATGCAATACAAAGGTATTGGACCTCTAATTAGAGCCAAAAAAAAAAACACAGCTGTAGTAACCATAATGGTGAAAGCAGTAAGAAAGAGACCGCACAAGGGTGTCAGTGCCACCATCACTAACCTCAGCCACTTATCAATGAACCCATCACTTCGTTATATAAATACAAAATCCAATGGGGATTGTCTCCACATATATAATTTATTTTTATTCTATTTAAAATAAATTATTCACACATCAAAATTATTTATTACTATTTTTAACACAATAAAAATACATAAAACACATTATATACGTGTGCACACAAATGTCAACACTAGATTTAGTAATGCTTTAGGGACCATCCATGAAGAGAAGGGTTTGGCTTTGGTGGTAAGACAATGTATACGTATCAGGAGTGTGAATAGAGTTGGTTAGGTAAGAACAGTATTGATTTTAAGGGTAAATTTGCGTTTAGTACATAAATTATTAATATTAATATATTTTAGTACTTAAACTTTTAATCTTTCAAAGCCACACTCAATGTTTAGGCTTTTCTCATTTTTAATACCTCATTAGAAATGTGTGGTCATATTTATACTAAATACTCTTAATCAATTGACAATGAAAACTCAATCACCCATGCGACATTCGTCGGTGCTCGAACCCAAGACCTCTAAGAATAACAACTGTCCATTTTAACCACCAAGATAATTTGGTTCGTGTGCATTATATTTATTATTAAGAAAATTTGTTATTTTGAAGCAATATCCCCGATACGAGGGTATAACAATAAAGTAGGGAAGAAATCAGGATAAGATATTAGGAAGGATAAAGTACTTAATTTCAAAATAATAAGGATTTATTATGTATTTAATCTAAAAATTTGAGAGAATAAAATATAGTTTTATTTAACATTTAATTAATAAGGACCTAAAATATAATTAAACCAAAAATTATGGGAATGACAATAGCCCCTCTAACTCCCCTACACTAAAGTGATGATATGCATTTAAATCATGTAATCGAGCTCAAAGCCTTGAAGATGAACCCATGTTGCAAATTGCAAATTGCAAAACAAAACAAAACAAAACACAAAACACAGATAATGAATGAATTGAAAACTCGTCCCGTTTGGACTTGATGTCAGATCAACTTTTCTACAAGTGAAAAAATATGGAGAAACATAGTGCCAAAACTGCCATACATGCTTGACTAGTCTCACTTGCAACATTCTTCTCCATTTCTCTTTTTCAATTTCGAACCCCCAAAGAATCTCTCTCACAATAAACCCCCTCCCCAAACACTTGTGGTCCATAACCAATCGTACAACTTCAACGATGGAAGATGGTTTATAATAATAGCCACGCCCCAGATACTTTCTCAAAGTGCTCGAGCTCGGCTAGCTCTTCTTTGGCATGTTTTTCTCTTTTGTTGGTTTCTTTCGAATGGAAGCCGGAACGCTCGAAGCTAGCAACTGCGATATTGTTAGCTGGTTCGATCGCGTGTCGACGAACGCCGGCGTTGCCCAAAGGGAGACGCTTCGTCGGATCATCGAGCTGAACCACGGAGTCGAGTACTTGAAAGAATGGCTCGGGGACATCGATGCGAAGGAGATGGATGCATGTGAGATCGAATCGCTTTACACTTCTTTAGTGCCTTTGGTTTCTCATGCGGATTTGGAGCCTTATATTCGACGGATTGCGGATGGGGATATCTCTCCTATTCTCACCCAACACCCTATTACCACTCTCTCTCTGAGGTACGGACATGTTTTTGGACACCATGTTCCAAGATCTTGTCTTCCGATTACGGATACATTCTGGTCTCTACTCCGAGTTTAGTCGAGACCCAATGTGTCCTTACAGAATGGTACATCCTCGTCCTAGAGTCTTGGAAAGCCCTTGCTAAAGGTTTATCTTTATGTCCAAGTTACATCCTAGCCTCAAAGATAGTCGCATACCCTCCACATTTCAGTATAGAAGAAGATTTCATTACTGCAATAAGTTACTTCTTTCGAGTCGGAGGCCTCTTCGGTTATTCGAATCAAATAAATTATGGTACTCGTGCTGATTTTCCGGTCTCTAGGAAGGCTTATTAGACTTTCAAGCATGTATCATATTACTCTGTTAGTGCATAAATGCATAACAAAACTCACATTGCAATGGGAATTGCAAGGTTCTATTGTTTTCTTGGTTTAATTGCTTGATGATTTGCTTATGCTTGTTGTTTGCAGCTCCGGCACCACCGAAGGTCGACAAAAGTTCGTACCCTTTACTCGCCATAGTTCGCAGACAACCCTGCAGATTTTCAGATTAGCAGCAGCTTATAGATCAAGGTCATCCCCGATATCGTATTCGTTATGTCACGGTTTCGATTATTTTCATTACCTACATTCATCGTAACCGATCTGGATAACATTTGTTATGTCTTCTATAGGGTGTATCCGACACGAGATGGGGGAAGAATCTTGGAGTTCATATACAGCAGCAAAAGGTTCAAGACAAAGGGAGGATTAACCGCGGGGACGGCGACGACGCACTATTACGCCAGCGAAGATTTCAAGATCAAACAAGAGAAAACAAAGGCATTCACATGCAGTCCCCATGAAGTGATTTCTAGCGGAGACTATAAGCAAACGACGTACTGTCATCTCTTGCTCGGCCTCTTCTTTCGCGACGAAGTCGAGTTCATTACATCGACCTTTGCATACAGCATAGTCCAAGCCTTCGTCTCATTCGAAGAGCTATGGAAAGAAATATGCAAAGACATCAAAGAAGGAAACGTTAGTTCGAGGATAACGTTACCGAAGATGCGAAAAGCTGTTTTAGATATCGTTAAACCGAACCCAATTTTGGCTTCGAAAATCAAAGCCGTATGTGAGGATTTACAAGGTTCTGATTGGTATGGTTTGGTACCTAAACTATGGCCTAATGCTAAATATGTCTACTCCATAATGACTGGCTCCATGCAACCATACTTGAAGAAGCTAAGGCACCATGCTGGTTCATTGCCGCTAGTGAGCGCCGACTACGGTTCGACCGAGAGTTGGATCGGCGTTAACTTGGATCCTTCTCTGCCACCTGAAAACGTCACTTTCTCCGTAATGCCGACTTTTTCTTATTTCGAGTTCATCCCTCTTTATAGACAGAATCAAGATTCGAGTTCGGGCAGCGTTGATTTCATTGAAGATGAACCTGTTCCACTGTCACAAGTCAAGGTTGGACAAGAATATGAGATTGTCCTCACTACTTTTACTGGTAAGTTTTTCTATATTCGTTTATAATTCATATTCATATCCGTATATCCGTGTCGTATTTTTGTATTTTTTTGTATTATGTATCGGTCCGCAGGGCTATACCGATATCGACTAGGGGATGTGGTGGAAGTGAGCGGATTTCACAACGGAACACCAAAGCTGAATTTCATATGCAGGAGGAAGCTAATATTGGCTGTTAACATCGACAAAAACACCGAGAAGGACCTTCAGTTAGTGGTCGAGAGAGGGTCCGAGCTGCTAAGCAATCACCGAGCCGAGCTCGTCGATTTCACGAGCAGCGCCGAAGTCGTGCGTCAGCCGGGACACTACGTAATCTATTGGGAGATCAAAGGCGAAGTCGAGGAGAGTGTTCTTTTCGAGTGCTGCAGGGAGATGGACGCCTCGTTCGTCGATCATGGCTACGTCGTGTCGAGGCGGACCAACTCGATCGGACCCTTGGAGCTCTGCATCGTCGAGAGAGGCACTTTCAAGAAGATCTTGGATCATTTCATAGGGAACGGGGCGGCGCTCAGCCAATTCAAGACACCACGGTGTACCAGCGACCGGATGTTGCTTAGAATACTCGATCTTTGCACCGTTAAGAGGGTTCGAAGCACAGCTTACGGTTAAAACTGTTAACAGACATGTTTGGTTTCATTACAATCTAGCTATTTCCAAGTCAAAATCACAATTATTATAAAAAGAAAATGGATAACTACTAATGTCATGAACTGATATTTAATTTACTAAATATGAAACTATTATCAAAAGTTAAGATTATTTAATAAATTACAAGTAAATTGTATTATCTATTTGATTATTTAAGATATCATTGAATCCTTTTTCAGCCATTAAAATTAAAAAGATTGGATAAGGTGAAAGCACACGTGGCACAAACCCATTTCTCCCTGCAAACACCGAAGCACAGCACTCTCCATTTCCTTACGGAAAAAAAAAACAAGAAAACCATGTCGTCCCCAACACTACTAACCCCAACTTCCAAGCTTAAATTGCTCCTCCCAGTCATAGCCAAACCCAACTCCACCGTGCCACCGACGTACCCGACACCACCACCGGCTTTCGCGGCCGACGACGAGGAGTACGTGAAAGGGACCTCCGACGTCATCAGCAAGGTACGGAGCACCATCAACGTGGACAAGAACGACCCCAACGTGGCGACGGAGGTGGCCGAGCTCAGGGATACGTCGAACAGTTGGGTGGCGAAGCACAGAAGGGAGAAATCCTTGCTGGGGAGAGCTTCGTTCCGTTTGAGCGCTGTCTCCGTCCATTATATTAGCTTCGGACCGAAGGCGCCGATCCCGGCGAAGAGAAAGGCGAGGATTCTCGAAGAGATGGACACTGCTGAGAAAGCTTTGTCGCGAGGAAGATGAAAATACAAAAACCAGTACGGCTTAAGATTTCGAGATTTAAACGGCTATAGTGTTTAAGTTTATCGAGTTTGTATTAAGATTGGGTTACTGAATCATCATGAGAAAAGGAAACTTTTAATATTATTTTGTGACCGAATTTTATCTAAAAATAATATTGATCAGTGCGATATTAAATTTTAGTATTGTTGTGGATCATTGATATTTTTTTATTTTTTTTTATTTTTAATAAATATGATTATATAACACGTTTTTATATGTTTTACGATATATCTTCTTCTATCTTTTGACATATTTTCGGTCATTTGATCAATGTTTTTATTTATCTTTTTTTCAATAGTCAATTTGACATCGTTACGATCGATCAAAGATGATCTTATATTTTATGTTATTAATATTCTCTGTTTTGAACATTTAAATTGGATTTGGATACTAGTTATGCGTTTGTATATTTTTTTCACGTCTTTCATTTATAGATAATCTTTTAATAGCTTGATTTTTTATAAGGTTTGTTTGTCGATGCAATTATATATGTTTGTATTTATCTTTGTTCGAGTTTATTGGTTAAGTTTTAATATTTCCTTGTATGATCCTTACGTGATCTTTAGTTGTTAGTTTTGTTTTAGTAATTATAGGAAGTTGTCCTAATTATATGCTTAATTTATGATTATAATTGTAAATCTTCATTTATAATTTAGGATATTTCTTATTTTAAATAAAATTAGTGTGTTCTTAAAAAAACACAAATATTAAAGTTCAAATGTGTAAAAATTTAAACATTTGAAACATATTTAAATTCAATGGCACGAACCAAATGACTTTCGTAGGTAAATTAATAAAAAAAACCTAAATAAAGCATGCATAGTTCATTGGGGCCATTCCATATTGTTGGCTCATTTATGGTTTTTTTTTCCCAATACCCCAAAGAGGGGTAATTATTTAAGGTATTAGATCAACATAGATTTTATTTTGGAAACTACGATATTTTCTACAGAGAACATCGAACTCGTCACCTCGAAAAAATATTATTTTTAAATTGACTCAGTGAAGTGGGCCCCACGTCAATATTATTTTATTATCATTAAAATGACTCATCATCTCGGCGTGATGAGTTCGTTTAAAAATATTTTTTTAATTATATAATAAAATAAAAAGTATAAATTAAAAAAATTACGTGGAACTCGTCACCTCGACGTGACGAGTTCTTTCAAATTAAAAAAAAGTAGTTGTTGGTCAACGACTATATGGGTAATGGCCAGCGGTCAATCGAAAATTGTCACCTCGATGTGAAGAGTTCGAATAAATAAAATTTTAAAAAATTAAAATAAAAGAAAATTGAATTTATTTATATTTAAAAAAAATTCAAAGTAATTAAATAATTAGAAAAAAATAAAAATTTACAAAGAAAATTTATTTATATTTCTTAAGTTCTTGACGATGTCGCGGAATGGTCGAATGATAATGTCGCGAGGCTCGTCGAGTACGCCGGGGTCGTAGGCTTCGATTGCCATTCTCGTCGTCTTACCGAGGAGGTGTACTTAACACACTTTGTGATCCACCTTCAAAATGCGGTGATGAGTTTATGACATTTGAAGCCATCATTGTCATAACTGCATCGACTTAGCTTCTACTTTATTGATCATATAGGATATGGTCCCATTCACCGCAACAACATATTTTGTCGAAGATGCTTGAATGTATTGCGGTGCATCTCATGAACCTCCAACCCAATTCAGTCAAGTCTCGGTTGAAATATGTAATGAAGGATAGAAACCGAAATAGCCTGAGATGCATAATAGTACTCTTCAACCGCAGATACTGAAGTGGAAGAAGACAACGACAATGATTTCTTATTGGACTTGGACTCAGCGCATGTGGCCTGATGATATCCCCATTCTCCCATATCTTCCGGTGTCGTGAGATATGATTTCCCATTTACTTCGTAATTTTGGAGACAAGGGGAATAATTGAAATCTAGGTCCAACGATATAATGTCGAGACGCGGGAGGAGCAATTGTTCACGCTGATTCAACGTGCCAATGTATATAGCATGTTTCACTGACCAATTTTCAATATGTTTCTCACGTGTATCAATTCTATGGAGCACGTCCATATCAACCATCTACATAGGAATCGAATGATGTGACGTAAACTGTCACATCACTCTATCAGCAACGTGCCACTCAACAATTGCATAATGCAATAACTGCGTCACGACACACCATAAGTGGGACCCCTCAATTGTAGCAATATTAAACAACATGCTACATCGGCTTTTCGACCCAACTGGACAATTGTAACCTTGTAAAGCTCCTGGTACAGAAAGACTAAAATCACCAAGCCCCAACTGGTATTACGACACACATCAAATTCTTCAAAATATCACATATATTGAGTGTGCACCAAATTACAAGATTTATTCGGTAATAATACCCATCCGATTAGTAAGAGAAGATATGCTTGAGACACGAAAATAACCTCATCCTCTGTAAAATCGTCAGTCACTTGGAATTTTGATTCCAACCATGTTATCTGTACTCGAAAACCGTTGATGACGTCGGATGATGACAATTTTCCCAAAACTTGGTAGACCAACGATACGGGGTCGTACATTTTCTGACTCACCATGGGGGCTCCATTCACAGGAACACTGAATTGGTAAGCAACGTCTTACAAAGTAATCATCGCTTCACCACTCGGGAAGTGGAACGTGTGCTTTTCGGGCCGCCAACATTCAACCAGAGCCTCAATCAACGCCGGTTACAAATTGAATCCACGCACAAATATGGTCATAAATAGACTGGATTGTTGCAGATATATCACGGTTCGCTGATGCGGCTCTCCGTATGTCATCTCACGCTTACGAATATTTCATGCATCATCTGGCCGATGTACGATCGACGAAACATAGACGTTATCCAGGTGCAACATATATTATCGGGTTGCCATTGTCGAGTAACATTTTCGATTAGCTGAATAGGCGTCAAAGGGTACTCGATAAACTTATCACCGCGCTTATTGCTTAAGCGATGAAAAACCCCTCCTATCCACGATCGCGATCCACCCATGGCCTTAGCTGCAACAATTAAAAACTAGTAAACAGAATGATATTCACTAGCCAACCTGTATTTCAATGCTGAAATGGTCCGCAAAGACTAAAACAATGCATCTACACGCAGAGTAGTTGTATTCTGCTTAATTTCTCTGTTCGGCACATGTCGAGACTCGGGGTCGGTTAGAGGAGAAAACGAGCACATTGAACATACAAAGAAGCAATCCTATTCAGCCGAGTAACGCGAGACATCAATGCGAAAGATGCAGAGCTCGAGGTAGCTAATGTGACCCATGGGAGATCAGACATTCCTACTAGTGAAGGTTTACAATTGTTCTCCCTCTATTTGGCTGCATATGCCAAGCCACATTGTTCATTTTTCAACATCGAATATCGTTCGAATAAACGTATAGTTTCGAAACAAACATGGATAGATTATGCTTTGCACATAGAGAAGCACAGAAAAGCAGACATTATCAAATATCATATTGATCAACTGATTCTATGTTTCCCGAACTTGAGTGTGAGACACATAAACATGAAGATATGATCCCCAAGTATCCTCCAAATATATGGCAAGTCTTAAGAAAAGTCTAACCATATTCGTTTCTGACACTCGTATCCGAATCCGAGTAACATAGGTCGATTCAATTGAAATATTCACAATTTACCTAAAAGAATTCAAAATCAAACATTAAGATTTAAAAGCCTTCCAATGACAACGTTGAAGGAATGGTTAACATGCAATAAATGCAAACACAAAGCCACTCAGCTCCCTGATTACTTGCCTTCATTGTAGCATACATGAATATAATTAACTTATAGTAAAACTACACTTATGGTCACTAAAGGTTCAATAAGTTTCTATTTTAATCACCAAAGTTTGTGTTTTAGTCACTAAAATTATCGATAATTCACAAAATGGTCACTCTGTTATCAACCTTTGTTAAACTGATGACATGAAATGTTAACCTATGTGATATGGTGATTGAGTGGTGAGGGCGGATGATGTTGACCATGGGTTAGGGGGGAAGATTGGGTTTTCTTTAAATTTGTTTAGAGTTAGAAAGAATTAAGGATCAATTTGATTTATAACTTAGATATAAAATTATATATTATATTTTTTTATTAATATGTCATATCATTAATCTAATACGAGTAAACGGTAGAGCGGTCATTATGTTATTTATCAATAGTTGCATTGACAAAAACTTAACTTTTAAAATATTAGTGGCAGAAATAAAAAATTGGCTAAAACTTTAGTTACCATGGGTGTAGTTTACCCTTAATATATCATAATATTTTGGGTAAAGTACACCAATGGTACCCAACTTTGGGGCAGTGCTTTGTTAAGTCATCCGACTATTAAAAGTTACAAAATGATCTCCCAACTATAGGGTATTGTTTTGTTGAGTCCCCAACCATTAAAAGTTACAAAATGGTCACTCGATTATTCGTATGTTATAAACTCGTTATTTTTTGTTAAAAAATTAACAAACATCTAAGTTGAACGTCAACATGTTGACAAGAATAACACATGACTTTGGTGGGTGAGTCTTCCAACAGAGATTTTCTACATACACAAGGACTTGAACCCAAGATCTTACTTAATTGATATTAAGCTGCTTACCACTTGAACCAACCCTGTTCCTCATTGTATTTTTTTAATGTGTTTAATAGTTTATATTTTCTTTAATCCAATCCGATTAGAAATTGAATTAACCTAATTTACCTTCCTTAAATATATAAACCTTACGTACCAACTTATATAAACCTAATTTACCCTTTTTTGGTCCAGCGTAAAGAAATAAACTTACCCATTATAAACAGGTTTGGTTATATGTCTTGATTGATGTTCATTTTTATATTGACTCAAATCAAAAGGATGTTTTGCTATTGATCAATAATATCAAATTTTATTTTTAATTTAGAATTATTAGAGAAATATACATTAATGATTGAAACTAAAAGTTAAAAATGTGAATAAAAACTATAAATAATTATAATTTTAATTTAAAATATTAACTTTCATCCATATCATAATCTTAAATTAATAAAAAGTTAAAAGAATTTTATGTAACTTACTCGTATCTTATATATAAGGATGGACCGAGGGACGGGTTGGGGCAGTTGTCCCCTTGAAATTTTAAAATTACTATATATTTTATATTTTCTCTATGTATTTTCTATTGAAAATCTATTTACGTCTCATAGAATTATATAAGTTCAAGTTCATCCCCATAAACTTTAAAATTTCAAGTTCATCTCACCTAACATAAAATCCAACATTGTTTTCCGCCAACTCTCCTAATTTGGTATTTAATTACATATGAGACCGTGAACAGAAAGCGATAGGAAATAAACTAAAAATCAAATATAGAAATGATTCAAATTGAATTGTTAATTTTTGAAAGATCTAAAAATGTAAAAATTGTCATTTCGCTAAAAAGGTTATTAAATTGAATTATTAATGTTCAATATAGGCTAGAAGTAAATATACCATTTAACGTGTTACTATTTTATTGGAAAATTAAATATAGTAAAAATTATTTTTAATTAAAAATAAATCTAAATTAATTGTGTATAAATAATGAGAACATAGGTTATCATACAAATTTATTTAATTACGTACCTAGAAGTGAATTAATTCAATCAAAAAAAGTTTATTAAATTATTTTTAATTAAAACTAAGATCAAATTGATAGAAATATAAATATTAAAGACCAAATATGTTATTATACGGCTAAATTCATGAAAAAACATAAATAATAGAAATATAATGTGTTGTTATATAAATTTGTTTTATTGTTATATTAGTCCTTTTTATCATTAAACATCGATATTTTATTTTGAAATTAAATTAAAATTTTAATGATTTTTAATTTAGTAATTAAAATAAAATTAGGTAAACTATACAAATGGTCTCTCGACTATATAGTATTTTTTTTATTAAATACTTCGACTATTAAAAGTTATAAAATGGTCACTCGACTATTCATTATATTTCAAACTTGTCATTTTCCATTAAAAATTTGACGATTGTCTAAGCTGGATATTAACATGATGATTGAGATATGATAATTGTTTTTGATTATGAGATCATATTTTATCATATCACAATCAACAGGTTAACGTTCAACTCAGAATATCGTTAATTTTTAACAGAAAAGGACGAGTTTGGAACATAATGAACAATCATGTGACTATTTTGTAACTTTTAATAGTGAAGGGACTCAACATAAGCAACATTCTATGATTAGAAGATCATTTTGTAACTTTTAATAGCCGAGGGACTATTTGTGTACTTTACTTAATAAAATTATACCAATAATTTTATAAGATGGATAGTCTATCCTAAAATTTAAAGCAAATAGATTGCCCCATCAAAACTTGATATTTGAACTGTTCCATAGCCAAGTTCGCGATATGAATCAAGCTCTGTAGGCCAGTGTTACAAGTTACATTATATATATATAGTGATTTTATTTCAAAACACTGAGTGAAACTCGTAATATATCTGATCAAACTCGTCATTACATATAAAACACCATCCCCTACCCAAAAGAAAAAACATCATCCCGAATTTGTATATACAGACATAGGGGTGTGCAAATAGTCTGTTAATCGAATAAACCGAACTAATTCGATTTAGTCGGTCTAGAAGCTTAAGATCAGAACAGAAGAAGACATATAAGCAAGCAGCAGAAGAGGAAAAAGCTTAATCTGTCGAGTGACTTGTATGCTCGCATGATGTGCCTTCTGATCCTAGGGCTAGTGCTTCCCACAAGATTGTATGAGTTCGGGTACATGTATAAGTTCGTAATCGAGTCTCCGAATACCCTTGTGTGTACCGTTTCACCAAGCATTCGCACCAGTGGATCCATTACGTTCATTGTCGTGCCGCCGGGACTATGCACGGGCGGAAATGGATAATTGTACACTTGCGGTTGATATGAGTAAGTGCCACCAGGACTGCGCATCAGAGAAGGTGGATAATGATGTATTTGATGTGCAGCAAATTGTGGACTACTTGCAGTATTAGGTGTTCTTGGTGTACCAAGATCAGGACCAAGAGGCCTCTTTGGGATGGCTACGCCGAGTTGAGAAACCATGCTTTTCGATCCTTTGCTTGTCTGTCCCCGGCCGTAAAGCGGTACAAGCGTCGAATCCGAAACATCAGCTTTACATACAGGGCACTGCGGCTGTTTCGGGGCTTGGTTCTCAGTGGAGTTGGACTGCAATTGAAGCCATTTGTAAATGCAGGGCCAGCAATATATGTGCCCGCACAGCGTCACGACAGGATCCTGCACGGTGTCGAGGCAGATATTGCAGTTGAAGCTGGTCGAATCATCCGAGCCCGTGACTGCTTCTGGTGAATTCAGCCACTTCTCCATGGAATCTTCACCTTCTGGTGATCTGTTCCGAACTCTGGCTTCTTCAACGTACTGCTCAATTGCCATGATCTATCGAAAAAATCTCCGATCTCTCTTTATGTGATATCACATATAGTGAAGAACTAGGTAGAAAATCTAGGCTAGTGCAAAAATTCTTGGAACGCATGCCTACCATAGTTGACCTTATCGAATAATTAACCTCAAGATTAACGTAAATCAATTCCATATCACCATTAATCTTCGAAAGCCAAAGCTCAGCAATGAACAAACAAACGAGCAAAACAAATTCTCTTTCGGTTTTGCAGATCAAAAGCACTAGAAATAACAAAATTCAGAAGAAAAAAGAAACAAAAGCAGAGTAGATCATTAGCAGAGCAACAATTTTTTCCAAAGCTATTGAAATTTGATCCAACTTACTCCAACAACACTCGAAATCAATCTTGAAGCAACGATCGACAAAAAAACAAACGAAAAAACCTCCAAAAATTAAAAACATAATCATACAAGAAAATGAAACAAAATCGAATCACGGAATGATTGGACATATCGAAGTTTGGATTACATACCGACTGGTTTTCGATTCACTTTTAGGTGAATTTGATTAACCAGAGAGCGAATTCCTTCTTCCTTTGAAGAGAATCTGATGAACTTGATTCAAGCTTGACGAGAGAATCTGTGGAGATAGAAGAGGGTATCCGACTCTGCTTTTATATACAAAATAAATGCTTCAATAAATATTATTAAAAATAATAGTTTATGTTGGATTAAATTTATAAATTAGTTGGTGTTGCTCATTACCTGATATTAATACTAAAAGTCTAAGGTCAAATAATAAAATAAATATGTTTATGTTTTCTTTTTTGTATTTATTGAATTATGTCGAGATTTTAGGAATTATAATTTATGATAAAGTTATAAAATGGTCTTCCGATTATAGAGTGTTGTTTTGTCGAGTCCCTCGTTTATTAAAAGTTACAAAACAGTCACTTGACTATTCACTATGTTTCAAACTCATATTTTTTTCGTTAAAAATTGATGATATTATAAGATGAAAGTTAACTTGTTAACTGTGATATGATAAAATCTGATACCAGAATCTCAAACGACTATTATATTTCAGTCATCATGATAACGTCCAACTTAAACAACCACTAATTTTTTAACGGAAAAAAACGACTTTGAAACATAATGAATAGTCAAGTGATCATTTTGTAACTTTTAATAGCCGGAGATTTAACAAAGTAACATTCTATAATCAGAGAATTCTTTTGTAACTTTTAATAGTCGAATGACTTAATAAAGCAGTACCCTATAATAGGTGGACTATTTGTGTACTCTATCCTAAAATTTGTATTTGATTTAATATGAATATTATTATATAATGTTATTTTTATTAGGTAAATTAATAACATAATCAAAAAATATAGAGATGAATGTTATTATAATTTATCTCTAAATATATAAAGGATAATTATAATGACGTAAAAAAAATTAGCTGATTCGATCCGTTAATTTGATTTGAATTTGATATTTAGTTCATTTTTTTTATTTTTAGATAATTTAGACCTGATATCTAAAAATTGAGTATTCGAACAAATCACCTAAATTCTAGTTTCGAATTATCCAAAAATCTACTAAAAATTTGGCCATTAGAGTTTAAAGAGCTTAAACCTTCGAACTTTTAAAGTTTGAAGTACTTACCAAGGGTTCTTACAATTTATTTTAGAGTACTATTTAATCATTTAATTATTCTTGTGATTTCATTTTAGTTACTTAATTATATTTTTTTAAATAGTCACTAAATTTATGTTTTTGTTCTATTTGGTCAATTATTGTTAAAATATTAACGATGATGTTGATGTATCACTATAAAGTGATATCATGTCATCATTGAAAATTAAAAAAAAAATCATGTCAACAGTTTTGTTTATTTTTAACAGAGTGTAACTAAAAATAGTAAAAATATAAGTTTAATGATAATTTTAAAAAAATAATTGAATGACCAAAATAAAATCTACGAGAATAATTAGACAACTAAATAATTGAGTGACAAAAAGAAAAACCAAGAGTCGAAACCCCATTCATCTATCGACATAATTTTCTATAATTTATTAATTTCTTATTATAAAAATATTTAAATATTAAAGATTAAATGTGTTATTAGGTTAATTTCATAACCATCACTTCAACAATTCTATTATTAATTTAATGACGGTGACGACATTTATACAATCTTTTAATTTTAGTGACTAAATTTATATTTTCTTCAATTTGATGACCAAAATAAATTATACCCCATAACTTGGTGCTTAATAGAGTAGTTTACCCTAATATTTTCCACGAGGTCATTGAAAATAGGAAGATAATATTTGGGTGCAACATTTTAATCAACATCATTATAATTTTCAAAATACTTTGATATTGAATATATTAATTTTATTTTAGTTGATGATGAATTTTTTTTATTTTGAAAATATATAAAAATACATATTGGTATTTTGGAATTGACTACCATATTATTTTTAATTAACATCTTTTCAATTCCATTTTTTTAATATTATATATTTCTAAAGTGTTATTTAAAAATATTAATTCACATATGTTACCTTGCACTTTTCCAATGCATAATTGTATTCTAAAATTAGAGCTTAACGACTACATTTTTATTATTATTTTACTTATCCTTTTCATTTATAATATTTTAATAGGCAATTGGGTCCCTTTTATAATATTTTATAAACAATTGGGTCCCTTTTATAATATAATGTCACTTTTTTTTAATAATATTTTTCTTTTTGCACTTTGTATGCAATTGAACATGGACTTCAACTCAATAAATTTGACTCAAGACTTTGCCATATTCCATGATTTCATGAGACATTATCATGTACATGTGGTGTAGATTTTCCGCTTAATAGCTAGTGGCCATTGTTAAAAAGAGGAAAATTTATGTCCATGTTTTATTTTTGGTTAAAAAAATTGTTAGACTGCTAAAATTTTTGTTTCAATTAAAAAAAAAGTGATAAGCTTTATTTGATGAAAAAAAAATTTCAATTAGGTCGGGTCAGGTTTTATCTTAAAAGTAGGTCGGGTTCAAATCAGGTGAAGTATCCTAAACTAGGATTGGATTTCGAGTGGAGAGAGTATAATTTTTGGGTCAAGTCAGGTTAACCATAAATCTGACCAAACCAAGCCTATGCCCATCCCAATTGAGACTAGTTGATGAATTCTAAATGATTATTTTAATAAATAAGTTTTTGATTATAAAAATGATCATTAAATTAATCCACCTATTATAAAACATTTATAATTCAATAGCATATGATGTATTTTTTTAATTTGATTCTTAGCACATGAGATGATGTGTATGATATATTTCGTGATCTACCGTATGTTAATTACAACCACACAATATATGACCAAGTCAAATTAAGCTGATTTATTATTTTATTATTAAACAATCTCATGTATATTATTTTTAATAAGGTTAAACATTAACTATAATATATAAAATTATTTATACATACACTTCTAGTTACATCAAAGTGGAAGAAAATACTAGTTCATAATCATGAAACGTTGAAACAAGAAGCAAGGTTGAATTAAATTAATCAACTTTCTCAATAAGGGTTTAAAATTCAATTTATTTAGAAAAAAAATGCAAAATTAGTTGTTGTTTATATAGTATTCATTCTAATTTAACTGAGATTAGGTATAAATTTAATAGGCATAAAAGTCATATCTGCAATGAATAGCGGGTAGAAGATAGATTTGAGACCTTATCCGTTTTATATTCATTTAATCCACATTCGTCCACTCACTAACTATCCATCATATAAATTTTGGAACATTATCGTTTAAGTATAATTTTAGAGACTATTTTGTAAATCTTAAGATTTTATAGGACATGACTTATAATTTAATCAAATATCAGAGTACGAGATGAGTGATAGGTATCTAGTTGGGTAGTGAATGTACATGTGGACTTAGGGATGGACATGAGACCCAAACCAGATGGGTTTTGACTTGACCCGATCGAGTCAGATTTTAAAAAAAAATGGGTTTGGTCGGATCAAGTTTGGGTTTAGGGTAAAAAGTACCCGACCAGACCCAAAAAAATATAATTTTACCTTTTATATTTAGGGATAATTGCAATAATACCCATCTATATATTATTTTATTTCATTTAAATTCCTATTTTTATTGAATAAAAATAATATTTTTTAGTAAATATATTATTTCGGATCTAGTCAGGTCAGGTTTGGATTTTATCTCAAAAAATAGGGTCGAGTTTAGGTTGGGTGGAAGGGGTATATTTTTGGGGTCAGATTTGGATCGAATGGAGGATTTAAAATTTTCGGGTCTAGTTAGATGGACCGAAAAATCAACCCGATCCGACCCAACTTATACCCATCTCTAGGTGAACTTAAGAATGTATCCCCATTAACGAGTGGAAATTTAAAAATTTTACCTTTCATAATATTTGATTCAAGCAATTTACGAACTCGATCAATCTCTTATTAACACATTTTTAAAATATTTTATATTATATAATTACGTAAGCATCCTTATTATACATCCAACAGATAATTTGAGTTCAATCTCGAGCTTGAATTGCTCAATTATTTGATCGATCTCAAATTAAGTATGAAACTTGAATTTTGTGTCGAACCTTACTCGAACTAATATTTTAATATTTGATCAAGTTTAGGCTTAATACTAAAATAAGTATCCAAATTATACCTCAATTTCCTAATAGATACATAAACTATTTTTTACCAATTCAGGTGCCTAACATTAAAAATGTTACCATTTTAGGTGTTCGGGTCGTCAACAGAGTTAATTCTCCCGTTATGTGACACGTGTCACAATTGGGTGATTTTAATTTTTTTTTTTAAATTAAAAATTATATATTTTTTAAAGAAAAACATAAACGTTAAGAAAAAACCCCAAAACTTTAAAAACTTTTATTTCAACTCTTAAATCCACGCCGACTGTCGTCCTTTTCCGTCGATGAAGCTCCACCTGACCTCAGCTCCCTCGACGACCCCCATGAAATCATGACCGATCGACGGCGAATCGACGTTTTATACCCCACGAATCCTAGGATGAAAATCGCGATCCCACTTGATCTCAACGGCCAATCGACAACAACTACGACGGCATATGACTAGGAGGGGCAGGGACTACATCGAAGACGGTGGTCATGGTCGGAAAGAGCGGCGACGGTGGGTTAAGGATAGGAATGATTTTAGGGATTTTTATAATTTAAGAGAAATTAAGAGTTTTTTTTAATAAATATAATAATATTTTAAAAAATTAAATTTTAAAATCATAAAAATATGACACATGTCACTTAACGGGGGAAATTAACGTCGTTAACAGTCCAGACACCTAAAATGATAACGTATGAAACGTTAGGCACCTAAATGGGTCAAAAAATAGTTTAGACACCTATTCAGGAATTGAGATATAATTTGTACACTTATTTTTAATATTAAGCCTCACGTTTAAGATTATCAATATTCAAACTCAACTGAACTGTATTATATCCTTAATTAACATATACTAAAATTTAAACTTAAGATATCATAATCTTCAACACCTCAACTTTATCATTAAATAAAGAACTCATTAACATCAACCACAAAATATTAAACCTTAACCCAAAACAAACGTCAACATAATCATATATCAGTCCTTTTATTTAGTTTAATCATAATATTAATCCGTGTTCGAAGACTAAGCTAGAATTAAGCGTTAAAAGAAATACAATTATTTAATTTAAAATATAAACTACATAAAAGGGTAACTTTTTGCCCCGTAGCAGATCCAATTTATCATTTTCATCCCTATCGTAATTTTGCATCAATTTAGTCCTCGAAGTTACTCAATTGCATTATTTTATATCCTACCCCTAACTTAAAACCCTTAAATCCTAAGCCTTACCTTAAGGTTTACAATTTAGGGTTTTAAGTTAAATGTAAAATACATAATTATGCAATTAAATAATTTTGAGGATTAAATTGATACGAAAATACGATAAGAGTAAAAATGATAAATTAAGTCTATTACAGGGACAAATGTATCTTGAAATATTGTTCCTGTCAAACAATAATGAAATACTTTATTTCAACTGGAAATTAAAATATCATTTGATGCTTATAAAAGATAACACAAGCCGAGAGTGATTTCAAAGTAATCAAGATTCAAGAATAGATTATACGGCCAAGAGATTAATTGAATTAAATATTTTAATTAATTTATTAATCCATTAAGAATTCACAGTGTGACAGTGAGTTAAAATTATTTTTTTTGAAATATTGGCAGTCAATTCCACTCATTAACACACTTTCTCATTTTGCCTCATCTTCACATGATAGGATCGATTTTTAGAATCGTTGGATGAGCAAAAATTAAAGGTTAAGATTAATAGTTGAAAATGAGAAGATATTCACTTAAAAGAAAAAAAATGAATTAATCTCAACTTTTGATATTTCCTCATCCAACGATCTTAAAAGGGTGTAAAACTAAAATTTTACAATAGATATAAGTGGATTCAAACCCTTTAGTTTCAAGTTCAATTAGGATATTGAACCGTTAAATCATTAACGACGTGATGCAATATAATTTATTTTTTCATGAACTTTATATATATATATATATATATATATATATATATAATTTGTCAATAAACTTTAAAGTACTTATATTTTAGGCACAAAACTCTAGTTTGTGTATCAATTTGGTCCATGTAGAAAATCGTCAATTCATATGCTTGTCATCGTCGATCAAATACCAATTTGGTCCATATTTCACTCTTCTTTCTTCTCCTTAAATTGATTTTTTTTACAAATTCACTCGAAATCGATGAAAATTCATCTAAATATTTGACGTTCTAATGCTTCAATATCCTTCGACAATCATTTGATATGGCTAATTTTGAGATATCCTATTTATTTTCTTGAAAGAATATTTCCCAATATTTGTATTTAAACAACTCTAAAATTTGAGAAAAAATTAAAACCCTAAAAATATAAATTTATGTTTAGTTTTATAAATTTTAAAGATATTTATAAATTTTAAAGATATTTTATAAAAATCTAAATTGATAAAGTGATAGCGGATAATGAAATGAGTTCATCAATATTTAGGCGAGTATATAACATGCCCGTCCATTAACAAGTGCAGTATGTGATACGTCACAGAACCCATAAATTTGGGAGCCTCACACTTGAAAAAAATATACTAACATAGAAAAAATTATTTTTCCTTAACAAGATTTAACAAAAAACAAACACCAAATTTATGGCGTTTAACAGATAACAAAATATTTATTTTTATTTATTTTTTTTGGATAAGTAAATTTTTTTAATGTCTATACTAACTTCAATATTTTTAAATTTTAATATTTTATAATTTATTTTGTTATAAAATATTTTAGAGATCTTATTTTAATTAAGTATCACAAGTTCCTTGTATTTTTTGGAACCGGCCTGCTGCATAAGATGCTAGAAAAAATATTTTGTGGAAAATTAAAAATAAGTGACAAAATCTAATTTCGATGAAGAAGAATATATAATGAGGAAAAAAATCAATATGATTTGACCTAAAATTAAATTTTATAAAAATAATATTATCAAATTAGATAAATTCATAAATTTCATAATAAAAACATAAATTTCATAATAAATGATTCATCATATCCAAATATCCTCAAAACTCTTTTCATAATTCCACTAAGCTTAACCCTACATGAATACCAAAGATTCATTATTACCATAAAAACTATAAATAATGGCTTGCATTAACCAAAGTAGATGGAATAAAAGGCTACTATGTTCTACACTAACCTTGCATAACAGCTTTTATAATGGTAACATGTTCTTGGAAGTCACCGACTGTTCGCACTCCGTCGACCCGTTTTCTGTGAATGCCGTCGACAACAAATCGATCATTCTCGCCATTGTCGCTTTGAATTCCTCGGAGCTACCCTGTTCGATTATATTAGGGTCAGGTACACCATCTTTAACCACGACAGTGCCAACAGTAGCACCCTCTTTGTATGCTTGACACGCCCCGATGATGTCTGGAGCATGGCAGCGGAAATAACTGGCAACAAAGCCCTTGAAATGCTGTTCAGTAAAACATAAAATTGTGCAATTATTAGTTACCATATATGCATAACATACATGAAACCTCTGCCTACAAAGAAAACCTTATTTTGTGTCAATTGTGCTAATTGGCATGTGGTGATATGGTTTAAAGGCGAGACTGTGCTAATGCATGTACGAAACAAAGAGATCGGTCGTTGGCAGACTAACCTGAGGCGGTCTTCTTAGTGTGTAAATCATTGTCTTCAAGGATAGAGTGTATACTTTCTCATTGTACTTTCTGGACCTTCTTTCACCTACGTCCCCGACATACGAAGTATCGTATCCGGGCTCGTTAAAGAAAGGTTTAGCATTCAGAATCAGAGCTTGTATGGAAACCAAAACTTGTAGCATGGTCGATTTCCCCGGAACCCACAATTCAGTCTCTTTACCATGCCAGGTACCCAACAGGCTTAGGCATACTCTACCACATCTATACAAATTCGGATTTAACCGCAGGCCACCAGAATAATAATAAACCAACTGGAAAAATTCAGAATCAGGTATTATTGTATGGAATTTTTTGTGTGAAAAACACATCATATGCACAATGAACATACTGGTGGCACATTCGGATATTTTGGAGGGAAGAAACAATCAAAGACGAAAAGTCCATCATGGTATGGAGTACCAGCAGGTCCTATAATGACAGCCCTTAAGAGACCCATCTTTGCTTCACAAACTCTAACATATATTGTTTCTGTGGAACAACAAAGTAAATGGATGAGTACCATGTTTCACAAAACACATTCAAAAACCAAAACTCACCTGGTAAACCATTCTCCAGAATTTTCCACTCCTCTTGAATTCGCTTCACCGACTCCTTTGGATGCAATCAATAAGAAGTGTAAAGATCAAGTTATTTGGATGCCGACGAATTTAGCATAACATAGTATAAACAATAACACAAAATGCAAACTTACCTTCTCTCCCGGCGAGGCCATATTGTTGTAATGATGGATCGAGAAGTCGTCCACGACATCAAAATGTTTGATGCTTTCAAAATTCGGCACTTTGTGTTCATCATTTCCTTCTTTCGGATCAGACCCTGAGTCTCCAAGGACCATTACAGAACTGGTAGAAGCAGACTTCAGTCCACCATTAGCCAGATAAGAGGAATCTGAGGCACCCTGGGGTGAATTCCCATTTAGAACTGAAGTAGGGTCTTCAAACCATATAATTTCACTCTCTTCCGGAGTAAGACTCAAACTATCAAAAAGGGATTGCACAATCAAATGATCATCTTTGTTTAATAATTCATTATTGTCACCAAAATCAGAATCATCATCAGTGTAGTCATCATAATCCCCGTCATCATCGTGATACGACAAGTCGACCTCCGAACCTTTCTCCGACTCTGCTAAACTAAGAGTATTACCGAGTTCAGTGGTTGAATCATCCTGTAAAAAGGGGGTAAGTAAGTTCAAATCAAGGCAAGTTGATTATCGATAATGTAAAATTACAACCGATCACCTCCAATTGGTATTGCCACGTCATGTCATTGTATATTATACTCTTCCCCTTGCTGTCCGTGCCAGTTTCCTCGGAAACAATCAAAGCCGTTGCCGGAATTTCAACTTGTTCAGTATCCATTGCATCACAAAGAACCTAAAAAACAAGATTGTTTACTCAACAAAATGGATTACCGATTCAAATATATGTATGCATATATATTTATTTCTTAAAATGTACACTCCTAGTAGTTTGCCCGGAGGGAGGGATTTTCCAAGCAACCAAACAGAGAGTTAAATGATTCTGAATGATAATACTCTTTAAGACTTACATGAGAATCTGATTTAGTAAAATAGAGATTATCGATCAAGAAACACATAATTTCTATTTAAATCCGAAAATCAAATCAAACAATACATTCATCAAACACAGCAACATAAAACTCATGTTGAGGTACGAATATTAAGGCTAAGAGGCTAACAAATGAATGCTTCAAAATAATTTTAAGATTCAGATTTCTCAAAATGCAGAGTCCTAGTCATTCACCGGTAATATAATTTTCCAAGCAACCAAACAGATTTTAAGAATCCTTCACGAATTCATGAGTATAACAGAGAGTGAAAAAAGAGAGAAAAAAAAACAGATTTCCGCTAAAAGTATTGAGAATCAAAGCAATAGAAGCATCCAATCAAAACAACAAGATCTACCTCCTCCAATAAAAAAAACACTATAAATCAAACGACAATGCACACAGAGTCCAAAAAATCATGATTTTATTCTAAAGAAAAAGAGAGAGTAAAAGAATAATAAACCTCGTTTAGAGATCGAAGTGTAGAGTGATCAAACTTCTACAAAAATGATTTTTTTTGGAAGATAAACCCCAACGAAAATTTTGGAGCGAGATATACGACGTGATAGGATGATTATCAACTATACATAAATTTGAAAAATAATAAATAATTTCTAAGAAATAAGAAAAATAATAAATAAAAAATAATATATTTTGCAAAAATATATATTTTATTTTTATTTCAAGTGCCATTTTATCGTAGGCATTAGATGCACCCCAAGTGAAGCGGGAAAAATACTAACCTATTAGATCAACTCAAGTTTTATTTTAGGATCTATCATAAATATTACAGTATATGACAAACTTGTCACGTCTAATTCATACTCGTACAGTTGAAGTGATAAATTTTAATAAAATATATTTTTTATTAAAATTTATTATATCATGATGATAAATTCTAATAAAAAATATTTTTATTAAAATCATTACATATTTTTATTAAAACTCATCACATTAATGTGATAAATTTTAAATTATTATAAAATTAATTTTAAAAATATCTAATAAACCAATTCTTTTGCCTGCCTGCCTTATTAGGCCAATTTTACCGGCACTAGAGGTGAGACACGTTCAATCGGGTTTAGTACACTTAAATTATGAGTAAATAGAATAAAATAGGTAATGCGTATCATTTTAATAATAAATTAAAACACGAATCAAACAATCAACGGTAAAGAAATTGTTATTATTTCTTAAAATTTTGAATTTGAGTATAATGAATATTAGGGGTATGAACATCTATTATTAAAAGTTTGATAATTATTTTTAAATAAATATTATATTATATTTATCTCAAATTAATCAATAATAATAGTAATAAATTAAAGAGTAAATTACATATTTAATACCTAAGCTATCAATTTTAATCTATTTTAATATCTAAACCTTAATTTTTTTCAAAATCATACCTAAAGTTTAGTTTTTGTTTTATTTTAGTTCACATGTTCAAAATTTAACATTAACTTTTGGAAAAAATTAAAATTTTAGGTATTATAATAGACCAAAATTGATAGTTTACATACAAAACACATTAAGTTTTTAATGGCGATGTACTAAAATGAAAAAAAAATATTAGGTATGATTTTGAAAAAAAATTGAAAGTTTATATACTGAAACAGACCAAAACTGATAATTTAGGTACCAAATGCATAATTTACTATAAATTAAATTATTCATATAATATTGGTCGATTAAAATTTCAAAGTTATTAAATGTTACATATCATAATCTAGTTAGTTGTTGAAGTATCTGTTAAAAGTGTATATCAATTTGAAAAAAAAATCTCCAATTCATGTAATAATTTGAGGAAAAAACGAACTTCAGGTACCAATTTGTATAATAATCCAAAAATCTATAATAGTTCCAAAATCTAACGAAAGAACATATGGTGATCCCTTTCTATTCAATTACCAATGAAGTAACAGACTTCGATCATGCTTTACAATGAAGAAAGATATATCCTGTAAGGTCAAATTATCTAAAAAACAGTAATAAAACAAACAATGTATTAAAACGAACCAGAAATTTTCCTTTTCTTTCAATTTAATCCCTCGCCGTTATTGTTCCTCACAAGAGCAAAATAACCCAAAACGGCACAAACAGCCGCCACAAAGTTGCCTTCTTTCAGCAAGGTCTTGAAAACGGAGCCGGCAATCTCTCTGGTGATCTTCTTCCCTTCGGCAACCAGCGCCCTCTTCGGTTTCCCGAAGAAAGCGAGCAAGACGACCACCGTTATCCACGTCACCAAGGTGGCGGGCACCGCCACGGCCAGAGCCGCCGCCATGGAGAGCAACCCGAAAACCCCGCCGAGGAGGACGGATGCGTAAACGGCGGCCCATCCGGTGGGTTCCTGGGCTTGGTTCTGGTACCAAGACAGGGTTGATTTGAGGAAGCTCCACGAGGAATCTAAAAGGACGGCGTAGACGAACACGAAGAGGAACACCCATGTTCTTCTTTTGCTCATAATCTTCAGAAACACTTGGTACGATGACGGTGATGTGGTCAGAGATTGTTCTTCGTGTTCCCGCTCCATGTTTCTTCTTCTTCTTCTTTTTTGCTCGATTTGCTTCGGCTTTGATTTGAGGTGATTTTGGATCGTTTTGTTCTTTGCTGCGTTGGAAAGGCAGAGAGTTTAGAAGGATCAAATTATGGTTTGGTCCCTTAATGCTTCAATTTGATAATTATTCTTACATATATATATATTAAAAGTGACATAAAAGTTAGCATTGACTTAAACCTATTAAGTGACTTTAGTAGTTAAAATAATGTTGTTAATTTCGAGTTCGAGTAGCTATGCTTATAAGATATGTGTTGTTAATGATCTAAGCATTAGATAAAGGGAATACACTTGAAGCAAATCACTCTCAATGTTGTCCAAGAACACACTTATTTAAGTTAAATCAAAGTATTAATGAGTTGAAGAGGTATATTTAATGAGATCATGACAATTTAAGGGTATCACGGACCAAATTATCATAAATTTAAGAACAAAGACTAAATTCTAGATGTAAGCATAGTAAAGTGACCAATGCTAAAATGTTAGCACTTTATAAGACTAGGAAAAAGAGTTAGAGGAAATACCAAGCGCAATCCGCTGGAACATGGATTACTTGAAAAACATGGCGGCAATTTATTGGTGCGTGTGTTGAACATTCTTAAAAAGCCGTTAAATAATTTGGGATGCTTCAAGTTAACGTATGTCTTGGTGGAGAAAAGACAGTTGTGTGTTTCAAAGGTTTTAATATTCTAAGAGGGACTATTTTTGGAATATAACAAATTGAATTTGGATCTGTCCCATAAATATTTTAGGGTAAACTACGAATTTAGCACATAAACTATTAGTTTTAGTCCATTTTAGTACTTAAACTTTAAATTGTTTTAAAATCATCCTAACGTTTAGTTTTCATTTCATTTTAGTACCCGCCGTTAAAAACTTAACACGTTTAGTACCTAAATTATCAGATTTGGTCCATTTTAGTACATAAACTTTCAATTTTTACAAAACTTAATATTAAATTTTGAATTGGTACTAAAATCAAACAAAAATTAAAGTTTTTAACGGCAAAGTACTAAAATGAAACAAAAACTAAACTTTAGGCATGATTTTGAAAAAATTGAAAGTTTAGATACTAAAATTAATCAAAACTGATAGTTTAGGTACTAAATGTATAATTTACCCAATTGGCATCTTGATTTGGGTTAATTCACGAATAGATGATTAAGCTAAACCATTTTTTATATTTTAGCTAAAAACTACATAAGCATGCTTATGTACCATCTAATAATTATTAATCAAGTCATCATTGATAATTATTAACTAACAATGATGGAAGTACTAAAATAGAAAAAGAAAACAAAGTTTATATATAAGTTCTAAGTACCAATTTGGAGAAAACGATAATTTAAGTACTAATTTGTCAAATAAACCTTATTTGAAGCTTCATTTTAAACTACTTTAATGCTTGTAATTAGTGGGATTTTGTCAGGTTTATAAGTGAAAACTCTTTACAACTTGCAGAATCTTCTTAGCTTCCTAGAAGCTTAGCAGCCCACAACTTTTCAAAATTTTATTATTCCCCTTTACCTTGAAAAAGTTGAAAAACAATACACATGACGTTGAAATGTATATTGGTCTAATCGAATCTAAACATAATTTATTAAAATTTAGAGGGTAAAGTACACAAATGGTTCCCGACTATATGGTATTACTTTATTAAGTCTCTCGACTATTAAAAGCTATAAAATTGTCCTCCGGCTATAGAATGTTGCATTGTTAAGTCCATTGACTATTAAAAGTTATGAAAAGATTAGCCGAATATTCATTATGTTCCAAACTCGTCCTTTTATGTTAAAAAATTAGAAGTTGTCTAAGTTGAATCTTAAGATGATGACTAAGATATGATAGTCGTTTGAGATTCTAAGATCATATTTTATTATATCATAGTCAACAAGTTAACGTTCAGCTTAGAATACTGTCATTTTTTAACAAAAAAAAGGATGAGTTTGAAACATAATGAATAGTTGGGTGTCCATTTTGTAACTTTTAATAGTCGAATGACTCAACAAAACAACACTCTATAGTTGGATGACCATTTTATAACTTTTTATAGTCGAAGGACTTAATAAAATAGTATCCTATAGTCGGGGATCATTTGTGAATGTAAAAAATATTCGTTGGGAGACTCGTCTACTAAAGTTATGTGTACGACCTAGGTCGATTAAGATTAATTAAGATAAAACCTTGGGAACTGGATGGAGAACCAAAGAAAATTGTTAAAAATTAAAAATAAAATGTATGGAAATTTCAATAATAGAAAAAATATATTTACAACATAATACATTTTTATTGATATTAATAGCCATCAACTGTTTTTTTCTCCAAAAAATAATAAATAAAGTCAAAAGCCCAAAATTACAACTAAAAATATCTAGATTAAGTCAACCTTAATCTATCCATGACCCCACCAAAAAAATTACCAATCATCCAATCATCAATCGCCACGTAATCAAGGGCCCCACTTTCTTGTCATTACGATTCGATCCCACGTAGGATCCAATACATTGGACAATTTGCTATAAAGTTGTGACCAACATTCAAAACCCTACAATTTGACTTGAAAAAAAGAGAGAAAATTCTCCCGTAGCATCAAAGGAAGCCGAGAAATATTTTTTCCGGTTACCGGATAAATGATAGAGATGATGGTGATGGGACAAAATTCCGACGAAATCAACAGGTTCCCCGACGGAGCAACGATTTCAACCGATATGATGTTTGGTTTTCTCGATGGAAACAACAAAAATCTAACAAATTTCGTCAATTGTAACGAAAATGACCGGAAATATGATGGTATTCGTGAGGTTGAAATTGAAAAAAAACATGGTTTTCTGGGAAACTCAAGAACAGATTCTTCTGGTAGTATATATAGTTATGTGTTAATTAGTAAATGTTTAAATATACTATTCTTTGAATTTTGAAATTTGAATACCAAACTGTTTGATAATAAATTGTGATATATTTAAATTTAACTATAAATGGAGTTAAATTTTCAAAAGTTCGAAGAGTATAGGGACTTTTATATAATTAAACCTTATTTTGTGGTTTGTTCTTGTAGGCTACGTTGTATGGTACTACTTCATTAGAAACGAGGATTCAAGCATCTACGAAAGAAGCATTGAGTGAGTTAGACTTGATAGTAGTTCAATGCGGTTGCCGGAAACCAGTCGCCGGTGGTTGCCGGAACTGCTTGCAAAGGGAACTCTCTATTCGTCTCCAGAACAAGGGTTTCAATTGTCACCTATGCAATTCCAAGTGGAAAAGCTCCGTCAAAATCCCCGCCGGAGAACACACGTACTTAGAGGTGCTCAAGAAATCATCGAACGCTAAAAAGGGATATAAAAGTATCGTGATCGAGTTGAATTTCAAAGCGGAATTCGTAATGGGTAAAGCCAACGAAAGCTACAACAAGCTGATCGGCCACCTGCCGGAATTATTCGTCGGAAGGGCCGAGAGGCTCAAAGCGTTGATCAAGATCTTGTGTTCCGCCGCGAAAAAGTGCATGAAGGAGAAGAAACTGCACTTGGCGCCGTGGAGGAAGCAGAAGTACATGCAAGCCAAGTGGTTGGGGACGTACATGAGAACAACGCCGGCAGTGACGGCACCGTTGCCTGTGGGATATTCAGACCGGCCAAAAATACCCAAGGTTTCGATGCTAACGTTTGATCTACGAGAGAACTTGCATGGCTTGCATTACGCCGGCGCCGTCAAAGTTATTTTCTGAATTTTAGATTCGAATACTATTAATTTTAGATAATTTTGGTCCATCGACTATTAAATTTCATTTTATTGAGTTTATTGAATGAGATACAATTAATTCATTGACTAAGATACAATAACATGTTAAACGATTAACATATCTCAGTCAGTATAACATCCAACTGAGACGACCATTAAATTTTAAACAAAAAAAAGATAAAATTAAAACATAATAAATAGTAAAATGTTCATTTTTTAACTTTTAATAATCGAAATCCTCAAAAAATAACATACTATAATTAAAGTATCATTTTATAACTTTTAATAATCAAATGACTCAATAAAATAATATTCTATAATAAATATCCTATAATAAGGGACCGTTTGTATACTTTACCCTATCTTTTAACTCTTTTAATAAGATCGCATTTTATCATTGTTGGTTGAAATATGCTCCAAGTCCTCGTACTCTTTGTAAATTTGGATTCTAGTCCTCTTGTATTTATTTTTAGAAATTTAACCTCCCATATTTTCTCCTTCCACATTACTTGCATGAGATGAAAAGCAGTCATAGCCACATAGATTACCTGGCAGTAACAAGAGCAACTGTCCCGAAAACAATCTAAACAAAACTTTCTTCCCACAATTACGATCCGGAATTAGTTACGGCATGATCGGATATTGTTATCACAATGACGAGCGTGACAAGATATTACGTTTCAAGCTTTTCCATGCTCCTCGATCCCGTAAAACTACTTCCTTTGCATCTTGAATCTAGACACCGGCTTCGAAGGTTTTGAATGAGAAGACTGCAGAGGACATCGATGTTGCAATAAGGATTTGAAGTTGGTGAATGTATTACTTCATTGCTACATACAAAAAATGTGCAAGCACAGTACCTGTGATGAAGCCGTTTTTGTTCCGGTAATTTTTTCTCTAAATTTTCAGTATGCTCAATGATAGAACCCGTAAAAGCCTGCACAAGGAGTCGGTAAAATCTCAGCTCGCATCATGCTAATGACAAAGTAACCGACACGGTAAAGGTAGTGTACCTTGGAACTATCAAATTCTGTTTTTGTGGTCGGTACAGGTTTCTGTAACACAAAATCAGAGTTAAAAGATGGTTAGCAGCCCTATCAGTGTGATCGTGCATTTATAAATACAATTTCGAGAAGGCAAGGTTCGAATTACAATCGCTGATGTTATCTAAAGATCAATTCCGAAATAAACATAAATGGTATTAGGCTGTTTTTTCTTTTTCATTTTGCATTCTCCCAAAGACCATCGGTACAAAGGCAGATTATTCAATTGTAAGAGCAGAGTTCAAATATAAGCTACGGATACCTCATTTCTTGACGAATCATGAATGTTCTGCTTCAAACTCGTCTTTTCAGAAGGCACTGACGCATTTATGGGAGGATTTAACATCTTTGTTTCTTGATGTATAATCCTGCTGTGTGATATTTCACCTGAATAAGATAAAATAAAGGAATTGTCTCATCTATAAATCAAACTCGATATGATAACCACATGCGTAAGTCAGAAACATTCACCAACATAGTTAATTCGTTACCTTTAGTAACAGGTTCCGCTGTCAATCCCGTACACTACATTTGAAATATACAAAAAACAGTGACTTAAAAAAGCAAAAACTAGTTCAGGTAAAAGACAACGATTGCATATTTAGTCGCTTACAGATAACTGATTAGTTAAATCATGATGATTATACTTAGTAGACATCTCTTCATTTATTGGATCTTTGCCTTTGGACTGTTGTAGCTGTTTCTTCGGCTGAGACTGATACACCCATTTCATATGTGACAAACGAAATCATTCAACATACAACTGTATTAACAGGTAAAAAGCCTCAAGCCCGATCATTACCTCTAAATATCTTTGCCCATGATCAAGAGAATTGTAGCCTTCATCTTTTTTCCTGTGAAAAGTAGCTCCAGTTAGCTCATCTTCGTCGCCATCAGTTTCAGTAGCATTAGCATTAGCATCCTCATCTTCGTCGTTTTCTCCATCATCTTCAGCTGCAAGTTCTTCTTTCTCAAGTTCTTCCAACCTTGACATTAGACGGGCATACCCATCATCCTCAGATTCACTCACTTTATTGTCCGATTCAGCAACACTAGGGGATTCTAGTTCCACAGGACCTGAAAAGAAAACATTTTGTCCGACTTATATCTTTTAACTTCATTAAATAGCAATAACCAATTCATCTTAAACAATTAAATAGGCCGCATGATAATGAGTACCTTGGCAATAAAATAAACTAGAAAAACAATAACAATACATTATGCAACATGTTAAACAGACGATCGAGTGCTTACATCATTAACGAGATGTTGAAAGACATTGGCACTCCGACTAGCTTTTTCATAATGCATAATTCAGAATCAGGTGGCCAAAGTATCATCTAACCTAATCTAAGTAGGATACAAAGTTTCAAGACGATGCTAATGAACAAAAAGGAGGTGCAAGAACCTGCCTGATTGAGATACCCTTTCGGTTGAATCGTCCTCCTCATATTCTCTAATCTCCACAAGATCCTCCTGTAAAAACAAAACCATAGTAAACAGGTAAAGACCAATGCCCCAATTTAACTAATGAATTAACAAAAAGAAGATGCGAATCGGGAAAACCTACTGCAACTTCAGAAGCAGTGGTATCGAAAAAGGAGGCCTCGGCATTAAGATCCTGCATCTCGGCCTTCAATGCACCCACTTTAGAAACCAATGATTTCCCTCTTCTCTTTAGAATTTCAACAGTTTGTTTAGCTGTTCTGTCAGCATAGTAACTTTCCCCTAGTAGAACCTACAATGAGCTCAAAATATTAATTGAGCATACCCAAAGTTCACTCAGGTTTCGAATACTAGATATTCGATTATTAAGAATGGAGAAACAGTTCAACATTCAACCCGACTCGAAACCGGAATTACCGGATCGATGTGGTCATCGGATGCCGGCGTGTGTCGGACCAAAAGAAATGCCCAAAATCTTAAAATTTACATAATGAAATAAGTTCCTAATTTAGCGTAAAACAAAAGCATTATACCAGAAACTCGTTCGTGTGGGTCAAACGACCAGGAAAAACGCCGCTTTCCCGAACGGAACCTGAAAAACACAACCTTTTTAAATTTATGCTCATAAATTGAAAGGGAAAGAATTCGATATATCTACACAGAAGTAAAATCGCTTGATTGTAAATTGATATGCTTTCCATAATATCGTGGTGGAGTTCGTCGGGGAGCTTTTGCACAAGGTTGATGAGGGAGGTGTTGTCGGCGATGAATTCTTTCAATTGATTCATTTCATTATGCTTCTCCGAAAACTTCTCCTCCACCATCTTCGCCGCCTTCTGCACCTCCTCCGGCGGGAACATCGACGACAGCGATGTCACCGTACCTTTCACTTCTGGTTTTCCCATTTTAATTTCCTTTTTTTTTTAAGAGTTTGGAGTTGAAGTGAGCCAAGAGCGTGGCTGCGACTCGTGTTACTGCTTCTTTTGAGTTACTTGGAGGAACAAGAGAGCGGCTTAAGGACTTTTCTAGAATATTTAGATGACTATTAAATTTAGGGTTAAATTAATTAAAATTTTAAATTAAGAAGTTAAATTAATTAGTTTTTTTATTGATTTTAACTGTTAAATTAGGGAAAATAACTCATTTAGTATTTAAACTATCAGTTTTGATTCATTTTAATACCTCAACTTTCATTTTTATAAAATAATACCTAAAGTTTAGATTTTGTTTTATTTTAGTACTCCTATTCAAAATTTAACGTATGCTTTTGAAAAAATTAAAAGTTTACGTACTAAAATGGAATGAAATTGATAATTTAGGTATTAAACGCGTTAAATTTTTAAGAATTGGTATTAAAATTAAGCAAAAACGAAACATTATGCATGATTTTGAAAAAAATGAAAAGATACTAAAACTAACAAAAACTGATAATTTATGTACTAAATGCGTAGTATACCCTAAATTTTAATAATTTTCTGAATTATTACTATCATATCATAATATAAATTTGTCATGTGAATATTGTGATTTTAAAAAATAATTTTAAATATTTATTAAAAAATAATTTTTTTGAAAAATATTATTGATAATATAATGATGTGAGATATAACCTGGATTAATCTAAATTTCAAATTTAACAATTGACATCAATCAATATAACGAATTAATGACATTTTAAAGTATAAAAACTTAATTTAAAGACTTATAATATTTTTAGTATGTAATAATTTTAATATTTTGTTTTTAAATTAAATTTTTCTCAACTTTATAAACGAGTAAATAATATTTTTAATAAAAATATTAATTAAAATATCACGTGACATATTATATCACATTTTACACTTATTTTATATTGAAAAATAAAATAATAACATAACAATTCTATAATAAAAACAAGCATAAAAGAAGAATTAAATTTATTTTTCTAAAGATTTGTACATTATTTATATTCAAGCACTATATACATTCTCACTTAATCAATAAAACACACAATTATACACTATTAACATATGAATTGTAAAACGTATGATTTTAATTTTAAAGTTTAACTACTGATCCTTAAACTATATATATTTTTTTACTTTAGCACGTAAACTTTTTTTGTCTTATTTTATACCTAAATCATCATTTCCGTCTAAGTTTAGCTGAAAAAAAAATTAGAATAGGTTGGAAATGATAATTCAGGTATTAAAGTAAGAGACAAAAATCTAGATACTAAAGTAGAAAAATAGATATAGTTCAGGGATCAAAAACGAAAATAAGGCCTAAATTTAAAGAGAGTATTTCATGAACCATGTTGCACCCTATACAAATCCTTTACGCATTGCCGGGAGCCATAGAAGGTGACAAAAGTGGCGTCGCTGCTGCCGGCACCATTGCTGGCGGAATGGCATTAGAACCGCCGCTAGGAACGCCGCCGCAGTGGTAATGAAAACAATCCACGGGATGTTCAAGCGCCGCTTCACACTCTTTCTCACTCCTCTGCTTCGGCTTCTCCGGCAAACAGTTCCGGCGATCATCGAAAGCGATACCGTTGGAGCTCAAGTTCCCACAAATCCCTTCTTCCTCGCAAAAGAAGTTATAAGAAAATGTGAAGTTGACCAAGTTGGGCAAAACACAAACGCCCATCGGAACAACGCCACTCATCATGTTGTGAGCCAAATTCAGCTGCTCCAAGTGAGCTAACCCGGCTATGCTGTAAGGTATTGGACCGACCAAATTATTATGGCTGACGTCCAACACTTTTAGCTTGTACAGATACCCCACTTCCGGTGGCAAACAGCCGGAGATACTCGTGTTGATCAACAGGAGCTCTTCCAACGTGTTGGCGAAGTTCGATATGCTAGGCGGCAGACAGCCTCTGAGCTTATTGTTCGCGAACACGACAACCGAGGCCGTGCTCGTGACAAAGCTCGGAGGTACAACGTTGGAGAACCAGTTGTTGTTGATGAATATGGCGTCGAGGTTCTTAGCGAAGAGTTGAGGCGGCAACGACCCTTCGAACTCGTTGTAACGGAGGTCGAGATATTTTAGCGACGGAAGAGAGAGCACGACGGTCGGAAACGGGCCGACGAATCGGTTGTTGCTGAGGTCGAGCTCGAAGAGAAGGGAGAGGTTTGATAATGTTTGCGGGAGGATGCCGCAGAATCGGTTGCTGTTGAGGTGGATGAGTGCGAGGTCGGAGAGGAGGCCGAGTTCGTCGGGGAGGTACCCGGCGATGTCAACGCCGTTAAGGTCGATTCCTGCGACGACTTTGGTTTTGTTATCGTGAGGGGAAGGGGAGCAATATATGCCATTGTATTTGCACACTTCGCGGCCTATCCAATTAGTGGTGAAGTTACGGGGGTCTGAGTAGATGACTTTTTTGAAAGCTTGAAGTGCAACGTAAGCTTGTTGGAGTTTGGGGTTTGGGGGCGGCGGACGGTGGTGATGCTGGCGGTGATGATGGGAGGCGGCGGAGAAGGAGGAAGAGAGGTGGAGGAGGAGAATGAGTAAGGCTAGCGAGATAATGAATGAAGGTGAAGCCATTGTTTTCATTTGGTGGATGCTTTGTTAATTGTACTTGGTTTTTATGTAGAGAAAAAAGTCTTTCATTTTCATGGCAAATACGCTTCAGTCTTCTGTTTAATCATATGATGCTCACATTAATTTGATTTGGATTAAAATGAAATCAAATTATAAATGTATTCTAAAGTAAACATTTGGGTTTGTAGATTAGGACACCCCAACCCTCGGACACTTAACCATTACCATTTGGCCTTTGAAAAATGAGAGGATTTTGCATCATTCAAAGCTGGGTTTTCAAGCTTCCATTGGGTTCATGAAATCTTGATTATTGTCTGCCACCAAAACATTAGGGTTTATATCAGTAGGATATCTGAATTTATTATCTATAAAAATAAAATAAATTCATCAAGTATTTTGATATTATTATCCGGCGTTCAAAGTCGGTTAACCGTATTGTTTATTCTAAATGATCAGTTAACTGTTACAACGGTTATTAAATTTTGTTAACAATGAAGGTATCATTGGGGAAGAGGAGTTGTACGGCAACAAAGACTTATCTCCTTCCATTCCATTCCATTCCATGGAGTTTTGGCAGTTGTTACAAGTGGAGAAGAAAAAGGACAGCTTTAGACCACCTGAGGAAAGAATACATTGCTTCGAACCAAAGGGATAATCATAAGAAAAAAACATGTTTTTTCAGTCAAATTTCCATCATGTTTTTATTTATTTATTGAAGATATAAGTATTTATATATTTGAAAATATGATTAAGTATATATGGTTGTATGTATAAATAATTAATTTATTATTTTGATCAAAATTAGCATAAAAAAGTATAGTCTTTTATAGATTAGATGTGAGAGCCAATACATGCCGCCACCAAAAATCCTATCTTTTTTTCACAAAGCAAACATTTCGAATCAAGTCAAAAGGAATTCGAATCACATCTCAACTAATACTTCAAATCTTATCTTCTACAAGGTATTATTTTTAAAATGTTTAATACCAAAATAAGTGTCCAAACTATACCTCCTTTTCCAAATAGGTGCCTACACTATTTTTTGACTCATACCGGTGCCTAACATTAAAAACATTACCCATTCAGGTGCCCGGTCTGTCAACGGTGTTAATTTTCACGTTAAGTGACACATATTACAACCTTGTATTCTTTAAAATTTTATTTAAAATTATATATATATATATATATATATATTAAAAAAACACAAATTTTGAAATAAACCCAAAACTTTGAAAACCTTCATTTCAACCCCTAAACCCACACCAACCGCCACCTTTTACCGTCGACGAAGCTCCACCAGACCTCCCCTCCCCCGGCGACCAAAACCCCCACGAAATCGTGACCGATCGACGACAAATCAACGTTTTATATCTCGTGAATCATATGGTGAAAATCACGATCTCATGCGATTCCAAAAGCCAATCGACAGGAACTACGATGACGTATGAGTAGGAGGATGGCAAGGACTACGTCAATGGCGGTGGTCGTGGCCGGAAAGGGCGGCAGTGGCAGATTAAGGTTAGATTTGGGATTTTGGGGATGTTTTATAATATAAGAAAAGTTAGCGTTTTTTTATAAATATCATAATATTTTTTTAAAAAATCAAAATCACCAGATTGTGGCACGTGTCACTTGACGGAAGAAATTAACGCCGTTGACGGCCTAGACACGTAAATGGGTAACGTTTGTAACGTTAGGTACCTGGATGAGTAAAAAAAATAGTTTAAGCACATAATTGGAAAAAGCAATATTGTTTGGTCATTTATTTTGGTAATAAACATTTTTAAAATAATGAAAATTAGTCTCGAACAAAGAATTTCAAAAATTTTAAGTAACATTCAACTAAGTTTATGAACACCTTCAATCGATGATACATAAGTTGTGTAATTAATTTTTTTTACACGACATGCTTATTTTAATTCAAAATTTTAAAACTTGTATACTACCTTAAATCTTAAATTTTCAAGTCTGAGCTATCAAATAATTTTCCTTAATTTAATTAGTTGAAATGTATTGTGTTTCCTTAATTTAATTAGTCTGAGCTTTCCAATATCTTAATTTAATTAGTGGAATAGGATTACAAAAAGAACATATATTTGAAGCAATCATAATTATTTTGAATTAATTTAATCTATTTTTAATTAACTGACGTTTTAATTAAGAAAATGATGACAAAATTTCATCATGCGACGATCATCTGAATTTCATGTAAATCTACACCAATTGCATATGCTTTCATTCCGCATGAAACTTCATACAGTACATTATATGAGTTCAAAAAATTGCACATTTGTACATAGGTTCACAAGGGGTTCAAAAGTTTTTGAACAGCGGTGACGGTGTCCCGGAACCGAAAGATCACCTCATAAGAGTGGCCGGACTGGAAGTCAGAGCCGTGAACGAAGAACCGATCCGCTTCTTCCTGTCTATTCTTTGGAGAACTCGTAGACGTGGCGATTTCGGTCTTGTTGTTTCCTTGGAAGATCTGGCCAAATTGAACATCGTCAAAGACACGAACACGACACAAATATACATACGAATACACGATGTGATGCCCCAAATGCCGGATTTTTTCTTACTTTTGTGGGCAGAAAGGATGATCAAACTTGGGAACAGGCCTAGCATGGGGAACCATTGTCCTCCTTAGTTGCTTCAATGCTTTCTCTTCCTCAATCTGTCAGTCAATTTAATAACATGCTAAGACGAGAACTAGAATTGACAGCACAAGTTTAGGACAAAGGATTCGCGTTCTTACCATTCTTGCTGCCTCACTTTCCTCTCTGTATCTCTTGTAAACCATTTCTTTCTCTTTAATCTGAAACAAAAAGTCATTATAAGAAATGCTTGTTGAATGAAAATGTAATAAGCTTCACATGAGGAACAAACTAGAATTTACTTTTTGATCGAATTCGGCTCTTTCCACTGCTCTATGATTGACATGTAGGTCGAATTCTTGCACTTGTGTTAGAGGCTTGCGGGGTTTTTCAGGAACAGGAATTAGATTCCTGCGTAAGATTGCAGGATAAGGAATGGAGAAGTATCGATGGTTGCGCTGAAGAGGCATGAAGTTGTGACAGAAACCAATATGAAATGTGGATGAATCTTACTCTTTTAGAACCGGCCGAGCCTTGAAGACCCTCATCTGAGCTTCTTCTTTCTCTTTTGTCTTTCTTTCTTCCATCTCTCTTTTCATCTCCTCCTCGTGCCTCACCAAACTTTCCAATCGGAAGGGTTCCGGTTTCGTACAATGCTTAGGTTCGGGTTTCGGAGGAATCTGCATTAAAAAAACAACACCACTTTTAAACCATCAGTAACCAATGATTGACTAAAAACATTAAAATGGAAGCACGCAAAATTAACGTACCACAGGGTAGTCAGTGGTGTATGGATATGGGTTAGCCTTGGGGACCCTGGCTCTTGCCTCTTCAAACTGCTTCTCTATAATTTCCATCACGAACTTCTTTTCTTTTTCAGCACCTCTTTCCTGAACCCGAAAACATTTGGAATTCGATAAAATACCGATCTCTATGTATGTTTTTCTGGTCTCGTATCATTCATGAACAACATAAGAAAAGAAAATACCTCTGTGTGAAGATGGAATGGATTGGGAATGGTTCTTCTCGGAATTGGATCATAGCTAGATTCTGAATTCAGAGAAAGCTGTAAAAGGAGCAAGCGTGTTCTCTCAAAATTAATTTACTCAAATCAGTAGTGTAATATAATTATATAACTAGGTGGTGCATTTCTATAATTACCTTGTCAAATAAATCAAAAACCGCTGATGGCGGCGGAACCCTCTCGTGTGTTGCAAAATAGAATTCTTGGGGTATAGTAACCTGTTTCTTTGCATTACAGAAGATTCCCAATTCTCCTTTGCCCTCAAATATCTACACAAGGCAGAAAAAGAGTTACTTTCACAAGTAGACATGGTTATCTTGTATGATGCAGACTTGAGGTATATTCACCTTGTTATTTAATGGCCTTGCTTTAAATTTAGGTGCTTTTTCAAGTTCCTCCTGCTCAAGTTCAATAGAACTTTTGACCTTTGTAGGTCTTGCCCTCAGAGATGTTTGAAGCACAGGGGTTTTGGGTTCTGTTAGATGTGGTTTCCACTGATTATTCTGTTACAGGGAAAAAAAGAAAGAGAAGGCAAGTGAGATATTCAAGTTTCCAAGTGTAAAATGAACCAAATTATGGGGGACTTAGTTCTCCGAACCTGACGAGACACTTCTGTTGAAGCTACCGAAGATGTCTCCGCGTTCTTACTTGCTCTAGCCATTGTCTCCAAATGAAATTCCTGAAACAGGACAATTATTTTAGTATGATACCAGGCACTGTCTTCATTTAAACCTCAAGCCACGCCTAGTTTACCTGAAATTCTGGAGGCTTTGGAGTACTTCTTGGTAGTGAGGGTAGTGCTGGAGCTTCAAAAATCTGCACCAAAGAGAAGAATGGACAACAAATTAAAAAAAACTTACAGGAGAAAAATCTTAAACGTAAAGAACAAAGAGGGATCAGTTTGGTACACCTAAAGGATAATACCTTCTTGTTCAATGGTCTTGCTTTAAACTTTGGAATTTTAGCCATCATTTCTTCCTCAAGCTCCTTGGTGCTCTTCACTCTAACGGGGCGCATTCTCTGTGCTGTTTCAAATTCGGGTTCTTTAGGTCTTGTCAATTTGAGTGTTGGAACCTGGACAGTAGCAATATTTTCCCAATTAGTTAGAAGGAATTTGGTGAAAAAAGAAATAAAACAAGGTGTTGAAGCCAAAATGATGCGATTCTATTTATTTACATTTGACTGAGAACTGTGAGGAATTGACAAATCTCTGGTAGATGATTGGAACTTTCTCATCATTTCTGCCATTGAAACGAATGGTGCCTGTTCTCGAACATAAACCTTTGAGGAAAGCACAATCCAAATTTCAATATTGATTCCTGATTGTTAGTGAAAATATGCGAAGGCGGAACTTATCACTGAGAAACAAACCTTTCTATCCAATTTGTTTGATGTTTTAGCAGTAGAGGAGCTCCGGTTGGAACTACCACTCGGAAGACCAAGTTTTGACTTGTGGGGCAAGTTATGGGGTTTCACATTCAGAATCTGAGGTACAAAGGGAAGCAACAAAGAGACAAAACTTCAGATAAAAGTTACAAATCACAGAAGCTAAAATATGCCGAGGGGAAGAGCATATAAGCACCTGTCTAGATCTTCCTCCATCTAGTTTCTGACGTTTGATGGCTTGGTTTTCTAGAGCCAGATTAGGAGTTCCAGCATTGCCGGTTTTCGGCTTCAGGTTCCGTATCATACTAGCTATCTTTTTAGCCGTCTGATGCTTCTTATCACTCACCAGTTTTTTCTGAGAAATCATCAATGGTTTAGGGGTGCAAGCTTCAGTTTCTACTTGCACAGCAGTATATTTGCTTTTCTCTTCATCACCGGGAACACTTAAATGTGATTTTTCAGTTAGGGCACTGAAAATCCAACATAAAGGAATCAAAGACACAATAATGAGAACCAAAGTATTCGTACAGAGCACAATTAATGTGAAAAAATTCTCTTATGAACAAACCTTCCATTTTCTTGAGCGCATACAGTCGCTGTGTTTTCCTTATCTTTATCATCATTAACAATCTGCAAAGCATTTAAATCATATGATAATACATAAGAACTAATCAATAACAGAATGTATAAAAAGAAAGTCCACTAATTACCTCAGTGACAATTTGATTTATTTCAACCTTTGCCTCGGAGGATTTAACTTCTTCCTTTACTTTATCGGGCACGAGCTCGGCTTTCGGCTTATCTTTCAAGTTGCTGTTAGGAGGTGTTGCATCCGATAATTCTGATGCCTGCAGCAATAATATATCATCATGATCGAAAAGAAAGGAAAATTGCTGTATGAGATGATGAAATTATACAAGAAAATTGTATATATACAAGTAATTCGAACCTTCTGCATTTGATCTTCTTCACTAAAATTGCAGAGACTCTCCACATGAACGGTTCTACTACCAGCCTTGATTCTAGACATAAAGGCTGCATTATGATAAATACCAGAAGGAAATTAAAATCCCCACTTTTCTCCTTGATAAAAATGCAACAGTTTTACTTGGAAGCAGGTAAATTGTTGATTAAATTTACACCCCGATATCCTTGAAAATTATCTTAATTCGGTTAAGCTTAATTACATCACAAATCTTTCCCAATTAAGAGAACCACGAGCCCTAGATTTTTCGGAATATAATTCAATAACAAACAATTAAAATCAATCAAGTTTAAATCGAAAGTCAAGTAATGACTAAATCAAAACCCTAAAAGTACCAAGAAAAATCAAGAATCGCGGATCAAAACGATACTACTACAGAGAGAGAGAGAGAGAGAGAGAGAGTATACGGGAAGGAGCGTAGCTTAAGGCGGTTTCGAACCAGAGTTCGGCATTCCGTGCTTCTTCCTCCGATTCTCCTTTGATGAAATCGAAGAAACGTGGCGCCGAGAACTCGTATAACTCGTCGATAACCGTCGCCGTCATAACGCTTGATCCGTCCATCGGATTCCTAAAACGGTGAGATTTTTTTCCCACTGTTTTGTTTTGCCGGGGAGGGGAGGGATTGAAATTTGGTGAAAGGAGGGAAAGGGATTTTCTTCAGTCTCCGATTATGGGGTTCTTGAGAATCTGTTTAGTAGAAGAAAATTGAAGACATGAGACGGAGCAACGGTCGAATTTTTTACTATTTGAATTTTGGGATCTAACGGTCGGGTTTTGCGACAAATTTGGTTAATTGTAATGACTTGAGGTGTATTTGTAACGGCTACTTTCGCACGCTCTTTAGGCCTCCTACAAAGCTTGTCGTTTCATTTTCTTTTTAATTTTTGGCAAAAAATGCATTATATTATTTTCTCTCTCAATATGATCATCTAACTCAGAAAACAATCCAATCTGACCCTTAAACTAACATTTTTTATCTTTTGACATTACGGTGTCGACGTGGATGTTTGAGTTATCAATTTTGCTCACTTGCCATGTTATCTGTCACGTTATGAACTACTATGGACCAGAGATTCAAATAAAAGTTACGGTCGCGGTTTCGTTCGGATCACGTTTGTAGCGATTATTGACATAGCAGACACTATTACGGGGTCGCGATGATATAATAACGGTTGCGGAAGGCACCACTATCGTTATATTGTGAACGTTATCGCGGTCGTAGACCGCTATTTAAATCCATGTTGTGGACTATACGCCAATACTGTGGACCATCACGTCAGCATCGTAACAGTTAACAACGAAAAACATTTGTCAAAAGGCTACATTAAACTTATTTTCTAAATTAAATAGTCACTTTAAAAAAAAAAATTATACAGAGACCACATTGATTTTTTCAAAAAGACACAAGGACCTCAGATACTTTTTGACTTATTTTTTTTATTTGCATATTTAGTAGTAAATGAAAAGGCATATGCCTATCAATTTAAATGATTCTGATTAATTTTGGATAGAATCAATTTATGTTACATGGTAACGAAACTAAAAATATGTTTTGGAGTCTATATTTCAACAAAATGAACGTACATGGCGGTTAATGATGGTTAATGGTTTGGTCCTTGAGTTGTTTCACAAGGGGTTCAAAAGTTCTTGAACAACCCCCTCCCGTCGGTGGCGGCGGTGCCTGCACGACTCGGTTTCCTGATACCAAAATCATCTCATATGGTTGGCCGGACTTGAAGTTGGTGTGTTGATCGAACTGACCATTTTCTTCCTTCCTATTCTTTGGAGAACTCGTAGACGCGGTGATATCGGTTTTGTTGTTTCCTTGGAAGACCTGGCCAAACCGTACACCATTAAGCCACGAACACAACACGAAAAGTGTACGAACAGTGATGGACGAGTAAATTTTCTTACCTTTGTGGGCAGAAAGGATGATCAAATTTGGGAACAGGCCTAGCACGGGAAACCATTGTTCCTCTTAGTTGCTTCAATCTTTCTCTTCCTCAATCTGGCAATTTAAGTACATTTTTAGCTTTAATTGTCACAACATGCTAAGCCGAGAACTAGAATCGACAGCACAAGTTTAGGACAAAGAAATCGAATTCTTACCATTCTTGCAGCCTCACTCTCCTCTCTGTATCTCATGTAAATCGTTTCTTTCTCTTTGATCTGTATAAAAAGATTTATTATTGCTTATTGGATGAAAATAACAAACTTCACAAGAGTGTGCGTGAGGGACTAGAATTTACTTTTTGATCGAATTCGGCTCTATCAACTGCTCTATGATTGACATTGAGGTCGAATTCTTCTTTCTCTTTTTTCTTTCTTTCTTCCATCTCTCTTTTCATCTCCTCCTCGTGCCTCACCAGACTCTCCAATTGACCAAAACATTAAAATGAAAGAACAAAGAATTTAACATACCACAGGATAGTCGGTGGTGTATGAATATGGGGTAGCCTTGGGGACCCTGGCTTGTTCCTCTTCAAACTGCTTCTCTAAAATCTCCATCGCAAACTTCTTTTCTTTTTCAACACTTCTTTCCTGAAGATCGTTTGGGACATCATAAAATACTGAACTTTATGTATCTTTCCAGGTATTATACCATCAAAAAGGAAATGTACCTCTGTGTGGAGATGGAATGGATTGGGAATGGTGTTTCTTGGAATTGGATCATGGCTCGATTCTGAATTCAGGGAAAGCTGTGACAGGGAACAAACATATAAAGAGTTGTTTCCCTCAAAACAAATATGCTCAAATCGCTACTATAATAACCAGTTGGTTCATTTGAATAATTACCTTATCCAATAAATCAAAAACTGCTAGTGGTGGTGGTGGTATCCTCTCATGCGTTGCAAAATGGAATTCTTGAGGTATAGTCACCTGTTTCTTTGCATTACAGAAGATTCCCAATTCTTCTTTGCTCTCAAAGATCTACACAAGGCAACAACTAGAGGGTTACTTCCTCAAGTAAAAATGGTTATTTGTTGCTGTATTATACAATGCAGAATAGAAATGATGGCAAAAGTACCTTTTTATTCAATGGCCTTGCTTTTAGGTGCTTTTTCAAGTTCCTCCTGCTCAAGTTCAATGGAACTTTTGACCTTTGGAGACTTTTCCCTCAAAGATGTTTGAAGCACGGGGGATTTAGGTTCTGTGAGCTGAGGTTTCCTTTCAATATTCTGTTACAGGGAAAAAAGAGAGAAAGGTAAGCGAGCTATTCAAGGTTCCAAATGAAAACGCATCAAATGTATGGGATATAGTTCTCCGAACCTGACAAGGCGCTTCCGTTGAAGCTACTGAAGATGTCTCTGCATTCTTACTTGCTCTAGCCATTGTCTCGAAATGAAATTCCTCAAACGCAATACACTTTTTACTCTGCCAAGAATTGTCCTCATTTTCATCTCATACCAACACACATGCTCAAGCACAATTTACTTGAAACTCTGGTGGCATTGGAGTACTTCTAGGTAATGAAGGTAGTGGTGTAGAAGCTTCAAAAATCTGCACCAGAGAAGAAAACAGAAAACAAGTTAAAGAAAGCTTACCGATAAAAATCATTAACAGTAAAGAACAAAGAAAGATCAGTTTAATACACATAAATCAGATGGTACAAGTATTAGACCTTCTTGTTCAATGGCCTTGCTTTAAACTTTGGAATTTTAGTCATCATTTCTTCCTCAAGCTCTGCAGAGCTCTTCACTCTAACCGGGTGCATTCTCTGTCAGGTTCTTTAGGCCTTATCAATTTGAGCATTGGCATCTGAAAAGTAGCAGCATTATCCTGATTAGTTAGGAGGAATTTAGTGAAAGAAGAAAACAAGGAGGTCTAGGAACCAAATCCTTGTCGAGCCGAAATGATGTTATTCTGTTTATTTACATTTGACAAAGAACTGCCAGAATGTGACAATCTCTGGTACAAGATTGGAATTTGTTCATCATTTCTGCCATTGAAACAAATGGTGCTGCTTGTTCTCGAACATAAACCTTCAAGGAACACACAAAGCAAATTTTAATAGGTGTTCACAATTGTTACTGAAAATATGCGATGGAGGAACTTATCACATAGAAACAAACCTTTATATCCAATTTGTTAAAAAGTTTTCCCATTAGAAGAGTTCAAGTTGGAACTGCCACTGGCAAGACCAAGTTTTGACTTGTGGGGCAAGTTGTGGGGCTTCACAGTGAGAATCTGAGATACAGAGAAGGAAGCAACAAAAATGCAGAACTTAAGATTAAAGTTACAAAGTAACCGTATTAAAAATCAAGCAAGGGAAGAGCGTATAAAAAGCACCTGTCTAGATCTTCCACCGTCCAGTTTCTGGCGTTTGATGGCTTGGCTTTCTAGAGCCAAATGAGGAGTTCCAACATTGTCGGTTTTTGGCTTCAACACTGAAGAGCTCCTGATGGAACTAGCTATCTTTTTAGCTGTCTGATGCTTCTTGTCGCTCAGCAGTTTTTTCTGAGAATTCATCAATGGTTGAGGGGTGCAATCTTCAGTTTCTACTTGCACAGTGGATTGGTTTTCTAGAGCCAAATTAGGAGTTCCAGCATTGCCAGTTTTAGGCTTCAACACTGACGAGTTCCTGATACTACTAGCTATACTTTTAGCTGACAGGTGCTTCTTGTTGCTCACCAGTTTTTTCTGAGCATTCATCAATTTAGGGGGTGCAAGTTTCAGTAACTACTTGCTTTTCTCTCCATCACCGGGAGCATTTAAATGTGATTTTTCAGATAGGGCACTGAAAGTTGAACCAAAGACACGTTAATGAGTAATGACAACCAAAGAACTCATACAGAACTCAGTTACTGTTGATTTTTTTAAAGAACCCTAACAACAAACCTTCCATTTTCTTGAGCACATAGTCCCTATGTTTTCCTTATCGTTATCATCATTACTAATCTGAGAATACATGAAAACTAATCAATACTCAAAACGGATGAGAAACAAAAAGTGCACTAATTACCTTTGCCTCAGAGGGTTTAATTTCTTCCATTACTTTATCAGGCACGAGCTTCGCTTGAGGCTCATCTTCTGAGTTACTGTTAGATGCCGTTGCACTAGATGATTCAGATGCCTGCATCAATAATATATATCATCATGATTGAGGTGAGAGCAGTTGCATATATGGAATCATCGCAAGTCATTTGACATTACACTAGTGGCTTAGTTGGCTGGTAAATGCATATATAAAGTAATTCGAACCTTCTGCATTTGATATTCTTTGCTGAAATTGCAGTGATTCTCCACCTGAAATTATCTACTACCAGTTGAGTACTCAACGTGACAAAAGTTAGATTTGAAACAAAAAATAATTGAATTACTAAAACGGAACAAAAGTGACAGTTGAGTATTAAACGTATAATTTACTCAAATATAATTCGAATGTAATTTGTAAATATAACACTATTTTATGACACAATTAGATAGATATTAAAATTGTTGTATGACAGATCTTCTTGGATCATGTATAGCATATGCATGACAAAGAACACTTTACAATACTAAACTCAGTCCTGTTAAATCTCATGCCTCATTAAACAACAATTAGATTGCTCTAAGATAGGTTTAATTTAATAATCTATGGACCATGACTCTTGCATGTCGCAAATTTTTAGCCAACTCAATTTATAATCCGACATTGTGCAATCGACCACCAACCATAACCTTCGAAACAACAATGCCTCGCCTTATTGCTTGTATCATAATTTTCCTCCCGATCACCGGCTCCGTCGCCGGAAGAAAACCAAACTATTGCTCGAGGGTGACGGACCACTTCTTTCCATGCATAACTTACCTGGTCGGATTTGAACCGAGACCAGCGGACGGTTGTTGCGGCGGCCTTGAAGAACTCAACCAAATCGCGAGGCATAACGGGATGGGGCCGAAGAACATATGCCAGTGCATTGAAGATATGGACTACGTAATGAACGTTCCGTTCATCGCTTCTCGGATTCAGTCTCTTCCCGACGAGTGTCGTACTCACTTCAGTTTCCCGGTTTCCGTTGCCATGAAATGTTCCGGGTAACGCCTCCGTCGTGCTCAGATTAATACGATGCAATTAGGATTTTGATGTATGCTGAGATGAATTATCTGAAAACTACCGTTTAATGTTGATTAAGTTGTAATGAAACTGTGCTTATGAGAATGATGAATCTACTCCATCTTTATATAGGGATATTCCTTGATCGAATCGAAATTTTGAAATATTCGAATTTAATTTAAATATAATTAAATTTATACTCGTCATTCAATTTGATATAGATTTAGAGTAAAAATTTTATATCTATTATGATTTAATTTGAAATAAATATATAACAATTATTTTTATTAAATAAAATAAGAATCTAAATAAAGAAATATAAAGGGTTACTAACTTATTATAATAATTACTGTTAAATACGAAAAGATTAATGATTTAAGGACAATTTTTGTCTTTGTGTAGACCCAATGTATTATTTTTGTTCTTATGATTTTTTCTCAAGTTGGTCTTCGAAATTGTTAACGGTATTTATCTTAGCCCTTGAAGCCCGTTAACTGTTTTGACTAACAAAATTGTAAATCTTCTGTGTCTATGGATTAAGGGATTAAGTTAAAATATTTATTAAACACAATGATTAAAATAAATTCTCAAAATTTTATTATTTATTTCAATGAGATTAAGAGATCGGGTCAAATTTTTAAGAATTTTTCTATCTGATATATTTAGTAAATATTTTAAATATTTTATTATTTATTTTTCAATAAATGTTACATCATCATTAAGTCATGTCAGTAATATTGGATGATCTAAAAATTGTTGAAGTTGGTAAACATCGAAAACTTACGGTTATATTAGTCAAAACGAATTTTAAAGACTAGATGAATATCCTAAACAACTTCGAGGATGACAAAAATAACCTTTAAGTCAAGATTGATTATATTATTATTCTTAGTTTAGATTAAATATATTTCATCTTAAACTTGACATTATTCTTTTTTTAAAAAAAATCGATTTGAATTCGATTTTTTAAATGATTGTATCAAATCAGATCGAGCCAAAATATATCAAGTTCGGATCGAATATCCATTTGTATACGTGTGTATGTCAATGGAGGGGTGACACATGTAGGATAGCTTGATCTGCAAAATTCCAAAGCCATGAGGATGACCCTAAAGGCAACACCTTATTAGGGTTTTCTCAGCAAAGAGCCAACACATTGCAAGGCTGCGCTTTGTGTAGGTGACACATCCCCCTTTGTGCATGCTTATCCCTTAATCATCTTCCTCCACGCATCTCTTCACCCATACCTAACTTCTTTCCAGACTTTTCCACACTTCATTATATAGTTTATAAATATTATTTTTTTATAGTAAATACACAACAATATATATTCGAATATAATTGTTAATCATTTAATATTAATCACACACTCTTTTAATATCTCTATACTCGGATCAAAAATTTCAAAGAATAATAATAATTATTTTACCAAACCACTCTATTTGAACATAAGTATTAATTATTTTAATATTCATGATTATTCTTTTTAATATTATATATGATATGAGTTTACTCCCCCATGGCTCCTATATATGTAAGTCCCCCTCCAAAGTCCTTTGTCCCCATATCACTCAACACTTTATTCTCTTATAATCGATTACCGGCCCCCATGAGCACTGCCTGTGACCCTTCATACCATCATCTCTCCTTGAACATGCCCTTCAACGATATTGAAATCCCTCCGAGGAAACTCCAGCTATGTTCCAACACCGCCGTGAACAAACTTCATGAACAAGACGACTGCGGTGGGGCTGATGATCCCTACGGCGGTGACCATTTCCGCATGTACGAGTTCAAGGTGAGGAAGTGTACTAGGAACCGGAGCCACGATTGGACCGATTGTCCCTTCCTTCATCCTAGAGAGAAGGCACGCCGTCGAGACCCGAGACGGTTCGGGTACGCCTCCACCATCTGCTCCGACTTTCGAAGCGGCGGCGGATGCCCTCGCGGGGACGACTGCGAGTTTGCTCACGGGGTGTTTGAATGCTGGCTCCACCCTACACGATACAGAACCGAAGCTTGCAAAGATGGAAAGAAATGTAAGCGTAAGGTCTGCTTTTTCGCTCACTCTTCACGTGAGCTCCGTCTCTTGCCGGAGCCGCCATTGCCGAAGTACAAAAATCCAGACAACAACAACAACAGCCATTGTTGCTTGTTTTGTCACCCTGTTACCTCGTCCCCCACGAGTACTTTAATGGGCCTGCCTCAGTTTTCAAGATCGCAGTCTCTTTCGCCGCCTCTGTCGCCGTTAAACCAGCAGACATCCGGATTTTCACGGGTCTCGAGGTACAATGATCGTTTAAGTAAGCTTGGGACAGAAATGACGAGCAGTTACGATGATATTTATTTCAACGAGCTGATGAGTTCGTTGGAAACCATGAATCTCTATGATGTTACTTCGCCAATGGCTGCTGCCCGAAATGCAGACATTAATAATCCCTGGCTTGATGTTTCGTCCGGCGGGGAAGATGATTGGCAGCAAAACGGCGCCGTTTGTGACCCTGATCCTGATCTTGGCTGGGTTAATGAGCTGCTCATGTAGAGAATTGAAGGATGATCAACGATGATATGATGATGATGATGATGATGAAGACAACATACACACACATATATGCGTATGTATGTATATGAGATGTTCAAAGTGTATATATTTATGTGTGATTCGGGTTAAAGATTGCCGATTTGATAATTGCTTCAAGCTTTTGATTTGTGTTTGATTCCTTTGTCTGTGAACTTCTCAAGAGATTTGATAAGAATCCTTTATTTTTGTAACATTTAACTTCTGAATTAATTGATGAAGCCAGATCTCCATTTCTCCTTGATAATGGTTATGTATATATATATATATATATATATTTTTTTTTTTGTAATCAGTGGCGGATCCAGAAATAAATTTAAAAATTGGTCTAAAATTTTAATTTTCTTTTTTTTTAAATAATGGGTATATAAAATTTGTAATTTTTTTCCTTAACACATTAAGTTAAATTTAATCACTTTTCTAAAATAATGGGATGCACTTAGGTCCTATGGGTATATATTTATGTATATGCATGTATATATGTTTGCAATGCATATAATTGAAATGCATGTATATGTATGTATATATGTTGATTTACGTGGTCAACCTAATAGCATCAACTAGATTTTTGGGTTAAAAATATATTAGATGATTACGTGGCAAACATGCAAGCATTCTGCAGGGGAATTAACCAGAACCATTTAATGCTTTGTAGTTTGTATAATATCTACAGAAACTTCGATAATGCTTATATTTTTAGAAATTTACCATTTTAAAAAACATAAGTAATTTAATATTTTTTAATCCATTTTAATCCTACATTATATGTAGGATTTTATATTAGAGGGACTTTATGTTAGAGTGTCGAATTTGATTTTATGTTAGATTTTATGTTGGAGTGACGAATTTGAGTTTTTTTAAATTTCATAGGACAAATTTAGATTATAAGAGTGACGAATTTGAATTTTTTTAAATTTGATAAGGTAAATTTAAATTTATAAAAATTTAGGGATGAATTTGAACTTATAAAATTTCGAAAGTAAAAACATATTTTTAATAAGAAATACATAAAAAAATCTAAATTATACAATAGTTTTAAAAACTGCTCCAACTTGTCCCTCAATTTGTCCCTCCTCGATTCATCTCACTCGCCCTCTCGATCTATTTATGTACTTCTCGGTCTGTCTATATACACAAGGACACGATATTATCATACTATGGTAAACTACATATTATCTCTCCTCGGTCCATCCTACCCGTCTCCCTCGGTTTATCTCTGTACACAAAGACATGACATCCATCTCTATACATAAGGACAGGTCTATCTATCTACACAAGAACACGACATTATCATACTATGGTAAATTACATATTGTCTCTCTTCGATCTATCCCACTCGCCTCTTTCGGTCTATCTTTATACACAAAGACACTACATCCATCTCTATATACAAGGACACGACATTATCATACTAAGGAAAATTACACATTAGTCATTGTAATTTAAAATCCAATATTATTAGTCATTACAAATAAATTATAAAAATTAATATTACAACGGAGCCAAATCGGATCACCGATAAGTTCACATAATATATTGACAGTAGAAATATTCATTCTGCCAACGTATGAATAGTGATTATGATTCTACACTTAACACCAAAAATAAATCCTTATCATAAACAAAAAATGGATTTCCTTTTCTTTTCTCCCGTTAGGAAATTAAAAAAAATCACATATTATCTTTAACCGACTATCGATACTAAACCTATCAACTGTAATTTTTCATGTAAATCAAAAGGAGTAAACGGTCTATAGTTATTGTCATTTGAATATTATCATCAACCGTTATATTTATAATAATGTATAATTTTTATAGTGTTTTATAATTTATTTATAATATTTATATGAAATAGAACTAAAAGTTGAAACATTATCGAATTGTGTACATGGGTACCGAATGGTGAGGTTTTCACAACAATGGTGTGTGGGGTTAGGTTGTAAACGAGTTGAATTTTCAAGCTCGACCCAAACTTGAAAATATGAATTGAAGCTCGTCAAAGCTCGAAATGAAAAAAATCTTAAATTTAACTCAATTGAAACATTAAACTTGAACCTTAAATACATGAAAATCATATATTACATTTTTTAGAAAAAATCAACACATAAATATTAATATCATTAATATTATTTTAAAAAAATAAAATCTTAATATATTATATTTTCGAGTTGCTCGCAAGCTTTTCGAGTTGAGTATCAAATAGTTTGTTTGGCTCGTTAAGAACTTAAGTCGAGCTCAAACACAAACTCGAGTATTTATCGAGCTTTGATCGAGTTGATTTTTAATAACTCACGATCTGTCTAGTCTCATTTATTACGAGGTGGGTTAGGAAAAAAAACCCCATCGCCCATGCTAAAATGACCTTAGCTAGGGGAGGAGCTCTGCCTTGAGTCCCCACCTACTCTTACCTTTTATTTTGTTGGATCACCATTTTGCATTTTTTATTCATTATTTGTGATATCTGGGTGTCCTCTATGGACCCCAAACGCCCATACTTTTACACCTTGATGACTCATTGGCCCTCATAGTCTAGCAAGGTATGGTGCCAACACCGTCAAATGGATTGGCCATTTTGCATCATACATTTGTAATTATAGACATTGCATCATATGCTCATTATTTTATTCATTTATCTGTTTTAGTTCACCGTATTCAAAAACGAATTTGAATGAAAAATTTTCTTTTGAAATTAGACCACGACTTGATTTATACATATTATCTTACAAATGACCGATTGATTAAGTTATTCATCTTTATTCTCTCACATTCTCATAGATTACGAGGTTTAGACTTACTAAGAGCATTCTTCTCCTCCTCCCCATTAACATCAGACATCCTCAAATTATGACATGAATTTCAATTGATCATCAAATCTTAAAATGTTCTAATTAAATCCTCAAGTATCTATCAGTCAAACCATTAATTGAGTGCTATTAAATGCTCGCTAAATCTCACCTATAACATAGTTAAAGTAATGATCAAATTATGCACATATTATTGCATAAACCTATAAGAGCAAAATAAATCAAAATATCACTAAATTATATCCATATATCATTTTGAATATTAAACTTTTAAATGTTATAAAATAATCGGTTCATAATAATAATCCGAAGCTTATATTCTATTTCCCTCCCTTAAATTTATAATTAGGTTTGCAAACAAACACAGACAAGCGTTTAACTTCGAACGAACAAATAAACGAATGAAATTTCTTATTCGTATTCATTCATTAAGAAATTAAACTTGTTTATGTTCATTTATATTCATTCGTTTAAAATATAAACGAACGCAAATGAACGAACGTAAATCAATGGAAATCAATATAAATGAACAAACATAAATTTATTTGAGTTTATATTTGAGAAGAGTTTTTTTTTTCAAATAATTTTAGGATTTATATTTTCTTTAATTGATTTAAATATTTTTTTATTTGAGTTTAAAAATATTAACGAGTTTAATTAAAATTTATTAAGTTTTAATATTGGTCTGAAAAGCATAAACGAATAAACATATATGAACAAACAATTATTATTCATGTTCATTCATTTAATTAAACAAACATAAAATATTGTTCATGTTGTTTTAATAAATAAACAAGCATAAATGAACTTCTCGCCGAACGGTTCAGTAACAATTTACTGAACGTTCGATTCGTATCCAGGCCTATTTGTAATGATAATAGAAAAAATATGAATTTTTCTCATGAGCAGATGAAATTAAGAAGATAATTTCACGTACTACACCCTTCGGGTTTTTATGTCTATTCGTTCAATGTAAACTTTAGGATGAAAAAAAAACGAAGTTAAAAAAGAAAAGTCTAAATGAGGGTTAAAACTACACAAATCAAAAAGCAACCACCAAATTCTTGCCTTCTTTTAACTTTTAACTATCCTCTCTATACTCCGGATTCTCTTTCAAAATAACATGCCCCTCCAGTATGGGTGACAGCGGGATATACCTGCCAAAAACGGGAGAGATCGTTAGCAAAGTCCGACATCTCGTATAAATCACGCAACATTCGATGTGGCTCATCGATGAGGTAACTTACTTTTCGGTAGCCAGCTCTGCTCTATCACCGGCAGCAAGAAGAACTGGGGTGGAATGGGTTTGGAAGCCAGTGATGGTCTTGGGTCGACCAGCTTGCCCAACAACATCAACAGCTTGACCCACACGGACTGGGACCGATAGAGGTTTGAGGTTTTCGTCAACGGTCATAAACATCCTTGGCTGTAAAGAACACAATATTCCACGATAATGAGAAGAAGAAAAATGAGTTGACAAACACATGGAGCGGGAAAGTAAGTAGTACGACCAAAACCGATTACTGACCTGCATTGCCAAAACAATGAAGTAGAGAATATAATGGTATTTCCCCAATACCATAGCTTTCATATCGAGACATGCATGCAGCATTGTAACCAAACCAGCAAGTGCAGTCCTGGAATGAGAAACAAAAAAAAGATAATTTTTTTGTAAGGGGAACCAAGATGGAGAACCGTGTACATGATTTTGCGATTTTCGTTTTCTACTTTGGTGGATGTTTATGTGGGAAGAAACACTTACGGTGATAGCAAAAAGCGGTCGGAATGATATGGATTAAGAGTCAACAGACCCTTCCCCAAATGTACTAAACCTTGAGCAATTCGCACCTGGACAAGCAATCCAACCTTGGTTGTCTCACAAAGCACATGGTATCATGAAACGAACTATAAAGACAGGCACAAGAATACATACACAGAATAGAAGGCTAGCATCTTTGTAGTAATAACTTGAAAGATTGCGAAGCATGCTAGCTATGCGAGCATTATTTGTTCCAGCACCTATTAAACCCAAGGAGATAACCGCAGCCTGTAGCATCAGTACAAACAATTGAGTCAAGGTGATGGGGAAAAAAACAACACCAAAAAAACCCCTTTATTCGAATCATCTTACCATTGCAACTTCTGAATCTGAATCATGACTCAGCCTGCTTAAAGTGTCCATCACATTAACCTGATAACATATATGTGAAGCAAATGAGATAACAGGAAAGATATAAAAGGTATTGCAAACCTCATTCCGCAGCTTCATCAACTAATATTCCTTGATCTTAAAACCTTGGTTCAAGAACAGGGTAATGTAGATAGAGAAGAAAAGAGTCCATATTAAGTCTAGTCGGCTTATCGATTTCAGTTCAATATGTCCTATAGATCAATAAAATGCTGTAGCTCATTGGCTATGATGAAAAGGTGGTGCCTTTAAATCCTCAACCTGAAAGTTCTCTCGAAATGATCAAACTATGTCGTTCAGTGACATTTAATGGGATTGATTTACCTTTGGGTTTGATATGCAAAGAAGACCAAGAGCCAAGGGAACTGCCCGCCGGATATTCTGCTCACCATACTGCAAAAGATGCTCTAACGAACGAATTGACATCTCAAGACCCAATTCTTCAGCCATTGCTACCATGGCAATTCCAAGCACAGCTGGACCCTGGTGGGTTTCACCCTTTTCAAGATGCTGAGCACAATGACCGAGAAGGTTTTGGACCTGCATATGAAAAGGTTAAGCTAATATTCATGTCAACTCGAATTTGAAGAGCAAGTTAATGAATGAACTTGCCTTTAGAACATTCCCAGTTCCAGCGTAGGCACAAGAAAGTAGTGTCATGTCACAATATTTTCTTATTTTTTCATTAAACGTTTTTGAGACCTCTGCAGTGGCCTCCACGCTTTCCTGTTAAGAATGAAAGTGTTTACAAACAAGTCAGGATGAAACCTCGCAAAATTGCATATATCAAACTTTTTCTCAAGCTGAATTAAAACATAAACAATCTACTACCAAAAGAACATTTAATCAACTATATTCGAAAAGCCAAAAAAATGTTATTTACCTGCTTTCCCAGGTATAAAAGGCCAAGAGCAAGAGGCAGAAGACGAGTGAGGGGCTCACCCAATTCTGACTCACTTCGGTCCATTAAAGCAAATATTATAGCCTGTGCAACTTCCTCATTGCAGGAACCCACATATATCAAACCCAAGGAAATTGCAGTAAAAGCAATTACATCAAGAGGCGCTTTTGCATCATTAAGTATGGGAGTCAAGCTACTACAGATCTGTCAATTAACAATGGTCAACTTCCAGAATAGCTAAATATGATCCAAAGCCGGATTGCAAAAGAAAATTAGAGAAGTTCTTAGAAACTATAAGGACCAAAACATTAAGTGGATTCAATTAAAAGATAGCAAATGTAAAAAGTATTCATCACATTGAATATAACTGCCATGCAATGAACTACAATTTCACAAGAGAAAGAGAGAGATGTACACCTGCTCATTTTGAGCACCGGCATATGCAATTCCCAAACCCATAATTGCACCAATTCGGACCGAAGAATCTTCTTTACTTATGTATTCACTCAAAAGAGCCAGTGCCTGATAAAAGAAACAAGACAGACATTTAGAAAACATTATACACTGTGCATGAAACATGAAATGCAGAGAAGAAAAGAAACTTACAGGATCACAATCGTTCTTAACACCACAGTTGACGATCCCAACCCCTAGTAATGCTCCAGCAATCACATGGTTATCATTGCTATGGAAATACTTGTCAATCTGAGCAAGCCCAGAGTCTACATCCCACAATAGAATCATACCCTGTTACGGGGAAGGTGAATATATATTTAAAATAGATTCCAAATAGAAACTGAATACCAACTTATGCAAACACACATTGAAGCAAAATTTAATAGGCTAACCATACCAGACTTGCTGCAGCACTGGTCTTCCCATGTTCTTTGTTTTTGAAAAGCCAGTTTCCAGTTGAACCACCAATTGAAGAGTCTGCTGGCGCCGTCATTAACTTATCCTGGCCAAAGCCCACATTAACAAATGCATTGACAAATGTAGCAGCCAAGTTTTGTCTAGCTGAGTCAACACTCGCACCAGCACTAGCACGGCCATCAAGCAAGTGAGCCTGGCAAATGAAGAAAATTATCGAACATGGATAATGTCAAAAAGAAGCTCGCTATAAAAACTGAGATGAATTTAAGCACTTCACATCCACTTAGGAAAGGGGAAAAATAAATTGGGAGAGGTGTTCCATCCAGACACTACACTATTGATACAGCACCAGGTCTAAAATACAAACTCAAAATATCTGGCAAGTTTCAAAGTCCAAACCTTATAGATATCTTCCGGAGATTTAGGCTCCATAACCTCGATATCACGAGCAAGAGTGAGATAACTTTCACTTAATTTAGTATTGTTGATGATATCTTGCAAAGCTTCTCTGCCGTCGTCATCTGCAACCATCTCATCATCAAGCTCAAAAGTAATGCCCTGCAAAAAATAAATAAATAATGCAAAAAATGTCATATGAATCAAACACATGCACATTCACTCCCATGAATACATGATACACAAACTAACAAGCCTAGAGATATTGAAGGCTATCAATACCCGATTTTGACTATGAAATGGCATATTTGGCAACAAATAGTTACAACAGCGATATGGCAAAGCAAGCAGTGTACTTACATGCCGAGCAAGAATATAGCAAAACTGCATCTTCTTTAGCTGATCATCACAAGACATAAACACCTGTCTCACATGCTGCAAGAGCAAACAATAAATTATTAGAGAATACATAATTCAATTCAATACTGACATCCTAAGACAAAGTTTCCCAACAATGCTGCATGGCATGAAAAGAGAGGAAGATAATAGAAAACAAACCTGCATGTTGTCAAGGGACAGTGCAATTTGAAGTGCACTTGCGAATTCCTCAAATTTCAGATAAATCGTGTATGCAATATCCAATACTAACATGTCATCAGGTCCAGGAAGGTATCTGCAAAAGTTTGCATCATGGAATGTTATCATAGGGGAGAGCAAGGGAACTCAACATCCTTTGTCATGGGAACAATCATCAAACATTTAATTGTAAATTTCAGTTCAGCAATTTTAGACTACAAATTTCAATGCATTATTGTTTGCGCTAAACAAGTAGCCCAAAGCTTTTAAACGACATACCTAGCAGCACTGGTGAGGTATAGACAAGTTCTCTTGAAATTTGTTTTATCAACATGCTCAACTAAAAGATCAAGATCCTCAACCTGCAGTTAGGCGAAAAACACATGTTTCAAGCTCGATAACAAGAGAAGGGAATTCAAATAGAAACTTTAAGAGATAAAATGTTGTCGTACCTCCATCAAGAGATCAACAGCTTCAGGTTCAGCATTGTGCTGCATCAAAAGTACAGAAGTTTCAGAAACAGGAAACCAACGTAATTTTTTAAAAGAAAATTTCTGCAAAAAATCAATTGCGTGTTATGCTACATATGACAAGGAGAGAGTTATACCTTCATGTGAAAAGAAACAATTTGTTGCACAAGCTCCATCATATCTTCAATTGGAGCCTCTTCACTCTGTATTAGCAACAAAAGAAATACAATTCAAAACCAGATAAACTTACTCAGTTATCACCATTACAGAGAACTCTCAGGTGCTGAACTCAGAGAAACTATTATGTCTAAAGGTTCCTTACGACTTCTAACCTGTCGCTTGATATACTCTTGTGAAATTTCTCCTGCCAAGTTCCTAACAACAAATGATAAAGTGAGCACCAACCAAATAGTGGAACTTGAAACTAAAGTACCAACAGAAAAAAATTAAGGCATGATCATAATCTAAAATTTTTCACAAGCTTGACCAGATATAGCTAATGAAGAACAGGTAATATAAAATTTCCAGGAAAATATTATATGAATAAATCAGTATGTTATCACTTCGGACAACGCTCACCTCACATATTCATGACCCCATGAACCAATGTCACCTTCTGAACCCAACAATCTGTACTTCAAACTCTCCTGTAGGATTATCAAATCAAAACTAGAGCTAAAAACAACAGGGGATAAAAAATAGAAATAAACAAAATATGTGAAATTTCACACTTAAGACTTAAGAGTGTTCCAGAAAATCAAAAACTTGAAAGTTACCCGCTCGCCCTCTGCAGACATGGTCAGTGCCAACACTGAAAGGATATCCGCCAGGTATTTCTGCAAACAAGTTAAAATAATTTAGTGATGCAGAAAATAAGCAGAAAATGAAATATCTTGTAATAAAATACTTTTAAGTAAACTGAAAATCCTGATTTTTTAAATAATGGCTAATTGTAATCAGAATGATTGTATGCTTCTGCCTAAACCTAATTAATAAGCAGTAACCTAAATAACCCAACATTTTATATAGATTAATATTCATCCAAAATTATTTAGAAAAAAAAAAATTCACAGCACCCCTATGGAAATAATGCCTCCATCTAAACCATCCTTCCCTGCACTGCTTATAGCCCAAATTGACAATACTAAAAAAAAGATGTAATGGAAACGAATCAAAGCAAAACAACTAACACCTTCAAATCGGAATTCGGCATTGTCTCATAAAAAGATTTCAGGGTTTCATAATGAGGACGGAGAAACTTCAATGGCTTGGGAACAGAAGTCATGGAGCTCGTCGAGGTGCGGATTTCATGCCTACAAAGAATATTAAATCAAACCATAAAAAATTAAGCTGAATTCAAGCATTGAAACTAAACCCATCAATGGATACTCCCACTAACTGTGAAACCAACTAACAAACCCTAATTCGATTCACTCACCTCATGCTCTCAAGAGCTACTTTCTGTAGTCCGGGATCAGAATCCTGAACTCTCTCTACGTATAACTCCAATTGCTGTTTCAAAGCCAAATCCTCCTCCGACTGCGTATATAAGGGGGAAAATAAACTAATTTAGAAAACGAATCAAAATTTCCAACAAAAACCCAAATCCAGAACGGCGACTCACCAGATCCTCCTCCTCTTTCTTCTTAGGATCCTTGGCCGGAGCCTTCGGCTGGGAAGTCCCGGCGTCTTTCTTCGGATCTGACATCGTAATTAGGTTGCTTATTGGGTTTTACTTTAGGGATTATTGGGGGGAGAATGCTATGAAGAAAAGAACAACAAATAGGATTTGTTATCTTTGAATTAATTTCTCCCCAAGCAATCCAGTGTCTCCTTCTCATTAAACAAAAGCTGAAAAAGTTTGGGTACTTGGAGCAGGCCCAACCGGACATATGGGTTAACTGGCTTATCATTTTAAAGCCCATTTAAAATATAGGGTAAATTACGCATTTAGTATTTAAGCTATCAGTTTTGATTTGTTTTACTACCTAAACTTTTAGCTTTTTCAAAACCATACCTAAATTTTAGTATTTGTTTCATTGTAGTACTTTTTTTCAAAATTTAATGTTAAGTTTTGAAAGAAATAAAAATTTTAGGCACAAAAACGGACCAAGACTTATAGTTTAGGTATTAAACGCAAAGTTAAAAGTTTAGGTACTAATATGGACCAAAATTTATAGTTTAAATATTGAATACATAGTTTATTCTAAAATATATGGATCGAAACATTGGATTAGTTTCGGCTCAAATAATTTGTTACTAAAAAGATGCAAACCAGCTACTTAAGTTCTGCTCGATAATTTCGATTTCAAATTAAGAATAAGAAACCTAAGTTATTGAATAAATCAAATTCAAATATGTTGAAGGAGCTCATTTCAAAAATATGAAGTAGGTGCATATGATATCAAGTGGAGCATGAAAATCAAGTTTATATTTATCAGATAAAAATGGTTTAATCAAGTAATTTTAAATCCCAAAATTATACATGAACACGTTCGACTAAATAAGTATAATAAAATGTATGCCAAAGAAATGACCATACAGCTCAGTTGGTAGAGCACAAGGTTCTTAACCTTGAGGTCGTGAGATCGAGTCCCACGGAGGGCATTTCATAATTCAGAGGTCTCTTACGGAAACTGCTCTCAACCTGGTGTTGGAGATAGCCTACTATCTTACATCCCTCTTACTCTATATATATGGGGAAAAGAGACAACCATTTTTTTAAAATGTATGCCAAAAAATTAAGCCGACAACTAAATTGACATCATTAATCTTGACCTTTTTAAATTATATAATCTTTATAAAATAGAGTAAGGTATATGAGTGGTTCACTGACTATACGGTACTATTTTATTAAGTTCTTAACTGCAAAATATCCTCCAACCATATAATGTTATTTAGGTTAATGTTTCGACCATTAAAAAATATAAAATGATTATTTGACTATTTATTATGTTTCAAATTTATCATTTTTCGTTAAAAAAATTGGTAGTATCATGAACTGAACGTTCATATGATGATTGAGATACGATAATAGTTTGAGATTTTAAAATCAGATTTTATCATATCAAAGTCTGTAGATTAACGTTTAACTCGTAATACTGTTAATTTTTAACGAAAATGATTAATTTAGATGTGACATGAACGATGAAAAATATAAATAATTGTGGATAAGACTTAACAATAATGAAGGTCACAAGGTCAACTTTGGTAGCCGAAAACGTTGGATTTTACGATAGTATCAATGAGGTCCCCTTTGCCCTTTGTGGTTATCCCCATGTCTCCTTTCGTTTTCGTTCCTTCATAGTTTCTGTTTTCGCCCAGCTCCCCCTTTATACATGTTTACGGTCCACTCGGGTTGAATTTTAATTTATTTTTAATATATATTATTCATTTTTATTTATCTAACATATTTAAAGAATTATATTGCACGAATCAAACGGTTTTAATTGTTAAAGGGATGATTTTTATCTTTAGAGAATTTAAGTTTAAGCATTAGTGATTATATGATATTTGAACCTTAATTGTTAAATGATTGAGAGTCTTTAGATCATATACTATCACTTGTAATCAATTTATAAATTAATTAAAAAATTATATCATTAAGAATATTACTATTCATTATTAATTTTTTAAATAATTTATCAAGCAAAACCTTAGTTAATTAAAATTAGGGTAAAATACATATTCATTATATAAACTATCAATTTTGGTATATTTTAGTATCTAAACTTTTATTTTTTTTAAATTATACCTAAAGTTTAGTTTTTGTTTCTTTTCAGTACCATTGTTCAAAATTTAACGTTAAATTTTGAACAAATTGAAATTTAGGTATTAAAACGGACCAAAACTAATAGTTTATGCATTAAATGAGTTAAGTTTTTAACGGTGAGATACTAAAATGAAACAAAAACTAAACGTTAGGAATAGTTTTGAAAAAAATAAAAGTTTAGGTACTAAAACGGATCAAACCAATAGTTTAGATACTAGATGTGTAGCTTACCCTTAAAATTAATCAATTTATCTAAATTAACATTATATTTTTTTATAGTAACAAAAAATAATATTTGAATGATTTTTAGAAATAAATGTCCTCAAGGATCATTATTCTTGTGGATAACCAATGAAGATTTCATATCAAATATAAATCCAAATAAATAATCTCATTCATAATATCATTACAAAAGATGGTTTTCATTACCGGACATGCATCGGCAACCTTAATTAATATAGCTGTCCTCGCAAGGGAACAAAACAACAACCAAGTTGCACCGCAACTTCAGCCGGAAAAAGAAACGAGGGATTAGATTTTTACGTTAATTTAACGTCGAGTAATGTCGTCGGGTTTTAGGGTTTTCGGCCATCGGCGGAGTAGTAAGCGGGTCAGGCATAAGAGGGCGGTATCTTGGGGACTCCTTGACGCTGCAGCTCAGCTAAAACACCATCGGTTGAGGGCGGTTTTAGCCCGATCGGAAGCGGCAGTGACGGTTTCGATAAAACGTCTCCGATGGCTACATCGATGCTCTCTTTCGTCTGCTTCACAACGTTAGCATGTATAAATATAAAGATTATTGCATCTTATAATTAAAAAAAAAAAAATCTAGCTCAAACTAACCGGATGAAAGTCGAGGCGAGGGTGGCGACCTAATTGTCCGGCGGGGGCGCCGATGTCGGTGTCTGATTTGTACATTGCATGGTGGGGAGGAATGCCCGGAACTGGTACTGCACCATATATCTGCATGTAAATTAAGCACCGAAACTCACTGAATTAATAACATAATCATTTAATTATGATTTAATGTAATATACACGTGTGTGTGTATTAATACAAACAAGAATGAAAAGCAGTAATGAGTGATTATTGGTTTACCGTTGGCGCCGCCGTCAGTGGCTGTGGAAAGCAAGGTGTTCCCGGGACTTGTCCATTTGGAACCTAATGAATAAAAAACCACCACTTTTAGAAGCCAAAACTTGTATATATTTGTAATTTGTACTTGTAAAAAGGGCTTACACAGTGGTGGTTCCAGAAACCGGGGTCTGCCGGTGGCGGAGGGCCCCAAATTGGCTGTGGTGGCGGTGGTGGGGACGTTGTGTGTGGCGCTAGATGTTTTGGCCATAAGTGCATTAAAGATCGATCCATGGTGGGATGACCCCATACATGCAAAGGCCTAAAATGGTGGTTTTGGTGGTGCATGGGCGGAAAACCCATCGTAGGTGGAAGGTAAAGGTTCACATCTCGCTTGGCTCCTTCACTCGCCGGCGTAGCTCCGCCGTAGACTTGCCTCCTGTGGATCCAACTTGCGGCCTCCGCCTCACGAGCTAGTAAATGCTTCCGATGAGATCTATATTTCTGAAAAATTTAACAATGAATTCTTAAAAATTTGATCAATGAAAATGCATGAAAAGAAAAACAAAATTTGACAAATTTACTTGGAGATGGCTGGCAATGTTATGGCGAGTGAGACAGTCGATCCCCATAATCTCTAAAATTCTCGAAGGCACCGCCTTATTGACCCCGAGCTGCTCCACCGCTTGCACGAATCTCCGGTGAAGCTCCGGCGTCCAGTCCACCTTCAAACAATTAAAGAGACAATTAGTCCATGAAATATGTATTTTCTCATACATCAAAACGAATCCGATTTAGTTTGACTCTAAATTTAATTAAAATTTAAATGACAATTCTACATGGAAATAAAAAATCTAAGTTGAAGTATCATTTACCTTCACTTTTCGAGTGCCTTGATTGTTGTCGTTATTCTTTGCTTCCGATGATGATTTTTTGGAAGGTGCTTTAACTACTTTAGGGTTCTCTCTTTTGTTAATATTCTCGTTGTTATTCTCCTTGTTCGAACTCGAAACTTTATTTTCTTCTTCTTTCTTTCGGTTACCGTCTTCAGCAGTTTTTCTTACCATGTTCATCTCCGGTTCCTCGCCGCTGCTACCGGCAGGGAATTCGGTAAGCACTTCGGGGTCCATCTCCAAGTCTGGCAACACGTCGCCTTCGACGTCGATGCCGATAAAAAGATCTTCAAAATCGATACTGTCGAGTAAGTTCCCGTCGGCGAAATCCGGCAACTCGTCGGAACTGATAGTAAAACTCGCCATCTCTCCTTTGCTCTCATCTTTGCTTGTGTTCCTCAAAGGCGACACAGCCGGCATTAATTCAATGTTTTCTCTTCCCGGCTGGAAAGACTGAACAAAAAACTGCAAATGAAAGAAAATATCAAACCCAGAATATTTATATTTTATTGCATGAAAACTGGTGTAGACTATGAGGTTAAGTCAATCAAAGTGTCAGAAAAATGGGATTTTTTTAAAAATTCTTTCCGGTTAGCTGTTGAACGGAGATGGAGAGAAGAAGGAAGTCGATAAATTTCATAGGTTGGTGTGGGGCTTATTGGCTGTTTGTTTACCGTGAAAATCAGGAAAATGAATGAGGAAAAGATGAGATATACACCACAAGTTGGAGTGAGATCTCTTTGAATTTGTTTGTTTTTTATATATTGTTTTTGTTCTTATGTGGAATATTTGCTTTAACGCTTCCAATTACTCATTTTCTATCATTGGTTTTATTATATTATAATATATATATATATATGGATAGAAATTAGTTAGTTTTATTAAAAATAAAATAATATCTAATATTATAATAAAGATTTACAAACATAATCGTACAATTAAACTAAATTATAATTAGGATATTTTCTTGTAATCATTGACACAAGAAACAAAGAAAGAAAATATTAAAAATCTAACTAAAATACTCGAACAAAATAAAGATACGAACAAATCTAACTGTATTGACAAACGAACCACAAAAGAGAATGAAGTTATTGATAGACCACCGACAAATCATAAATAAGAGTCAAGCTTCGTGAGAAAACTATCCATTAACGCAAAACACATATCCAAATATATCTGAAGGCCCAAAGCAAGGAAAATCAACATGATAATAAATAAGTATTATCTTTATCAGTCATGGTGATGTCAAATCTAACCTGCGAAAATAGATAAATGAAAATAACATCTAAACGATCGAAAACTACCAAAAGACAGAGAAAAACGTGCCATAAAAACATATATAAATGTATTATAAAGACAAAATTATTCTTATAAAAAAACTAAAAAATAAAGTGAAAAGACAATCGACGGTCAATAATCAGTACCAAAATTAGTACCACTACTAACTAAATAAAATTAAAAAGATAAATTGATTTGATTTTTAAAATATAACACAATTTGTAAAGATACAAAAAGAAGAGGAGTAAGAGAGAGAACGGCTAGGGTTTATCACTTCAGATTATTTAGTAAACAGACATAAGGCCTTGTTATATTATATTTTAAAGATATTACTCTTAAAATTATAATTATGATCAATAAAATTTGAATAATTATAATAATTCTCAAATCTATTGTTTGTCGTTATGTCAATATTTGATGATTAATTGTGATCTTCGATGATTTCATTATTTAATTAAATTGTATTTATATTTTAAAAATAAACAATCAAAATATTATTGAAAAAATAAATTGAAGGGGTAAAAGTGGATTACTCTTCCATTGAGATTAAAAAAATGGGATGCAATTGGTCATTGTTTTTTTAATAAAAAAACATGGGTCAATTATATTAAGATTATTTTAAAGTAGTGTCTATTTTAAATATCGTCAATCATTTCATGATTAGCGTTCAATTGGTCTTGTTATAGTTGTTGGTGTTTAAATTCGTGACTTCAAAGAATAACAATTATTTTTTAATCACTGAGATACTCGTATTAATATTTTTAATTAAATTAATGCGACTTAATTCGATAATATATAATATATTTTGGTAATTCAAAATATCTAAGGGTTGGTCTTTGGTCAGTCGCTTTTCTTCTATAAAATAGCGAAGAAAAGTACAATTATAATTTAGCTTCATAAATCTCCAAGAAAAAAAGTTGTATATAATAATGGAAATGAAATATTAAATTAGCATTCGTGTTAAAAATTATAATTTAGTTTATTTTTAAAAAATATTACATTATTCGTTTGATAAATAATTAAATTTAAGAGAAAAGCACATTTATATGTTTTCTAAGATTTTTATTCGTGCACTTATAAATAATGTTTTTTTTTGTTACAAAAAAATAAGGTAAGGGGTGAGTCTCGGGCAAGGACATACCTAAGACTCAATTGAGATTTACATGAAAATTTATAGATTATCCGTCAAGAATGAAGGTAGTAGAATTAAATCTCAATCACTTATACCGACCCTTGTTAGCATCGAAACTTATAAATAATGTTTGTATGGGCATATATTTACATATATTATTTATATGAATAGAACATTGAATATGACGATTATGTTATTAATTTTTTTAATATTTACATATTAATTTTTCAATTTATGATTTATATTTGTGATTGTCTCAAAATGTAGTATTTTCAATATTTATATATAAATTTTTTAATTAAAGATATGATATACCTTATTAATATATCTAATAATTATTAAAAAAATTGTAGTTATAGAAAATTACAGGAACGGATAAAACTATTTTAATTTTACATAAATGTAAATAGGGTAAAGTATATAAATATTTCCTAAACTTTTAGTGTACTTATATTTTGGTCACTTAACTTTTGAAACATGCAATACAATCATTGAACTTTTAGTTCGTTTTTAGTAAGGCCCCTGCCGTTACTTCCCGTTAGTTTTTACTGACGTGGTACTTAACTCCCATTAAACCCCCTTCTTCTTCTTCCCTCATTCCAATTCATCCCACCTCCGGTCAGCGGTGACTCACACTGCCATCACCATCGTCACACCCCGACCACACCCTGACCCTCAATTCACATTCATCGTCCACCATTCGTCCCAAATCGCGAGAATACCCCAACACATCTTTTTTGTGTTTAGCCAACGACGGACAGAGAAGGGACGACGAGGAGGAGGCACGACCGATTGGGTTTTGATTGAAACGATGTGATGACTTTAACGTTGGTAGCAATGTGGCAAGTGGACGACCCAATCGGTCGAAAAATGATTAAAAAAGGGGTTGGAGCTTTTCGAATGAGATTCGAGGCCCTCTCTAAGGTGAACGGAGGTGAGTCTTAACAAGTGACTAGTGGGTTTTAGTCGGAATGGGGCGACACTCCTACTGGTACCGGTAGTGACGATCACCGATGACTGAAGACGGAGATCAGGGATGGGTGTTCAAATAATATTCTCGTGATTTGGGACGAACGATAGACAGTGAGTATGAATCGAGGGTCAGGGTGTGGTCAAGAGGCAACACCGATGACGATGGTGGTGATAGCGTGAGCCACCGTTAACCGGAGGTGGGGTGAATAGGAATGAGAGAAAAAGAAGAAGGAAAGGGTTTAATGGGAGTTAAGTGCCATGTCAGCAAAAAACTAACGAGAGATAACGACGGTGCCCTTACTGAAAACGAACTTAAAGTTCGATGATTGTATTACAAGTTTCAAAAGTTAGGTGATCAAAATGTAAGCACCCTAAAAGTTTAGGGACTATTTGTATACTTTACCCATGTAAATAAACGGCTCAAAATATAAAATCGTGTGAAAATAACGACCACAAATTAAAGATATTCTACAAATTGGTTGAGACGTGTACCTCCTTTTCTAGTGTTTTGTCCCTGTCGTTTTGTCGTATTGCTGACTGTCGTTTCGGCTTGCAGTCGGTGTGCTTTCTTTTTCTTAAAACAGTAACCATAAGAATTAAAAATTATTTCTATAGGAGAAATAATTTATTAGAAAAAGTACATTTTCATCACTAATATTTATAAATAATAGTATCATATCATTATCACATGTTGAAATTATTTATTAAAGAAATTATAATATTGTGAAAATGAAAAGGATCACAGTTGGGCTTCTGATTGGAGGAGATGAAGAAAAAATGAGGGAAAGTTAAGGACTTGGGAAGGATGAGCTTGGAAAAATAAGAAAAATGGTGAGTTGAAGAAGAAAACGAAGATAAGATAAAGGACACTCAAAATGGTCTCACGTGATAAAATCACATAATAGGGTATGGGAGACTGAGAATAACAAAATCCCAGAAATTTACAGTGAGATATTCATATGCTGGGTCATCAATTGTTGTTATATTCTTCAATTCTGATTTCTCCAGCTGCTCTTGGGATTGGGTTTCTGTCTGGAGATTAGTAGAGTTGGATCATCTCCTTGTTTAATCTCATTGGAACAATGGGTCATGGCTGAGAGCTGAGATTCTTCATTTTCTGCAACAATGGTTGATGCAGAGTTTGTGCTTTAAAAGACCGAGCTTTGACTGTTCATGCTACAACCCATCTGCAAGAGTAATTCGTCCAGAAAAAAAAAAGGTTAAGAGAGGTCAGTACCTAAAATGTTAGAATGTGTCGTTCTTCATGATAGAAAGCTATTATCATCTTGTTCAGGAGGATAATATGTATTCATAAATAAAAAAAACTATGAAATTGAGCAATGTCTAAAATGGTTTCACACCTGTGATTTAAGTGTGGAGAAATCAAAACCAAATTTTGCAGCTTTACCATCAATCTACTTTTTTCGGAATGAGATGTTCATCATCAATTCGAACGCAAGTTATGTGGGAAATCTTGGACCATTCTGGTCCTTTAACTCTCCTGCACTCTTCTTTTAACAGTGGACATCTCTCAATATATAACCGCCCAAGCGAGAGAAGCATGTGTTTCTCCGGAAGAGATGTGAGCTTTGGACAATCTGTGATCTCCAATTCTTCGAGAGAGGTGAGGTGTTGAAAGCCCTTGGTGCACATGAATTCCAGATTATCGAAATTCGAAATCCGGATAGAGGTGAGCGAAGGAGGCAGCCTCATCCCTATACTTTCTTCTGGAAAGGACAGCACATTTGAGCATTCTTCACCACTTATTACGAGTCGCTGAAGAGAGGTAAGTCTATGGATTCCCCATTCAACAAGTGAGCTATAGATTTCGGGTGCATTAAAGATTCGGAGTGATGTCAGGTTGGTAGGGAAACCCTCTTCTGAAAAGGATCTGTCAGCCCCACAGTGGGACACCATTAGCTCCTTAAGGGAGGTGCAGTTGCTGATGCACTTTGGAAGGGCTACAATGTTTTCACATTTGAAAACTGTGAAATCTATGAGATTTGTGGTAGGCAAACCAATTTCGTCGAAACAAGCCACCAGATTTGAACAATCAAACAAAGAAATCTCCTGGAGATGACTGAGCTTGTCTATTCCTCGCGGTAAAGATTTAATATTTCCAACATCATCCATATGAATCCTTTCGAGATCAGTGGTTTCATGGAAATCTTCGGCTATGCATTCCAGCACCGGACACTGAAAAATATGCAGCTTCTTAAGCATTACGGGTAACTTGGAATTTAAAAATAAGCTTCTCAACTCTGGGCAGCAGAGAACATGGAGAAGTTGAAGCCGATTGCATATATCACCCCTTGATGATAACCATTTTAGAGACTGGCAGCAATCAACGTTCAAGACCTCAAGAAGATAAGTATTACTACTCATACTCTCATCTAACAAGTATTGCAAATTCTCACAACCCTGAACCGTAAGCTCTTTTAGAGCAGGGGGGAAGTTACTCTCTGTAAAAGAAACCAAACCTTCACAGTTTACTAGTTCCATTCTTGTAAGGAATGTGAAAGCATGCGACATTTTTGGTAGTAAACTGAAATCACGAGTTACAAAATGTTTGGAGTTTGCAAACCTCAACATTCTCCTCTCAGCTGCAATACTAAACTTTGAAATTCTTGAAAGAGTCACGCTTTGCAAAGAGGTGACCTCCTCGCCTGGTGAAGAAGATGAGCATTCATCCACCAATTCTTCACACCCTTCCACGCTTAATTCACGCAGTGATGGATAACTTGAAATTGAAACTACTAACCTCATGCACTCGTAGATTTCAAGTTTCTGCAAGGACAGAAGACGGGTTGGCAACCTTCCCAACAATCGAGGACAATGTCTTATCGAAAGCTTACGAAGCATGGGTAACTTTGAAACTTGTTCGTCACCTTCACAAGCATCCCACTCCTCCCAGTTTGGTAGACTCTCGAAAGACAAACTCTCTAAAGATGCAAATGCAACTGACTGATTTTCCCCAAACAACTCATTACCAATCTTGCGCACCTCAACCAACTCACCAATTGAAAGACTTTTCAACGATGACAACCTTCCAATCGGTGGTAGCGATTTGCAGTTTTTACAACTGCGTAGCTTCAAAGATGACAAATTACTCAAAGAAGAATCTGTTATCCAAGTAGAGAACTTTGCACCACCGAAATTCTTGATGAAGAGTTGCTCAAGCTTTTTGGGAGGATGAAGAGAGTCCAACACACGTTCTTCAACTTCATTCTTCCTTGTAGGCTTCTCAAAGTCTCCACTCCATTCTAGTACCAAATTATTGATCCCCGATTTCTCATTCAACCTGGCTTCCCATGCATCTCGACCATTAACATTCTCTAACCCTGAAAGACAAAGATCACCTTTGAGGTTTGATAAATTCTTCAATTCTCCAATGCTATGTCCATCACCTTCACCAATAACAAAATCAGATAACCTTTGAAGATTGGTTAGATTTCCAATTCCAAAAGGCATCCTTTCTATCAAGTCCGCACCTCTAATATCGAGATAATGTAAATTAACAAGATTTTCCATCTTCGAGGGTAATTTTTGAAGTTTGGAACATCGTTTCAACAATAAAGTTTCCAAATGATAAAGAGTGCATAAGGAATCAGGTAAACATCTGATTTGAGTATGGGAAAGATTGAAGTAGCGTAGATGTTTCAAAATTTCCAAACAATCAGGCAACTCAGTGATCCGATATCCACACAAAGAAAGCACCCTCAAATAGCCAAGTCTCGGCAATAATTCAACCAAGACAACATTCGTCAAGTAATAAGGATGCCAACAATCTTGCTTTAACGGAAGAAAGGTACGCAAAGAATTTGCTTGATTAAATGCTTTAAACTTCTTCACCGTGTCATACGTGCTGATGATATAAGAAGAATGGCGACAACGACGTGAAAACATTTGTTGCTTATTTTCCTCCAGTCTGCAACATATATCTCCTGCAACTAATTGAGCTAAATCATTGATAAGGTCATGCATTACATATTGTGATTCATCTTTGCTAGATATCTGAAAAAATGACCTTGACACTAGATCTTGAAAATATTGATTTCCCAGATCTTTAAATTGATGTTTAGCTTTTTGTTGCAAGAAACCTTCTGCACTCCATAACAAAATTATCTCTTCTTCTTCGAATTCGTAATCTTTAGGAAATATGGAACAGTATGCAAAGCAACATTTCAAATGAGAAGGAAGATGATGGTAGCTTAATCGCAATGCTGGAATTATACCACATTTATCTTCAGGGGAGTCCCATATCTCACTCTCATATATTTTTTCCCACTCATCAAGATTCTTGCAGGTTGTACGTAAGAGGCTTCCAATGGCTTTTGCTGCTAAAGGTAAACCGTTGCACCTTCTCGCTATGTTCTCTCCAACTTGTTTGAATTGGAGATGGCCATCGAAATTTCTTGCTCTTAATGCGTGCTGACAAAATATTGACAAACAGTCCTCATCTGATAGTTTATCCAAGTGAAAAGCTTTCATTGGATCCACAGTTGATGAAACATTTTGAAGGCGAGTAGTTACAATGATCTTGGTTGTTGCTCCGAAGGGAGACCGTAAGATGGTCCAATCATCGTAACTCTCGTTCCAAAGGTCATCCAAAACAAGTAAGACTTTTTTTCCAGATAACTTCTCCTTCAACTTGACTTGAAGTAGATTCAAGTCATTCACATCATGTGAGGAAGGATCGATGGATTGTAAAATAGTTTTGGTTATTTTAACAGCATCAAAGTCATCGGAAACACATACCCACGCCTTGTAATCAAAAGACTCCTCGATGCTGGCATCATTGTAGACAAGCTGAGCAAGAGTTGTTTTCCCCATCCCTCCCATGCCAACAATGGAAAGGACTGAAACTCCATTGGAGCTATTAGTTTTGAGCAAATCAAGCATTTCTCGTTTTTCGTTGTCTCTGCCGACACACTCTCCATCCATCAGGGAAGTAGGTTGAAGCCTGGCCGGTTTCTTTCGATCGGAGCTTGCAGCTCGAGGCAACATCTCACTCAACCCCAAACTACTTCTTTGTGTAGACAGACTGTTGAGTCTATCAGTGAGGCCTTTCATCTTGGGAATCATGTCATTTTTAAATAGAAATGAAGATGGAGTGAAATCAGTACCGGTACAGCAGGTAGGAAGGAGTTTCCGTACCATACTAGTGCTGGCCTGAGCCTGAGTTTTGTGGAGCTTGAGACGTAACTGTTCATAGGCAAAGTCGTCCAGGATGTCATCAGCATCGTAAGTCAAATCTTGGAGATCTTCCAACCAGCTCTTCACACCCTTGTCCTGGACCTGTTTCTCCTCTGCGTGGTTCAACACTGCTTTGATACCGGGCAATATGGCTTTCCACTCCTTGAGCTGGTCGTACACTTGCTTGTGATCAGCAACAAAGTTGAGAGCAGCATCGATGGACTTGCCGAGCAACAGCTCCAAAAGTTTAGAAAGAGCAGCCTCTCCGATGAAAGCCATGGTGGGATTACGAGAAAGAAGCAAAAGGGAAATTCAGAGTAAAAGGAAGAAAACAGAGGAATGGAGATGAAAGTTGAAGAACGTTAAGCAATGTAATAATGGAGATGGAGTCCAAGTGGTAGGAAAGGTCGAGGAAAGTGGGCAAGAGGTCCCAGTCCTTCGAATTATTGCACCCTCTCACTTTTTATCTGCCTTCAGATTTCGTGAAATAAATAATTTATTTTGTGTTATGTAATGGTTTTTTTTTTGGAAATTTGTTTTTCTTCATTTTTAAATATAATTATCGATAATCGATCTATTAAAATTAACCCTGTAGACGTATGTTTTTGTTCGAGTCTATAAAAATGTTATTATTTATATTAAATTATTTATTATTATTATTATTACTAATTATATTAATATTACATTTTTTTATTTACATGCCTTTAACCCATCAGCCCAAATTACAACCGAAGCCCATTACAACACCAAGTCCAAAGGAGATACAAACTCAGCAGCCCACCAACAGTGATCCAACCCAGCAAACTTGGATCCAGACTTAACCCGACCCAGGATATGAACCCGATCTAGATTCGACGCAGCACCCGGAGTAGACCCGAACCGGCCCAGTGTAAACTAGGGTTTTTAAAACCCTAAACCAAAACCAGTCACAATCGACTCTTCAACTCCCCTAGCACGTGAGCTTCACCGCTCCTCTCCCCGTGCGCGTGAGCCGACCACTGAGCCCCTGAGCCACAACCAAGTGTTTCCCGACTGATATTGTCATCCATAGTGACCGAAAACGCATCCATCAATCACAAAAACAACTCACAATCAGAGCAAGTACAAAAGCAATCTGGAAAAAAAATCTTATCCTATCTCCTCGACAATGGATCCATCAGACATGCATCAATAAAAGAGAAGAGAAAGAGAAATCAAAGGGGGGTCATTCGGTGAAAGAGAAAAAAAGGAGGGAGAGAATCGAAACGAGAAAGAAAAAAGAAAGGAGAAGAAAATCAAAGGAAAACATAGAGAGCCAAACCCAAAACAACACAATTGAGAGAGAGAGAGAGAAAGAGAGAGGAGTAAACTTACCGAACACTGTGCTTGTCGAAGGTTCGAAGTAAGTACACCGAAAGGTCACCGTTTTTCGATTCTGCCGAGAGGTAAACCTATAGATCTAGAGGGTTCGAGTTATTTTTAGGCTAAAAGAGGGTGGCTTTTGGGTAGACGATGAGATGAGGAACATTTTAGAGCCTTTTGGCTTTCTTCGGCCTTCGTGCGCCGCCGTGGACCACCTCGAGTCCCTTCGGCGGCAAGCGGCTCATTCTCTCTCGGCGTTGTGGAGTTGAGAGTGCTTGGGAGACTCTCTCTCCCATTTATGAAGCAAAAGGAAAAATGAAGGGAGTTGGGGAGAAAGGGCCTCGATTTGGGTTTAATTACCCAAACCAAAACGACGTCGTTTTGGCCTCTCCTTCTCCGTGTTTTTTAGGCTTGGGGATAATAACCCTTTTGGTCCCTCTGATTTTGTAATCTTATTTTTTCAGATGTTTAATAAAGTTCAATTTATTTGACTTTGAGCATTTATATTTCAACATTTACATTTTAGTCCTGTTCTTACTTATGTTATTATTTATGTTAATATTTGACTGTGGGCACAATATTTGTAATTATTTCAATTTAGTCATTGATTTAGTGTGGTATGTATTATTGCTAATATTTGAGTTTGGTTATGACATTTGCAAACATTTCATTTTAGTCATTGTTTTAGTTTTTTGTGTATTTTTCTTTGATATTCGAATTTGGCTATGATATTTGTAAATATTCTATTTAGTCATTGTTTGACATGTGGTTTAATTGTGGTCTGGTCCTTTATGTTTCTGCTTATTTCATTTCAGTACTTGGTATTATTTTATGGATTATTTACATTTCTGATGCATGTATTATTTAATATTTATGATTTGGGATCATGTTTATTTGTAATTACTATTTTAGTCCTTTTAGATTCTATTTTTTACTATTTAGTCCCTTAAGTTTCTATTTTTTCTATTTTAGTCCTTTAACTTTCTGTCTTAGCTACTTTAGTCCTTTAAGTTTTTGTTTTCTCCATTTTGACTCTTGTAATTTCAAATACTTACTTTTTGTTCATTTGTATTTTGGTTTGTAATATTTATTTGTTTTCATTTCATTCCCTTATGTTTGTACATGTTTCCCATATTATGTATTATTATGTATAACATTTAATAAATGTTATTAGTTTTATGTTGTAAATATTTCAGTTTTCATTTATTATTGTGTTTGTTTTACCTTATTTCCTTATTTAGTGATATATTATTTGAATAATTTCGAGAATGGTATTTGTAGAATGGGCGTGGAAAGTATCACTTGATCGAAGTGGTACAATCCAAGATGACATTCAAATCAAATACGAACTTGAAATAAATTAATTGTATTTTGCTAATTATTAATTCATTTCATTTTAAGTCGAACATTGCAATGAATGTCTCTAAATAATAATTTATTTCATTTCATGCAAATTGTCGATCTTCATTCTACATTTTATATTCGATTCATTTTTTTGTTTACCAATTTATTTTGTTGTAGGTAAACATCAATTTTTTTATATATATTCGATTCACATATTTATCGATGAGGGAATATTTTTTACGGATAAGAAATAGATGAAATAGCTTTCCATATGGAGGATTGCTAATCTCGAAGTTTCTTTTCAAGTTAAATGATTTTCCCAAATTAAATAATTTGAGGCAAATTAATTGAATCTCAATAAACGGATCATAGGTTAACTTAATACTAGATTCATCATTTCCACCATTTACGACGATGTGTAAGCGACACAATACTAATTTTGGGCGTTGTGGGGTGCTAATTCTTCCCCACACGTAACTGACACCCGAATCCGTTTTAATCAAATATTTGTAAACGCATACCAACTTTTTGTCATTAAAAACAATTTTTCTTAAAATTGTTTTTAAAATACGTTTATAGGTATTCAACCTACCTAACCCAAAGGTCAATGACGACTATATCCAATTTATTCAAATTAACCCAAAATCACAAATTTTCCCAAATTAAAGTCATTATCGTTTTTTAAAACAATATTTAATTGATTTTTCAAAAAATGGTTATGAAAAATCCGAATTTAGATATTTTTGAAATTTATTATAAAGAAGCTCGGTCATGTAGATATCTATTTTTATCTAAGTCTACAAAAAGATTATTATTTATATTAAATTATTATATACTATTATTATTATTATTACATTTTTTACATGCCTTCAACCCAGCAGTTCAAATTACAACCGAAGTCCATTACAACAAAAAACCCAAAGGAGATACAAACTCAGCAGCCCACCAACAATGATCCAACCTAGCAAACTTGGATCCATACTCAACCCGACCCGGGATCTAAACTCGATCCAGATTCGACCCAGCACCCAGAGCAGACCCGAACCGACCCAGTGTAAACTAGGGTTTTTTGAAACCCTAAACCAAATCCAGTCACTACCGACTCTTCAACTCCCATAGCGCGTGAGCTTCACCGCTCTTCTCCCCGTGCGAGAGAGCTGGCCGCCGAGCCCCCAAGCCATAGCTGAGTGTTTCCTACACGATAAAAACAACTCAAAGTCAGAGCAAGTACAAAGCAATATGAAAAAAATCTTATGGCTCCTCGCCAGTGGATCCATCAGACATGCATCAATAAAAGAGAAGAGAAAGAGAAATCAAAGGGGGGTCATTCGGTGAAAGAGAAAAAAAAAGGAGGGAGAGAATCGAAACGAAAAAGAAAAAAGAAAGGAGAAGAAAATCAAAAGAAAACATAGAGAGCCAATCCCAAAACAACACAACAGAGAGAGAGAGAAAGGGAGGAGTAAACTTACCGAACACCGTGCTCGTCGGAGGTTCCAAGCAAGTACACCAAAAGGTCATCGTTTTCCGATTCTGTCGAGAGGTAATCCTATAGATCTAGAGGGTTTGAGTTAATTTTTAGGCTAAAAGAGGGTGGCTTTTGGATAGATGATGAGATGAGGAACATTTTAGAGCCTTTTGGCTTCCTCTGGCCGCCGTGTTCCGTCGTGAGCGCCGCCGTGGACCACTTCGAGTCCCTTGGGCGGAAGGCGACTCATTCTTTCTCGGTGTTGTGGAGTTGAGAGAGTTTGGGAGACTTTCTCTCTCCCATTTCTGAAGCAAAAGGAAAAATGAAGGGAGTTGGGGAGAAAGGGCCTCGGTTTGGGTTTAAATACCCAAACCAAAACAACGTCGTTTTGATCTTCCCCTCTCCGTGTTTTTTAGGCTTGGGGATAATAGCCCTTTTGGTCCCTCTGATTTTGTAACCTTATTTTTTCAGCTGTTTAATGAAGTTCAATTTATTTGATTTTGAGCATTTATATTTCAGCATTTACGTTTTAGTCATGTTCTTACTTATGTTGTTATTTCTGTTAATATTTGACTTTGGGCACAATATTTGTAATTATTTTAATTTAGTCATTTATTTAGTGTGGTATGTATTATTGCTATTATTTGAGTTTGGTTATGACATTTGCAAACATTTCATTTTAGTCATTGTTTTAGTTTATTGTGTATTTTTCTTTGATATTTGAATATGGCTATGATATTTGTAAATATTCTATTTAGTCACTATTTGACATGTGGTTTAATTGTGGTCTGGTCCTTTATGTTTATGCTTATTGGTATTATTTTATGGATTATTACATTTTTGATGCTTGTATTATTTAATATTTATGATTTGTTCTCTAGTTTATTTGAAATTACTATTTTAGTCCTTTTAGATTCTTTTTTACTATTTAGTCCCTTAAGTTTCTATTTTTTTTCTATTTTAGTCCTTTTACTTTCTGTCTTAGCTACTTTGGTCCTTTAAGTTTATGTTTTTCTCCATTTTAACCCTTGTAATTTCAAATACTTACTTTTTGCTCATTTGTATTTCGGTTTGTAATATTTATTTGTTTTCATTTCATTCCCTTATGTATGTACATGTTTCCCATATTATGTATTATTATGTATAACATTTAATAAATGTTATTAGTTTTATGTTGTAAATATTTTAGGTTTCATTTATTATTGTGTTTGTTTTTACCTTATTTCCTTATTTAGTGATATATTATTTGAATAGTTTCGAGAACGGTATTTGTAGAATAGGCGTGTAAAGTATCACTTGATCGAAGTGTTACAATCCAAGATAACATTCAAATCAAATACGAACTTGAAATAAATTGATTGTATTTTGCTAATTATTAATTCATTTCATTTTAAGTCGAACATTGCAATGAATGACTCTAAATAATAATTTATTTCATTTCATGCAAATTGTCGATCTTCATTCTACATTTTATATTCGATTCATTTTTTTGTTAACCAATTTATTTTGTTGTATGTAAACATCAATTTTTTTATATATATTCGATTCACATATTTATCGACGAGGGAATATTTTTTACGGATAAGAAATAGACGAGATAGCTTTCCTGATGGAAGATTGCTAATCTCGAAGTTTCTTTTCAATTTAAATAATTTTTCCTAATTAAATAATTTGAGGCAAATTAATTGAATCTCAATAAACGGATCATAGGTTAACTTTATACTCAATTCATCATTTCCACCATTTACAACGATGTGTAGGCGACACAGTATCAATTTTGGGTGTTGTGGGTGCTAATCCTTCCCCTCGCGTAACCGACTCCCGAATCCGTTTTAATCGAATCTTTGTAAACGCAGACAAACGTTTTGTCATTAAAAACAATTTTTCTTAAAATCATTTTTAAAATACGATTTTATATATTCGACCTACCTAACCCAAAGGTCAATGGCGACTCTATCCAATTTATTCAAATTAACCCAAAATCACAAATTTTCCCAAATTAAAATCATTATCTTTTTTTAAAACAATATTTAATTGATTTTTCAAAAAATGGTTATGACAAATCCGAATTTAGATATTTTTGAAATTTATTATAAAGAAGCTCGGTCATTTTCAAAATGTTTTTGAGTAGAGAGTTCAGCATTCCTTGAATTCATTCATACATGAGATAAAGAAAATAAAACCTTCACTAGAAACTCAACATTCATTTAAACTAGAGCCTTTATATCGGGTAATCTAATTCAGAGATTGGGAAAAAAAAGACGACGGATGAGCCGCTACAATCAGACTTCGGACATCGGAAACTCAATATAAAGGCTCTAGTTCAAATGAATACAACATGCACTTGATCCAGCCATGGTGTCTGCGATTTTTCAAGAGTATGAATATATGAATTAAATGAGCAGCTATACTTTTTCAAGAGTATGAATATATGAATTAAATAAGCAGCTATACTTTTTCAAGAGTATGAATATATGAATTAAATGAGCAGCTATACTTTTTCAAGAGTATGAATAATGCAATTAATCCAAATGATTGGGGCTTGGAACTTGGAGGTTGATCTTCCAGTAACCTTCAAAAAATTCGCACAATCATTGTTGAATGAAAATAAATCATGTTTAAAGACTAGACGTTTAGAAATTTCACCATTATTGAATGATTCCTGGAATGTACATAGCATACACTGAAAATAACAAAATCCCAGAAATTTACAGTGAGATATTCATATGTTCATTTTCTGGAACAATGTGTTTATGAAGAGTTGTGCTTTGAAGTTTACTTGTGGTTCCAATGTTTAAGGCCTTTTGGCTACTCTTTCTGTGAATGTTGCACTGTTCATGCCAGAACCCATCTGCAAGAGTAATTTGTCCAGAAAAGGGGATAAATAATGGAGCTATACTTGTATCATTCATGTTCGGAATCCGATATGAGTGTCAGATTTGAATATGTGATCGATATGAGTATGTCGAATTCTATGTATCTGCAAGGTCCTTGAAGAGTCATACCTCGGTGAGGAGTGCATAAAAGAGGCAGGGTTAAATAACAGCAAAGGAACTGCACAATTACACCCATCACCATCCTTATGGAAAAGTCCTCGGTTCCTTGATTGAAGCACGAATTTAGCTCAACCTGGGAAGTAACTGGCGGTAATGAATAACATGCAAGCAAAGATTCTTTTCGATCCTAAAATGTTGAAAACGAAAGTGCATATCCTAGCATCTGTCAATCATCAATGAATAACCTGCAATATCAATATGTTAGAATCTGAACTTAGAAAGCTCACACTGAAACTTCAGATAGCCTGTAAAGATGATCACAGTTACCATTATCTGAGTAAAGCAGATCAATTGAACATCTTCATTGCTTTTATTGAAACCATCTTTTGAAAACAACACTTTCTTAAACACCTGCAAAAGTAGCATAAGTTATTATCATCTTGTTCCAGAGAATAGTCATATATGTCCATCAGAAAAGGCTATGAAATTACTTGATTTCTAAAATGGTTTCTCACCTGTGGCTTAAAACTATCAATCTCTCGCACTCTTTGATTTCAAGTCTCTGCAGGGACTGAAACTACCAATCTTGTGCACCTCTTCCAAACCACCAATGGAAAGACCTTTTAACAATGGAGACTTTCAATCTACTTCTCTCGGGATGAAATTTTTACAATCGAGTACAACCTTTGGTATGTGGGAAATCTTGGACCATTCTTTTCCTTTAAGGCTGGTGCACTCTTGTTTTAGCAACGGACAATCCGAGATAAATAGCATCCCAAGCGAGAGAAGCATGTCCTTTTCCGGAAGAGATGTGAGCTTTGGACATTCGCTGATTTTTCAATTGTTCAAGAGAGGTGAGGTTCTGAAAGCCTCTGGAGCACATGAACTCCAGATTAATGAAATTACTAATGTGGATAGAGATAAGAGAAGGAGGCAGCATCATTCCAGTCCTTTCTTCGGGAAACGACACCACATTTAAGCATCCAATGGAGGGATTTTGAAGATAGGTAAGTCTATGGAATCCCCATTCAACAAGTGAGCAATAAATCTTGGGTGCGCCCTAGATTACAAGTGATGTAAGGCTGGTAGGGAAGCGGTCTTCTGGAAAGGATACGCTGCCCCACAGTTGTACACCGTTAACTTGCCAAGGGAGGTGAAGCTGTTGATGCACTTTGGAAGGGCTCCAATATTTTCACAATTCATGATCTCTCAAAAACTCTGAGATTTGAGGTGGGCAGTCCGATTTCTTCAAAACAAACCACCAGATTTGAACAATAGCTTAGAGAAATCTTTTGGAGATGGCCGAGCTTGTCTAATCCTCGTGGTAAAGATGTAATATTTTTAGCACCCCAAAATTCAAGAACTTCGAGATCAGTGGTTTCATGGAAGTCTTGGGCTATGCACTCCAACACCGGACACCCCCAAATCTCTAGCTTTTTAAGCATTTTGGGTAACTTTGGGTTACACAACTTTGGGCAATTTTGAATTCGAAGATGTTGAAGCGGATTGCATACATCGCCTCTCGAAGATAACCATATCAGAGATGAACAGTCTAGCACTACCAAGTGCTCAAGAAGACGAGTGTTACTACTATACATACTCTCATCAAACAACTATTGCAAATTCTCACAACCCCAAATCCTCAATTCTTTTAGAGCAGGGGGGAAGTTACTCTCTGTAAAAGAAACCAAACCTTCACAGTTTATTAGTTCCATTCTCGTAAGGAATGCATGCAACACTTTCGGTGGCAAATTGGAATCATTAGCTCCAAAATTTGTTGAGTTTGCGAACCTCAACATTTTCCTCTTAGCTGCAATACTGAACTTGGAAATGCTTGAAAGATTCACACTTTGCAAACAGCTAACCTCCTCGACTATCAATTGAGAAACTTTGAAACTTGCTCATCATCTTCACAAGCGTCCCACTCCTCCCAGTTTGGTAGACTATCAAAAGACAAATTCTCTAAACATGCAAACGCAATTGATTGGTTTTCTCCAAACATGCAAACGCAATTGATTGGTTTTCTCCAAACAACTCAATACCAATCTTGTGCACCTCATCCAAACCACCAATCGAAAGATCTTTTAACGATGACAACCTTCCAACCAGTGGCAGTGATTTGCAGTTTTTACAATTGCGTAGCTCCAAAGAGGACAAATTCTTGAAGGAAGAATCTGTTATCCAAGTGGGGAACTTTGCAATACCAAAGTTCTTGATGTCGAGTTGCTCAAGCTTTTCCTGAGGACGAAGTGAGTCCAACACTCGTTCTTCAACTTCATTCTTCCTTATAGGTTTCTGGAAGTCTCTACTCCATCGTAGTACCAACGTATTGATCCCCGATTTCTCATTCAACCTGGCTTCCCATGCATCTTCACCATTTACATTTTCTAAACCCAAAAAACAAAAGTCACCTCTGAGATTCGACAAATTCTTCAATTCTCCAATACGATGTCCATCACCTTCACCTATAACAAAATCAGATGACCTTTGAAGATTGATCAGATTACCAATTCCTAGAGGCATCTTTTGTAGTGAGCGCGCACCTCTAATATCAAGACAATGCAAGTTAAAAAGATTTCCCATCTTCGAAGGTAATTCTTGTAGCATATAACACTCTTTTAATCACAAAGTTTCCAAATGGTAAAGAGTGCACAAGGAATCAGGTAAACATAGTATGGGAAAGATTGAAGTAGCGCAGATGTTTTAAATTTTGCGAGCAATCAGGCAACTCAGTGATCCAATATCTACCCAAAGAAAGCACCCTTAAGTAGTAAAGTCTCTGCAATAATTCAACCAAGACATCATTTGTCAAGTAATAGGAACGCCACCAACGAACTTGCTTTAACGGTAGAAAAGTACGTAAAGAAATTTCTTGATCAAATGCTTCAAACATCTTCACTGTGCCATACTCACCGGCAATATAAGACGAATGACTCGAATGATATGAAACCATATGTTGCTTATTGTCCTCTAGTCTGCAGAATATATCTCCTGCAACTAGCTGAGCCAAATCGTTGATAAGGTTGTGCATTACGTACCGTGATTCATCTTTACTAGATATCTGAAAAAATGACATTGACACGAGATCTTGAAAATATCGGTTTCCAATATCTTTAATGTGTTGTTTAGCTTTTTGTTGCAAGAAACATTCTGCACTCCATAACAAGATTATCTCTTCTTCGAATTCATAATCTTTTGGAAATATGGAGCAGTATGCAAAGCAGCGTTTCAAATGAGAAGGAAGATGATGATAACTTAATCACAATGCAGGAATTATGCCGCATTGATTTTCTGGTAAGTCCCGTATCTCACTCTCATATATTCTTTCCCATTCATCAAGATTCTTGTCGTACGTAAGAAGCTTCCAATGGCTTTTGCTGCTAAAGGTAAACCGTTGCACCTGCTCACTATGTTCTCTCCAACTTGTTTAAATTGAAGATGTCCATCGAAATTTCTTGCTCTTAATGCATGCTGACAGAATATGGACAAACATTCATCTTGTGATAGTTTATCCAAGTGAAAAGCTTTCATTAGATCCACAATAGATGAAACATTTTGAAGGCGAGTAGTTACGATAATCTTAGTCATTGCTCCAAAGGGCGACCGTAAGATGGTCCAATCATCGTAACTCTCATTCCAAAGGTCATCTGAAACAAGTAAGACTCTTTTTCCAGATAACTTCTCCTTCAACTTGACTTGAAGTAGATTCAAGTCATTCACATCGAAGGATCGATGGATTGTAAACTAGTATTGGTTATTTTAACAGCATCAAAGTCATCAGAAACACATATCCATGCCCTGTGATCAAAAGACTTCTCGATGCTAGCATCATTGTAGACAAGCTGAGCAAGAGTTGTTTTCCCCATCCCTCCCATGGAAACAATGGAAAGGACTGAAACTCCATTGGAGCTATTAGTTTTGAGCAAATCAAGCATTTCTCGTTTTTTGTTGTCTCTGCCGACATACTCCACAGCTCCATCCATCAGGTAAGTAGGTTGAAGCCTGGCCGGTTTCTTTCGCTCCGAGCTTGCAGCTCGAGGCAACATCTCACTCAACCCCAAACTACTTCTTCGTGTAACCAGACTGTTGAGTCTAGCAGTGAGGCCTTTCATCTTGGGAATCATGTCATTTTTAAATAGAAATGAAGACGGAGTGAAATCAGTACCGGTACAGCAGGTAGGAAGGAGTTTTCGTACCATACTAGTGCTGGCCTGAGCCTGAGTTTTGTGGAGATTGAGACGTAACTGTTCATATGCAAAGTCGTCCAGGATGTCATCCGCATCGTAAGCCAAGTCTTGGAGATCTTCCAACCAACTCTTCACACCTTGTCCTTGATCTGCTTCTCCTCTGCGTGGTTCAGCACTGCTTTGATATCGGACTATGGATTTCCACTCCTTGAGCTGGTCATACACTTGCTTGTGATCAGCAACAAAGTTGAGCGCAGCATCGATGGACTTGCCGAGCAACAGCTCCAAAAGCTTAGAAAGAGCAGCCTCTCCGATGAAAGCCATGGTGGGATTACGAGAAAGAAGCTGAAGAAGCAAAAGGAAAATTCAGGGTAGGAGGAAGAAAACAGAAAGAATGCGTTGAAGTTAATGGATTGTGACCCCCGAGTGGTTGTTGGAGGGTAACATTCATAGGAAAACTCAAAAGGAAAGAGGAAAAGCCATTGAAAATTCCCATTATTTTGTCTGCCTGCAACACATTGGACTACAAGAACATGCTATTGTGGCCATGTGCCATACACCTTGGCTTTCTGGCTTTAGTGGCATCTAAGGGCCAGATATCTAATTAAATAGTATTTCCATAACATAAACTTATTTTTCAATGTAACCCTTTAATTTTTTATCCACATCAATCCTCGAGGACCTAAACTTATTTTCCTAATTTTTAATCGGGTTGATGGCTCCACACTCTGAAATTGTGAAATATGACACGATTTCAAAATACTAGATCATCAAAATCCAAGTTTAAAGATTGTTGTGGACCAAAATTCTGTGGGTTCCGCTCCACGAATGAGGTTCATGCAACAACGCCGTGCCTCTTGCATGTCAAGCTTCACAATTAAACGGATGGCTGCTGAAGGAGCATGGATGCCCGCGGTTGGTAATGTTGCTACCATGATGTGCTTTGCTATATGCCTGATTATAAACGTCAATCTCACCGGTGCTCAAACCAGGCAATATTCTTCCTGGCTCCCATATTACTGCTGCTCAACCAGGACTCAGATTTCGTTGCCGGATTCGGGGATAAACAGAGGTATTTCCCCATTACGGTGGCCATATCAGTCTATTTGGTCATAACCTCATTATACAGCATATGGGAAGATGTGTGTTTTTGTACAATATTTTTTGGCAATTTTCAGGTGAGATTGTTGGTCAAAATTGAGGGTGGTTTCAAGTTCACTCTAATCTTAGATATTAAGTATGATTAAAAAAAATAGTGTGGTGACTAAAATAGAACTGTGAAAATAAGTGAATGATTGAATACATATTTTACCCTAGATATTATTAAGTGTGATTATGGATGGGCATCGGTCGGGTCGGGTTTTTGGTCCACCCGACCCGACCCGAGAACAAGGGAGCCTCCACCCGAGACCCGACCCGACCCGACAAAAATAAGGTTTCATCCGACCCGACCTGACCCGAATATATGACTTAGAAACCCGACCTGACCCGAAATAATAAAAAAATTATTTTATTCAATAAAAACAGTGACTTAATTGAAAAAAATTATATATAGATGGATATTATTGTAATTATCCCTAAATATATAGGGTAAAATTATATATTTTTTCGGGTCAGGTCGGGTTTTTTCACCCTAAATCCGAACCCGACCCGAACAGTGCATAAAAAACCTGACCCAACCCTAAATTATTTTAGAAAAATTCAACCCTATCGGGTCGGGTACTGGGTCGGAACCCGTCGGGTTAGGTCAGATGACCATCCCTAAGTGTGATGTAATCAAACTAGTCAGTGGTAACTAGGGGAGAGCACAACCGAAGTAATAGAACAAAATTATTGTTATTGGGTTATTATCACGGTTAATTAATTTCAACCGTCGGATGAAAAGAGTAATTATGAGCCGTCGGATTATTGTTATATTCTCAGTCCAACTTCCCTAAAAACTCTCTCCCTTCCATCCAGCAAACCTTAAACCCTAATCGTCCCTTTTGTTATCGATTTACAATTTATTTTCTCCTTTTCCTCTTATTTTTAAATCTAAAGTGTTGATCGTTTGAGATATTTTGTGAATTCGGCTTTGTTGAGAACATGAATTCTGAAGTGAACGCTTATAGACCTCCACCAGAATTCGATGAAGATTCTTCTCAGCAATTAGTCGATCTTACGCTATCGGACTCCACGGAGCTTTTCCTCATTCAGTGGCCTCTTCACCAAGTAAATATTTCATTATTATTTTTTAATAAAATTCCTTTATGCCTTGCTTATGCTCTTTAATATTTTTTTTGTTATTATTAATTTGAACTTGGGAATTGTTTATGTTTTCATTTTGTTATGTTTACTGTTGTTGCAGAATCCTGAAATTAATGGCGAAGTAGTTACTCTTCAGCTCGACTCTGATGGAAAATTAGGCAGTTTTACAGATTCTACTGGTATTTTATCTTATATGGATCTTAGTTTAGTTTTGTTATGGCTGAGTCTGAACTATATAATTTTATATAGTTTCCAGTTGAATTTTTACATTGATGTTTTGATATAAAAAAAGCTAGTTCTGATTTGCTTACTATTTGCTCGAATATGGCAGGAAAGGATTATGATCTTGTTAGCAGTACATCTAAAGTGAGTGATGCAACGGTTATCTTTTCCTCTGGATCGGAGTCCAAAATCGGTATGAAGTTTTGCATTTTTTAGTGCCTGCATCGTTTACTTCTCGCCTTTTTAAAGTTTGAAAATCAATTGTCAAATTCCTTTTCAAAATCAAAGAATGGAAGGTTGAATGGACCTCCCGGTGCCGAGGTGATTGTTTATATTTCTAGATCATAATTTGTTTATTTGTTTGTTCTTTTATGTTTATGTATCGTCTAGACACTTAATTCGATTTGTTTTTCATTTGAATTGGACACTTGGATTCGATTGCTAAACTCTGATGAAACCGCTCTGGCATTAATGTATGTCTGTCGGGATAGATCGAATTTTCATTCTATTATTAGATATCAAACTAGTTCTTCAACGCAAGAAGACATTGTTTCACATCTAGGTGTCGTATTCACTCTATTTTACGATGCTGTTAATATATTGAAATGGTTTGATATAACTAGAGGCATCAGCTTGAGAATGGCTGACATTGTAGACAGAGATCTTGCACATGCTTTTATCACATTTATTCTTCATTATTCGTCACCGATCCTTTGCTCAGTTTTATATTCATCACGTGTGTTGTTAATGTTTCGGTAACTGTGTGGTTTCTTGGTTGTGATTGTAGCGATTACTGACTAAACTGTTTGAATTTGGTTTTGTATTGCAAATGAATTGGTGCATTTCCCTGATTTTGATATCTTTCTTGATAGTTGGGAAGATTTCGCGACGAGTTTCTCTTGTACATTACACGACTCCTGAAGAATACGAACAGCTCAGTTCTAACAAGAAGCTGATACATCAAAGATCCTCCGGAATGACTGATTCTTTTGCAACTCCGATGCAAAGCAAAGGGCGGAGAAGTTCAATGTCTTTGGGGCGGACTGTCAGCACACATGGTAGTCGACAAAAAAATACAGTCTCTGGAATCAATGAACAATCTAAGCCTTCAAAAAGAAAACATGGTAACGAATCGAAAGGATCCATGAACCAACCAACACCGAGTCACGAGACAACTCCGATTTCAGGGTCTTTGAAGCATGGAAGTGCCCACAAATCAAAGAAAGTAAAGAATGAGGAATGATGCCTCGTCTTTTTCGGGTATCGATTCCCTTACTTAGACATGAAGTTTGTCTGAGCTGCACTCTTCTTCTTTCCGCTTTCAATTGAAATCTTGCTGCTTTTCGCATTATCGTGGAGGCTTGATTCCTTTTTCCAAACGTCGTCGACTGTAGATGTCTTTACACTATAGCAAATTTCGTAGTTTTTTTTTAAGTGATGTCTTTACACTATAGCAAATTTCGTAGTTTTTTTTTTTAAGTAATCTCTTACTTGACTTATTTCTCTAAGCCTCTTGGTTTGATGTCAATCGAAGATTTGATACAAGTCCTTTGTTACTTCACCTGTGGTTCGGGTTTGATGTGCAATGTTGAGTAACAAGCACTTTTTTTTTATCAATATGGGGTAAGTACAAGACAATATTTGTTCAAAGAAAACTTTCAATCTTTCGATATTGAATGCTCACACCCATAATATTCATGGTGTTTGAACTCGAGTTCTCAAATAATAACAATAATTCATTTATCATGAAGTTCATTTTGTTCATGTTAATAAAAAACATTTTTAAGTACCCACCATAAGCCATTCTTGAAACTGTATGTTCCCTGGAAAGCTGGAACTACCTAAAAGATGCTTGAAAAATACAGTGCTTCCATTTTTATATTATGATTACATGGGTTGTCGGATACCTAAATTTGCATCACTTGTTTAAAAATATGTTGTTTTATCTTAATATGTAAAGGTAAGTACTTTTATTTTTTGGGTAAATTATAAATTTGGTAATTAAATTTTACTCTCTTATTTTATTTATTGTATTTTAATTTTTTTCAATTTTCTAATTGAACTTAACACATTGAGTTTTTTGTCACTCAGCCGTTAAATAGTTAACGACATTAAAATGGACAGTTATATAGATGCAAAAAGATGTAGTTTTGGTAAAAAATTTTAGTTTTTCAAAATGGTATCATTTTTAACGTTGTTGACTATTAAACGGCGGAGTAATCAAAATAGGATAGAGTAAAATTCAATGACAAAATAAACTTAAAATGTATTAAGTTCAGTGAAGAAATTGAAAACTTTCAAAGTTCAATAAATAAAATAAGAGGAAGAGTAAAGTTAAATGATGAAATTTGTAATTTACCCATTAAATTTTTTTACATGGATAATATAATATATAAAATTAAAAAAAAATATCAAACTGAATTTAAACTTTAAAAAGTTAAAATCCAAACCTAACTAACTTATAAATTAACCTAATTTTTACTTTAAATTCATTATTTGACTAACAAATTTTGAAAATTATAGAAAGACCAATAGATTAAATTACTATTATTTTCATCTAACTTTTAAAATTTTAAATTAATTCTCAATAAGTTGATTTTCGGTTCAAGGAAAAATCCTTATATAAGTATAAATCATATATTTCAAAGGCTTAAATTATATTCATTTAATAATTTTAAATAATATTTTGTTTTAAAATAATATAAATATAATAGATGTCACTTAACAATTCTTTTAACAATAGACATATAAAAATTTAATAAAAATATTAAACATCTATTTTTAATAAAAAAATTATTTAGATACTAAAAAATAATATAATATATATTTCGGTGCCTAAAATAGACTAAACCTACTTAAAATTAAGGAGAGCGGAAAAATAACTTCCGTCATCATTTAATACTCCTTTTTCAACCACTACTGTCCTCTGTTTCTTCCCCCCTGTCACACTGTCTTTTGTTTTCGTTTAAATATCGTGACAGAGACAGAGACAGAGACATAGACAGAGAGAATTCCAGCTTCAATGGAGAAGGAGAAGAAAGCAAAGGAAACTGAAGAAAATCACGAAGAAGAAGAAGAAGAAGAAATAGAATTCAAAGACTGTGAAAATGAAGGCCAAGAGGAAGAGCAAAAGGAATCCATTGGCGATGAGGTAGAACGAAGCAAAAATCGGTATCATGAGAGCTCTCGCCGAAAGAGAAGACCCATCTGCTAAGGTACCCTTTTTTTGTTGTTTTTTCAACTTTTTTGACTCTGGGTTTCTCTTTTAAGTACCCAGATTTTGACTTCACTTGAGTCTTGTTGGTTTTCAAAAAAGGATGCTGATGATTTTATGATCCGGAGATTCCTTCGAGCTCGTGATTTGGATATAGAGAAAGCAACCGCCATGTTCTTGAAGTACTTAAGCTGGAGAAGAACGTTTTTGCCCAAAGGATTCGTATCCGAATCGGAGATTTCAACTCAATTAGCTGATAACAAGCTTTGTATGCAAGGGGTTGATAAACAGGGTCGGCCTATTGTTGTTACCTTTGGGGGTCGACATAAGCCCACCAAAGGAAACCTGGAGGAAGTCAAACGTTTGTTTTCTTTTATGCATTTGTTGTTTAACAGATTCCCCAGAATTTTGCAGCTTCTATTTTGTTCTGTCTCTTGCCATTTTATCTTGAAGGCGCAGATTTTTGGACTCACCTTGTGATATGGCTTACTTTGCAGGCTTCGTTGTGTATGGTTTAGAGAAAATTTGTGCCAGGTATACAGCTTTATCCTACTTTAGCTATGAGTGTCCGACGGAGTTTTGAATAAGATAGAGCTCAAGCGAATTTGTTAGTTGTGAGTATCGGATCATAAGAGTATGTTTCGACTTTTGTTCGAGTGAACCAGACCCGAATTATTAGAACTTGTGATGTGAAACTGTTTGCTTATGATTAGCCAGACCCTCATATATATCCCCATGGATCACCATGGGAAATGAGAAAGGTCCGTGATCATGAATGCATATGAACTGCTTCGAACCGAGATGTATAGTTGAGTTTTGTTATATGCCAACATGGCCAAACATGCTTATATTCTATCCTTTTTGTGTTCTAGAATGCCAAAAGGACAAGAGAAGTTTGTGGCAATTGGTGATCTCGAAGGATGGGGATACTCGAACAGTGATATTCGTGCATATTTGGCATCTCTATCAATTCTCCAGGTTTGTTCTTCAAACGTCTAGTGGTCATTGAAGATCAAATGCATTACATGTTACATCAGATGACTTTTACAGAACTCTTCCATCTCGGTCTATATTTCTCCGACTCTTCATTTTTGTTGAAGTCCGTGTTTGTGATTACAGGATTGCTACCCGGAGAGGCTTGGGAAATTGCTTATTGTTCATGCGCCCTACATATTCATGACTTCCTGGAAGGTTGTTTACCCATTCATCGACAGCCGAACCAAGAAGAAGGTAAAAGCCTTGCTATGTCACCTTGATTTACTGTGCTCCGACTTTTCATTTTTCTTGAAATACTCATGCATGACTCTTATAGCGTATATAATCCTTCAATGACCCTCAAAACACTTGGAAATCTTGGAAAATTCGAATCAATCCGTATACTCGTGAACAACGAGGGTGTTGGTTCGGATGTCCTCGAAAACCACTCTGATTCCCCCCGATTTCCTTCATTTTTTGCAGATTGTTTTTGTTGAGAACAAAAAGCTGAAATCCACTTTGCTCAAGGACATTGATGAAAGCCAACTTCCAGATATATATGGAGGTAAATTGCCATTGGTTCCTATTGAGGAATGCTAACTTGACCCCCTAGTTTCCTTCTTTACTTGCACTACAGGCTACAGCTTGTATATTGAGATTATATTGACAATATGCACTCTTTGGATATTTATGCGGTTTAAATTAATATTAAAATCATATCCTATTTATTTAACTATTTTTTCACGAATAATCGATTCATGTAGTCGATATAGTATCGGTATCGGTCGATATATATCGATTTTTATCGGATTATATTGATTTTACTAGTTCAATATCAGTCGTATTGGCGTGTACAGGTTGAAGTAAATATTTTTTTTTGAAAAAAAAGTCACTTATTTGTAGGTCTGTAACCGACGTTGAGCGAACTATTCGTAAACCGTTTGACGAAAGTTCGTTTATATTCTTTTATTTATTAAACGAACGAACATGAATAAGATTTTATGTTCGTTTAATTAAATGAACGAACATGAACAAAAAATTTGTTTGTTCATTTACGTTCGTGAACGTTCGATCATTTATTTGTTTGTGTTCTCCAGACCCGTTCGAAATATTATGGTTTAATAAATTTTAACCTTTAATCCAATAATATTTTTAAACTCAATTAATTATTAATTTATTTCTATATGAACTAAATTTGATCAAATTATAAAGATTAAATCTACAAACAATACAAAAAAATACTCTATCTATTTAGTAACTCATATTTATATATAATATAAAATATTAAAAAAATGTCAAAAAAATTCTGAAATAATACGCCGAAAACACGTCACTATCAATTTCAATATCACCGACACGTGTTAAATAAAATTCTGTGGCGCTGGTGGTCACATGGATGTACATGGCGTGTAACAATGGCTACCTTGTTAAAGGAATAGCCATTTGTAAAATCTTCAGCTTGATTCAAGCTGGTACACAGAGATGCACAGAAGCCGGATTTTAATCCGATTCGGATCGGATAAAAACCGATCCAGTTTTTTCTCCCAACCCAAAAACCGAATTTTAAAAAAATATATTCGGATCCTAACCGGTTTAGAGGGTCGAATGGTGTAACCGGTTTCGGTTTGCAAAAAATCGGTTTTTAAAAAAAAACCGGATTTTTTCGGATAAAAAACCGGGTTTTTATCCGATTTGAAAAAAACCGGTTTTTAATCCGGCAAAAAAACCGGTCGTTCAATTTTTTCTCAAACCGGTTATACTATCCGGTTTTTAAATATCCGATCTGGTTTAAAAAAAACCGATTTTTCCAGAATCCGGTTTCGGATATTTTTTACCCAAAATCGGATATTCGGATTTTTTGTGCACCACTACTTGTACACGCCAATATTCCAAGTGTTGTCCCCTTCATCACCACAATTCCGGTTTTTTGCCAATTCGATCCAAAAATTTTATATTCTCCATCCGACCGAGCTCAAAAAATATATTCTCCACCTAATTTTGATCCGATCCAATTTTTTAAAATATATATTCGACCTGACTCAACTCAACCAGATATAAAATAAGAACTTAATTTAAAATGATAAAAAAATTAATGAAATTACACTATTATATTCGGGTCGTGTCGGAGTTGTTCACCCTCCAACCGAACCCAATCTCACCCTTTAAAAAATCCGATCCGATCTGACCTGAACATGATTTTTTTAAAAAGAAATCGACCCTATCAGATCAGGTCAAACCCGTCGAAATAGAGTTAAATTGCCGTCTCTAGACCTAACTTATGTACTAGGAACAACGGTTTGCTACGCTATTTAAATTTAGATGTGAATATCGAATATTATTAAAAAGAAAAACAATAAATCTTGTTTTCATTATTCAGAACATTGGCTCATCTTAAAGCAAACAGCAGATACAAAATCCATAATAACCGAATAAATCGAATGCAATCCTCTTGTGCAGAGAAAAATCATGTTATGACAATTTGCAGCAAGACTATTGTTGCACACAAAAGAGAAAAGGTTTTGGCATAATTCTCACCCGATTAGCAACTTGTTCTCTTCCAAGAAGCTGTATGTGGGTACCTCTAGATTGTATGGTGCCGGCCCTTTGCGGATCCTACCAGACACGTCATAATGTGAGCCATGGCATGGACAGAACCAGCCACCATAGTCGCCAGCGTTTGGCAGGGGAATGCACCCCAAATGGGTGCAAACACCTACGACGACAAGCCATTCTGGATTCTTAACCCTGACTGCATCCTCTTGTGGATCACGAAGGGATGCAATGTCGACGTTGTTAGCCGTCTTGATGTCCTCTTCGGTTCTACGTCTGATAAAAACAGGCTTTCCTCTCCACTTGACGGTAACAGTACTCCCGGGCTCTATGCTAGAAAGGTCAACCTCAAGGGAAGCGAGGGCAAGGACATCTTTGCTGGCAGACATGCTCAGAACGAACTTGAGGACCAGAAGACGGATCAAAGAGGCATAAACAAACCTGCCACCGGTCAAGACGAAATAAGCAAAAGCACGCTTGCTGGGATCACCAGGTGGAAACCGCTCATGATTATACTCGTCATAAACGATCTTCAAAGTAGGGTTCTTCACAGCTGCCACAGTAGCAGGGAGATCTGAGATCATTCCCATATCATGTCCTCGGCTGAGGGAATCCGAAGAAAAACCTGGAAAATGGTAAAATAACTGTCATATGCTATTACAAAAGCACATGTACTTATTACAACAGATCAACCAACACAACTAAACCATACATGTCATCACTCGAGGTCAAGTAGCATAGTCTCGCATATCAAAAACCTCAACATAGTTTTATCTTCAAAGAACTAACATCCTAAATGGCACATGAGTTAATTGAACTCGTGATCATTTACTAAAAATTTGAATAGTTAACGTGAAATATAACAGTGGCTTGAAATGTGCAAATTCTCCGTCTTTGCGCATATATGAGTGGCTGCTCCACTGCTTCTCACTTATGCAGGCAAAGGATCACAAATCTCTTTACATTTTTAATTTTACTCATTTCCATTGCATAAAAAAGCACAATGTAGCTGCTTAATTTAATAAAAGCATAAATGAATGGTATAATCTTCACATACGAAAAACTGAAACAAAATAAACATCAAATTTCTTCAACACCAGAAGCTATAAATGCAATCATCAGTGCATATCATACAAATTCGGTCTGAAATCATTTTCCAGATATAATAAGGAATCTAGTAATAAATAGAAATATAAAAATCCAAAAAGACAGGTTATTGAATCTATATTCTTTAACTTCGACGCAATTAGAGAAATCACAAAATCTAGCATATCATCACAAACGCTACTATCTCATCGATAAGAATAGAGAAATAATACAGAAGAAATCAAACGGAAACCTATAAATAACGAAAGGAAAAAATAAAATGGAGAAAATTGACCTCTGATTAGATTCGGAAGCTGCGAGTTGAAGGAGAAATGAGAAAGAGAGGGAACCGATCTGGAAATGGAAGGCGATTCAGAACAGGCGGCGGGATTGTTTGGATAGAGAGCGGTGGAGGACCGCAATGGAAGAGAGCAGAATTTTCTCCCTGCAACTCTTAGCATCTTTGGATCTTGTTTGATTGCTTAGGGTTTCGATGGGAAAATTTTCTCTTCTCTGAAACTTTAATGCATTTTCAAGAGGCAATGAAACGACATGTCGTTTTTCTTATTGTTTTGACTGTTGAAAAGCTACGGTGTCGTTTCGAAGCCGAATGAACGAGCTTAAGAGACCAGGTCATAGAGGTGGCTGGGCCAGTTCGGGCTACTGAATAAACGGAAATTATTACTGAATTAAGGTGAAATGACTTTTTTATCATTAAACTTTTAACGATTATAAAATTATTATAAAATAATGTTATATTTTTAACTAATTTATGAATTATTTTATAAAAAGTTCAAATTTAATGAGTATTTTATAATAGTTTAATAAAGTTCAACAATTTGATTAGTGACTATTTATAAATTTTACCCGTGACTTAATTGATAATTTGCAACATTTTATGTATCACGTGTTCGTATTTAGAAGCCAACTATTGAATAAAAAAATTATTACATTAATGACAAAGGCGCAAATCTTTAAAGTTATAGGGGATTAAAACAACAAATTTAGGTGATTTCTGTTGTACTTAACTCTTACAGTATTTACATTACACTAAAGTTTTCATGCTATTGTCACAAACCGCAAGCCCACAACTGAGATTAGCACACGAGAAGTATCCCAAGAGTACTTAGGTGACGTTTTGGACCTTCCTGGACCCATGAAGACTAGCCCATTCCATGGAGATTAATAGCATTGCACATTTATGGCAGGAGAATCCTTGGTTTAATGCAAAATCCTCATGATTCTTTCCATAAACTTTGTAATATTTTATCTAAGGCAACATATAACTAGCTTGATAGAGTTTCCTTAGTTAAGAGAAGATTTTGTAATCACAATCCCTTTATTGGTGGGTTAGGAGATTGTATTTGATCTAGGTCGTCGATGTACTTAGATCTTAGTCGTTTATTGAGGGGAGCTTCCACTATAAATAGAGGTCTCTTCTCCTCATTTGTATTCACTTCTTCATTTTGAGAAATCACATAACATTCTCTCAAAGTTCTCTTGTCTTGCTTTTGTGTTAGTTATCTTATTCTTTGCTTCCGTTGAGAATCTAAGCCTCTTTGCTTGGGTTTTTTCCAGGCTGACTTAGCCGCAATCACAGAGAAGACGACTAAGGTCGCACTTTCGAGGCGTTGAAGTTATAAGGGCGTGACAAGTGGTATCAGAACTAGTTTTGTGAGAGATGACACAACAAACCATGACGAGGTCCTAACAGTCATCGAAGTGATGGAGACTCGTGTTGTTACGACGAAGAAGCGAGGAAGCTCGAAGGATGTCATGACATTATTTGAGAAAAGGGTTGGTATACTAGAAGATCGGTATAATGAAATAAGAAGACTCAAGATTCGATTAAATCTCGCTTGGAGAAGCTGGAGTCTATGGAGGAATGACTTGGCCAGGAAACTCAATCACTCATCGACGAGATAGCATAGAAGGTTAATGAGTGTACCAGAGGCCTCGAGAACATGTAGGAGGGCTGAAATGATGTAGGAGGTGAAGGAGTTCAAGAGTGAGTTGCTTGTCTACAAGGTTGTCGTATTGAATGGGGTGACTGGGGAGGCGTAGGCACCTAGACTCAGGATCGACGTCCCTAAGCCGAAGGAGTTCAAGGAGAGTCAAACTGCCCAAGATGTGGAGAATTTCATCTGGGGTATGGAGCAATTCTTCCAAGGCGTGGGTATCAGGGATGATACCACCAAGGTAAATGTTGCTTCAAATTATCTTACTTATATCGCTCTCTTTTGGTGGCGATGTAGGTGTTTCGAAAAGGTAATTTCGGTCGAGACATAGGAGGAGTTCATGGGTAACTCAAAGAGCATTTTTATCCGAAGAATGCTCTGTTCGAGGCTCGAGCAAAACTGAAGCAATTGAAACATGATCATACCACCATCTTGGAGTATGTCAAGAACTTCACCGAGATCAAGATGTAAATTCCCGACTTAGGTAAGTCAAAAGGGTTCTTTGCATTCATGGACAAACTATAACGTTGGGCCAACTTAGAGATCCAGAGGAGAGAAGTGATTGAACTCTCAAAGGCATTAGATGCAGTCGAGGTCATTGCCCTGTTTGAAGTGAAGAAAACGGACTCTCTCAAACCAAAGGTAAAACCCAAAGGTAATAGTGGGGGAGAGAAGGCCAAATGAGCTTCACACAAGCCATCAGGGGGTAATGGTAAGCAGAATGATCGACCCAATAAGCTCTACAATCCTTGGGAGAAGAATGGTGACTTATCGTGCTTCAATTGTGGAGGAATCACATGAAGAGGGATTGTCCTCAGCTTGTGAAAGTTGCTACCATCAAGGAGAGTGATGGGGAAGAGAATGAGACCTTGAAGTTTGGTTCCATCATTAGTTCCATGGAGATCAAGAATGGTCGCAAGAAGAAGGGACTGATCTACGTAGACATCACTGTGGCAGGCCAAAAGATAAGTGCACTAGTGGACACAGGTGTCTCAGAGTTGTTCTTGTCCGAACAAGCTGCCAAAAAACTTGATCTTCATGTGGAGAAGATAAGTGGGTTTATTAAAACCGTCAATTCCAAGGAGGTTTCAATTGTTGGGGAAGCAAGAGGAATCAAGCTCAGCATTGGAGGATGGATCGGGAAAGATTCTACAAAGGTAATCACACTCGATGATTTTGACTTTGTTATTAGGATTAGTTTCCTTGATCGGATTCATGTGTTCCCCTTTGTCGTTTACCGATTGCCTAGTAATTTGTGATCCGAAACACCAATACATTGTTCCGGTGATTCGAGAGTCCGAAGTCGATGCCAAAATGTTGTCTGCGATCCAGATCTCAAAGGGGTTGCGCAGGGATAAACCCACATTTGTGGCTTTATTGGTGGGAGTTGAGCCCATAATGACTGACAAAGTCTTGAATAAAGTGGGACTAGTGTGTGTAGAGTTTAGGGATGTGATGTCAACTGAGTTGCTGAAGTGTTTGCCACCGAAGAGAGAGGTAGACCACAAGATCGAGCTCGTACCAAATACGGAGCCATCTATTAGGGCACCCTACCGTTTGGTCCCATCATAGTTAGAGGAGCTTCACAGACAGTTGAAAGAGCTCCTAGATGTGGGGTATATTCGACCGTCAAAGGCACCCTTTGGTGCACCGGCGCTATTCCAAAAGAAGCATGATGGCTCCCTTCGAATGTGCATCGACTGTCGAGCTTTGAACAAGCTCACAATAAAGAATAAGTACCTGATCTCATTGATTGTCGAATTGTTTAATCAACTTGGTGGTGTGAGGTGGTTCACCAAGTTGGATTTACGGTCTGGATATTACCAAGTCAGGATAGCCAAAGGTGATGAACCGAAGACTGCTTGTGTGACGCGCTACGATTTATATGAGTTTCTTGTGATGCCCTTTGGCCTCACAAATGCCCTAACTACCTTATGCACATTGATGAATAAGGTACTACAACCCTTTCTTGATCGTTTCGTTGTAGTTTACCTTGATGACATTGTGGTGTATAGTAAAACCTTGGAGGAACACGTTGAACACTTGAGAATGGTGTTCCAATTCTTACGAGAGAACGAGCTCTATGTCAAAGAGGAAAAGTGCTTGTTTGCGCAGAATGAGGTATCGTTCATAGGCCATGTCGTTGGAGGAGGCAAGCTCTAGATGGATAGGGACAAGATTCAAGAGATCGATAAATGGAAGCCACCTACCAAGGCGACCGAGTTAAAAGTATTATTGGGATTAGCCAACTACAACCGACGATTAGTGAAGGACTATTCCAAAATTGTCACACTTTTGACCAAGTTGCTCAATAAGGATAAGGTGTAGGAGTGGAGCACGGAGTGCCTGGAGGCTTTTGAAAAGATCAAGGAAGCCATGATGAGTGAGCTCGTGTTGGTCTTGCCAGATTACACTAATCCTTTTGTAGTTTTCACTGATGCATCTGACGTTGCCATTGGTGGAGTCCTTATACAAGAGGGACATCCGGTTGTATATGAGAGCCGGAAGCTCACTGAGGCAGAGAGAATATACTCGGTTCATGAGAAGGAGATGACTGCAGTGGTGCACTGTTTACGCACTTGGCAACACTATTTGCTTGGTTTCAGGTTTGTGGTTTTTACCGAAAATGTTGTAAATAGTTATTTTCTCACCCAAAAGAAGTTTTCTCCCAAGCAGACTCGTTGGCAAAAGTTTGTTGCCGAGTTTAATTTTTTCATGGAGTACAAGTTAGGGAAGGCAAATTGTGTTGCGGATGGCTTAAGCCGGAGGTATGCCATCAAGACTGTGGAGGGTACTTTGCTCGAAATGATCAAAGAAGGGTTGCCCCATGACCCTGTGGACGAAAGAATCATTGATGGAGCCAATGAGGGGCGAACTAGGGAGTTTTGGCTCAAGGGGGAGTTGCATTATTATCGAGGACATTATCTCTTTGTGCCTCGATATGGAAAGTTGCGCAAGGAGCTCTTGAAGGAATGCCATGATTCCATTCTTGAGCGCCCATGGGAGAGTATTTCCATGTATTTTATCATTGGTTTGCCCAAGACTGATGGACTTTTGAGTATAATGGTTGTGGTTGACAGGTTTTCGAAGTATGTGACGTTTATTCAAGCGTCTAAGGTGTGTCGAGCCATGGAGGCGGCTCAACTTTTTCTCAAGCATGTGGTGAAGTTTTGGGGGATGCCGAAAACCATCATTAGTGACCAGGACACATGGTTCACGGGAATGTTCTGGACAGAGTTGTTCAAGCTGATAGGATCGAACTTGAACTTTTCTACCGCAGTTCGAATCGGGTGCAAGCAATAAGATACGAATATGTTTACAACATGATTAGTGATAAATTTTTGTAAGATTTTGTATTTAAGTAGATGATCATTAAGGTCATATCTTCGTATTCAAAAAAAGTGTGGAGAACATAACTTTTATTTCCATGCTTTGTCTTTGTTTTTGACAACATGTATTATTGTTCTATTCTGGTAGTCTGATGTTAGTTTTCAAATATGTTTTGTCGCATTTAACCGATTCTTGTAAATGAGTGAATCCTTTGACTTATGATAAGTAATCACTTTGATGATTTTCTGTTAAGTTCATTTATTGACTTGATTTAGCCTAGTGATTTTCTGGAGTATGTCTTGTTATTGTTTCGATTAGTATGTCGACTCGATTCAATAGAGACTCGACCATGTCTCGAACATGCTTGATTCAATCAATCTAATTTTCATTTTTAATTGTCTCTGTACTTGAAGGGGCACAAACACTAGAATTACCCTGTCCTGTATGGAAATGCATGCCATGTCCAAATACTCAAGACTTGAACATGCAGGTACGACAAAGGTGAAACATCCGACCTCGAATCCCAAGCTCGGTTCTGCCTCTCAAGATACGAGGAAGAGGAAACGGATGGCGACCAATGGAGACAAGGAGACGAGCAGCATTCTACAATACCACTTGATCGACGTCTTGGAAAAGAATGGTAAAATGTTGGTTGCTCAACTCAAGGCTCAAAACATCAACTTCCAACAGGACAGGGCGCAAAGGAAAGACCATGGCGAGAACTTGGTCTCTGTTCTGAATAAGCTTGTGGATGCCCTAGGGAGGATCGCAGACAAATTATAACTGGGAAGTGACCGGGAAACACGTCTGTACATAAATCGAGTAAGACGATGCAGGTTCGAATAGATGGTAGCTGAAAAGATTGAAGTTATGGATCAAATTGTTGATTCATTATATTTGTCTCAGGATATATGCATTTTTCCCACTACATATTCATCATATTTAGTTTCTGCCAGTAGTGCCATGCACCAATAAATAAGGTTTAGAATTTTGTAGATTTATACAACATTTCTACTCCGAGATTATATGGTTTTCCCTACTTTTTTATGCCTTATATAATCAAATTTATTTTTTTTTCAATTTTTTTATTAATCTAGAGTAACTATAAGATAGTGTATGTTCAAAGATAACTCTAAACCATTTGACATGAAACGCTCACACTCATGATATTTTTGGTGTTCAAACCCGATACCTTAAAGAACAACAACAATTTTTTTTTATTACGATCACTCGGTTCATGTTTTGTATTTTCGAGGTTGAATTCAAATGATTGAGAATATAAATATGATATAAAAAACCAAGGACGTCCCACATAGGGTGGGGGAGTGTTTGGGATTTGGATTAGTTTGAAGACAACGTCTTTGCTTTAGCTCTTGCACTGCCCTTTGTCGGACCCTTTTTTTTTTCTTTCTCGTTTCAACAATATTTTGATCATCATCTGCTTTTTTTTATTTTTTGACTTAATTACAATACACACCTTTATATTATTATTTTATTTTAAATCGATTAATAAATTTTTAAATATTTTAATTTTATTCTCAAATTATAGCTCTTATTTTCAAATAGTCCCTAAACATTTTAACATTCAAAATTCATCCTCAAACTATGGTCCTTATTCTAGAATGATCTCAAACTTATGAATGATTTTGGGGTGTTATATGGATGTTCAAAAGTTTGGTTCCATCATCTGCTAATTTTTGAGTTAATTAATAATATACATCTTCAAACTATGTTCTTTGTTTTAAATTAATTTCTAATTTTTTGAGTATTTCAAATTCATCCTTAAGCTATATCTCTCATTCTAAATTACTCTCTAAAATTTTGAATATTCCAAACTCATACTAAATTATTTCATTATGTATAGGTCCCCAAACGTTTGAATGATTTTGGGGGATATTGTTAAAATGTTAAAAAATTCGAGGATCAATTTAGAATGAGTGTTATATTTTGGGAATGAATTTAGAATTTCCAAAGTTTGGATTGATTTAAAATGAGATTCATAGTTTTGGATGAAATTAGAACGCTCAAAAGTGTATAGGCCAATTTAGAACGAGAATCACAATACAGTGGTATGTGGTACAATTAACTTTTTTCCATTTCTCAATGAGTTTCTTGCCTAAATTTGAAGGGTAAGTGTTACATGTCGGGACTTTAGTCTCGTTATCATGCTATATTTGAAATTGTATGGGTTGTGACATATTAGTAGTTTGAGTCTTTGAGATATATATTTTGTTTTATTTTACATAAATTTTATACATTTTAAAATGGTACTTTTTTAAAACCTACCTACTTGTGGCTATTGGATTTAATAAATTGATAAAAGGATAGTTTTTGCCTCTACAATATACCTAATTTATCACTTTCGATCCTATTATATTATCGTATCAATTTAGCCCTTAAAATTACTCAATTGTATTATTTTATACCATACTCTTAACTTAAAATCCTAGATTATAAACCCTAAACTATAATCTCTAAATCATAAACCCTAAACTTAAACTCTAACTTAAGATTTATAATATAAGGTTTTAAGTTAGAGGTAGGGTATAGAACGATAAAATTAAACATTTTTAACGATTAAATTGATGTCAAAATATGATAAGAGCGAAAATGATAAATTGAATATATTACAGAGACACAGTAACCCTTAAGCTTAATAAATCTAATTTTTCATTTAGTTAAACTTTACTAATATTTTTTATGCTTTGAGTAGATTTAAATTAAATTTAAATAATAAATATATTTTAAGATTATGCTATTTTTAATAAAAAGATTTTTAAAAATATCAAATTTAAATAATATAATATTCCAACATTTGAGTAATAAATGGGCCATGGAATCAGATCAAATACCGGACCCGACTCTCTCTCGTTTCTGGGTTTGTTTTGTTGCCGGCAAAAACAGATGGTAAAGTGAAAAAAAATTACAGTGAACAAACTTTATTCAAAATATATAAAAACAAAAATCTCTTTCTTTTAACTTAAAAGCCATTAAAATCCATGAAAATCGAGTTGATGCAGCTGAATTCTCTTGCTTTTGAAAGCTAATTGTCTTGGTTAATCAAGCTCTCAGGTCACTGCGTATCGCTCTTTCGCCCCCCCCCCTTTTGGGAGGTTTAAATCGAGCTGAAACTGAGATCTCAAGGGCTAATTTTGTTCTATGAAGGATCAAAAATCAGTGTAATGCAAACCGAGATTCACCGTAAAGAGAAAAAAGAATCGTCGCCTCCACAATGCATTTTGCTAAGCTCGATGACTCTCCCATGTTCCGCAAGCAGGTTTCTCTCTCTTTTTTTAGCTTCGTGTTACTTCGTGTTCGAGGTTGTTGATTTAATATTACTTACATATTTAGCTGAATTATTTCGTGTAGCGTATTTTCATTGTCGTGTTAGTAAACTCCTGGTGCTCTTGAAAAAAAAAAAGCAAAGCGGGGAACCCCTAATTTTGTCTTTACGATTTCTAAGCTGAGTAAACAAGCTTGTTTGGCTGCTAACTTTAGAATTTTTTAGCTAGAAACCAGCTGTAGTGTTTGTATAATGAAAAAATTGTAGATTCGGGGAGGTTTACTTTTGGGAAAGAGTTGGGAATAGATGCGAAAATTGATGGTTAGCTGGATGATCAGTATCTGTAATTGGCGGGTTTCTAAAGAATGATCAGTAGATATTGTGTGATCCTTCATCTTTCTGTCATTCGTGATGAGTTGTCTTATTTGGTACTACAGGTTTTTGATTATCAGATGGCCCCTTATGCCTTTTAATTTTGACTTAATTATGTCCTGTTTATGAATAAGAAGAGAGAAGACTGAAATGGGGTTGGACGAATAGAATAATACTTTGAAACCTTGTTTTTTTCTCCTGGTTAACTTTTCATCTCATGAATATATCTTTGTCAAGTGTCAATCCTAAATCCGAATTTGCCTTTTAATTTTGCTTTAAGACATTGATTACTTATAATATTTGCATTGTTGCAGTGAGGATGTACTGTAGTTTCTCATGGATTTTGAAACGTTCTTATGCCTATGAAGATTATAGTTTGGCTAGCTTCTTTAATTTTAAGATATTCATGTTGTTTGCTTGCTTCCAATTCATTACTGGTTATTGCCTTCCCTCTTATTTTGGTTTTAAGTTTCAAAGTGAAGTAGTTGGTTTCTTGTCATTTTATTGTAGTTTCTACACATTGTTACCTACTTTGCTCTGATGGGCACTAATGCTATACCTTATAAGAGAATATATATTTTTGTTACTTATGGATCATGTATTGGTAATTTATTTATTTGGCGAGACAGATACAATCCATGGAGGAAAGTGCAGAGTTGTTACGGGAAAGAAGCTTAAGGTTTTATAAAGGATGTCGAAAATACACGTATGTTTAGATCATTAAATTTATCTATGAATATGATTGTTTTCAGAAAGCAACATCTCTTTCGGCCATATAAATTGATATGCATGAGAATGTGTCATGGCCAATCATAAATTTCCGAACTAAATAAAGAAATAGTCCAATATGTCTTTCACTAATAGGCAAAGTATTTGCTGCTTGATGTTTGTTTATTTGTGCCTCTTGAACATAAAGCGTGTCAAATGTGTAAATTGTCATAACCTATTTTTGTTCCTAAATTTCAGCTTGTTCGAGGTAAGTCTCATATGTTTTTCAACATTCTTCTTACGTGTAAAACTAGTTACTTAATTGTAACTCTCAACTGGAATAGAATTTTTTATTATTTTTTAATTTTTAATTTTCCCCCCTTGGTATCTTCCTTTGATGAGGGAAGGAAGTAGGGTGGGGTTGCTACCACTTGTTATTAGAGCCACAAGCTTGTGAAATATTCATTTGCAGTTTTACCCTTCTGATTGCAGTGAAGGACTTGGGGAGGGATATGATGGGGACATTGCTTTTGCAAATGCCCTTGAAATGTTTGGTGGAGGGCATAATGACAATATTAGTGTGGCTTTTGGAGGTATGTATTCGCTCAATCTTAGTGTGAAAGTTGTTTATTGGAATTTCTCAAATGTTGGTTGATGCATATGCACCTTGAACTGTTTGGGCAGTCTTTAGTGGTAGTGGATTCACCATTGTTGCTTTGGTGGCTCTTACTGTTGTAATAATTGCTTTGGTTTCATTACTTTGCCACTTTGTTCTTCGGTTCTGGCATCACATGAAGATTTATTCTGGTGTGATTCTGATACTTATGGCACTATATCAGTAATTGAACCCTTTTTCTCTACTTCTTTAGGGCCTGTCATGACCAAGTTTACCATAGCGTTGAGAGAAATTGGTACGTACAAGGAAATTCTTCGATCCCAGGTAAAGTTCTGAAGTATCTTCTGAGCATATATATAAAATTTTTTAGAGCGAGGACCTGAAAATAACTTATTTTGGATCTTTAACACTCTCCAACTGCTGCTGCAAGAATAGCAACTGAAAGACTGATTAGTCTTTTAGAAATTTTAGTCATAAATGTTTCTTTTTTAATTTGTTATTTTTTATTGGCTACCTAAAAATTGCAATGAACAACTTTTGAGAACTAATCTCATGTCATGTTTAGATCTTTTTTTAACACTATATAGTTTGTTCTTTGTTGATATTGAAAATTATGGATCTTTCCTTTTTTATTAGAAAATTCAGTCATAAATGTTTCTTTTTTAATTTGTTGTTTTTTTATTGTTTGCCTAAAAATTGAAATGAACAACTTTTGAGAACTGATCTCATGTCATTTTAGATCTTTCAACATTGTATATAGTTTGTTGAAATTGAAAAATATGCAACTCTTTCTTTTCTTTTTTAGGTTGAAACGGAGCTAAATGACAGATTACTGCAGTTTGTTGACATTGATTTACTTGAGGTCAAGGTAACCCCCAGTTCTTCTTGCTTATGAGATGTAAGCAGCTGTATAAAGTTGGGAGGATATGGAACTATCTTAAAGCTGGCCACTGGGCAGCCCTATTAACTCTTATATTATTCTTTTAACTTTCATTTTTAAAATTCTTATCTTAGTGCAGGAAGCACATAAGCTCTTTGACAAGGCTTGTCTCATCTATGACCAGGTGCTTTAGAGGCTACATTTATTTTTTTACTGCTGTTTGTTGGCATGATACAAATGTTCCTTGGATGTGATGTTATATTTCTTAAGTTGGTCTAAAATCATGTTTAGTTATATTAGACCAATTCAATTAATCTTGCAGGCTCGAGAAAAGTTTCTTTCGCTGAGGAAAAGTACGAAGAGTGATATTGCCAATATTTTGGAAGAGGTATCTGATAAAATAGCTTGATAGTTTCTAATTTCATGTATCCGAAATTCTTACCTATGTATCTATCGTATTGATCGAAAACCCCTCCATGCTCTGATATGGATGGAGTTATTCTAGGAACTTCATAATGCGAGGTCCACATTTGAGCAAGCTCGTTTCAATCTAGTGAGTTAATTCCTTATTGACCATTTTCTAAATTGATGTATCTGATATTTCAGAATGTTCAACATATGAAATGGGAGTACTGTGGTTTATAATTACAGGTAACTGCTCTTTCCAATGTTGAAGCCAAAAAGAGATTTGAATTTCTAGAAGCAGTCAGTGTGACTATGGATGCACATCGTCGTTACTTCAAACAGGTTATCACATGGCAGGCCTTCTCAATTCTTACTCATATTTCTCACTTCGTGCAGTTCTTATTAAAAAATTTGTTCATTTGTAGGGATATGAATTATTGCATCAAATGGAGCCATATATTAATCAGGTTAGCTACCAACTATCATATAAATTACCTCTAGACTCGGAAAAATATCTCTACATCTTCTCTGACTTGGCTTTCTTTTCTTCACCTATTCATTTCCTCAAAATAGAGAAATAATATCATATACCAAATATATATTGTTTGTTTGATAGATTAGTCATAGAATGCTATAAGATTTCTGGTTTATAGTTGATATGGCCTTTGAAGAAAACCAAAGCAGGAAGAATAATTGTATCTTGTTCTTTTTGACGATACCTACACCTGTAATTCCAGTACTCTATTTATTCTGTGCTAATTGTTGAAATACAAGTCCTGCAGGTCTTGACTTATGCACGACAATCAAGGGAAAGATCAAACTATGAGCAGGCAGCATTAAATGAAAGAATGCAGGAGTACAAAAGGCAGATTGACAGAGAGAGTAGATGGTCTTCTAATGGTTCTTCTCCCAATGGAGATGGTATACAAGCAGTTGGTAGAAGTTCACATAAAATGATAGAGGCAGTTATGCAATCTGCTGCAAAGGGAAAGGTTTAAAGAAGCTTTTAAGTTGTGGCCGACCTCTGTTTGTGAGATTGTCTTATTGATGCTTTTGCATTTAATTGTCAATCTGCATCTAAATATGAAAAATACTCCACCAGGTTCAAACTATTCGACAAGGTTATCTCTCAAAACGTTCATCAAACTTAAGAGGAGACTGGAAAAGAAGATTTTTTGTCCTTGATAGTCGAGGGATGCTGTATTACTACCGCAAGCAGTGTAGTAAAGCATCTGTAAGATTCTTCCTGTTCTCCCCTGTGGGAAAAATGTTAATAATTAGGGTGCTTGAAGTTAATTTTATGATCAGTTCTCTTTTCTGCTCATATAATTGTTCTTTGTCTATCGATAGGCGTCTGGCAGTCAGCTTTCTGGTCAGAGAAATAGCTCTGAGCTTGGATCTGGATTATTGGGTCGTTGGCTTTCTTCTCATCATCATGGTGGCGCGCATGATGAAAAGTCTGTTGCTCGTCACACAGTGAACCTGCTTACGTCAACTATTAAAGTAGATGCCGACCAGTCAGATTTGAGGTTTTGTTTTAGGATAATTTCTCCAACAAAGAATTACACGTTGCAGGTATGACTTGTGTGTAAGGGTTAATATGTGTGTATGCATGTATATACATGTATGTATGTTGTTTATGAGATCACCCTATTGAAAAATCATTGTGCATAAAATGTGTCGCCTTTGAAGGATTGAGGATTTTTATTTCGCAAATTAATCCTCAATAATGCTTGTTTGTGCTTGTCAGTACAGGCCGAGAGTGCGCTAGATCAGACGGATTGGATTGAAAAGATAACTGGAGTTATTGCATCATTACTTAATTCGCAGGCTCCTGAGAGGGTAATTAAAGATTTAGCATGAGTTTTTCTTCTTGATTTACTTATTGATATATTGACAATTATACTCCAATAATGTTTCAGTGTCTTTCTGCTAGTCCCATGGGAAGTGGTCATCATCGATCCACAAGTGAGAGTTCATTTGAAAGTTCCGATTTTGATCATACTGCTGTTGAAGAGTATACCTCTGAGAGAAACCTTGTTAGTGCACATAATGAACACCAATCAAAAGCTTCACAACATCTAAGGTCATGTATAAAAAATGAAAAGCCAATTGATGTACTGCGAAGAGTGTGCGGGAATGATAAATGTGCAGATTGTGGTGCCCCTGACCCTGATTGGGCATCATTGAATCTGGGTGTTCTTGTTTGTATTGAATGTTCTGGTGTTCACCGTAATCTTGGCGTTCACATATCAAAGGTAAATTTAATAAATTACAATCAACCTTTTTTTCATCACTTGGTGAGAATCCCGCATCACTAAAACTAAAGTATTTGATTGATTGATTGATTGTTCTTTCTCTTGGTTTTCTTATTTCTAAAATGGTCAATGGTTCGTATTTCAGGTTAGGTCACTTACCCTTGATGTCAAAGTATGGGAGCCTTCTGTTATAGTTTTGTTTCAATCTCTGGGCAATACCTTTGCTAACTCAGTTTGGGAGGAATTTTTGCAGTCAAGAAGTGCTCTCCATGTCGATCTTTCCCTCAAAGGGTAAAGATTTTTGTTTTTCTTTAAATAAATAAGACATTTTCAGTAGTATAAAACCAAATTTGTTTTTCTTGCTGCTTGTTTCTAACGTTCATTATTTCGGTGATGAAGCTTTTACAAGTCTGATAAACTGCAGTTGCTTCTTACGGGCAAGCCATGTCATACTGATTCTATATCTGCAAAGGAGAAGTTCATTCATCCAAAGGTTAAGCATTTTCCTTGTATTCAAATCTTTACATATTTATTATTTTAGATGGTTGCATAAGATGATCTTTTTTGCTGTACCTTTTCCTTGAAGGCCGGATAATTTAATCTAATTTAATTACGGCTCACAAGGACAACAATTATTTGACTAGTGTAAACAATTGAAGGAATTCTGTTTTCTCTTGATCTCAGTATGCGGAAAAGCTTTTTGTTCGCAAGCCTAAAGACAAGCAATATCCTAATTCTGTGGCACAGCAGATTTGGGAGGGTGTTCGTGCCAACGACAAGAAGGCTGTCTACCGCTGTATTGTCAATTGTGAAGCAGATATAAATGCAGTGTACGAACAATCTCCTGTGTCTTCACTGACCCTTGCCAAAGCCATGCTATTGCAAGAACATGAGAATGCCGATAACAACTCCGGTTACATGAGAGTGAATTCATCTGATAGCTTCTCTGTTAGCTCTTTCAACTTGGTGGGAACCAGTGAGGGCCAAGTTACGGACAATTTACACGGTTGCACCCTACTTCACCTTGCCTGTGAAGCTGCAGACATTGGCATGCTTGAACTTCTATTACAATATGGAGCAAATATAAATGCAACTGATTCAAGAGCTCAAACGCCACTTCACCGATGTATTCTCCGAGGCAAAGCGGCATTTGCTAAATTACTACTTACCAGGTGATCTTTACATCTTTGCTACATGATGGTTATATCTGCATTGTTCTCATGGCCGTTTACATGGTGCTTTAATATGGCTCGTATGTGTATACCGTATATGGAAACATTACGAAGATTTACCTGGTTTTATGTAGGGGAGCGGATCCATGTGCATTAAACAAGGAAGGGAAAACCCCTCTTGAGCTTGCAGTAGAATCCGATTTCCGTGACAGTGAGGTACTTGCTTTATTATGACATGTAAACGGGTAAGGAAAACCAAAATGGAAGTAAGAACCGAACCCGAAGTGTGGAGTTTGAAAATATATAGGGCCGGTTCTTCTCATTGAAATGGATGTCAGCAGTGTTTTTGGTTTGAGGGGCGATTTTAGAGGGGAGTGGAGAGTGTATGCTATATGTTGTGTTTATTAGTTTTATTCCTTTCCTGGTGAAGCTGTTGGGCTGGGGATTAGATTTTAGGGCAATTCTGTGTTTTAAAATATGTTTTTTTGAGATGCTTTCTTGTGTTTTTTTAATATTAATATATTTATAATCTAATGAGTGATCCTAGTGGTAGAAGAAAATGAGTGATCTTTACATCTTTGCTGCATGATGGTTATCACACTCACCTACTCATATCTAGGGATGGGTACGGGACTCGAACCTGACGGATTTTGATCCGATCGGTTCGGGTTAGATCGGGTTTTTCTAATATTATGTTTGGGTCAGTTTCGGGTCCTGTGCTCATCCCTAAATATGAGTAGGTGTATATTTTTTCGGGTTTGGATCCAAATTTTATCTAAAAAAAGCAAGTCTAATGGAAAGTGTATATTTTTTGAGTTTGATTCGGATCGGGGGAAGGATATATAATTTTTAAGTCAAATTAGGTGGATTGAAAATCCGGCCAGTGTACATCTCCACTCATGTCAGATTTCCCTGCTTGATAGGCCTTCAATTCATGAACTTGCTCCCGTGTTAACTCAGCTTTCAATGGACCAAAACGGACAATACTTCACAAGTTGACTTAAATCGAGGGAATTTTAATTTGGATAGACTATTTGACGTGACAAACTGCGGGACGCTTACGTTATCGTTTATCCCAATATGTAAGATACCATTAAATCGAAGTAGCCAAACACTTGGACCGACAATTTGTTAAAAATTGGATATTGATTATCTGATGTGATAATTGTGGGACAAATGTGCATTATTACTTTTTCTTTCTTTCTAGAGGTAAAGAAAACAAATGTCTTTTTTGAAGGAAAGATCATGTCTATAACACGTGTTTTGAAGCAAAAAAAAAATGTTTGATTAGTTTATGATGGAGTTGATTGATTGTAATGAAAATGTTTTAGTAGAAATTGGTCTACAAGACACGTGGTTTTGACACAAATGTCTGGTATCTAGTGGATGACGTGTGTGTGTGTTTCTTTATATTTAACCATAAGGTTAAATTACATAAAAATTATTGAATTTTAATTTATTTCACTGTAATTATTATCATTAGTTAGTCTAAGGAATAAGACACTAAATTGATATGTCAATCAACAATCAATTAGTCTAAGGAATAAGACACTAATTGATTGGAAATTGTTGCATAGTTTATTTGCTCCATGTTATCTTTGTTTGACACCAAATAAACTTTGAAATTTGATTGGAAATTGTTGCATAACTAAGCAATCTCCTCCCCCCATATGTGCAGTATGGGTAACTTTGTTTTCCATACGTTAAAGACCCTTTTGAGTGTTGATTTTGGAGCTCGAAAATGCAGAATGACTCGAATAATCCGGGGGCAAGTGGACCAGCCACATCCGACAGCAACAATCTACCAATACCAAAGCAATCATCTGGTTCAACTTTTGGTAAACACAACGACTCTAGCAGTTCCAATGATCTTAACTTCACCGAACAGCCTTTAATTGTGAGGCCGGTTGACCAAGGAAAGCCAACAACAGCAGTTAACGAGGCTGCTGATCGCGAGTTGCTGGCGCAAAACAGAGGCAATGCCATGCAACGTTACAAGGAGAAGAAGAAAACAAGAAGGTATAAACTTATACACTCACATTACAATTAACATTTAAGTATAGGTTAATTGCACTCGAAATTTTAAAATGGTCTCAAATTTCAAAACGACCTTGTTAAACCTTTAAAGCAGACGATGAGACGATGTCGATAGGTGTATGTGTTTATAATTTGATCCCTATATGTTTTTAAAATGTTGCAGGCCGACTGTTAAACTGATGGAATGAATTGATCGATACCATACCGATATTTTTGGGGACTCAATCAGAACGTTTTGAAGTGCAGGTATCGATTTATAATCCGGCCGATAGTTTGGAGACATTTGATGGAATCAACCTTTATGTGTAAGATTCTTAATGAAGTGTCGTCGTGTTGTTAATTCTGGTCCATTTAATCCGTGCTTGAAATCGAGGAAGTCGAGAGCGGATACAAGGAAGCGAGTGATTAGTCATTGACTATAGATATTTAAATCTTGGTGTTTGTGTATGAATCAAACTGGGTTGGGTGCATAGCCCCTATAATAGGCCTTTACAAAACTCGATCTGGATTAGTCGGTTAATAGTTTGGATACCAATGATTAGTTCAAAATTTTGAAGTGAATTAAATTTAGATGGTTCATATAGGTTTATTGAGTTTTTAAAATATGATAAAAGTATACAAATGGTAATTGACTATAGAATATTGTTTTATTAAGTTAATCGACTATTAAAAGTTACAAAATGGTCATTCGATTATTCATTATGTTCCAAACTCGTCATTTTTTGTTAAAAAATGGCGGTTGTCTAAACTGGCCGTTAACACGATGATTGAGATATGATAGTCGTTTGAGATTCTATGATCAGATTTTATCATATCATAGTCAATAGGTTAATGTTCAGCTTACCATATCGTCAATTTTTTAATAGAAAAAGACGAGTTTGGATCATAATGAACAATCAAGTTATCGTTTTTGTAACTTTTAATAGTCAAATGACTCAACAAAACAACACTATATAATCGAATGATCATTTTACAATTTTTAATAGTCGATGAACTTCATAAAGCAGTAGTACCCTTTAGTTGGGGACCACTTGTGTATTTAATCCTTAAATATAATTGAGTTTGATTGAAATATAATTAAAATTCGGTTTGACTCAAATAATTTTATATATATATATATATATATATATATATATATATATATATATATATATATATATCAATTTATGAATTGAGTTTGATTTAATATAATTAAATAGTTATAGAAAATCAAACCGAAAACAAAATTGAACACTATGGTTGGACTTGGTATTCTGAAGTTGTTTGTTCAACTATTATATTGACATAAATGGTCATCAACTTTAGGATATTGTTTTATCACGCCCATCGACTATTTAAAGTTACAAAACAGTCACCCAACCATTCATTATGTTTAAACCCGTCCTTCTTTGTTAACAAAATGACGACATTCTAAGTTGAACGTTAACATGATGACTGTGATATAATAACATATGATTCCAGAATCTCAAACGACTATCATATATCTATCATCATGTTAATGTTTGGCTTAGACAACTGCCATTTTTTAATAAAAAATGACGAGTTTGGAACACATGATAGTCGGGTAACCATTTTGTAACTTTTAATAGTCGAGAGACTTAACAAAGCAACATTCTATAGTCAGGGGACCATTTGTGTACTTTACCCTATAATTGATTTGAGAAAATCCATTTTCAAAAGCAGCTATTTCGAGTTTATTAATATAAATAGGGTAACTTACAAATTTGGTAATTGATCTTTACTCTCTCTCCTATTTCACTCATTATACTCTAAATCTTTTCAATTTCCTCACTGAACTTAATACATTGGATTTTTTGTCACTCGGCCGTTAAATAGTTAACAACGTTAAAATGGACTGTTATATATATGCAAAACGACGTTGTTCTGGTGAAATTTTTTTTAAACGACGTCGTTTTTAACGTCGTTAACTATTTAACAGAGGAGTGACCAAATTAGGAGAGAGATTAAAATTCAATGACCATAAAAACAAAATGTATTAAATGCAGTGAGGAAATTGAAAACTTTTAAAGTTCAATGAGCAAAATAGGAGAGAGTAAAGTTCATTGATGAAATTTGTAATTTACCCATATAAATATTAAAAGATATTATTTATATTTACCAAATTTGTGATTTGTGGTATAAATCAGTATGGTCAAATATGTTGAATATTCAACCATGGGGGGGACACGATAGAAACGACGAATTCAAATCCTTGGACTGATCGACATTAATAAATCAGAACAGGTAAAGTCGATGAATAACTGCAATATTTCCTCCATATGATTGTTGTCGGAGTCAACCTAATCTCCATCTTCAACTAGGTTACAATTTGTTATTAGGGTTATTATGGCTTCCCAGATTCTAGTTTGCCTCCTCTTTGTTGCAGCCATGAGTGTTGCTGTACACTGCAATTCTGAAGGTATAAATATACATATTATATGATTTATTACAATTAATGGTGATTATGTTGTCTTAATCCCTGTAATAATTATTACAGGTGATGCTCTTAATGCCTGGAGAGCCCAACTGATGGATCCGAACAACGTTCTTCATAGCTGGGATCCCACACTTGTTAACCCATGCACCTGGTTTCACGTTGCCTGCAACTCTGAAAACTCCGTCATTAGAGTGTAAGTGCATGTATGTATGTACGTACGTACGTACGTACGTATGTATGTATGTATGTATGTATGTATGTATGTACGTATGTATGTATATATATATGTGTGTATATATGTGTGTAATGTGTATGCATGTATGTATATGTATGTACTAAAATGGGGTTTCGATTGTTGAAGGCACCTCGGTAATGCAAATTTATCAGGGCCTCTTGTTCCTGAACTTGGACAACTTGCGAATCTTCAATATTTGTAAGTCCAGTATTTTAAAATTGGGTTTATTTAAGTAAAAATAAAAAGTTAGGGGGTTTATTTTGGTACACTAAAAGTTCAGTGACTAATTTAGTAGAAGTAAAATAGTACAAGGGTGGTTGTAGTATTTTAACCAAATGTTCCGATTGGCAGGGAGGTATCTGATAATAATCTCAGCGGCAGCATTCCAACCGAGATTGGTAACTTAACGAGCCTTGTGAGCTTAAATTTGCAGCATAATCAACTTACCGGCCCTATTCCTTCATCTCTTGGAAACCTAGTTTCTTTGTCATTCTTGTAAGTTCATATATGCTAGAGTATATTACACGTTTAGTACTTAAAATATTAGTTTTTGTCTATTTTAATATTTAAACTTTTAATTTTTTTAAAATCATACTTAAAATTAGGTTTTTGTTTCATTTTAGTACATGTTCAAAATTTAACATTATGTTTTGAAAAAAAATTAAAAGTTTAGATACTAACGAACCAAAATTGATAGTTTACGTACCGAACGCGTTAAATTTTTAACATTGAATACTAAAATGAAACAAGAACTAAACATTAAGTACTAAATGTGTAGTTTACCCTGGTATTAATTGTGTATATTAATGACAGGAAGTTGAATGGCAATAAACTCAGTGGCGTAATTCCACCATATTTGTTCCTACTCATTCAAAGAGGCAACTTGATCGTTATGTGAGTTTGCATTTTGCACATCTTTTACTAATTTATTTTCTCTTTATATTTTCGTTTTAGCTCATCGTCCTTATCGTATTTTTACATCAATTTTACCCTTAAAATTATTTAATTGCATCATTATACCCTACCCCTAACTTAAAACCTTAGATTGCAAACTCTAAGTTAAAGTTTATGGTTTAAGGCTTATGGTTAAGAGGTTATGTAGTTATGATTTAGGGTTTAGGATTTATAATTTAGGATTTTAACTTGAGGATAATGTATATAATGATGCAATTGTGTAACTTAAAGAGTTAAATTGGTATGAAAATACGATAAGGAAAAATGTGATAAATTGAGTCAACTATAAGGGCGAAAGTTACCCTCTTACCTTTCGTTTTTTTATACTCCGGAATTTATGAAAAAATTGAAATCTCTAATTGATTTTGGCCTTACAAGAGAGTGATTGTGTATCAGGAATGTATCAGACAATATGTTTGCAGGAACCGTTCACCGAACAAATCTTACCGGTAAGGGTAAACTCGGTGTTACATGCCATGTAACGGTGTTATCAAGTGAAATTTTAATTTTAATTTTTATTAATTTAATTTTCTAATTTAAAATTTGATTGGTTTAATTTATCAATTTAATAAATCCCCTTTGTTTGTTGTATAATTTGCAGTAACAACAATAATCCAAGATCCCAGAGCCTCGTAGAGTTTCAAGTAATACAAACTTATGATATGAACCTTCTTCATGTTGCTGTTTTTTTTATCTTATATGATTCAATTGTACTTTTCCCTTATAAATAAATGGAACAATTGCAGTTTTGGCCCTTTTTTAAATAGCTAATTCAATTTAAGCCATTTTAAATTTTAGTACAAACTCTTTAGCTTTTCCCTTGCAAATTCTTTTGATTTTATTTTAGCCTCCAATACTTGCTTCATGACTTCACCCCAGATCATATGATGATTTTTTTTAATCTCGTTCGTAAAGTTTATTTAAATAAATATGGGTAAGAATCTCAATCTGAGGTTATTATAAATTCTATATTTAATATGTGGTGGAATAGACCCAAAGTTGAATTAGAGGATATGTTCTCATGATTTGGGACTAATTTTGTTTTCTTCTTGGCAAAAAGGCATATACACGTACTTTTGGAAAAAAAAACTAATGTGGTCTTTCAACTCGGATAAACTCAATGTGATCGTTTGATCAATGTTTTTTTTTCGTTGATCGTTACAATACTGGTGTGTCAATTTACGGTGTTGACGTAGTGTTCTACGGTGCTAACATAACAGTTCATCTGTCATGTTTGAGTTATCAATTTAGTCCATCTGCCATGTCATCTGTCACCATGGGTTATCATGTAAGCATCGTAGATTGTCACGTCAGCTTCATGAACCGTCACATCAACATTATAATAGTCAACGACGAAAAAATATTGGTCAAAGAGGTCCACTAAATATATTTTATGAATTGAAGGATCACACTAAAAAAATAATACGAAAGGATATTAGATTTTTTCAAAAGTACATGAAGCTATGATGTTTTTCCCCTTTTGTTTGAAAGCTTTGTTAAATATTCTTTGTGGATCTTGAAAAAGCAAAGAGGTTTAGTGCATGCTAGCTTATAGTGTTAGAATACTCGACGGCATCTTCTTTGTCTTGCATCTTTATATTCTGTTCTTTATTTGCCTCTTTCAAAATCTGAATTGACATGTTAAAAATGTACAATTTGAAACTATGTATGGGAAGCTTTAAGACAAGGGTTCAATTTGAAGGAGGGAAAATAAAGGTGTGTGGGGAACCTTGTTGGTCCATTTACATTTCCAAATTGCACTATCAAAGGATCCATCCCTTTTGACCCCATGCTCTTTGCTTGCTTTATGCAATCTCATTATGTCCATCTTTGCCCTATTTTACTTCATTTTGTTTCTTAGGGTAAAATACACAAAGGATATTGTTTTATTAATTACTTCGACTATTAAAAGTTATAAAATCGTTCCCTAACTATAGAATGCTACTTCGTTAAGTCCCTCGACTATTAAAAGTTACAAAATGGTCACCTGACTATTCATTATGTTCCAAACTCGTCATTTTCCGTTAAAAATTAACGGTTGTTTAAGCTGGACGTTAACATGATGATTGAGATATGATAGTCGTTTGAGATTCTAGGATCATATTTTATCATATCACAGTCAACAAAGTAACGTTTAGCTCAGAATATTGCCCACTTTTTAACGAAAAAAGACGAGTTTGGAACATAATGAATAGTTGAGTGACCATTTTGCAACTTTTAATAGTCGATGGACTCAACAAAGCAACACTCTATTGTTAGAGGACAATTTTATAACAAAGCAACACCTTATAATCGGGAGATCATTTGTGTATTTTACCCCTTTTATATTGTCTCAAAAATCATTTCCGATAAGTAAATTATATTAGGATATATTTAAGACGAAAATTTCAATCCCAAATATGAACCGTAAAACAAATATGAAAGATTCCAAAAACGAAGGAGTAAATCTCAAATTTTTACATGGCAGAGGGGCTAAAACCAAATTAGACCGACAAATAATAATAAAGGTCAATGGTCAAAAATTGACCGCCAAAAGTATCAAAAAGAACAAAAAATTTATGGGGGTGGTAGTGATTACACTATCAATGGTCCGTGTGGAAAGCCTTTTCATTCTCCTTTTGTAGAAGAAGAAAAATGAAGGACATAGCCTTTTGCAGTTTGGTCCCTCCTTTTTCCAAATCTATGATCGAAGGAAGAACAAAAGATGCAATGCAAATATAAGGTGCTTTAATGTTGGCCTTGTGAAGTCACTTCTTTTAATAATAAAGTTGCCATCATATCTTATCTAATCTTTCACTTAACCCAAGATTTGAAAAGGTGTTTTATGTGTCCATATTATTTTGATTTCCCATATTTCAAATTATTATTATAATAATATAATATTTTCAATTATTTAACATTAAATGTTTTACCTTGATACTTAAATTTGTGACCTCGAATAATAACAATAATTTTTTTTACTACTGAAGTCACTCAATTCGTGCGTTTTACATCTCTTAAACATATAAGAGACACATATCTATAAATTAAAAAAATGATATGTAAATATAATAAAATATTCATATATAACAATATAAAATTACATTAACTCAAAATTTTCATAATATATTATATATTAAAGACAAAAAGGAATCACATCTGTTGTACTTTTTAATAAAATCAATGTAGTTTTGGTATTATTTTTTTCTCACGCGGTCCTACAACTTAAAAAATAAATCTAATGTGACCCTTTGATCAATGTTTTTTGTTCGTTGATTGTTACATGATGATATAACAGTCTGTCTGCCATGTTTCAATTACCAATATAATTCATCTGTTATATCATTAATCAGCATAGACTGTCACATCAATATTATGAACCGACACGTTAATACCGTAACGATTAACGATAAAAAAATTAGTTAAAATGTCACATTAGACTTATTTTTTAAGTTGAAGGGTCAAATTAAAAGAAAAAATAATACTAGAATCACATTATTATTTTTAAATTACAGGAACCTCGACGCTTTTTTGCCTAAATTAAATCAATGTTTATATAAAAATGTAGACTTCAACCTCTCCATAATCATAAATACGAAGCTGTAAACACAAGGAGAAGCAATTGCAAAGTGAAACCCCAGTGAAAGTGAAGTCAAAACATTACAAGGAATGGAGCCCTAAAGGCCAAAGCCATTTCAGCATCATCAAACACATCAAAAGACGAGTTTCCATTCACATGCTATTCATTATTTTTTGTCCCTTATTCGTTATTATTAATATATTAATTACCAATATTATATTTATAAACAATAATTAATTTAATCTCAATAATAACCCGTAAAAAATAAAATTGCACATTCTATATTGTTATAAAAATTAAATTCAATTAGTTGGGCACCGACAAAAACGACAATAAAAGAATTGGACCAGAGCAAGAAATTGGGAGTCGGTGATGATATTTGGTACAATGTTGTAATTTTACCAACCATTCTGACACAACATTCAAGGACACTGATGTTTCAATTTCAATGTCACAATTGCATTATGGCTGTCCTTTGTGCATGCCACTGAAGGTCATAGTTTGGAGATTGAATAGAAAATTTTTAAATTTAAAGATTGTTTTAGAATAAATATTATAAATTAGGGACCTCCTACGCAATTATCTCTTAACTGTTTAACTAAAACGTTTGGCTCTCGGCCTCTCAATAAACGAATCTATTTAAGGACTAAAATAATAAATGATGGACCCGTAACTAATTACTTTATTATATTATTTTAATCATGTCAAAAGAATAATATTGTTTTTAAAAATAATATATATTAGTTAAAGTTTTCTCAACTTTATACTAGCGAATATTTTGGCATAGGGACCGAGTTAGAAAAAAAATTGGTCGTCGAATTTAGAAATTATATAAAAAAAATTAAAGAGAGAAAATTGAATTTTAAAATTTTTATTGTTATATATTTTTAAAATATTTTTAAAATATTTTTAAAAGAGATGTTATTTTTTATATTATATATATATATAATTTATATGAATAAAAATGAAAATTTTAAAACTTTTGAGATGTGAATTGACAACCCTTAATACATATCAGGTCCGCCAGTATTTTGGCATAAATAATTCAATTAAAAGAATATGAAGCACAACATGCAGCAAAAATAACATATTTTATTGGAGAGTCAATGAGTTTTTTTTCGTTAGTAGCTTTATTTTATAGGGTAAAATACATAAATGGTCCCCGACTATAAGATATTATTTTATTAAGTCACTTAATTATTAAAAGTTATAAAATAGTATTTCGATTACAGAGTGTTGCTTTGTTAAGTCTCTCAACTACTAAAAGTTATAAAATAGTCACCTGACTATTTATTATGTTCCAAAACCAGCCTTTTCTATTAAAAATATACAATATTCTGACCTAAACAATAACATGTTGATTGTGATATGATAAACTTTGATCCGAGAATCTCAAACGATTATCATATCTTAGTTATCATGTTAACGTCCAATTTAAACAACTGACATTTTTTTAAACAAAAAATGATGAGTTTGGAACATAATAAATAGTCGAATGATTGTTTTGTAACTTTTAATAGTTGAAGTATTTAATAAAGTGATATTATACAGTCGAGAGATCATTTGTGTACTTTACCTATTTTATATATATTATTGACTAAAGAATTAAAAGTGGCTCCAACAGAGTTCAAAAGATTTGCCTATGCTCTTTGGTCTTTCCCTCACTCCATTACTTTCATTGCATGCAGTCCGATATATAAAAATATTGACTCCAATTTTAATTATTTTTTATTCAACAGAGTAAAAAATATTTAATATTTAATTATATTTAATTTATTTAGCAGAGAATGTAATTTTCGGATAATCGAGTTATAGGTTTTATTAATTATTGTAATAATCAAAGATAACCTAAGCTACTAAATCATGTTGGTAACAAGAAAAAAAACAAATAAAATTAATAGTGACATTTGGTACAATGTTGTAATTTTACCAAACATTCTGACACAACATTCAAAGATACTGAGATTTCAATGTCACAATTGCATTATTGTTGTTCTTTGTGCATGTCAATTTTTACATTGAAAAATTAAAAGAATTTTCTCTCTCTATATATATTTGTTACAATCAATTAATTATATGACCTGCTTGAAATTTTTGAAATTCAGTGACCCATTTATAATCCTATTATAAGTAAGAGACATGTGATGTATTTTACCTTTTTATTATTTGAATATGCACAAGACAATAAAGATAATTTTCAATTTTCTAACATTAAACGCTCACACTAAGGTTCTCCATTATCCATACCAGTCTGGTTTTTGGCTCCGACAGAGTTCAAAAGATTTGCCCCTGCTATATTTGTCTTTTCCCCACTCTTGCATGCAAGCTAATATATAAAATTCTGAATATATATATATATATTAAATAATCTTATAATATTTTCTAATTATAATAATATACCCTACAAATATAATTATATAATTATTTAAATTTAAGATCTCAGAAGATAATAAAATTCTCTTTGATAATTTGAAATACATTTAAATATATATTACTTATATCTCTCCATCATATGATCTTAGAATTTGTTCTCTTTAAAAAATTTGAATTCGAGTACTTGCACTTGTATAGTGTATATACATTGTAAATGGTTAAAAAAGATTATGAACAAATATTACCGATAATTACTCTAATTTTTCAATGTTCATAAAATAAATGGATAAATTCATAATTAGACCCTAGAAAGTGAAGGAATATAAACTTGAACCCCGTAGAAACACCTTGTAGCCAAGCCAAGCTGTGAATCGGGGAGTGTGTATTGCACTGTAGAAGATGCTCCCCGCCCCCACGTGAAACAGCCCCCCACTCCATTCATTAAACCCAACCATCCTTTTGAAGGGCTCTATAAATTCTTCCATCGCACCGAAGCCTCTTGTTTCCATATGCTTCCCTTTGCCTCTTCACAATAACCAAAATATTTATATATAAAAACACCATTAGAGTGTTGTTCAAACCAGTGATAATTATGACGATGGCCAGTCTACTGCTGCTTCAAGTTCTTGCAGTAACTCTGTTAAACACATTGGCAAATGCGAATGTAGAAGGTGATGCTTTGTTTGCTTTCAGGAGAGCTGTTAGAGACCCCAAGAAGGTCCTGCAGAGCTGGGATCCCACCTTGGTCGATCCTTGCACTTGGTTCCATGTCACCTGCGATGCCGATAATCGAGTTACTCGTCTGTAAGTTACTCGATCTCATTTGCGAGTGTAAATACGAATATGTAATAACAGTTAATTTACTTCATGTTGAACATTTGCAGAGATCTTGGAAATGCAAAGCTGCGGGGCCGTTTAGTGCCCGACTTGGGAAAGCTTGAGCGCCTTCAATATCTGTAAGCAAATAATTATTTTAGGTCAAATTATATAAAAGGTCCCTGTGCAATGTATTTATATTACTAAAAAGAATCAAATTATGATATAGGGACTAAATTCGTTAGGGACACATAGTACATGGACCCTCTTATGAGATTTGACCTTTTGATGATTATTAAACAAAAGGCATGGATTTTCTTGTCTTGTATGCAGAGAGCTATACATGAACAATATGGTGGGTTCAATACCGGAGGAAATTGGAGAATTGAAAAGCTTAGTGAGTTTGGATCTTTACCATAATAACCTTACAGGCTCCATCCCTGCGCCCCTTTCCAAGCTTTCAAATCTCAAGTTCATGTATGTAATTGACTAAGATTTTCCCTCTTGATTTTACTTTTTTTTAGGACATCAGTTAAAATCGGAACGATACGGTCGTCGTTAATGCTTGTACTGATCTACTGTTCATTCCTTGCAGGAGACTGAACAGTAATCTACTGATCGGAAGGATTCCGAGACAACTTACACAACTCCAAAATTTAAAGATCTTGTGAGTCACATGTAAAAGCTTTGTTTAAAACACTACCGGTCCGGTAGAGATTTCGATTTTATTATTGTTGTTGTCCTTGTTTAATACGGTTGTGTCGTGTGAAGCAGCGATGTATCGAACAACGATTTGTGCGGCACGATCCCGACGACGGGTGCCTTCTCTAAGTTTAAGGAGGAAAGGTACACGAGTGACTTACAATTTTGCTAATCAGATTGTTGTTGCATAAATGGTGGATTAATGTTTGATTATTATTATGATTATGTTGCAGTTTTAGGAATAACTCAAGGCTTGAAGGGCCTGAGCTGATGGGGTTTGTGAGATATGATACAGGAGGGTGCAAATGAAAACATTATAAGTTATATAACCAAATTTCCACATATATTCTCTTCATATATGGGAAATGCTCTGTGTTGTAACACAAAAGATGTCATCTTTGGAGGCCAATTGCATCTCTTTTTGGGACATTCTGTTTGCAGCGCGAACTATATCTTCAACCTGCACAATTCATGTATAAATTAACAAACTTTATCTATAGACTTCGTGTACGTGTGTGTATATATATCATAATGGTAATTGTAGAAAGAACATGGAGAAGTGGAACCTCCTGTGGCACTGCCATTCTCTTGAGATTTGCCGCATGTGGCATAGGAACATCAGCTCCGGCGATTCTCTCAACCGGCACATCAAGATATACAAAGCTCTCCTCCACAACACTTGTACCGTGAACAAAGTATACTGCATAAATATATACAAGGTCCCATGTATATATATATATATATATATATTTATACACGTTAAGCAGAAATTTAAATGATTTTAAGAGAACTCGAACCATATTTCAGCACCAACACCATGCTGTGGAAACGCTTCTTCAACTGTGACCAATCTGTTGGTTTTCCTGACTGATTCATTAATTGTGGATCGATCTAGCGGCCTAATCGAACGCATATTTATGACCTGCATTTAACAAAGATCAGATATTGCACTTCTCAGTAGAACGGTCAAATCAAATTGAGCCTTGTAAGGGCTTGCGCTACTTTGAGTTGTAATTTTTACCTCAGCATCGATCCCATCCTTTTCAAGTATCTCAGCTGCCTGAACAACAAACAATCTCTTAAATGTATCTCGGATGATAACTAGGCATCTGCGTATCCAAACAGATATTGCATACAAGACATTCCTTAAGAGAATAGCCCACCATTTTCGAATAAGCATCAATAGTCACATGCTTTCCTTTTCTCTCTATCTGTTAAAGTAGTGGTTAAAAACTATATGTATATGTATTAAACTGCAGCTTCATGAGATCGGAGTTACAGCAGAACCGACGGAAGCAGAAACATGGAAATAATAATGCTAACAGCCTAGTGAGTAAAATTTCAGGTGCTCTATAGCATTTACCTTAGCTTTACCAATTGAAAGGCAAAAGTTTGAGTCCAGAACTTCATTGGAAATCTGGAACGATTCACCATATCTGAAGCAGAACGATTATATCGAGTAGCATCAGGCATTAAAATTCTAGTCGACGGCGGACCAGTGGAGTGGGAGTCGATACATAAAGAGTCGTAGTTTACTATATCACTTACAACAACTCATTCTCAAGGAAAACAACTGGGTCGGGATCTCTAATAGCAGCTGTGAGCAGTCCACGAGCATCTTCGGCATTGTATGGTGTCGGCACTTTCAACCCAGGGCAAGTAGCATACCATGCAGCATAACACTGAAAAGTAACCAAGACAAAACAATCAAACGAGCTTCTTACTTATTGAAAATAAGCTAGATTTCTAAAATATGGAAGCAAGTAAACAATAATTAGTACAACGTAACTTGATTTTTAACCTCGGAAAGCTCTGGGGAACCAGAGGAAGTAGACGAATGTAAACAAACCAAATAATGGGTGCAACTAACAGTATTAAGAAACCAAACCTGAGAGTGTTGGGCACCAACACCAGCTGCAGCACCATTGGGACCTCTCAAAACTATGGGTACAGAAATCTGGCCAGCAGACATGTGGTTTGACTTTGCAGCAGAGTTGATAATGTGGTCAATTGCCTGTAGTAAAAGAAAATGGGATCGAAAACAATGTATCAGACAAAAATTTCAGATAAAAAACAATGTGCAACTCCAAGGAGAAAATACAATGCAGGAACATTCATAGGATTCAGCATACATAAATCACATCCAAATCTTCTCTTTTGAACATTCCAATTCTAGTATCTTATCATGAAAGTAAAGGTTAAACATATAAACCACCTACGTTCCTTCAGTACACTAAGATTCAAGGAAAAACATTACTTCATTCATTTGAACTAGTTAAGTTCATTGTCTAACACAAAGCATGTACATATGATCTCCTTTTTCACAACATGTATATGGTAGCACAAAATAGTAATAAAAGTGTACATAAGCAGAGATTCGAGTTGGAACTCTCGGACCTGCAAGGAGAAGTTAAATGTCATAAACTCCACAACAGGCTTCAGAACGTAGTAGGCCGCACCAACTGCAATCCCAGTAAAACCAGCCTATGAAACCAGATATAAAAGACAGATTATGCAAGGCAGCACAAAAGTAACCTCAGTAATTGGAGTATCAAGAACCCTCTCGGGTCCATACTTGTCCAGAAGCCCCTTGGTTATCTAAAGAGGTGGAAACAAAAGCCATCTTCAGATGAAATCAGTATTTTCGCAGAGGTTGCATGCAGCGGCTAGGAGAGCTATTGGGAGATTCTTCCTATATGAAGACATAAGCTTTTATGCATTTTGGGACAATTCATACTACCAGCCTATGTTTATGCTGCAGCAGTTTGTGGTGCGGGCTTCAAAGGCCCCTCATCATAATACCAAGCAGAATGAATGTCATGTAATTTTTGGATTTGCAAGAGAAGCCCCTCGATCTTCTCATCCCGCCGATATTGTCACCGTTGGAATGATATTGTTGTTCTATGTTATCATGAAAGATCCTTAGATCTTTGTAAAACTAAAATAACTAGTATGAATGAATAAATAAATAAATTAACTCGTCGTTAAAAATTTCCACGTGACATTTTTTATGGGTAAACTATATCATTTATCACTTAATTATCTTCTCGCTCCTGTTTTAGTCATTAAGTTTTAAACATTTTTAATTTAACCACTCAACTTTCAAATTGCTCATGTTTTAATCACTCTAATTTATTTTATTAATAATATTTTACGGCATGATTTTTTATTATTTTATTAATATAGAATTAAAATAAAAAATAAATTTAAAAGTTGGAGTGATTAGATTAGGAGTAATTTGAAAGTTAAGTAATTAAATTAAAAATATTAAGTTTCAATGACCAAAATAGGAGTGAGAATGTAGTTGAATGATATAATTTACCCATAAAAAAATATCAAGCCGCAACAAATTCGCTAAGTTTTAATGATGGGTAGTAAAATGAAACAAAAATTAAACGTTTGATAAAATTTTGAAAAAAAATAAAAATTTAAATACTAAAACAAGACTGAAATTGATAGTTAAAGTATTAATACGTAATTTATCTAATATTATATTATTTACGAATCGATCATAAAATTCAAAATTAAAATCGAAAAAGGACTCATTCGTCATATAAAACAAAAATGAGGCAGCATAAGATAAATTTTCCATAATTTCAACCCTTCATTTCCGTCTCTAGTATCCTCTGTTCTCTTTCAACCCACTCTTATCCACCAGTTGAGCTCCAGATATTTCCCATGGCGGCTTCTTTCGTGACCCTGGTATTTCCCACTTTGTCTTATCTTATTATGGCTTGATTGTTTCCCCTTTTTTCATTATCTTATCAAAACTCTTTCTTCCTTTGCAGTCAAATGTAGGTTTGCTTTCAGGTCCAAAAACCCTATCAAAGAATCAAACGCCATCGCCAACGTGCAATGCCCTTAAGCTTCCTCGAAAGCTCTCGGTTTCGTCTTCATCTTCATCGCGCTTCTTCTCTGGGTCATTTCGTCTTCCCTCTCTGAATTCAACCCAGACTAATCCCCGTCTTCTCCGCCATATTCGGGCCAGTGCTGAGGTCAGAGGTTTTGGGTTTCCCTTATTGTTTACTAGTAATCCCATACGAATTGTAAATTTTGAAATCGTGGTAATAAAGTATTGATTTTTTTTATATGAGATTGTAGGTGGAACCTGTACAATCAAAAATAACAAACAAGGTGTATTTCGATGTAAGTATTGGAAACCCAGTGGGTAAACTAGCTGGAAAAATTGTGATTGGATTGTACGGTGACGATGTGCCCCAGACTGCTGAGATTTCCGTGCTCTTTGCACAGGTTTTGTATATTGTTTCCCCCTCTAATTGACTTGATTTTGAGAACATTGTTGTAATTTTGGTGTTAGCGAAGCTTTTGAATTGGTAGCAGTATGTTCATTTTCGATTATCATCTGTTCTTGTAGGGGAGAAGGGTTTTGGTTATAAAGGCTCCGCTTTCCATCGTGTCATTAAAGATTTCATGATTCAAGGAGGGGATTTTGATAAAGGAAATGTGGGTATTCATACTCATTTACCTTTTTATGCTTCATAATGCGATTGAGCATGCTTTTGCGCTGTTAGTTCAATGTAAAGGCTTACAACTCGTATTCATAGTATTTAGTGGCATAAGAGCCAAATATGCTGCAATGAATTCAGAAAGATTAATTTTTCTAAAATCTGGCCTTTACGATCATACTGAAAGTTGTTAGTAAAAATGAAATTTGTTTGCCTTGTTACTTAGTCTGGCAAGCATAATCTCCATGTTTCATGTAGATAAAGTATGCCACACTTACTCTCTTTTCTGATGTTGCAAAAAGCTACATCTCTGGTTATCAATTGGGATATCTGTGGTGCTCTTGGTATATTTTCGGGATTTATATATGGATAAATGTGGGGGTCTTAATTATATCTGGAGACTTGTTCACCTTAATGTCCATTCCAAATCCACAATGGTGAACTTAGGGGCCCGTCTGTAATGTTGGCCTTAATGATTTTAGTTTTTTCTTTGTCCGTTCTTGGAGTCTCGCATGGAATATGCTTCTGTTAATTTATTTTCATCTTTATTTTATATTGAATATTTGCAATTTCATCGGCTGATTCTTTAAAAAGTACTATTGGCATCTTCCAAGTAGATCCGGAATGTAGGCATTTATCCTATTTCTAATGCCCAATAAAGCAATGACTTTTTCATTTATCATTTATTTATTCAGGGAACTGGAGGCAAAAGTATATATGGACGTACCTTCAAAGATGAAAACTTCAAGTGTAAGTTGATTGTTATTATCACTATAGAAATTAAATCGGCATATCCATGTTTTTGCAAGATTGTGGCAGCAGAGGTCTGGAGGATTTGTTCTTTGGGATAATCTAACTTATCAAGTTACTATCTCTTTTATCCTCTTCCCTTCTTCAAAGATTTGGGCAGCATCTCGAGCCATCCACTATGCTGTTGATTAAACCTTAGTTTGTGGGGAACTAGTGGACAATGTTTCCAAATTTCCGTCTAATGTTTGCTGTTTAAACTGCCTTTGATGCACACTTCCTGCATATTTTCTGAAACATAAATTGTCTTGCAGTGACCCACGTTGGACCCGGTGTTGTTAGTATGGCAAATACTGGCCCAAACACCAATGGCAGCCAATTTTTCATTTGCACTGTCAAGGTATGTTGATTCCTGTTCAGTTAAAGATCGTTGCTACTAGCACACGAGTTTTAGTTTCGGGTTTAATGTTGTCATCATAGTTTTACACACACTGGCATTTGTTGTGATGGTTGATGGCTATGTTTTAGTTGACAAATTGCTAATAGAACATCATCTTGTTTATTATCATCTGTCGTTAAACCTCATCGCATATATTACATTATCACTAATAAAAAAATGCAGAATGCGCCTTACCACTAAGTCTGGAAAGTAAGATCATGCACGAAAACAAGCATAACATAGCCAAATCAGCAGCAATAAATCCATAAGATCAAAGTAACGAGCAAATACTACTGATTCTGAACACTCATCAAACTTCATCACAGATATACATTATACAAAAGAACTTATGTATCTATACTGCTCAATCCAAAACCATCTTGAGTACAGTAACGAGTTATCATGGTCGCATGTGTCTGATGCATGTTGGCTTTACGTCGATAATTTATCATCTCCTATTAGCAATAACCAGGAGCTATTTCCAATGCTTTCTTTTAGCCTTATGGTTTGATTACAATATTGTATAGCTGCTCATTAAATACATGTATTCATACTGTTGGAAAATCGCAGACACCATGGCTGGATCAAAGGCATGTCGTATTCGGGCAGGTTTTGGAAGGCATGGACGTTGTTAAGCTGATTGAATCACAAGAGACTGATAGAGGAGACCGTCCTAGAAAGAAGGTGGTTATCAGTGATTGCGGTGAGCTTCCGATGTCCGAAGTCTGATTCTAGCTGTTCATCCTTCGTCTTTTTTTTTTTCGATCTTCGGATTAGTTTACCCTATATAAAGGCTCTAGTTTAAATGAATGTTGAGTTTCTAGAGAAGGGTTTTATTTTCTTTATCTCATGTATGAATGAATTCAATGATGAACTCTCTACTCAAAAACATTTTGAAAATGACTGAGCTTCTTTATAATAAATTTCAAAAATATCTAAATTCATATTAATTGATTAATAGGTCGATTATCGATAATTATATTCAAAATGTAATATTATATCCAGAAGTTTCAAGTTCGAATACATATTTATAATGGGTGTTCATACTTTCATTAGTAAGTGTTAAGTCTTTTAAACATATACTACATTATATACTAATAAAAATATTATCATCAATTTAGACACACAATAATGTTATAAAAATTAAATATAATTGGTCTAATGGCATGAGACATTAGATTATTTAAACAATGTTGAGGTTCGACTTTTAATGTTTGTGAATGGAGTAAATTAGATTGAAAGGGAGATTTTTATCTCTGTAGTATTCGATTTGGTTTGGATTAATGAATTTGATATCGATAATTATAAAAGTAAAAAATTTAAATCTACGATTTTAACATAATAAATGGACTAAAAGCAATATCGTGGACTTGAGAAAGGTACGTGAATGACTAGTAGCCAATGTTGACTACTCAATGAGAAGCAATTAATTGACGTAAACTACTTCACTATAATGGAAGAAGGGTTGGGGAGAAACTATCACCAAACTTCCCACTAGAATTAATTTTGTTTATTTGAAAATATTAATTTTTCACACCCTTATTCAAAAATTATATTAATTTTCTAAATCAACTAATAATCGTTATATGGTTCACTTATTTTTGGTCTAATTCTGAATATCAACCTTTACTCTTCCTATCAATAATTTGAACTACCGCTTGGACTCCATCTCCATTATTCGATGACATTGTCTCCGAATTGCTTAACGTTCTTCAACTTTCATCTCCATTCCTCTGTTTTCTTCCTTTTACTCCGAATTTCCTTTTCCTTCTTTCTTCTAATCCCACCATGTCTTTCATCGGAGAGGCTGCTCTTTCTAAGCTTTTGGAGCTGTTGCTCGGCAAGTCCATCGATGCTGCTCTCAACTTTGTTGCTGATCACCACCAACTGTACGACCAGCTCAAGGAGTGGAAATCCATATTGCCCGATATCAAGGCAGTGCTGAACCACGCAGAGGAGAAGCAGATCCAGGACGAGGGTGTGAAGAGTTGCTTGAAGATCTCCAACACTTGGCGTACGATGCAGATGACATCTTGGACGAGTTTGTCTATGAACAGTTACGTCTCAAGCTCGACAAAACTCAGGCTCAGGCTCAGGCCAGCACTAGTATGGTACGGAAACTCCTTCCTACCTGCTGTACCGGTACCAATTTCACTCCGTCGTCATTTCAATTTAAAAAAAGCTATGATTCCCAAGATGAAAGACATCACCGCTAGACTCAACATTCTGTTTACACGAAGTAGTTTGGGGTTGAGTGAAATATGGCCTCAAGCTGCAACCTCCGATCGAAAGAAACCGGCCAGGCTGCAACCTACTTCCGTGGTGGATGGAGCTGTTGAGTACGTTGGTAGAGACAACGAGAAACGAGAAATGCTTGATTTGCTAAAAACTAATAAAACCGATGGAGTTTGTGTCCTTTCCATTGTTGGCATGGGAGGGATGGGAAACAACTCTTGCTCAGTTTGTCTACAATGATGACAGCATCGAGAAGTCTTTTGATCACAGGGCCTGGGTATATGTTTCCGATGACTTGATGCTGTTAAAATAACCAAGACTATTTTAAAAATCAATCGATCCTTCCTCACCTGATGAGAATGACTTGAATCAATCGATCACAGGGCCAAAGTGCATTCACAACTTCACCTCCCTTGGCAAGTTAACGGTGTACAACTGTGGGGCAGACGTATCCTTTCAAGAGACCGTTTCCCTACCAGCCTTACATCACTTGTAATCTCGGGCGCACCCAAGATTTAATGCTCACTTGTTGAATGGGGATTCCATAGACTTGCCTATCTTCAAAATCCCTCCATTGGATGCTTAAATGTGGTGTCGTTTCCCGAAGAAAGGACTGGAATGATGCTGCCTCCATCTCTTATCTCTATCCACATTAGTAATTTCAATAATCTGGAGTTCATGTGCTCCAGGGGCTTTCAGAACCTCACCTCTCTTGAACAATTGAAAAATCAGCGAATGTCCAAAGCTCACATCTCTTCCGGAAAAGGACATGCTTCTCTCGGATTGTCCGTTGTTAAAACAAGAGTGCACCAGCCTTAAAGGGAAAGAATGGTCCAAGATTTCCCACATACCAAAGGTTGTACTCGATTGTAAAAATTTCATCCGAGAGAAGTAGATTGAAAGTCTCCATTGTTAAAAGGTCTTTCCATTGGTGGTTGGAAGAGGTGCACAAGATTGGTAGTTTCAGCCCCTGCAGAGACTTGAAATCAAAGAGTGCGAGAGATTGATAGTTTTAAGACACAGGTGAGAAACCATTTTAGAAATCAAGTAATTTCATAGCCTTTTCTGATGGACATATATGATTATTCTCCGGAACAAGATGATAATAACTTATGCTACTTTTGCAGGTGTTTAAGAAAGTGTTGTTTTCAAAAGATGGTTTCAATAAAAGCAATGAAGATGTTCAATTGATCTGCTTTACTCAGATAATGGTAACTGTGATCATCTTTACAGGTTATCTGAAGTTTCAGTGTGAGCTTTCCAAGTTCAGATTCTAACATAATGATATTGCAGGTTATTCATTGATGATTGACAGATGCTAGGATATGCACTTTTGTTTTCAACATTTTAGAATCGAAAAGAATCTTGGCTTGCATATTATGACCCTTCAAGACCTTGCAGATACATAGAATTCACATACTCATATCGATCACATATTCAAATCTGACACTCATATCGGATTCCGAACATGAATGATACAAGTATAGCTCCATTATTTATCCCCTTTTTCTGGACAAATTACTCTTGCAGATGTTTCTGGCATGAACAGTGCAACATTCACAGAAAGAGTAGCCAAAAGGCCTTAAACATTGGAACCACAAGCAAAGCTTCAAAGCACAACTCTTTATAAACACATTGTTCCAGAAAATGAACATATGAATATCTCACTGTAAATTTCTGGGATTTTGTTATATACTATGTACATTCCAGGAATCATTCAATAATGGTGAAATTTCTCCACGTCTAGTCTTTAAACATGATTTACTTTCATTCAACAATGATTGTGCGAATTTTTGAAGGTACTAGAGCCTTTATATTGAGTTTCCGATGTCCGAAGTCTGATTCTTTCTGTTCATCCGTCGTCTTTTTTTTCGATCTTCGGATTAGTTTACCCGATATAAAGGCTCTAGAGAAGGGTTTTATTTTCTTTATCTCAGGTATGAATGAATTCAAGGAATGATGAACTCTCCACTCAAAAACATTTTGAAAATGACTGGGCTTCTTTATAATAAATTTCAAAAATATCTAAATTTGGATTAATTGATTATCGATAATTATATTTAAAAATGAAGAAAAATAAATTTCCAAAAAAAACATTACATGACACAAAATAAATTATTTATTTCACGAAATCTGAAGGCAGATAAAAAGTGGGAGGGTGCAATAATTCGAAGGACTGCGACCTCTTGCCCACTTTCCTCGACTTTTCCTACCAGTTGGACTCCATCTCCATTATTACATTGCTTAACGTTCTTCAACTTCATCCATTCCTCTGTTTCTTCTTCCTTTTACTCTGAATTTCCCTTTTGCTTCTTTCTTCTAATCCCACCATGTCTTTCATCGGAGAGGCTGCTCTTTCTAAGCTTTTGGATCTGTTGCTCGGCAAGTCCATCGATTCTGCTCTCAACTTTGTTGCTGATCACAAGCAAGTGTATGACCAGCTCAAGGAGTGGAAATCCATATTGTCCGATATCAAAGCAGTGCTGAACCATGCTGAGGAGAGGCAGATCACGGACGATGGTGTGAAGAGCTGGTTGGAAGATCTCCAAGATTTGACTTACGATGCTGATGACATCCTGGACGACTTTGCCTATGAACAGTTACGTCTCAAGCTCCACAAAACTCAGGCTCAAACCAGCACTAGTAGGGTACGGAAACTCTTTCCCACCTGCTGTACCGGTATTGATTTCACTCTGTCTTCATTTCAATTTAAAAATTACATGATTCCCAAGATGAAGACATCACTGCTAGACTCAACAGTCTGTCTACACGAAGAAGTAGTTTGGGGTTGAGTGAGATATTGCCTCAAGCTGCAAGCTCCGATCGAAAGAAACCGGTCAGGCTTCAACCTACTTCCCTGGTGGATGGAGCTGTGGAGTATGTTGGTAGAGACAATGAGAAGCGAGAAATGCTTGATTTCAAAACTAATAACTCCCATGGAGTTTCAATCCTTTCCATTGTTGGCATGGGAGGGATGGGGAAAACACTCTTGCTCAGCTTGTCTACAATGATGCCAGCATCGAGGAGTCTTTTGATCACAAGGCTGGGTATGTGTTTCCGATGACTTTGATGCTGTTAAAATAACCAAAACTATTTTACAATCCATAGATCCTTTCTCACCTGATGTGAATGACTTGAATTTACTTCAAGTCAAGTTGAAGGAGAAGTTATCTGGAAAAAATGTCTTAATTGTTTTGGATGACCTTTGGAACGAGAGTTACGTAGATTGGACCATCTTACGGTCTCCCTTCGGAGCAACAACCAAGATCATTGTAACTACTCGCCTTCGAATGTTTCATCAACTGTGGATCCAATGAAAGCTTTTCACTTGGATAAACTATCAGATGAGGACTGTTTGTCCATATTTTGTCAGCATGCATTAAGAGCAAGAAATTTCGATGGACATTTTCAATTTAAACAAGTTGGAGATAACATAGTGAGAAGGTGTAACGGCTTACCTTTAGCAGCCAAAGCCATGGGAGGCTTGTTATGCACAACTAATCTTAGTGAATGGAAAAGATCGGAGAGCGAGATATGGGACTTACCAGAAGATAAATGTGGCATAATTCCAGCATTGCGATTAAGCTACCATCATCTTCCTTCTCATTTGAAATGTTGCTTTGCATACTGTTCCATATTTCCTAAAGATTACGAATTCGAAGAAGAGATAATTTTGTTATGGAGTGCAGAAGGTTTCTTGCAACAAAAAACTAAACTTCCATTCAAAGATCTGGGAAATCAATATTTTCAAGATCTAGTGTCAAGGTCATTTTTTCAGATATCTAGCAAAGATGAATCACAATATGTAATGCATGACCTTATCAATGATTTAGCTCAATTAGTTGCAGGAGATATATGTTGCAGACTGGAGGAAAATGAGCAACAAATGTTTTCACATCGTTGTCGCCATTCTTCTTATATTATCAGCAGGTATGACACGGTGAAGAAGTTTAAATCATTTAATCAAGCAAATTCTTTGCGTACCTTTCTTCCGTTAAAGCAAGATTGTTGGCATCCTTATTACTTGACGAATGTTGTCTTGGTTGAATTATTGCCGAGACTTGGCTATTTGAGGGTGCTTTCTTTGTGTAGATATTGGATCACCGAGTTGCCTGATTGTTTGGAAAATTTGAAACATCTACGCCACTTCAATCTTTCCCATACTCAAATCAGATGTTTACCTGATTCCTTATGCACTCTTTATCATTTGGAAACTTTTTTGTTGAAACGGTGTTCCAAACTTCAAAATTTACCCTCGAAGATGGAAAATCTTGTTAATTTACATTATCTCGATATTAGAGGTGCGGACTTGATAGAAAGGATGCCTTTTGGAATTGGAAATCTAACCAATCTTCAAAGGTTATCTGATTTTGTTATTGGTGAAGGTGATGGACATCGCATTGGAGAATTGAAGAATTTATCAAACCTCAAAGGTGATCTTTGTCTTTCAGGGTTAGAGAATGTTAATGGTCGAGATGCATGGGAAGCCAGGTTGAATAAGAAATCGGGTATCAATAATTTGGTACTAGAATGGAGTGGAGACTTTGAGCCTACAAGGAAGAATCAAGTTGAAGAACGTGTGTTGGACTCTCTTCATCCTCCCAAAAAGCTTGAGCAACTCGTCATCAAGAATTTCGGTGGTGCAAAGTTCTCTACTTGGATAACAGATTCTTCTTTCAGTAATTTGTCATCTTTGGAGCTACGCAGTTGTAAAAACTGCAAATCACTACCACCGATTGGAAGGTTGTCATCGTTGAAAGGTCTTTCAATTGGTGGGTTGGTTGAGGTGCGAAAGATTGGTAATGAGTTGTTTGGGAAAATCAGTCAGTTGCATTTGCATCTTTAGAGAGTTTGTCTTTCGAGAATTTGGTACTAATGGAGTGGAGACTTTGAGAAGCCTACAAGGAAGAATCAAGTTGAAGAACGTGTGTTGGACTCTCTTCATCCTCCCAAAAAGCTTGAGCAACTCGTCATCAAGAATTTCGGTGGTGCAAAGTTCTCTACTTGGATAACAGATTCTTCTTTCAGTAATTTGTCATCTTTGGAGCTACGCAGTTGTAAAAACTGCAAATCACTACCACCGATTGGAAGGTTGTCATCGTTGAAAGGTCTTTCAATTGGTGGGTTGGTTGAGGTGCGAAAGATTGGTAATGAGTTGTTTGGGGAAAATCAGTCAGTTGCATTTGCATCTTTAGAGAGTTTGTCTTTCGAGAGTCTACCAAACTGGGAGGAGTGGGATGCTTGTGAAGGTGATGAACAAGTTTCAAAGTTACCCATGCTTCGTAAGCTTTCGATAAGACATTGTCCTCGATTGTTGGGAAGGTTGCCAACCCGTCTTCAGTCCTTGCAGAAACTTGAAATCTACGAGTGCATGAGGTTAGTAGTTTCAATTTCAAGTTATCCATCACTGCGTGAATTAAGCGTGGAAGGGTGTGAAGAATTGGTGGATGAATGCCCATCTTCTTCACCAGGGGAGGAGGTCACCTCTTTGCAAAGTGTGAATCTTTCAAGCATTTCAAAGTTTAGTATTGCAGCTGAGAGGAGAATGTTGAGGAGAATGGAACTAGTAAACTGTGAAGGCTTGGTTTCTTTTACAGAGAGTAACTTCCCCCCTGCTCTAAAAGAACTTACGGTTCGGGGTTGTGAGAATTTGCAATACTTGTTTGATGAGAGTATGAGTAGTAACACTTGTCTTCTTGAGGTCTTGTACGTTGATGGCTGCCAGTCTCTAAAATGGTTGTCTTCAAGGGGTGATATATGCAATCGGCTTCAATGTCTCCGAGTTTACGACTGCCCAGAGTTGAGAAGCTTATTTTTAAATTCCAAGTTACCCGTAATGCTTAAGAAGCTGTCTATTTCGGACTGTCCGGTGCTGGAATGCATAGCCGAAGACTTCCATGAAACCACTGATCTCGAAAGGATTCATATGTATGCTGTTGGAAATATTAAATCTTTACCGCGAGGAATAGACAAGCTCAGTCATCTCCAGGAGATTTCTCTGATTGATTGTTCAAATCTGGTGGCTTGTTTCGACGAAATTGGGTTGCCTACCACAAATCTCATAGATTTCACAGTTTGTCAAATGTGAAAACATTGTAGCCCTTCCAAAGTGCATCAGCAACTGCACCTCCCTTAAGAAGTTAGTGGTGTCCCACTGTGGGGCTGATAGATCCTTTTCAGAAGAGGGTTTCCCTATCAACCTGACATCACTCCGAATCTTTAATGCACCCGAAATTTATAGCTCACTTGTTGAATGGGGATTCCATAGACTTAGTTCTCTTCAGCAACTCTTAATAACAGGTGAAGAATGCTCAAATGTGGTGTCCTTTCCAGAAGAAAGTATAGGGATGAGGCTGCCTCCTTCGCTCACCTCTATCCGGATTTCGAATTTCGATAATCTGGAATTCATGTGCACCAAGGGCTTTCAGCACCTCACCTCTCTCGAAGAATTGCACATCACAGATTGTCCAAAGCTCACATCTCTTCCGGATAAACACATGCTTCTCTCGCTTGGGGAGTTGGTTATTGAGAGTTGTCCATTGTTAACAGAAGAGTGCAGGAGAGTTAAAGGACCAGAATGGTCCAAGATTTCCCACATACCTTACGTTCGAATTGATGATGAATATTTCATTCCGAAAGAAGTAGATTGATAGTAAAGCTGCAAAATTTGGTTTTGATTTCTCCACACTTAAATCACAGGTGTGAAACCATTTAACATTGGTTGAGGTGCGCAAGATTGGTTATGAGTTGTTTGGGGAAAATCAGTCAGTTGCATTTGCATCTTTAGAGAGTTTGTCTTTCGAGAGTCTACCAAACTGGGAGGAGTGGGATGCTTGTGAAGGTGATGAACAAGTTTCAAAGTTACCCATGCTTCGTAAGCTTTCGATAAGACATTGTCCTCGATTGTTGGGAAGGTTGCCAACCCGTCTTCAGTCCTTGCAGAAACTTGAAATCTACGAGTGCATGAGGTTAGTAGTTTCAATTTCAAGTTATCCATCACTGCATGAATTAACCGTGGAAGGGTGTGAAGAATTGGTGGATGAATGCTCATCTTCTTCACCAGGGGAGGAGGTCACCTCTTTGCAATGCGTGAATCTCTTTCAAGCATTTCAAAGTTTAGTATTGCAGCTGAGAGGACAATGTTGAGGTTTGCAAACTCCAAACATTTTGTAACTCGTGATTTCAGTTTACTACCAAAAGTGTCGCATGCTTTCACATTCCTTACAAAAATGGACCTGGACCTAGTAAGGTGTGAAGGTTTGGTTTCTTTTACAGAGAGTAACTTCCCCCCTGCTCTAAAAGAACTTACGGTTCAAAGTTGTGAGAATTTGCAATACTTGTTTGATGAGAGTATGAGTAGCAACACTTATCTTCTTGAGTTCTTGTCCGTTGGTCGCTGCCAGTCTCTAAAATGGTTATCATCAAGGGGTGATATATATGCAATCGGCTTCAACATCTCCGAGTTTACAACTGCCCAGAGTTGAGAAGCTTATTTTTAAATTCCAAGTTACCCGTAATGCTTAAGAAGCTGTCTATTTCGGACTGTCCGGTGCTGGAATGCATAGCCGAAGACTTCCATGAAACCACTGATCTCGAAAGGATTCATATGTATGCTGTTGGAAATATTAAATCTTTACCGCGAGGAATAGACAAGCTCAGTCATCTCCAGGAGATTTCTCTGTATAATTGTTCAAATCTGGTGGCTTGTTTCGACGAAATTGGGTTGCCTACCACAAATCTCATAGATTTCACAGTTGTCATATGTGAAAACATTGTAGCCCTTCCAAAGTGCATCAGCAACTGCACCTCCCTTAAGAAGTTAGTGGTGTCCCACTGTGGGGCTGATAGATCCTTTTCAGAAGAGGGTTTCCCTATCAACCTGACATCACTCCGAATCTTTAATGCACCCGAAATTTATAGCTCACTTGTTGAATGGGGATTCCATAGACTTAGTTCTCTTCAGCAACTCTTAATAACAGGTGAAGAATGCTCAAATGTGGTGTCCTTTCCAGAAGAAAGTATAGGGATGAGGCTGCCTCCTTCGCTCACCTCTATCCGGATTTCGAATTTCGATAATCTGGAATTCATGTGCACCAAGGGCTTTCAGCACCTCACCTCTCTCGAAGAATTGCACATCACAGATTGTCCAAAGCTCACATCTCTTCCGGATAAACACATGCTTCTCTCGCTTGGGGAGTTGGTTATTGAGAGTTGTCCATTGTTAACAGAAGAGTGCAGGAGAGTTAAAGGACCAGAATGGTCCAAGATTTCCCACATACCTTACGTTCGAATTGATGATGAATATTTCATTCCGAAAGAAGTAGATTGATAGTAAAGCTGTAAAATTTGGTTTTGATTTCTCCACACTTAAATCACAGGTGTGAAACCCTTTTAAACATTGCTCAATTTCATAGCTGTCTACCATGAAGAACGACACAGCCTAACATATTACGTACTGATCTCTCTTAACCTTTTTTTTTCTGGACGAATTACTCCTGCAGATGGGTTGTAGCATGAACAGCCAAAGCTCGGTCTTTTAAAGCACAAACTCTGCATCAACCATTGTTGCAGAAAATGAAGAATCTCAGCTCTCAGCCATGACCCATTGTTCCAATGAGATTAAACAGGGAGATGATCCAACTCTACTAATCTCCAGACAGAAACCCAATCCCAAGAGCAGCTGGAGAAATCAGAATTGAAGAATATAACAACAATTGATGACCCAGCATATGAATATCTCACTGTAAATTCCTGGGGTTTTTGTTATTCTCAGTCTCCCATACCCTATTATGTGTTCTGCGTATTTTGGAAGGTTACTGGATTATCAACCTCCAAGTTCCACCATTTAGATTAAAAATAGAGTACAAAAGCAAAATATTTGTATATTTACAATAGAGACAGAAAATACCCGCTTTTAATCCTCGTATAAAACAAGTAAATCTCATTTATTATCGCTTTTAAGTTAAAGCTTTCACAGAGATAAAATCTGTAGATGTTACAACGTGAGAAGGAGACGATGTTTCGGTGACCATGAACAGATGTGGAAAGGGTTGCAGTTAGATTTATGTTCGAAGGATATGAAGGAAAAAAGAGAGAAAAGTTTAAGAAATTTGAGGAGTTATTTAGAGAAAAAATGAGTTGAAAATTCTTTTTCGACCAATGAGACATGTCATATACAATTGGGTATTTGCTTTTATAAAAAATAATTTAATGATTTATGAAAAAAAAATAGTTTAAATGCTTAAAACTTTATTTTTGATAAAAATTATTTAGGTCTTTTTCATGTTCACCCCACATCCGGTCAGCGGTGGCTCACACTATCACCACCATCGTCATCGGTGTCGCCTCTTGACCACACTCCGACCCTTGATTCATACTCACCCTCCATCGTTCGTCCCAAATCACGAGAATATTATTCGAACACTCATCCCCGATCCCTGATCTCCATCTTCAATCGTTGATGACCGTCACTACTGATACCAGTAAGAGTGTCACCCCATTCCGACTAAAACCCACTAACCAATTGTTGAGACTCACCTCCGTTCACCCTAAAGAGGACTTCGAATCTCATTCGAAAAATCCCAACCCTTTCTTTTTTTCATCAATTTCCGACCGATCCACTCACTTTCCTATAATAAATTTTAGAAATATCTAAATATAGATTAATCGACTAATACATTAATTATCGATAATTATATCCAAAAGTTTCGAGTTCAAACACATATTTATAAGGGTGTTCATACTTTCATTAATAAGTTGTTAAGTCTTTTAAACATATACTACATTATAATACTAATAAAAAAAATATTATCATCAATTTAGACACATTAATAATTTTATAAAAATTAAATATAGTTGGTCTAATGGGATTAGACATTAGGTCATTTAAACAAGGTTGATGTTCGAATTTTAATGTTTGTGAATGAAGTAAATTGGATTGAAAAGACGACTCTTACTTATGTAGTATTCGATTTGGATTGGATTAATAAATTTGATATCGATAATTATAAAAGTAAAAAAATTAAATCTACGATTTTAACATAATAAATGGACTAAAGACAAAATCGTGGACTTCAGAAAGGTACGTGAATGACTAGCAGCCAATGTTTTTTTTAATGAAATAAGAGCGTAAACTAAAGCTTAAACAGCAGCTTCCATATCACGAACAGAGTAGTCTTGCTGCAAGAGATAAGCAATTTCCAAAGGTGGCGTGGAGAAGATTATGTCATCAACACATCCTGTTACTGTCATCTCCGCTAGCTTAGCAGCAACTTGGTTAGCAACCCTGTTAATGTGTCTCAAGTTCACATTCCATTCCCGGTTTAGCAGCTCTGTAATTCGGTCTAGAAGGGTAAAGGACGATCCTCTATGAGAAGTTTGCTGCAACATACGAAAAACCTCCAAACTATCCACTTCCAACATCACTTGTCTCTCACCAAGGTTCCAAGCATGAGTAAGACCTTCATGAGCACCCCAGAGCTCTGCCTCAACAATAGAGCATATCCCAATAGCTTTAGAGAAACCAAGAATCCAACCACCATTCGAAGATCGAATAAGCCCCCACAAGCAGCAAAGCCATCGATTCTACTTCGAGAACCATCAGTAATAAACTTACACCAATTAAGAGGAGGCGGAGACCATGAAGCAGGCACATTGTTCACCTGATCAGAAGACTGAACTGTTGACAAAGCTGGTTAATTTACTACTCAATGAGAAGCAATTAATTGACGTAAACTACTTCACTATAATGGAAGAAGGGTTGAGGAGAAACTATCACCAAACTTCCCACTAGAATTAATTTTGTTTATTTGAAAATATTAATTCAACTCAATTTTTTTCACACCCTTATTCTAAAATTATATTAATTTTCTAAATCAACCAATAATCGTTAAATGGTTCACTTATTTTTGGTTTAATTCTGAATATCAACCTTTACTCTTCCTATCAATAATTTGAACTACCGCTTGGACTCCATCTCCATTATTCGATGACATTGTCTCCGAATTGCTTAACGTTATTCAACTTTCATCTCCATTCCTCTGTTTTCTTCCTTTTACTCCGAATTTCCCTTTTCCTTCTTTCTTCTAATCCAAATACCACAAAACGACAGGGACAAAATACTAGAAAAGGAAAGTACACGTCTCAACCAATTTGCAGAATATCTTTAATTTTGGTCGTTATTTTCACTGATTTTATAATTTGAGCCCATTTTTTACATGGTAAAGTATGCAAATATCCCCAAATTTTTAGGGTACTTACATTTTGATCACCTAATTTTAAAATTTATAATACAATCATCGAACTTTTAGTTCGTTTCAGTAGGCACTGTCGTTATTCCTGTTAGTTTTATTGACATGACAACTCCCGTTAAACCCTTCCCTCGTCCTTCTTCTTCTTCTTCTTCTCCTCTCGTCACCCCACATCCGATCACCCCACCTCCGATCAGCGGTGGTTCACACTATCACAACTATCGTCATCGGTGTCGTCTCTTGACCACACCCCGACTCTCGATTCATACTCACCGTCCATCGTTCGTCCCAAATCACAAGAATATTATTCGAACACCCATCCCCAATCTCCGTCTTCAGTTCGTCGATGATCGTCACTATCGGTACCAGTAAGAGTGTCGCCCCCATTCCAACTAAAACCCATTAGCCACTTATTGAGACTCACCTCCGTTCACCCTAGAGGGGGCCTCGAATCTCATTTGGAAAACCCAACCCTTCCTTTTTTTACCAATTTCCGATCGATTGGGTCGTCCAATCACCACACTGCCACCAACATTGGAGTCCTCACATCGTTTCGACCAAATCACAATCTGTCGTGCCTCCTCGTCGTTGTCCCTTATTTGTCTGTCGTTGGTTAAAAACAAAAAAGAGGTGTTGAGGTCTTCTCGCGATTTGGAACGAACGGTGGACGATGAGTGTGAATTGAGGGACAGGATGTGGTCGGGGTGTGACGATGGTGATGGCTGTGTGAGCCACCATTGACCGGAGGTGGGGTAAATGGGAATGAGGGAAGAAGAAGAAGGGGGTTTAATGGGAGTTACCATAATATATGAGAGCGAGATATGGGACTTACCAGAAAATCAATGCGGCATAATTCCTGCATTGCGATTAAGTTATCATCATCTTCCCTCTCATTTGAAACGCTGCTTTGCATACTGCTCCATATTTCCAAAGGATTATGAATGCGAAGAAGAAGAGATAATCTTGTTATGGAGTGCATAAGGTTTCTTGCAACAAAAAGCTAAACAACGCATTAAAGATCTTGGAAACAGATATTTCCAAGATCTAGTGTCAAGGTCATTTTTTCAGATATCTCATATAGATGAATCACGGTACGTAATGCAGAACCTTATCAACGATTTGGCTCAGTTAGTTGCAGGAGATGTATGCTGCAAACTAGAGGACAATAAGAAACAGATGGTTTCACAACGTTCTCGTCACTCATCTTATATTATCAGTGAGTATGGCACAGTGAAGAAGTTTGAAGCATTTGATCAAGCAAATTCTTTGCATACTTTTCTATCATTAAAGAAAGATCGTTGGCTTTCTATTATTTGACAAACGATGTCTTGGTTGAATCATTGCAGAGACATTGCTACTTGAGGGTGCTTTCTTTGTGTGGATATCGTATCACTAAGTTGCCTGATTGTTTGGAAAATTTAAAACATCAACGCTACTTCAATCTTTCTAGTACTCAAATCAGATGTTTAACTGATTCCTTATGCACTCTTTATCATTTGGAAACTTTATTTTTATAAATGTGTTAATGGCTTCAAAAATTGCCCTCCAAGATGGAAAATCTTGTTAACTTGCATTGTCTTGATATTAGAGGTTCAAACTCCATAAAAAGTATGTATTTAGGAATTGGTAATCTAACCAATCTTCAAAGGTTATCTGATTTTGTTATAGGCGACGGTGATGGGCATCGCATTGGAGAATTGAAGAATTTGTCAAACCTCAGAGGTGACATTTGTCTTTCGGGATTAGAGAATGTTAATGGACAAGATGAAAGGGAAGTCAGGTTGAGTGAGAAATCGGGGATCAATACGTTGGCACTGCATTGGAGTAGAGACTTTGAGAAACCTACAAGGAAGGATGAAGTTGATGAACGGGTGTTGGAGTCTCTACATCCTCCCAAAAAGCTTGAGCAACTCGTCTTTGTGAATTTCGGTGGTGCGAAATTCCCTACTTGGATAGCAGATTCTTCCTTCAAGTATTTGTCATCTTTGAAGCTATTCAGCTGTAAAAACTGCAAATCACTACCATCGATTAGAAGGTTAGCGTCGGTAAAATCTCTTCTAATTGATGGTTTGAATGAGGTGCGCAAGATTGGTGTTGAGTTGTTTGGAGAAAATCAATCAATTGCATTTGCATCTCTAGAGACTGTGTTTTGAGAGTCTACCAAACTTGGAGGACTGGGACGCTTGTGAAGGTGATGAGCAAGTTTCAAAGTTTCCCAGCCTTCGTGAGCTTTATATCGGAAGATGTCCTCAATTGTTGGGAAGGTTGCCAACCCGTCTTCAGTCCTTGCAGAAACTTGATATCTAAGAGTGCAGGAGGTTAGTAGTTTCAGTTTCAAGTTATCCATCACTGCGTGAATTAAGAGGGAAGGGTGTGAAGAATTGGTGGATGAATGCTCATCTTCTTCACCTGTGGAGGGGATTAGCTCTTTGCAAAGTGTGACTCTTTCAAGCATTTCAAAGTTTAGTATTCCGGCATAGAGGAGAATGTTAAGGTTTGCAAACTCCAATTATTTCAAGGCTCGTGATGTCAATATACTACCAAAAGTGTTGCATGCTTCTACATTCCTTACAAGAATGGTACTAGCAGACTGAAGGTTTTATTTCTTCTGCTGAGAGTAACTTCCCCCCTGCTCTAAAAGAATTGATGATTTTGAGATGTGATAATTTACAATATTTGTTTGATGAGAGTATGAGCAGTAACGCTCGCCTTCTTGAGCACTTGGAAGTGGAAAGTTGTTCATCTCTAATATGGTTATCATCAAGGGGTGATACATGCAAGCGGCTTCAAAATCTCAAAATTTGGTGGTGTCCAAAGCCGAGTAGCTTATTTTTCAACGCCAAGTTACCCGTAATACTTAAAAATCTAGATATTTGGATGTGTCCAGTGTTGGAATCCTTAGCCCAAGACTTCCATGAAACCATTGATCTCCAGATTATTAAAATTGGGGATGCTGAAAATATTGTCTTTACCTAGAGGATTAGGCAAGCTCAGCCATCTCCAAGAGATCAGTTTATGGGATTGTTCAAATCTGATGGTTTGTTTCGAAGAAATCGAGTCCCCCCTCACAAATCTCAAGGTTCTCTCAATCCGCAATTGTAAAAATGTTGGAGCCCTCCCAAAGTGCATCAACAACTTCACCTCCCTTCGAGAGTTAACAGTGTACAACTGTGGGGCTGACATATCCTTTCCATAAGAGGGTTTCCCTGCCAGCCTCGCATCACTTTCGATCTCAGATGCACCCAAAATCTATACCTCACTTGTTGAATGGGGATTCCACAGACTTACCTCTCTTCAGCGACTCGAAATAAGCGGTGAAGAATGCTCAAATGTGGTGTCCTTTCCAGAAGAAAGGATGGGGATGGCGGCGCTGCCTCCTCCGCTCACCTCTATCAGGATTTAGAGTTTCAAGAATCTGGAATTCATGTGCTCCAAGGGCTTTCAACACATCACCTCTCTTGAAGAATTGCATATATTGTCCTAAGCTCGCTTCTCTTCCGGAAAAAAGACATGCTTCTCTCACTTGGGCTGTTAGTTACTGAAAATTGTCCGTTTCTAAAGGAAGAGGGCGTGAGAGTTGAAGGACGTGAATAGTCCAAGATTTCCCACGTACCAAGGGTTGAAATTGATGGTAAAGATTTCATCCCCAAGGGTCTAGATTGAAAATAAAGCTGTAAAATTTGGTTTTGATATCTCCACGCTCAAACCACAGGTGTGAAACTAATAGCCCTTTTTCTTTTATGGATATATCAGACTATCCTTGGAACAAGATGATAATAAGCTTACGTGCATGACTTTTGCGGGTGTTGAACAAAGCAATGAAATACACACAAGCTTCATTAAACACTGCACACGGTAGCATGTTGATATTGCAGGTACTGGCTTCTCTGCTAGTACCTGATGCTAGTGCGATATGCACTTACGTTTTCCACATTTTAAGATTGAAAAAATGTTCATTGTGGCCAGGTATTTACCAGATTGTCGATCATTATTGCCTGCACTTTGGAACTTTATATGTATCAGTGGCCAAGTTCGGTGAAAACTGCAGTGTTGATTGAATACAAAATTTAAAAATTTCATGTAAGAATACAAAAACACATTTAAATTATACGAAAATTTAAAAAAATTATAGGATACGATTATCTCAATATTTTTTTCGACCCATTCTTAATAGTAACACAATTAATCATGTACTATATATATGTGTATATTACTTCTTTCATTTAACACGTGCTACCCATGGCTTCAATTATAGGAGGAGAAAAAGTACAGAAATTAAAAGCATGCAAATTAACAATTACTTTGCCTTCCTTACCATGAAAGTGCATCAGTCACTTTCTTAGTGCTAACCCTTTTCTTTGGACGAATTAATTGCTATGTTTGATTCACCAATGGAAAACAACAACACAAAAAGTAACCTTCTCATGCAGAAAAAGCAATTTAAAGAGGAAGTAGAGGTTCTCTTGAATATCACCATGGTATCCTTCTCTCTTCCCCTCCTCTATATATTTACTCAATGCTGTCACCTTGTTGAAATGTTCAGTCATTCGTTGAGTTTTCTCTAATTCAAAACCCTAAAAATGACAATGAAGAAGCAGATGAAAGCCCAATTTTCTATTCCTAACACCCTTCATTTGCTTGCTGGAAATGGAATATCATTCGCTTGCAGTTTATTTTTCCCCGATATTCCTTCTCTATGTTCTTCAGTGAAGCACTCTCTTCTAATCTCTCTCCCCTGCATTTGGTCTTCATTTTCCGACCCTAAGTGCTTGTTTGTAGTTGTTAATGTTATTTTCATCTTCCTTGTCGGTCAATCCAGGGTTGTCTGTTCGAAGAAACCTCCAGTGGCTCTTGATGTCTACGACGAAAACATCAGACGGAGTTGTGGCCGGGTCAGGGCAGTATCGGTTTTGAATGAAGCTAAAAGGATTGATTGTGAAGAAGAAAAAGGGTTGTTGGAAGTGGAGGAAGTGATTACATACAAGTCTGAATCTCTGGAGAGTCGGGGCCGGGTTAGAGCAGTCTCGGTGTCGAATGAAGCTAAAAGGATGGATTGTAAAGAAGAAAAAGGGTTGCTGGAAGTGGAGGAAGTGATTACATGAGAGTCCGAATTGCCGGAGGAAGCAACATGTGAAGATATTGCAGAAGAAAATGAAAGGGAGTTTGTTGAAGAAGAGCAATATGAAATAGCAGAAGAGATTAATGGAAGGGTGACGGTTGAATATGAACAAGTGGTTGAATTGCCTGCCCAGGAACTTAATAAAAGAGTTGAAGATTTCATTGCTAGGGTTAATAAACAACGGTGGATGGAAGCTCAATTACCTTTGTCGTAAGGCACTATTATATTATTCTTAGAAATTTAAGGTATATATATATATACAAGTAGCCATTGTCTAGGAACACCCGAACCCGAAATATTAATGAATAACCAGATCCTTGATAGGTCTATATGACGGGGAAGAGAGGCTCTCAAGAACTATTCCTCTTTCTCATTCATAAATTCAAATCAGTGTACATTTTCTAATTACTTGCGTATAATGGAAGATTACACAGTATAAAATTTAAACGATTTAGTGTGCAGCATACAGTGCGAATTACTTGTACAACTTGTCAAGCCAATGCTTAGACAGAGATCGGAGAGGGCACCGCTGGAGGGACCTGATTTTCGGCTGGGATTTCAACGAATTCCGAAAGGATTGCCCTGAATTCGTCCCCGCTCATTGTTTCCTTCTCGAGGACGACTTCGACTATCTTGTCAATGGCTTCACGGTTGTTCCTAATGTGATTCAACGCAATCTCGTAAGCGCTGTCTGATAACCTCTTCACAGCGGCATCGATATCTTCTGCAAGTTTTTCCGACATTGAGTTTCTTGCCATCATTCTCATAATGACATCTGCACTCTGGGCTGATGAGTCCATAAGGGACCACGGACCGATTTCAGACATTCCGAATGTCACCACCATCTGCAAAGAGATCGATTCAATGTCGTTAACTGGATCAAATGGTTCCTAGGGAACTCATGGCATAGGGCTAAACCAGAGATATGCAGGTAATCAGACAAAAGGGACTCGGCCTATAAGCTTAACACAAGCACCAAGTAGGCTGCCATCTCAGTGGTGATTGAGCATTGTATTTGTGGAAATAAGAAGGCACAATGCTATGAAAATCTATGCTTATAATCCTTCTTGCACAATTTCTAATAGAAACCCATCAAGCGGCATGGAATGACAAGTGAATTTACGGATGTTCGAAATTCAACTTGAAGTGGAAGGTTAGAAATGCACAGTTACCTGTTTAGCCAAACCAGTAATCTGCTGCAAGTCACCAGCTGCACCTGTTGTCACCTCAGGCTCACCAAAGATGACTTCCTCTGCTGCCCTGCCACCGAGTCCACCAACAATTCTTGCAAAGAGTTGCTGCTTGGAGATCAAGGTGGGGTCATCTGAAGGAATGAACCAGGTAAGACCACGTGCCTGGCCACGAGGAACTAAGGTGACCTTTTGAACAGCATCGTGACCTGGTGTCAAAGTTCTGAGACAAGAAGGAAACGAACAATCATAAGTTTCCAAAAACGTCATTTGAATATAAAACTGAAAGTATTAACAGATAATATGAACAAGCATGCATAATGGGCGTGGATAAAGCCATTTAACGGGTACATGATCGACAGAGCGAATTAAGATGCTCTTATTTCACTCACCCACATATAGCATGGCCAACCTCATGGTATGCAACTAAGCTTTTGCTCTTTCCATCTGTCATAACTGTTCCCTCCATTCCGGCCACAATCCTATCAATTGAATCATCAATTTCTTTAGATGAAATGGCAGTCTTGCCACGTCGACCAGCCAATATAGCAGCTTCGTTTAACAGATTTGCAAGATCAGCTCCACTAAAACCAGGTGTTCTCATGGCTATAACATCATATGATACATCAGCATCAAACTTCTTATTGCTACCATGAACCTTTAATATCTCTGTTCTGCCTCTGATATCCGGAACATCAACGGTGACCTGCATTAAAGCATTATGTTGAAACTTTGTTGTCTAGATCATAAGAATGATGCGAACAATAATTATATTCTTACCTGTCTATCAAACCGTCCTGGCCTCAACAAGGCAGAATCAAGAATGTCAGCCCTGTTAGTTGCAGCAACTACGATAATACCCGTGTTACCCTCAAAGCCATCCATTTCAGTCAAAAGCTGATTAAGAGTTTGCTCCCTCTCATCATTCCCTCCACCGATACCAGTTCCTCTTTGTCGTCCAACAGCATCAATTTCATCCACAAATACAATACATGGGGCATTTTCCTTGGCCTTCTTGAAAAGATCACGAACTCGAGAGGCACCGACACCAACAAACATTTCAACAAACTCGGAACCTGAAATGGAGAAGAATGGCACACCAGCTTCACCAGCAATTGCCTTGGCAAGAAGGGTCTTTCCAGTTCCAGGAGGGCCGATGAGAATAACACCTTTAGGGATGCGAGCCCCGACTGCAGTAAACCTCTCTGGCTTCTTCAAGAACTCGACAACCTCCATGAAGTCCTGCTTCGCTTCATCAACTCCAGCAACATCATCAAACGTCACGCCAGTGCTAGGCTCCATTTGAAACTTTGCTTTTGATTGACCAAAGGTAAGGGGGAAGCCAGGCCCACCCGGGCCACCCATTCCTCCAGATGATCTCCTCGAAAGAAGGAACAACCCTCCAATCAAGATTAGTGGGAATGCGAGATTGCCAATCAAGTTAAATAACAGTGAACCAGATTCTTCTTGAGCATTATGGGCAGCAAAGTCAATGTTCTTTTCCCTAAATTTCTGAAGAAGCTCTTGGCTGAATCCTGGAAGCTGCACACGGACTCGTTGAACACGGTTTCCCAACTCGGGAGAGACGGCCTCCACGATAGCTATCGTGCCATTTTCATACAAATCCACTTTTTTAACCCTGTCCTTGTCCAAATACTCCAAAAACTTAGAGTAGGACATTCTCGAGGAAGAAACCCCTTGTTCATCGGCATAAGCTTTCCCATTTCCTAGTAAAGCCGGAACTCCAATTCCAGCACTTCCAAGTAACGACCGTAAGAATTCCCTTCTTCCATCATGCTGTTTAGGTTTTAAAGATGCCTTTACAAGGACACCGTTCGATCTCCTACCCAACGATGAGATGCTGGGGGTAAATACAATATGCTTCCCATAGAAGTCTCTACTCAACTTTGATTTTGTTCTGTGGGCAGACAGACCATTCCCAAGCAGGCAAGCTGATGATGCTGCCATCTGCACTATAAACGAACGCTCAAGGTTACAAAACAACTACCTTGTTCCATAAGCGAAACTGGGTATGACTCGAATTTTAGTTCGAAAATAGAGCAAAACAACTACCTTGTTACAATCTGAAAGCTAAACAGACTCAGTTCAGCTATCCACACAATAAGATGATGAGAATAACGGTGAAGTGTGTCAAGAGCATAATACTATCACACAGGACAAGTTTACTTCAGTTAATTATCAACCACCACAGGAAGCAATAGAAAATGGTCTAATTGTGAATTTCATCCCTCTATTTCACGAAAACTGAAAAGTTACTCCAATTATATCGTTGAGCTGAAAATCAGAAATTTAACATTTATATGCCCGAAATCAGTAAAAATCAACAATTTATATGCAACAAATCTGCAAAACAGTTCAAGTTCACGTGTTTCAACAACTGAACTTGCATGTCAGTATTCGTGACATAAACTAAACAAATTCTGACAAATTAGAGTAGATGACTAACTTCTCAGCTTTCATAAAGCAGATAGATAAACTCCATAATCGAACAAAAGAAAATTCAAACTTTCTTTCCCGAAACTTCAAAAAATAGAAAATCCATTTGAGGGGTTTGTGATTCAACCAGCTTTTTTCACAAAGCAGGTGTAAATTTAGAGGCATATAAAGAACATATAAGATCGACCCACAAATTCAATCACTAGAAAACTTCATCCAAAACACTGAACCATACTATGCATCCTAGTTCTCAAGCACATACTGCATCATTTTCCCTCGGAAAACTTAGCAAAGTTCAAACATGAAAGAAGTTACCTTTGAAAGCAGGAGAGCGGGATGAATAGCAGAGGACAAAAGGGAACCAATGAGATCGATTAATGCTCTGGGTCGGCGTGGAGTACAGAAATGAGCTAAGGGGAGGGGTTGGAATTGGGAAATAAAGGGGTGAGTCTCCGAGATTGGATGTGGTTTGGGAAGACGATACGTGGCGCTTTCAGAATGACTGGCTACTTGTCAAATTGGTTGCTTTCTTTTCTTGATTTTCGTATTTTCACTGATTTTATCGGTTCGTATAAGGACTATACAACCCAGATTCTATCGTATTATGGTTGGTGATGTTGTTACGTATCTATCTTCTATTTTGATTATGATATTAGCGTCTTTTTTATCGGTTTTGCTTTGAATTCTTGTCTCAATTTTTATTGGTTCTATAAAATTGGTGGCTTCAATTTTTATTTTTTTCTTAAAAAATAAATAAACTTTAACAGGATAAACGCGTGTTTACCCAAAAATCACTCAAATATATATTATTTATTTGTCAGATATAATTTCTCCAAATATTATTGATTTAACACCCTTTAACAATAAAACGTGATTGATCAAACGTGCCTTGCACACGTAAATGGAAGGCATGGATCATCAAGCGAGTCTTATGTTTGAGTTGGCGCCACAGGGGTAAAGCGTAGATCCTCGGGCGCACCTTCGATGAGATTCTAACATCACATAAACATCTCCTTTAATACCGCCCAACTGTCTCCACTCCCATTTAATTTCACTCGTCCCCTCCACCTATAACCCTCAAACCAACAAAAATTACTATTTCTTTTATCAATCATTCTAGTAAGCTTTAAGTAAATTTGTTATCGTTTTATAAGATATAACTTTTATTGTTATATTATAATCATTTAATAATTTATTATTTTATATTTTATTGTACTAATTTTTTATTGCTTTTTGCAGTAATAAAAGGAAAGCGGTTTATTGCTTTTAGATAAAAATCATATCTCGAGTCATTTTTTTGATACAATAATAAATTTAAATTGTGTTATTTTAATTATTGTGAATTTTTATTTATTTATTTATTTAGTATTTTAGATTTAATTATATTATTTATTTAATTAGGGAAATTATCAGATATTAAATCCATTTATTTATAATGTTAAGTTAAAGATATCGAATCGTGTATGTCCGTATTTAGCCGATGTTGGATTCAATTACATTGCGAAATATGAAGGACACGGTAACCTTGAACTTCCACTTATTTCTGCACTGATTGAGAGGTAGGGACCAGAGACACACACATTCCATCTTCCTTGTAGGAAGTGCACTATTACTCTGGATGATGTTTTCATATATTTGAGCCTTTTGGTAGATGGGGTTGTTATTTCTAGTGTGGTGGATGATGATTGATATTCCTTGTGCGAGGAGTATCTTAGAGGTATCTCGCCTACTTTCAACGGTAGTCGAATATCGTTAGCATGGTTGGCTACAAATTTTAAAAATTTGAGTGAACACTGTTCCAAGGAACAGGTTAAAAGATTTGCTCGGGCTTGCATATTATAACTCATAAGATGGATCTTGATGCCAGACAAATATCGCAACCAAGTTCATTATATGTGGTTGCATCACCTCGATGATTTTCATGTTGTCGGCTCACTCCATTGGGGCTCATCAGTTTTGGCATCTGTATAGAGAAATGTGTCAGGCAACTGATTATCAAAAAATGTTATCGGCATATGTCTCATTCTTCTCCAATATTGGGCGTGGTATCGCATGCCATTTTTATGTCCGGTCGTGAATAACTCATTGGTCTTCCCGTTATATTCAATGTAATTTCAATACTAAGTTTGTATATAAATAATTTTTTGTGAGTATATAATGAATTTTTTTTATATTGAATATGTGGTCACGTAGAAGGAAAGATCATTGTGGTATACCAAACGAATTGGAAGAAATTCAGCTACTCGTTGATTAGAAGGCTAGTACAGAGGTATGCATTTAAATTTTATTATTTACCTTTAATTATTGTTATATAATTATAATATTTTATTTATAACAATTATATATATTTGTTTTAGTTTGAATATGCTCTTATTCTACTGAGAAAATGAGGTTGTGCATCACACCTCACTTGAGTGACTTTTCAGATGTATGGATTGCGGTGGTCCCTCTAATATGTTATGCTATTGTCGGGTGGCATCCTGCTGATCGTTTGCTCAGTCAATTTGGCTTCATACAATATATTCCTAAAACACTTAGAAATCTTAACCATCTGCATAACATCGATAGACGGGGCAAAAAGGATGTCAACTAGCTGATAAAGCATAGGGAGTGGATAATGATCTAGGAGGATCGAAGTGGACACATTCCCCCTAGGAAATCGATTTATGTGGATCATTATTCGGTTGCAGCTAACTATTATCAATGGTTCAACACGTTCCGGAAGCCATTCCTATTTTTTGAGGAAGCACAAGGCAGAAGCATTCATCGGCGCCGAGAAAAGTGTACATCGTCACATCTTCCCCTGACTTGTGGATGGAGAGCAGGCGCTTCCAACTCATCCTCAGCTGTCTGACAGGAACTATCACAATATGCACAATCTACACCGGTTTACATGCCCAGACCATTATTATATATGGGTATACCGTCAGTTCACGTGGCACCGCAACCATTTCAGATGGCACCACAGTCGTTTCAGATGGAATCATAGTCATTTCAGATGGCACTAAATCCATTTCATATGTCACTGCATGGTTTTATGACACATTCTTTTGGACATTATAATGTTATGCATATGGATCCAACGTGAGCTTCATATGCTGCTTATTTGGCAGATGGTGTTTCACGACAGACACAGACACCTCCGGCTCAGTATGGATCACAGTCTTCGATGTTGATGTTTTCGCAATTTTCACAGTTATCTATAAGCGGTGGGATGGTTAGTCATATATCTCTATGGTCCTTATTCTATGGAGATGCTACATCGTCATCCGTTTATAATCAACAAAATGTAGATGCTACTGATGATAATGGTGGTGACGATGATGATGATGATAATGATGATAATAGTGAGGAGGAACAATAATTTATACGAAGAAACCCTCATTGAAATAGACAGTCATCGCCCTGTGGAACACATTCAAGACGCAGACATATAGACTTATTTAGTTTGTAATGTTTTTATTTAATTTTCTATGTTTATCAGCAAATGTAATGAATTATGGACATTTTATTTAAGTTGTTTCTTAATGTTTTTATTGTTTAATTATTTGAGTTGTAACTTTTGTATTTAATGTTTGTATTTAATTATTTTTTATTTAGTTTGTAATATTTTATTTTAATACTCAAATGACATTCTCATAAAGTAAATGAAAAAGAAATAGCAGAAAATGAGATTTCAGAAACCATAATTATATCGTGATGCTCAACAGTTACGTGATGTTAAAAGAGATGAACATTTTTTCCTATTATGGCCTAGGTTTATACAATGTCCACATCTTTTTTTTTGACATCTTTCGAATATCCATATCATAATGAATTCAAGTGGATTTTGGCTGACCTGGTTCCCTTAATAAGGATGAATTTGGTACAATTGGAAGCCAATTTTGAACCATGTCTAGGCCTTTCTCATTACCTATTGGGAGAAACTCAAATTCATATACCTAAAATACGGTTGAAAGTTGGTATACAAAATCCAAAAAAACGGTTATAGTCTAGACATGTATAAGAGCAAACTGCTATGACATGGGAGCATGGATACTTCAGAGCTTGAAAAAATCCACAATCACACCACATGTCTTGTAGATTAACTCTGAACGACCTAGCTTCAATCCCTTGAAGAGGTCGTGGTATTTCTGTGACACGAAATAATTCATGGTCCGAGAAAAGCTTGTCACAGACGTTCCATTTGATGCAACAATTCTTTTTTGTAGATCTGCAAATAATCTTGGGTGATAAGCATGGCCATTTTGCATCGAAGTTAGAGTTTATCCCTCGAGCTTGGCAAAAAGCGTCCCCAAATGAAAATATATCATTTTGACCAAAGTTGTTATTGGTAAATGACGCCCCCTTTAAGGTCGAATTGATTGTCTCAGCCAAACTGGTTGTCATATGTTCATATCGCTATCTGTCATCGTATGCATTTGTCCATATTTATCTGTTGATGAGGCTGATATAATTGTATCCTTGCTCATTTTTTCTCGTAAATTGAAGAATGGATTCAAACGTTTGAGGTAAATTTGTAACATGTGCATCAAATATAGTACTTACGGTTAAGTTCACATACAAAAAAAAATGATTGGGAAATGAAATTAGGCATTGTAACATACCCATGCATACAAGTAATTGGCATTCGCTATTTCTTAATTTTTCCATTATAGTTTGCGATAATATGTCGGATACAATACTGATGTTGGACATGGGGTGGTTGCCACATTGGACTCAAAAAGTCCATCATGCTTTGATCCCAGCTCTGCGATCTGAAATAATGCAGATTTTTTCCCTCGTGATAACATGTAAGCGTAAGTTTCTTAGGAAAAAAACCTAAGAATCTGTATCTTTACCTTCAACAAGGGCAAAAACAACTGGAAGAATATTGTTATTACTATCTTGGACAACTGTCAATAGTAAAACTTGCTTGTATTTTCTATACAATAATGTCCCATCAATTTGGACCATGGGCTTGCAGTACTTCACAATATTAATGTATTGTGGGTACGTCTAAAAAACCGATAGAATTTGCATTGATCTAGAAGCACTCGATCATTGTGGTATGCATGACAAGTTTATAGTCTACTATTGTCTCAGGATTCAATCTGTGCACTACGTTAATCCAACTTGGTAGTTTGTTGTAAGATGAATCTCACTCGCCGTAAAGTTTTATAATGGCATTTGGTTTTTTTAATTGCTTTCATGTAGGAGACGGTGTACCCATATTGAGACTATATAGCAAAAATCAGCACCACAATAGCTATATGAGAGCTTGCTTTGACCATGGGCATGGTGGCTTAGCAAATAATGTCGAAGTCCAAGTTGGTATAGTCCTAGTTGATCCATCTCGCATAGCATGTATGAGGATCGTTGTATATTTTTAGTTCCCATATGTTATTTTTTTTATTTTCCTCTTCGATACACGAACCATCCAGTTGCATCCATTATCACGTTAGACGTAGTGGCAACATATTTTTTGTTGGTTGATCGATCGACTCTGGAGTGAACAAAAACTACGAATGTTAGAATTCTTAATTGTAATCATCACTTCTTCTTTGGATGAAACTCCATTCCCTTATATAGCTCACCATCATTGACTGATGAGTTAAATCCGTACTCGCCAACATTATGCATTTCCATAAATTTTGGCTGTACGTTACATTATAGTCAGCTTTATACATGTGTGGAGGTTCAATATGTATTGCATTTGTAGGAACTTCATCTACATCATCATCATCGGAGTCCATGTTGAACTATGGTGATTCGGGCTCAACAAATAGTCTTGTCTCAATATCATCCTCACTTGGCTCACGAAGAGGTTCTTCTGGTGGAGATGAGGGTTCCTCTGTGATGATATTTAGGTCGAACAAGCTGACAATTGAATGTCTTCCCCTTGAACTTGAAGACATCGTGTCAAATATTTTGAACTGAGCGATGTGTCGTATGCATCTCTATATTGAGGTCGAAGAAGCTTGCAATTGAATACCTCCCCTGGAACTTAAAGGCATCATGTCAAATGGGTACTAAACAGATTGTTACGTCGAGGCATTCATATTCAGGTCAAAGAAATTGGTAGATGAATGTCTTCCCCTTTAACTGGAAGCGATATTGCCATACGCATTATTCGTGGAGCCAAATCGGTAGAGATCGTAATAAGTTGTTGATGAATGTTTCCCCATTGAACTTGATGGATGGTACCAAGATGTGGATTTCCTATTAACGAGTTAAAATCATTATGCATTACTTGAGTTGTGTTGTCAACTTGATCAGCTTGTTGATCCAGCCCATAGTAGGAGCATAATGACATACCACGAACCACATATACTTCAACAAATATGACATACATTTATGTAACAGCTTTGTATTTTGATTCTGAGCATCAACCATCATAGCAACATCGTCTTTATAGAGAGTTCAAACGATGTATAAGTTAACAAAAATAGTGATGCTGGAAATCTGTACTAAAGTGAGGACATTCTTCTAGTACTTCCAACATGAATCTTCTTTTGAAATTATAGTGATTAGCTCCTCAAGAGTGATGTTCCTCTTGAAGGATAAGCTAACAAAAATGATTTGATGCGAAGACAACGCCATTTCATCTTACCGAATTTCTCCATTATAGTAAATAATAGTTGAAATATGTCTCATTTTGAGAGTTTGGGAGTTTGAAAGATTGAGAGTGTAATACCCTCAGACTAAAACGGGTGACCCGATCTGATTCGAGGTGTTACATTATGGTCACTGGAGCAACCCACAATAAAATCCATGAGAATTTTTTTGTTAAAACGTGTAAAATCATAAAATAATTATAAGTAAAATACAAGTTCAAAAAACCATTAATATATTACAAAATAATTAAAATCATACAAGTTCCAGACTCAGTAAAAATCAAATGTGACCTACATACCCCTAATTACGCTTGTATCGTACTCTGTAAGTCAAGCTAAATGAACTCCTATTACTGAAGTCGATAGTTGCACTGGATCGATTCTTTTAACCTGAAATGGTGAGTAAGAGAGTTAGCTTTGAGGAGCTCAGTATATAGAATTACTAGGTTATGCTGAAATACATGCAAATAAATGACAAGCATAAAAATTTTCTCATTGATTCAACCATCTACAGGTTTTCGTGATGAGCTGAGGTTCTATTGATTTCTTCAGATAACATATAAGTAGCTTATAGCTCAGATGAAATATTCAGAATATCAGGTTCAAATATTGAAACAAACGTCTAGTGTGTTCCTTCAAAACCAAAATAAAATGTAATCATAGTTTAAAAACAGTAGTAGTTATTTCAGTAAAACAATTTTTTAAAATCATTGTAGTACCCTCCATCCGAATCCTCCATGTGAAATTCCTCAGGACATTATTCATAAGGACTTACACTAGACCTTAAGGGTGTGTTTGGTTCACGGAATGTAAGATTACCAGTGGGAATAAAAGATTATCAGGGAATAGGATTACTGGGAATGTTGTATTTTGTGTTTGGTTGGTTTAGCAGAAATGTAAGATTACCGTGTTTGGTTAAAGAATAAAAGAGATTGGAATGTATATTTGACCAAATTGTCCTTATTATATATTTGTATAATATTACAAATTGTAAAATATTTATATATTTTTAAAAAAATTAAATTCATAATATTTATATAATTTTTTTACAAAATTAAAAATATAAAAAAGGTTTAATGAAAGGGTAAAAAAAATTTAACCCCTGAACTTCATATAAAATTTTAATTATAGATTTTTTTTGTAAATCTAAAATAATTTAAGGATAAATTTGTAATTTAACATTCGTAGAATTTTATTATTCAATGACAGAAGAATGATATTTTTGAAAAAAATAAAAATTTAAGGGCATTTTAGTCCAAAACGCCGATAATGTTACAATACCTAAGGGAATGGAGGTAATGACATTACCGGTAATATACCCAAAAAATCTACTATTAGTAATAAAATATTACCGGAAATAAGATTCTCGGCCAACCAAACATGGAAATGTGAGATTCTCTTCCCATGATAATCCTACAATCTTTGAACTAAATACATCATAAGAATCTAGGAATTCAATATGAATGATTAAACAAAAAGCACCCGTCAACATGGTCATGGCTATGAAAGCTACATGACCTACAGAAACAAGTCTTACTATTTTACTTTTTAACCTGATTTGTTTTAATAGTTTCAGTTGATTAGAAACCACTCGTCTGGAGTGTATGCAAGCTTTGATTTTGTGAAATCTGCTGCCTCCCCGTGTCCATTATCACCTGCAGAAAAATTGACTTGGATGAGTCAGTAGTGGGTTCTTTCCTCCTTTTAAATTGTTTATCCATGATGATTTCCTAGTTGTGAATCATGGTTTGTTATTGTCAGCCTACCTTCTCCCCCTTTAAAATGGAGATTTTGGCATGAGATAAAAATCCGGACCACTTTGGCAGGTATATAGGAAGTGTGTGAAAGAAACTGGATTGAGTCGTAAAAGATCATTCTATATGCAATAAAAAACCTTATCCGCAATTAATGAGCTTTAAACCTGTACTAGGCTGAACTAAAATAGGCTCAGCCATAAACACCCTTGGGAATTTGTCAATTGAATAGATGATTGGACTGTGGGAGTATTGGTAGAGTATGGTCCTTGTTGGGTCCTGTTCCTGTGATCATATAAGCATACTGGTTCACATGGCCCCGTATTTTATTGGCAGGTATATAGGAAGTGTTGTGAAGAAACTGGATTGAGTCGTAAAAGATCATTTTTCTATAGCAATAAAAAACCTTATCCGCAATAATGAGCTTTAAACCTGTACTAGGCTGAACTAAAATAGGCTCAGACATAAACACTCTTGGGAATTTGTCAATTGAATAGATGATTGGACTGTGGGAGTATTGGTAGAGTATGGTCCTTGTTGGGTCCTGTTCCTGTGATCATATAAGCATACTGGTTCACATGGCCCCGTATTTTACTGTGTGTTACTTTTACCCCAGTCTCCATATTTTAAGTATATTTTTCAAGATTGTTATTCTTCTAATCCCAATTTTCATTGTTACCTTGTTTCTGTCTTAAGTTGTGATTGATTAAGGGGCATGTATATACTATTTACACTGATTTTATATAACCAGAGTCCCAGAATAGGTGACAAATATAGCCTATAGCGTCATGTCTTGCTTTGGTTTAGATTTTAACATTTTTTTTTCATTTTTCAGTCTTTTTTTTTTGGGTTTTCCCTCGAGTCGTGGTTACTAATTACAAAGGACATCTGTATGTACTATTTTACAATGGTTGTATATAATACAGATATACAGCTCTTAGCATCATCTCTTGCCTGCCTTAGTTCTGTGTAATTGGTGTTGGGGTATGCCTGGTCGTTAACCATGAGCAGTGGCGCATGCTTGATGACTGATGGGCTAAAGAGCCTTGCTTTTGATGTACATTGCGCTCTACCCTGTCCCGTATTTGATTGTGTATACTACCGGACTTAGAAGCACTGCGGATTGGAAGAACTGATTTGTTCTCTAGATGGATGTAACATATTTTTATAGTTATCATACTCCGTGAGCCATGGTGCAGAGATTCTTGGAACATATTCTTCCTGGTGTTGGTGCCATTAGTTGGTAAGGAAAAATGGCTTGTCCTTTTTTCGCTTCAAATCGTTGTTTTGATACTCTTGTAGTAACTATCTGCCATTGACGTGTTGTGGTAATGGTGATACGTGCTATGAGGTCTTGAGATGTTGCCTGTTCGTTCTTGCTCCCGTGGTTGGTTTGTAATCTTGTTTGTCACTCTCCTCATCTAATAAAATGATGATAGATGTCGTGTTCTAACTTCCCCTCTGCTGTTTATTTTTAATGATATATTGGCAGCCTCCGGAGTTATAAAATGATTATTCAATTATTCATTATGTTATAAATTCTTTTTTCGTGATAAGTTTAATGATCGTCTAAGTTGGATATTAACATGTTAGTTAAGATATGATAATCATTTAAGATTACTAGATCATATTTTATTATATCTCAGTCAATAATTAAACGTACAGTTTAGATTATCGTAAAAATTTTAACAGAAAATGATGAATTTGATAAAATTTTAACATAAAATCACAAGTTAAAAAAAAGAAAATGTTGAAAATGTTGACGAAGACACCAAATCTGAATTTATACTTCCTACCTCATGCAACCAAAAAGTCAACGTAAAAGAAGAATTTTATGTTGATGAGACTAGTCAAATTTTATTTTTGGTCAAAGTACACAAGTGGTCCCTTAAGTATAGGATATTACTTTATTAAGTCTCTTGACTATTACAAGTTACAAAATGATCCTACCACTATAGAATATTGCTTTGTTAATTCCCTCGACTATTAAAAGTTACAAATTGGTCACCTAACTATTCATTGTGTTTCAAAATCTCCATTTTTCGTTAGAAAATTGACGATGGTCTAAATTGAAAGTTAACAAGATGACTGAGATACGATAGTTGCTTGAGATTCTGGGATTAGATATTATCATATCACAATTAACATATTAATGTTTAACTCGGAATACTATAAATTTTTTAATAGAAAAAGGACGAGTTTGAAACATAATGAATAGTTAGGTGACCATTTTATAACTTTTAATAGTTGTGTGACTTAACAAAGTCATTTATTTACTTTTATTTTTTTTGTCTAAATTTAATTATAATTTTTTTTAATATATATTTTAAATTTTTATTTTTGAAATAATAAAATGAAATACTTAAACTAACTAAATCACTCAAATGAGCTAAATAAATTTTAAATAATTAGATAAAATACACCAAAGGTCATTGAACTATGTTCAAATGATCATTTTAGCCAACAAATTTTTAAAAATTATGAGATATATATATATATATAGTATGGCTAATTTATAATCTCTTGTTATAAATTATAGTATAAATTATAGGTTTAGTACCTAAACTATTAGTTTTTATCCATTTTTATTTTAAACTTCAATTTTTTTTCAAAACCATACATAAAGTTTAATTTTTATTTTATTTTAGTACCTCGTTGCTAAAAAAATTAGTTTTTTTTTAATTTTAGTATCTTGTTCAAAATTTAATGTTAAGTTTTTGAAAAAATTGAAAGTGATAGTTTAGGTATTAAACACTTTAAATTTTTAACGACGTATATTAACATGAAATGAAAACTAAACATTAGGTTTGATTTTAAAAAATAAAATTTTAAATACTAAAAAAAATAACTAATAGTTCAGATACTAACTGTAATTAAATTTGTTACATCTCGATTAATTCAACGATGAAATTATAAATTCATCTAATATATTTAAATTAGAGATCGTAAGTTAATTATATTTATAATATAATAACGATAGTGGACTCTGACTATAAATTCGGATCAAGGGCAATAACAGCGGAGGCAAGCTTAAGTTTAAAAAAGGTAAAAAGTTACAAGAGATCACTAAACGTTTGAAAAAATTCAATATGGCTTTCGTAGATTTTTATTTCTCAATGTAGCCCTCCAACGTAGAAAACAAACAAACATGTGACCCTTAAGCAACGTTTTTCGTCGTTGACCGTTGCAGTACTGACATGTCAGTTTACAGTGCTGACTTGGCGTTGGCAGTCCACGGTGTTGATGTAGCAATCCAACTGCCATGATTGAGTTATCAATTTAATTAATTTGTCATGTCATGTCACGTTATTTTGCCACCTTAGACTGTCATGTCAGTATCGTGAACTATCACATCAACATCGTAACAGTCAACAACGAAAAAATGTTGGTCAAAGGGCCATATTGAATTTATTTTTGAGTTAGAGGGCTATTAGAGAGAAAATTAATACAGGGTCACATTAATTTTTTTAAAGTACAGGACCTCTTATTGTATTTTACCAAACAAATAGACAATAATTAGTAAACAGTATTTTTTTAATTCAGAAAAGATATCAAGGCAGAAAGATCTTTAAGCAAGTCGCCATCAACAAGTATAAGCAATGTCTGAAAAAGTCCAAGAATCCTTACATCTTTACCTTAATTAGTTATCTTTTTCTGGAGAGAAAAGGCAAAGGCTTTGTAATAATGGATTCAAGCACAGCTGAACGTCGACTTAGCGCCATCCACGGCCACCTGGTCTCCGCAGCCGCAGGTTCTCATTCCGACCTCCGTGCCAATCCAACCGCCGGTGAATTCCTCTACGGTACGTGTATCTTGGTTATTGTACGGTCGAGAGAAGAACAATAAATATAAGCTCCGTTGACCACTTTTTTTTTAAAAAAATATGATTCTTTTAGTTGGTGTAAATGGTCATTAATGGCTGAACAAAAAAAAAGTAGTATATGCTTTTGGGTTGATGGGTTGTTCTTAAATTTCATGTAATAAAGGGGTGGAAAAGATTCTTACTTTTCTTTGATCTGGGAATTATATGTGGGAAGTATAAAGTTCATTGTTAACTAAGATTTATTGATCTTATGATCGTTGAAAACTAGGAGTTGCTTTTAGGGAGACATTTTGACATTTTTAGTTCGATGCTAGGATCGATCCAGGGAGGCGGACGTGATTGTCCTCTGAAGATTTTAAATTATAGTATATTTTAGATATATTTTTATATTTTCTGTTAATAATTTGTTTTCGATCTTATAATTTAATAAGTTTACCTACTCTTTCATTTCCTAATATAAAATCTTACGTCGTCTTCCTTGCTGATATTTGAAGTGACGGAGAACTCGAATTTATTTTGTGTCAGTGATGGTGGAATGGGTTTGCCCGTCTATTTTAGGACAGGAAGAAATGTCAGCAGCTTATATATATATATATATATCCATTGTAATAATGATATGCATTTAGTTCTTTTATCTGATTTATCTATTGGGATTGATTCTTGAGCAGAGCAGGGTTATAGTGTTGTGCTTCCAGAGAAATTGCAGTCCGGAAAATGGAATGTGTACAGGTAACACTCTGCATTGCCCCTTCTCAATTCGGCTGTTGTCGACATTTTTTTAAAAGTACTTTTGTGCCTTACCGCAGATCTGCTCGCTCTCCGTTTAAGCTCCTGACGAGATTTCTCGATCATCCCGATATCGGTACATTGCACGATAATTTTGTGTAAGCATCATTGTTTTCCTGGCTGAACCATGCTCAAATTCCATAGTCTGTGTTTCTTTTGCCATGCATCTATGCTTTATGATTGATTTCGTATTGAAATCTTCACTTTAGTCGTGCGGTCGATACCTTCCGGGATTACAAATACCTCGGTACGAGAATTGGAGACGACGGTAAAGTCGGAGGGTGAGTTTCCTACTGTCGAAATGAGTTTCACAGTGATGGTTTATCGAAGTTCATTTGTTTGACTTTGGTATCTTTTTGCTCAAGTTACAAGTGGATGACATATGGAGAAGCTGGAACAGCTCGGGCAGCCATAGGTTCCGGCCTAATATATGGAATACCAAAGGTATGCGCGTCGCGTAACATACCCGATTTCGGTTATAGATTGTTCCTTTTGTGGCATGTGATTCTATTGGTTTTTCTCGACAGGGCGCTTGTGTCGGAATATATTTCATCAATAGACCGGAGTGGCTCATTGTCGATCATGCTTGCTCTGCGTATTCTCTTGTATCAGTTCCTTTATATGACACTCTAGGTTTGCCAATGGCCACATCGTCGCTTTTCTATTTGTCCGTCTTCACCGATTATTAAGATGCCAAGTAGAAAGTTTTGTTTCTTTGCAGGTCCAGATGCTGTCAAGTACATTTCTAATCATGCAGATGTGAAAGCTGTATTTTGTGTGCCTCAAACACTGAACTCTGTAAGTTTTAATTCGTAAATGGAGCAAGACGGATTGGAATTTGGATTTGTTTCACGAGATTTATTCGTCTTTCCGCTTCGAATTGCAGTTGCTGGCCTTTTTATCCGAGATTCCATCCGTTCGATTGGTTGTGGTATATACTTTCTTGCCAAATCCGAGTAGTGTACATATTAATCTGTCATTTTCTCAGGAAAATAACTATTTTCTTCTCTTGGTGTAGGTGGTTGAAGGAACGGAGAGTGAAGTGCCTTCGTTAACTGGCATTCAGATCATCACATATGAAAAACTATTAAGCCTGGTAATCGGAAATCCTTTCTCATCTACATCATAGTCGTTTTCATCGACATGATCTCGGTATTGTTAGGACCGATTCACAATTTTGCTCAACTGCTGTGTTGTATGATTGTTTCTCGTTTAATCGGTACTTTAGGGCTGCAGTAACCTTCAGCCTTTTATCCCGCCGAAACCAGACGATATCGCGACCATTTGCTACACTAGTGGTACAACTGGAACACCAAAGGTATATATGTTAATCCTCTGAATATCAACATATTGAGTAAACATAGGTTCTTTCCTTCACCTACTTATTCTTCATAAATTTTGACTAGGGAGTCGTGTTGACACACGGAAACATGATTGCGAACTCTGCCGGATGCTGCGCCGGTATAAAATTTTACCCCTCAGACGTGTAAGATCTATAGGTTTTAAATGAACTTCCGGTATAAAATCATGATACAGTTTTGTTAGGATTTATGAATGAATTTCCTGTTTTTCCTTAAACTTCCCTGCTGGAATATATGTCCTATGTTCAGATATATATCATATCTTCCATTGGCACACATTTACGAACGAGCTTATCAGGTTATGTTACTGTATTACGGAGCTGCGGTTGGATTCTACCAGGGGGTATGAGAAATTCCTTACCTTTTGGTGCTGCATATGCAATAGATGTGAACAATATCTCATGTTCTTGATCATTTTTGTGCAGGATAACATGAAATTAATGGATGACATGGTTGTGCTACGACCGACGATATTTTGCAGCGTCCCTAGACTGTATAACAGAATTTACGCAGGGTACTATTCCGATCGTTCAGTTGATTGTGCCTGGTATATTGATCGAATCATTTTATCGAGCTCTTCCTTTTTGCAGTATTATCAATGCTGTAAAGTCATCTGGTCCTCTAAAGGAGAGGCTTTTTAATGCAGCCTACAATTCCAAGAAGCATGCTATAATGAATGGTAAGTGTTTACATCTGTAAGTCGATGTTTTCGCCACGTTACTACACCGGTATGTATTGATTGTGTATAATTTTTTTCTTTAAGGAAAGAGTCCTTCGCCCCTGTGGGACAAATTAGTGTTCGACAAAATAAAAGCCAGACTCGGAGGACGAGTTCGCTTCTTGAGTTCAGGCGCTTCACCCTTGTCTCCTGACATCCTAGACTTCTTGAAGATGTAAGTTAATTTACTTTAAACATGTTGAATCGAGACGTCGGAAGTGTCTCCTATCGTTCTTGTCAATGTTTCTGTTATTGAATCTGCAGCTGCTTCGGTGGTCGAGTTGTGGAAGGTTACGGAATGACCGAGACTTCGTGTGTTATAACCAGTATGGATGAGGGTGACAACCTTTCTGGCCATGTTGGCTCTCCTATTCCATCGTGCGGTGAGTTATTATACGTGAGCTTCATTCAGGATGTTCTCTTCTTATTCTTTTTGCAACGATTCCAGAAATAAAGCTCGTTGATGTCCCGGAAATGAACTACACATCCGATGACAAACCGTACCCTCGAGGAGAAATCTGTGTTAGGGGTCCAATTGTTTTCCAAGGATATTTCAAAGACGAAGTGCAAACGTATGCTCCTCGGACATGACCCTTGACCCTTCTCTTCTAGAAACTTACTTATACTGATGTGTTTAAAACGTAAAAATGGGACAGGAGAGAGGTACTGGATGAAGATGGATGGCTCCATACCGGAGATATAGGCCTATGGTTACCCGGGGTCGTCTAAAGATCATCGATAGGTAAGGTTGAATATCAGTCAATGTGTATCTGTTCCCCGGACATGCTCATATCTAGATCTTTACTTGAAATTGCATATTGGTACAGGAAGAAGAACATCTTTAAGCTGGCTCAGGGAGAGTACATAGCTCCTGAAAAAATCGAAAATGTATGCTAAATGCAGATTTATTGCTCAGTGTTTTATTTACGGTAAGAGTAAGACGACAATGTTCGATCATTTCCTGCTCTTCTTTCACTCCTCTGTTGACGACTTGGATCGTTTTGCTTGTTAGGTGACAGCCTGAACTCTACATTGATTGCTGTCGTCTCGGTGGATCACGATGCCCTGAAAGCATGGGCTGATTCCGAAGGCATTAAGGTAATCCATCTACTGCTGTTTTACGTTACCACACATCGCTTGCTAACGTTATCCGGCAATGATGCATGCAGTACAATGATTTAGTACAACTGTGCAATGATCCGAGAGCAAGGGCCGCAGTCCTGGCCGATATGGATGCTGTCGGAACACAAGCTCAGGCAATACTTCTTGATGAACTCACCGTGTTTTCCATTTTTCGGCTATTTATCTTTCTGTTTCCTTCTTCGCCGGACCTTAATACTTTGTTTTCGATTAATCGACTTCGGAACAGCTGAGAGGCTTCGAATTCGCAAAAGCCGTGACATTAGTACTCGAACCATTCACAATGGAGAATGGTCTACTTACTCCGACCTTTAAGGCAAGTGACTACATTTTCTATCAACCTCATTGCCATGAACAAACTGAAACCGGCACGATATACTCTAATCGGTTTTCTTATTTTCGGCCAGATTAAGAGACCTCAAGCAAGGGAATATTTTGCAAAAGCGATATCGAACATGTATGCCGAGCTCGCTACGTCGGATCCGTCCCCTCGGAAGTAATCGCGGCGGCGATGCAATAAAAATGCAGATCACAGTGACCAAATTTGCCAAAGGCTCCCAACATTGGTCTAAGTATATGTTTCAATCCCATAGCTGAAAAATAAAAAACGGTTGATTTCTTTTCCGGTTATATTTTTCTTCTTTTCTTACCTTGTGTCACACTGTAATTTTCAAATCCATCTCACATTAGTCTCAAAAGTATTTTTCAATCCCAAAATTATAAATATTTCGATAGTTGGTATGTTTATTAGGGGTGTTCAAAAATAGTCAACTCGGATGATTCGATCCGTTGACCCGATCAAAAAATTCGGGTATTTTTTTTAAAAAAATCAAGTTCCAGATTGGGTACCCGGCCCGAAATTTCCCGGTCAGGCCCAAGTCACAAAATTAAAATTTTTCGTGTATAATAATATTACATATTTAATTATTGATAGTTTTATATATTAAATTAAACTAATAAAATTAAAAAAGGCGTATGCTTTATTTATATTATGGATTATTAGATTTTGAATTTTTAAATTCTATGTTTTATATATTGGAGTATGTAATTTGATCATTTAAATTTGTGTAGTTTTTTTAAATTAATAATTTGAAAATGATAAAAAAATTAGGTACTCGATTATCTGGATTACGGGTACCAGTAACATCTGGGCCGACCAATCCAGTACCCAATGACCCAGGTACCTAGAACTTTAAATACCTGAAAATCCGGTACTTGGATTTGAACACCCTGATGTTTATGAAGAATAAAGTAATTATTTTAAATGTAAAATATACAAATGATCATTTGACTATAAAATATTATTTTATTGAGTATTTCGACTTTTAAAAATTATATAATGATCTATATGGCATTGTTTTTTAAGTCCCTCAACTAATAAATGTTACAAAATGATCACCCGACTATTCAATGTATTTCAAACTTGTCCTTTTTCGTTAAAAATATAGATGGTAATTTGAGCTCGAAGTTAACATGTTGACTGAGATATGATAGTCATTTAAGATTCTAATTGAATTCATTATTATATCATATTTAAGTCAGCAAGTTAACGTCCAACTTAAATTGTCATCAATGTTTTAACGAAAAATGAAGAGTTTGGAACACAATGAATAGTCGAATGATCATTTTGTAACTTTTAATTAGTCAAAGAACTTAAAAAACGTCTTATAATTGAAATATCATTTTATAACTTTTTAATAGTCGAAAGACTTAATAAAATAATATCATATAGTCGGGACCATTTATGTATTTTACCCTTATAATTAGTAGGAGTATATGAATTTTATTTTAAATTATTCGTTTATATTTTGACATTAAATGAATTATTCAAAAAATAAATTAAATTAAATGAGTATTCAGTTTTAAATTAATACATGAATATTTTTTGGTTTAAAATTTAGTGGAGGAAATGGCTGCAAAATTCGTGGAAGGAAGCACTTCCACGTAAAAGAGGAAATAATAAAGTTCCCAATTTCGTAAGTGGAATAATAACAGGAAACAGACGGGACCTATCTGGTAATGTCATGAAAATAAGGCTTTATTACATAAACGGACACCTGAATTATGTTCTTTCTTAATGTAATATTATAATTTTTTTATTATCTCAAATTGATACCTTGAATTGAAAAGCATACTCAAATTAGTATCTAAATTTGAAAGAAAAAAATCAAATTGATATTTGGTACCAATGTGATATTTTAATACTGAATTAGATTGTCAATTTGTATAATAGACTTAAAAATAAAGGATAGCTTTCTCATACTTCTCTAAATTATCATTCATGGTCAATTAACAAGTGTAAATTATGCGTTTAGTACATAAATTATCAATTTTAATTTGTTTTAGTACATACTCTTTTAATTTTTTTAAAAGCATGCCTAAAGTTTAGTTTTTATTTCATTTTAGCGTCTCATTCAAAATTTAATGTTAAGTTTTGAAAAAAGTAAAAGTTTAGGTGCTAAAACAGATCAAACTTGATAGTTTAGGTACTAAGCGTGTTAAGTTTTTAACGATAATGTACTAAAATGAAACAAAAACTAAATATCAAGTATGATGTTGAAAAATTGAAAGTTTAGGTACTAAACAAACTAAAACCTATAGATTGGGTACTAAATGCATAGTTTACTCATTTAAAATGTTTTAATTGAGTGTTTAAAGTATCAATATCTTATATTAATTTAATCATTTCCTTAACTTTGTAATTACTTAGAATGATTTGTATGGAATTCGTGTTCCCCCCCCCCCTTCATTTATTAAAAAAATATGTGAATTAAATTTAAATGTATGTACGAATTTATCACAAAAATAAATTTAATATAAAAATTGATAAAATTGATCATTTTTTTTGAAAAATATTATTTTAAATCTATTAGTTCTAAATTGGTTATATAATAAGTATGAATATTTATAAGCGTAATTTACATATTTAGTACTTTTACTATCAATTTTTTGTTTCAGTACCTAAACTTTCAATTTTTTCATAATCATACCCTGTTCAAAATTTAACATTAATTTTTGAAACAAATTGAAAGTTTAAATACTAAAAAGGACCAAAATGATAGTTTAGGTATTAAACGTGTTAAGTTCTTAACGGTGGGTACCAAATGAAACAAAAACTAAACATTATGTATAATTTTGAAAAAATTGAAAATTTAAGTACTAAAACAAACCAAGAATGATAGTTTAAGTATTAAATATATAATTTAGCCTATTTATAAATTGATCTGTGTGATTTAGAAATTTTTATATGAAATTGAACTTGTATTTGAAGTTTCAATTCACAGTTAGGTCAAGAAAATGATTTAATTAGAATATTTTGAAGTATGAGGACTGGTTTAGAATTCGGGTCATAGATAGAGAACTAAAACTGAAGGAAAGAAAAACCGAACAGTCACGCTCAATTGTAATCTTTGTTGTTCAAATCCCAATATTATTCTCATTAGTAAGATCCTCCTTTCTAATTTTTTCTTTTTAATTCGTAATAATTTGTTCTTGAGAGCTTTGATTGTGGAGTAATCTCGTGGAAGCTTAAAACTTAGGAATTTTTAAGGTTCAATAGATCGATCGATTTGAATCGATCATGTTATCGAATCATTTCGAAAACAGATCGGAAACGGCGAGGTTTGCTTGGTCTCGGCTTCCGCATGCAGACGACGGTGAACTCGACGGAGTCGGACTCTTGAGTACGACTACAAGCAATAGGAACGGCGTCGAAAGCCTTGATTATGAAGTTATTGAAAATTACGCTTATAGAGAAGAACATGTACTCTTTTTAATCATACAAATTATACAAATTACAGTTCAGCTTTCTTTTTAAGTTATTGAAAATCCTTTTTTAATAGGTTTGATCTGAAATTCAATTCAGGCTCAACGAGGACAGCTTTTTGTTATATATAACGCGGGTGTTAAGTGGTTCTTCGCTTTGCTCATCGGCATTGGTAAGTTGTTCTTTCTTCATTGGGGAAAAGAGAAGGAAAAATATAATTTCAGTTGTTTTGCTGATTTTAACGTTTTTAAGATGAATTTCCTAGTGATGGATTTGAGTTGGGGACGAGTAATAGTTATTTTAGTTTCATTTTATTGATTTTTTTTACTACTACTAGCATAGAAAGAGTAAAAACTTTAGAATCATATTTTTAGATTCAGATTATATGAGAAATAGACTATTTTACTTTGAGTGGTGAATACTACTTGACCTGCAAAATTAAGAACTTGTATATTGTACTGCTTTAAGTGACAATTCTTATATCATTTTTACAATATGTTATTTGGTAGTGTGGATGACATATGTTCTCTTGATTGATTTCAGGTACTGGATTAGCTGCTGTGTTTATCAATATTTCAGTTGAGAACTTGCTGGATGGAAGTTTGCCTTGATTTTTAGCATAATACAGAAGTCGTATCTGGCTGGCTGTCTAATTTACATCTTAATCAACTTAGCTTTAGTCTTTTCTTCTGTGTATATCATCACCCAATTTGCACCGGCTGCAGCAGGATCTGGTATTCCTGAAATTAAGGGCTACTTGAATGGTAAGTTTTATGTTTTTTAATCTCTTTTGTTCCTATACTCATTGATGAGCTATCCCCAAGTGTTGAATAGTCTGACAATCCAATTCTTATCTTACCTATCAGGAGTTGATATTCATGGTATCCTTCTTTTCAGAACTTTGATTGGAAAGGTATGATAATCTTGCCAGTATGATGTTGCAACTTTAGATTAATCATAAATCAGTTGTCACTTTATATACCCATGACGTGCGCTTTTAATAAAAACCATTAAGACAAGATTTTTGAAATCCTATGAAATCAGATTGGGTTTCAGGTTTATCAAACCATAACCTGCCTTTAATATGCCACTACAACTATTTCAGTTGCGTTCTTCTCATTGTAATTTGCAGATATTTGGAAGTATTGGTTCTGTTGGAGGTGGTCTAGCTCTGGGCAAAGAAGGTCCTCTTGTCCATATTGGTGCTTGTATTGCTTCTTTACTTGGACAAGTAAGCACTTAGCGATCGATGTATGGTAATGCTAGGGTATAATTCAATTCAATTTTGTCTTAAAATTTCATGATTTTATAGCAATCAAGTGATTGTATTACTGGGCTTGCTAGTTGTTTTTATGGTTTATCTTACAACCATTTATTGATTTCAGTCTGAATGCAATAGTAGTGTATTTTAACAACTGTATCTATGTTGTTTGGTCTCCAAACTTTAATATTCTTTATGTTGTATGTATGGCATCTCTTCAAGAATTTGCAATGCATGCTAAATTTTCTTTCCAATGTTCTATGTTGACCCAGGGTGGATCCACAAAATACCATCTGAGTTCCAGTTGGCTTCAAGGTTTCAAGAGTGACCGGGATCGGCGGGATCTTGTGAGTATAAGAATAATTAATTGATTGATACTTCTGGAAAGGATATATATCAGAACGCCTTTATGGATTTTCTCATTGTGTATGTATAGCTGTTCAAAACGAATCCTCCTAGGATGCAGTTTTACTCCCTGACTTCCAAATCATCCTATTTCTGTATAGTTTCACTATCTCTTTTGTTGTAATTCTAATGATTTTTGCTTTAATTGGAAGTTATATTTGATTATGGTCTACCAATTTTCCTAACAATGAAGATTATATACTTCTAAATTTTCTAATATTTATTTCGAAAAGGTGACCTGTGGCTGTGCAGCTGGAGTTGCTGCTGCTTTTAGAGCTCCTGTTGGGGTGTATTATTTGCATTAGAGGAGGTTACATCTTGGTAAAGAAGTTCTGTTCTTTAACTACTATTTAAATATATGCACAAGCATGTTACTTTAGGACTAAATTGTTCAAATTAATTTTCTTTTATGTATCTTCAGTTTCACAATTATAATTTCTTGCCATTCATGTGTAAGTGCAGATATAGATCTGTATGGATATATGTTTTGTGCTTATGTATATTTTCGTATTCAACTCTAACCTTCATAGCATCTGATCTTTGCTTTTGAAGGTGGAGGAGCCAACTAATGTGGCGTGTCTTTTTCACTTCTGCAATTGTGGCTGTTGTTGTGCGAGTTGCTATGGGATGGTGTAAAAGTGGAAACTGTGGACATTTTGGTGATGGTGGCTTTATTATATGGGATATATCAGAGTAGAATCTTCCTTATACTCTTGTATATTAACCCCCAAACTTTTTGCTCAGCTTTAATCTTACTGCTTCAAAACATTTTTTTTCCTTTTCCTTTCATCCTGTGTAGTGGTCAAGAGGACTATTCTTTTGAGGAATTATTGCCAATGGCACTTATTGGGGTCATTGGAGGTCTTCTAGGTAGAGCTTTTGAATTGGGTTTCACATCTGTTATTATCTTAATCTTAGTTTCTTTTAATTAACTTTTGATTAATATCTGTTTTTTTATTATTTATTGAGCCCAGGAGCTTTGTTTAACCAACTTACTCTATATGTGACTCGCTGGAGACGTAATTATTTGCACAAGAAAGGGAATCGAGTTAAGGTGATGAATTCCTCTAACTGTAGAAGCTGCTTGGGCTCTTAAAGGGCATATCTAATGTCTTTAACTACTGCTTACCCTACTGGTTGTCTGAACAAATCATTGCAGATATATGAAGCATGCCTCATCTCTGTTTTAACGTCAGTTATATCTTTTGGACTACCACTACTAAGAACCTGCAGTCCATGCCCAGACTCTGAACCTGGCTCTGAAATTGAATGTCCAAGGGCTCCCGGAGTGGATGGGAATTATGTGAATGTAAGATATGCTCATATAGTTACTGTATGTATCAGCTTGATGCATGATATGCCAAACTTTTCCTTTCCAGTCGTGATGTTTCTTCCCTTAATAAAGGCTTTTTCTGTGCAGTTTAAATCTATAGGTAGAATAGTTCAAACTTGATTGTGTTTACTGAATGCTAGAATATATGAATCACAACTTTAAGCAACTTTGCGGTCAGTTTTGGTTGAAGATTATCTCGATTTCTAACTTTGGTGCTGATTTTCTTTGTTCTCACTTTTTCTCTTCTGGGTGCATTTATCTCAAGAGCTACCTTTGTAATGCAATAAATATAGTATTATTTTTCAGATGAGTGGTTATTTCAAAGAGCAGGAGGAAATCTTTTGTTCTTATTTTTTTTTAAGTTTTGATTGCAAATTTACATTACGGTTATTTTTCCTTAATTGATTTATGTTATCTGCAGTTCTACTGCAGTAAGGACAAGGAATACAATGATCTTGCAACTATCTTCTTCAATACTCAGGTCTCTAATCTTTTGAGATACATTCTTGCCATTGATAACCTACTTGCCTTGTAGTTTCTATATTAACAGGTGTTATATCTGTCACAGGATGATGCCATCAGGAATTTGTTTAGTGCAAAAACAATTCACGAGTTCAGTGCCCAAAGCTTGTTGACATTTTTGGTAGTGCTCTGTAAACTTGTTGACTTCCTTACAAGTATACTTATAATGTATTTTAAAACCCTATTCCTTACAAGTATACACCCAAACTCAGTGGCCAATGTTTTTTAACCTTAAAATTATTCATGGTCTGACTTTTTCCCTATTTTCAAATGATTTATTTCAGGTTATGTTCTATACCTTAGCCGTAGTGACATTTGGTACTGCTGTTCCAGCTGGTCAATTTGTTCCTGGAATAATGATAGGATCAACATATGGTCGTCTTGTTGGTATTTTACTGTTAACCATTACAAGAAACTGAACATTGAAGAGGGAACGTAAGTAAATTGTTTACTTGTCCGGAATTTGAATAATTATCTATATTCCTAGGTATTATGATTTTACTCATTTTTCTTCTCCTGAGAGAAAATGATGATTCATGAACATAATGGGAAAAAATTAATAATTTGAGTCATAAACAGCAGAAGAATAAATCTGAAATATACTTGTTATTTGTGCATGCGTTGGTGGGTGGCTGTATGAAAGATTAAATTATGCAATATTCTATGCCCATGAAATGATCTATTTTCAAATTTCAGTGTTAATTATATGGCAATGCTAAAGTGCTTTATAATTTGATTGATTTGCAGATACGCACTTCTAGGAGCTGCTTCATTTCTTGGGGGTTCTATGCGTATGACAGTATCACTGTGTGTCATTATGGTCGAAATCACAAATAACTTGAAATTTTTACCGCTTATTATGCTTGTTCTTCTCATATCTAAGGTATTTATTTGAATATCGGTAGTTTTGTTGATTCTTACTTGATGTAATTTAACAAGTCCTCTCTTTTTGCCTCCCAGGCTGTTGGAGATGTTTTCAATGAAGGTTTATATGATGAACAAGCACGATTGAGGGGCATTCCATTGCTGGAATCAAGACCCAAGTACGAGATGCGGAAAATGACTGCCCAGGAAGTCTGTGGGAACCAGAAGGTTTGTTGATTGTGTTAATTTCAGAGAAAGACGAAAACTAAAAACAGAATTCTTCCCATTTGTGTGTATTAGCTTTGAAGAATTGAAAAAACTATCTAGGGAAATAGTCACATTGATAGCCTAATTACAAGCTAATTGCACCCTATAGCCTAAAGTCAGCCAACATAATCACTAAATTTCAAGTTTTAATTTGGTCAACAGTTTGACCCTTTTAAATTATGTTTCACTGGCAAAACCGAACTATGTGAACAATTATTTTCTTAAAACAGTACAACTTTGACCTGGCTCCTATGGTTTGACTCCCAAGTCCTAAACAGCTTATATTTCTACCTTCCAGGTTCTTTCACTTCCTCGGGTTGTAAAGGTTGCAGACGTGGTTTCCATTTTGCAAAGCAATAAACATAACGGCTTTCCCGTAAGCTAAACTTTCGTATTACTTGTTTCTCTTGTTCAATATCAGCAATTTTGAAACTTGTTTAATTTCACCTACCTAGGTGGTTGATCACATGAGAAATGGAGAGCCACTTGTCATCGGAATTATGCTTCGAAGGTATAACAAACTTATTTTCGCCCCTTGATGTTTTAGTCTTTATTTTGAAGAGCCAACGCACACTCGAAAGTACTAACTTCTGCATTTGTTTATAATGCAGTCACCTACTGGTACTTCTTCAATCCAGGATTGATTTCCAGCATAGTCCTTTACCCAGTCATTCCACTGGTGGATCCAGAGCAATTAGGTGAGTCGAAATTCGCTGTATTTAAGATTTTATTGTGCCGTTCTGTCTTTTTTCTTCCCTTTAAGCTCACATCAAAATATCCCGTTATTTGTAGGCCTAATTACAGTGAATTTGCTAAACCTGTTTCGAGTAAAGGAATATCAATAAATGATATCTACCTTAGTTCGGACGACTTAGAAATGTACATAGATCTTGCACCATTTCTGAATCCTTCACCGTATGTGGTACCTGAAGATATGTCTTTAACAAAGGTGAGGTTTTAATCGCAGATTATCGTGTTTGTTTCCTATGGTCTATGCTTGTTGTATCTCGTAATGTTTTCAATGTTTGCGGTGATATAGGTCTACAATCTTTTCCGACAACTGGGATTGAGACACATATTTGTTGTTCCTCGTGCATCTCGAGTGATCGGTGTGATCACTAGAAAGGATCTGCTGATTGAGGAGGTATTTCAAGCTTGCATCAATATTTTCTTATCTAAACTCGGACTGCACTAATCGAACTTCGATCTTTCCCATTGCAGGGAGCTGAGTATTCAACTACCACGGAGCTCCAGTCTACTAGTGTAAGGTCTCTATGCTTCTTTACTTCTGTTTATAGATTTAACTTCTGCCATCATGACACAAATTCAGCAGCAACCCATACTTCTTTACTTCTGGTTTATCTAAACCTAGCAATTTATACACGACAACACGAAAATTTAGCGCGAACATAATGCGAATACATGAATGCATTGGTATATATACGAGATGAATGACTAACGTGTCAAAATTCATATACATAATAACTTAACCAAGATTACTTGGAAAATACCCAGCACAACACGGATGTATGAATTGCTAGATTTAGTTTCAACCCTTGATGATTGACTAACGTTGGTACGTACATACATATATATTTATGTATGTATATATATATATATTTGCGTATGTCAGTGGTCAGCGACATGAGAGACTGCCGGCGGCGGAGAATGGTGTGGATTTAGACCGGCCACTTCTGAATGGTCTTTTGGTTCAACATCAAAGGTGAAGGTCATATTCCTGCTCCATTCTTCTATTCTTTTTGGTTCTACCATCCGTGACCCTTCTGATCAGATTCTTTATCTATGAATCTCAGTAACTAATATTTTGTATCATTAAAGAAAAACTCATATATAGGAAAGTTCGATCGATATGATATATATTTTTATTATTTAAATTATTCGAGTTATATAAATGTTGATCTCATTTGTACAGTTCAAATGAGAAGACGTTATTTAACAAAATCTATTTATTCGATTCATAACTTGAATAATTCCAAACTTTAAAATTAAAATATATTTTATGAATTTGAATCTAATTTTAAAATAAAGGGTAAAGTACAAAAATAGTATCGACTATATGGTGTCATTTTATTGAATTTAACGATTATTAAAAGTTATAAAATAGTATTTTGATTATAGGATATTGCTTTATGAGTCTATTGACTATTAAAAATTATAAAATGTTCACTTGACTATTCATTATATTTTAAACTCATGATTTTCCGTTAAAAAAATAACAACAGTTTGAGTTGGATGATAATTTGTTTTATGAGATATGATAGTCGTTTAAGATTCTGGGATCAGATTTTATCGTATCTCACATAGTATATTAATATTCAGTTTAAATTGTTGTCAATTTTTTAATAGAAAATGATGAATTTGGAACTTAATAAATAGTCGGGTGATTATTTTGGAAATTTTAATAGTCAAGGGATTTATAACAAAACAATATCTTATAGTGAAATGACTATTTTATAACTTTTAATAATCTGATACTCAACAAAATAACATCATATAATCGGGAACTATTTGTATAATTTATTGTAAAATAACTTAATACAACATTTTAAATATATAAAAATTAAAAAGACTGTTAATTAAGATAAAGGAAAAGAAACTTAAGTGAAGATGCATCGTTTTCAATTTTCATCGATCGAGTTTTTTCATTTTTCATTTAAAAAAAGGTAACTTCAACTTGTTCGATTAAAAAATCAAAATGCGACTGATAACATTATTAATAGAATTCCATCGAATTTAAATATATGATATTTTAGAGTTAATTGCACCATATTGTCATCAAACTATGACCCTCAATTTTAAATTGATCTCTAAACTTTTTAATGTTTGAATGTCATCCTTAAACTAAGACTATCATTTTAAATTACTCCTCAAAGTTTTGAACATTTTAATTTTATCCCCAAACTATGACCCTCTTTCTAAATTGGTCCCAAATGTTCTGATCATTCCAATTTCATCCCAAATTATATGTATATATTGATCACATTCCTTGTTAATAAAATTGATAGGTTAAGTTACGATGAGACTGATTACATGTTCAAATGGATTCGAGGATGAAATCATAATATTTAAAAGTTTGGGGAATAATTTGGAAAGAGTGTCACATTTTAGGGATGAAAATAGAATGTTTAAAAGTTTAAGAACTAATTTAAAATGAGAGTCTTTGTTTGGGGATTAAATCAAAACATCTTGAAGTTTAGGGATCAATTTGAAATAAGAGTCATGGTTTAGGGACGAACGATGCAATTAACTCAATATTGAAAGGTAGTATAATGAGTTAGTTAAAGAATAATAAAAAATTTGGTATTCCGAGGACTGACTCAAAGCACGTCCTTGTTGAACAATAAAAAATAAATATAGCAAAGCACATCCAGGTCTTGCGTGGTGATAATCAAGAGAGTATAATATAAAAAATGCAATTTTTTAAATATTATAAAAATGTAGTGGTTGAATTTTAATTTGCTGAAAGTTCAGATACCAATGTGTAGGCGATTTCCAAGGAGCTTCAAGTGTTCTGCAATTTATTTTAGGGTAAAGTATAGTAATGGTCACTGAATATTTTCTGAAGCTTGCATTTAGGTCCTTCAACTTTTAAAATTTGCAATACAGTCCCCCAACATTTATTCCGTTTGTACTATAGTCCCCCAACTTAAATCACTGTTAGAAAATTAGGGTAAATTATATAAACGGTCATTAAACTTTTCAGGCACTTGAATTTAGGTCCCCAACTTTTAAAACTTACAAAACAGTCCCCCAATAATTTTATTTTCTTATTAAATATAGATGTATAGAAAATATGAATGATTCAATTTATATTTAAATGTATGAATCATTTATATTTTTGATATATTTTATTTTTCTTGTATAAACTAGTATTTAAAATATGTTTATATTTTAATCAAAATATTTCAATATACGAATAAAAATATATTTATATAAATGTATATTTATATTTAGATGTATAAATAAAAAAATATATTATTCATATATTAATGTATGAATCATTTATATTTTTTGAATATTTTATTTTTAATAAGAAATTAAAATTATTAATTATATTAGAAATACTCAACTTAAGATTATATATATAAACATGAATTATAAATATGAAAAATATAATTATTAAATTTAGTTTAAAAGTATATAAATCTTAAATTTATTCTTTTAAAATATTGTATCAACTAATATTTAAAAAATATATTAAATCTATCAAACAATTTATCAAATATAATATTTTTATTGTAAAAAATATAATATTTTCCCATCATTTATTGCTTTCAAATTTTTTGCCGAAGTTCAAATCTCATTATTTCCATTTTCCATTATATTCTTTTTTTTCTGGCATTGGTCATACTATTAGTATATGTATTATGTATATCTCTTAACACAAACGATGGTGTTAGCTTAGTGGCTCCACCCTGTATCTTTCATTTGCGTGACTCAGGTTTGAGTTTGCCCAAGACCCAAATTTTACTTCTTTGTAACTTAATTTTCTTCTAATTAGGTGGTGACATATGTCACCAATAACATATATCATGATCATGTGTTAACACATGTCAGATCCTGGTTAAATGATTAATTTATTAAATTTTATTTAATTTAGGACCAAATTGATAGCATATATAAATAATTAGGTGGTGACATGTGTCACCAATGACACGTGTCATGATCATGTGCTAACACATGTCAGATCCTAATTAAATGATTAATTTATTAAATTCTATTTAATTTAGGACCAAATTGATTATATAAATAATAAAGACTGAATGTATAATAATGTCAATTCCTTTTAACTGCCACTTCATCATTTGTATCAATTGGTAACGACTAGTGGCTTAGTTGAAACAGTTAAATAATTATGTTGTATGATTGATAAATTTAAAAGATCGATGACAAAAGTAAAAAGGGCTAGATAGTTAAGTTGTCAACCTAGTAGTTTACACTTTTATTTATACGTCAAAATAACATTTTATAAATTTAAAATTCGAATTATTTTAAACCTCTTCTATATCCTAACTACTTTTTTTAATTAAAAAATTTCTTCAACAAATAAGAATTATACTATTATATTTATATAAAAAAATATGTATCACATGAAATAAGATGAAATTAAATAATAATAAATCTGACATAATTGAATTATTTTGGAATTTAGGGTTTAGAATGAAATTGAATTACTTTGGAAATTGGGGTTTAGAATGAAATTGAGGACTGTTTTGCAAGTTTTAAAAGTTGGGGGACCTAAATTCAAGTGTCTGAAAAGTTCAATAACCTTTTATATAATTTACCCTAATTTCTAATGGTGGTTTAAGTTTGGGGACCATATTGCAAACGGAATAAATGTTAGGGGACTGTATTGCAAGTTTTAAAAGTTGGGGGACCTAAATGCAAGCTTCAGAAATGTTCAATGACCATTACTATACTTTACCCTTTATTTTAAAAATAAAAGTATCGAACTTTAACTAAAAAAAAGCTTATTATTATTATTGTTATTATTATATAAGAAATTAAAATTAAATTATAATTATGATTAGAAATCAACTCCCACTTTAAAAATACCAAAACGATTTTTGACCAACATTTTTTGTCATTGACACCGTTCATTCCTACTACGTGGATGCTTTCTCAAAGCTATTACGAATGGATTATTATTTGTGGCTATTGATAAAGATGAAATAATTAGTTTCCGGTTGTGTGGCCAGTTGTTGAGGGGGTGGAAAAGAATCAAATAAATGAATTTTGTAGAAACTTATGGTTGACTTAAAGCATACTAATAACGAATGACTTATACTAATGTTGGTCAATGACAAAAAACGTTGGTCAAAAGGTCACATCAAGAGCTTTTTTTTTAGTTTGAGGGTCACGTTGAGAGAGAAAATGGTACGAATACCACATTAATAATAAAATTACGGGTAAATTACAAATTTTGTAACCGGACTTCACTCTCTCTCCTATTTCACTCATTGTACTTTAAATCTTTTCAATTTCCTCATTGAACTTAATACATTGGATTTTTTGGTCACTCGACCGTTAAATAGTAAAGGTGTTAAAATGAGATATTATATAGATAAAACAACATCGTTTTAGTGAAAAAATTTATTTTTTGAAAACGACATCAATTTTAACTTTGTCTATTATTTTACAACGGAATGACCAAAATAGGAGAGAAAGTAAAGTTCAGTGACCACAATGCATTAAGTTCAATGAAGAAATTGAAAATTTTTAAAGTTCATTGAGCAAAATAAGAGATAGAGTAAAGTTTAGTGATGAAATTTGTAATTTACCCTAACATTATATGGTATAATAAATATATATAAAATAATTCCAAATATTAAAAAAATAGTATAATAAATATATAATAATAATATTAATAAAAAATTCGAATGTGGAGGACTGACTCAAAGCACGTCCCTATTGGGGGGAAAATCAAAGCAGATCCAGCTCATGTGCAGTGGGGATCAAAATAGTATAATATATAAAAACATATACAATATGTGCAATTTGTACTTCTCTTTAATATTTCGCAATAATGATATTATAAAATATACTCCTTCATTTTGGTGTGCTGAAAGTTCACGATCCCACAAATATATATTTTATTTCACTTTCACATAAACATATATTTTTATAAATAAAAAATATTTTTAGATAAAATTTTGAGATTTATGATTTTCGGTCTAAAAAAAATAAGAGACGGTGAAAAAGGATTCTTGTAATTAAAATATTTAAAATCATTTAATTTTTGGTAAAAATATATCAATAGTCTCTGTTCATTTTGAAAAAAAAATCAAAGTAGACATCGTATTATTTTTTTTCTCTCAACGTGGCTCTCTAACTCAGAAAATAAACTCAATTTGACCCTTTGATCAACGTTTTTTGTCGTTGATCGTTACAGTACTAACGTGGCAGTCCACGATTCTGACATGGCAGTCCATATGTCATGTTAGAGTTATCAATTTAACTCATCTGTTACATCATTAACCACGTTAATCTACTATCCTGGACTGTCATATCAACAGTATGAATTGTTATGTTAACATCGTGAATTGTCATTTCATCACCGTAATGATCAACAACAGAAAAAAAATATTAATCAAAGAGTCATTATGTATTTATTTTATGAGTTGAAGAACCACATTAAAAAAAAATTAATAATACGACGTTTTTTCAAACAGGGACACTTGAGGCCTTTTTTATTAAATTATTTGTGTTATATTTTACTTTCCCGATAACATATACTTTTATCAATATATATATATATATATATATAAACTAATACCCATCTTGAGAAGCTGGTCAACGGTGCTCATAATAAAGGATGAAAGAGACGAATCTTTTGATTCGAATATGGATAAAATCTTCTCTTATTATTTTATATTATAAATATGTTTAGAATATGTGCAATTTGCAATTTCTTTAATATTTCGCAATAATAGTATAAGATTCAAAATGCCATGGGCTACTCATCTATGTGTTTTCAAAATAGAGAAAATAATCTCAGTGAGTGAAAATGCCTTATAATATACGATTTTAACCAACTTTTTTTCGATTTACCAAATTGACCAACAAAATCGCAATGCGATCTCTAAATCGCAACGCGATCTCCACTATCACAAATCAATTTCCAGATTCGCAACGTGATTCTGACTATCGCAATGCGATAATACAAAATCGCAACGCGATTCTGACTATCGCAATGCGATTATGACTATCGCAACGCGAACGCGATTCTGACTATCGCAAAGCGATAATACAAAATCGCAACGCGATTCTGACTATCGCAACGCGATTCTGACTATCGCAAAGCGATAATACAAAATCGCAACGCGATTCTGACTATCGCAAAGCGATAATACAAAATCGCAATGCGATTTTCCAAATTCGTTGCAATAGTTCAAATTATCACGTTGCATTTGTTTTTTAAGAATTTTCTCTAAAAAGATAGTATCCGCGTGGACATTTCGAAGACACGTATTACCACGACCACGACCTGAGACGGGACGGGACGGGACGGCGGCGGCGGCGGTGCGCAAGAGTCTCCCTTGTTCTCTTCCACTCAACAAGGAAGTGGGAAATCCAAGCCTTAAATACCCATTCCCAATAGTGTTTCTAATACTATGTGTGATTGAGCATTGCAAACACTTGGGAATCTTTTACACTATCGCAACACATTCTTTATTGTTTCAAACTCCACGTGAATTTGGAATAGTTAAAAGGTAAACTTATTTTGGATTTTTCACTATCGCAACACTTTTTCACTATCGCAACAACACGTTTTTCAAACTCTCGCAACACATTTTAACTATCGCAACACATTTTTCAAAATCGCGTTGCGAATTTGGAAACTGAGTTGAAAAATTAGAGTTCGCGTTGCGATTTTGTTGGTTATTTTGGCAAATCCAAAAAAAGTTGGTTAAAATCATATATTATAAGACATTTTCGGTCACTGAGGTTATTATCATGGGCTACTCGTCAATGTGAATTAAATGAATCATGAGCTAGACATAAAATAATAAAAATATATAGGTAAAAAGGTATAAGTGGTCCTTGTACCTTTGAAAAAGATAATGTGGCCCTCATATTATTTTTTCTTTCAATATGAACCTCCAACTCAGAAAACAAATCCAATGTGGTCCTTTCACCAACGTTTTTTCGTTGTTTGACCGTTGTGATAATTCACAACAGTTCATATGACATGTCTGGGTTACCAATTTAGTCTATCTGCCATGTTATCAATCATAGTAGATTGTCACATCAACACCATGGACCGTCACATTAGCATCGTGAACTGCCACATCAGTACCGTAACGATCAAGGACGAAAAACGTTGATCAAAGTGCCATATTAGACTTATTTTATGAGCTTGAGGACCACATTAAAAGTAAAAATAATATGATGGTCACATTGATTTTTTTAAAAAAATATACAGAGAACTCTAATGCCTTTTTATGAAAAATATATACTTCTTTAAAAAATTAAAAGAAATTTTAAAATCATAAAAATGGGAAATTCCAATATTATACTAATTTTAAGTTTAATTTTCTATTTTTAATTTCAAAATTTCAACCATCTACTATTAATAGATATATGTTAAATTTAAATATATGATATTCAAAAACTAAAAGTTAATTGCTCAAAGTATAACAATAGAATTTGATCTTGGTTTCAATTATACTATTGAGTTGTCAAATTCTAATATTGTGACGATGTGAACAAATAATTTTGTTTTGGTATGGATTATCGATGCTCAAAATAGTGTCATTTTAGACGTTAAACATTTTCGGTTGTTATTGGTTGCCAATCACACAGCATGTCATCAATCATCATTCGTTGCAAAATTGGTACCAAAACATCCGTATTCAACTCCTACTTCTCCTATGGGCTATGATCGATTTTTCGTCACAATATTAGTATCAAAATGTTCGCATGCAACTCCTCTTTCTTCTTCTATGATTGATTTTTCATCAAAATCATTCGAAATCAATAAAATTAAACAAAAAATCATTATTTTAGGGGATTGGGGACTTCTTGGATTTGAAGGTTCGCGGATGTTTTTTCTCTCTTGGAAATCTGAATTGTGAGAAGCATTATTTTAAGAAGAATTACAAAATACCTCAAAAACAGCCTTATCGAATGACCATTGAAGGATATCAGAGTATTAACACATCCTAAATTAGCGATCCGATGAAAAATAAAAGATAAGTGAAATGACGACATTTTGATATCGATTTTGTCACAAACGACGATTGGTTGCTAGCAACTACTAAAAAAGTTAAGTGCCTGAAATTGAATCTTTTTAAAGTTTAGTTGCAAAATCAGCACTCTTAAAATCTAACACCTAAAACGACGTCATTTGGGGCACTAGCGAATGTAAACGGAGTTTAGGACGAACATGTGTCCACCTTGAAATTCAAATTCTTTTATGTTAGTTGTTCATTTTACTGATGATACTCAACATGAAATTTTATTTTTGTCCCCATACGAAAAATATATGTTTATTAATATATATACATATACCCACCCTCAAAGATATATTTTGATCCGTCATTAATTTTATACATTAATAATCGTACGACTAATATCAAAGATAATATTTTATCCACGTCATTATGTCGTTAAAATTTAAAGGCAAAATGATATAATTGAATCTAAAAAGATGGTATAACTTTAATCATTAAAATTCCAGTAATTTCGCATGCCGGGGCACGTCATTATTGAACCGAAACAAAGCACATAAATCACGTGCTAAACATATTATATTAAAAATGTTAATGTCCTATATGTACATATAATATTAAAAAAAGAGAAAATAACCTCAGTTACTGAAAATGCCTTGTAATATACGATTTTGATCAACTTTTTTTGGATTTGGCAAAATGACCAAGTAAATCGCAATGCGATCGATAATTCGCAACGCGATATCCGATATCGCAAATCAGTTTCCAGATTCGCAACGCGATAGTCGAAGGGCGAAGTTCGCGTTGCGATTCATTCCAATTCATTGCGACAGGCGAAGTTCGCGTTGCGATAGTCCAAATATTACATTTGTTTCTTAAGAATTTTCTCTAAAAAGATAGAATTCGCGCGGACGTGTCGAAGACACGTATTACCACGACCACGACCCGACCCGACCCGAGACGGGACGGTGGTGGCGGCGCGCGAGAGTCCCCCTTGTTCTCTATCACTCAACAAGAAAGTGGGAAAGCCAAGCCTTAAATATCATTCTCAATAGTGTTTCCAATATTATGTGGGATTGAGCATTACCAACACTTGTTTCCAATACCATTACCTTCATTGTCTGTAAGAGTTTAATTTTGAAACTAAAAAAATATTTATTCGAATAAATAACTTACCCTTTGAGGACTTTGATCATAAATGAAGTAATTGCTAAAACTAACTCTGATTCGGGTTCTTATAGTGTTCAAATGACTTACTTGCAAAGAGTAGATGATGACCAAACAACTCGATATGTTTCCTTTGTGTCATTATCAGCTAGTTTGGAATGAATCGCAACGCGAACTTTGCCCATCGCAACGAATTTGGAATGAATCGCAACACGAACTTCGCCTATCGCAACGAATTGGAATGAATCGCAACGCGAACTTCGCCTATCGCAACGAATTGGAATGAATCGCAAAGCGAACTTCGCCTATCGCAACGATTTGGAATAAATCGCAACGCGAACTTCGACTATCGCAACGATTTGGAATGAATCGCAATGCGAACTTCGACTATCGCGTTGCGAATCTGGAAACTTATTTGCGATACCGGAGATCGCGTTGCGAATTATCGATCGCATTGCGATTTACTTGGTCATTTTGGCAAATCCAAAAAAAATTGGTCAAAATCGTATATTACAAGGCATTTTCAGTAACTGAGGTCACGTGCAATGAGAATCAAGACAGTATAATAATATATGCAAATGCGAGACATGTAGAACTAAGGATGATTAAAGTATTCGAATATAATAAGTTTAAATCTAATTCAATATTATAAGATCGATTTACCTCCCGTTTAGTAATACTGTCTAAGAAATGACCATCCAGCTCAGTTGGTAGAGCACAAGGCTCTTAACTTTGGAGTCGTGGCATCGAGGTCCTACGGAGGGCATTTCATAATTCGGAGGTCTCCTACGGAAGCTGCTCTCAACCTGGCGTTGGGGGCAGCTTACTATCCTACCTCCCCCTTATCCCATTACATATGGGAATAAGGGTCAGCTAATTTTAGTAATACTGTCTAAAAAGACTTTTAGTTATAAAAAAAACTCGTTTTGACTATAAAATTAACGTCATACAAGTAAATTTTTCTTTAAAAAAAGAAAAAGGGTAACTTTTACCCCAGTAGTATACTCAATTTATCACTTTCGCACCAATCTAATCCTCGAAGTTGTTCAATTGCATCATTTTATAACTTACCCCTAACTTAAAACCTTATATTATAAACCCTAAACCCTAAATTATAACCCACAATCTTTGAACAATAAACTCTATACCCTAAACCTTAACTTAAGGTTTATAGTTTAAGGTTTTAAATTAGGGGTAGATTATAGAATGTTACAATTGAGCAATTTCGAGTGTTAAATTAATGCGAAAATGAATTGCCCGTCCAACTCAGTTGGTAAGAGCGCAAGGCTCTTAACCTTGTGGCCGTGGGATCGAGTCCTACGGTAGGAAATTCATAATTCTGACTGCCGGAGGTCTCTTACGGAAGCTGCTCTCAACATGGCGTTGGAGGCAGCCTACTATCCTTCCTCCCCCTTACCTCATTACATATGGGAATATGGTCAACTAAATTAATGCGAAAAATACGATAGGACGAAAATGATAAATTAAGTCTACTACAAGAATAAAAGTGATCCTTAAGCCTAAAAAATAAGATAAAAACGATAATTTCAAACAAACAGTAAATGATAGATTAATAAATTTATGCTCGATGAAAATCTATAATAATTAATACAAAATAAAACTTAAATCTTAATCTTGACATAAATCGAGATTTAATTAATTAATGTGTGACATTTTAAGTACATAAAAAACACTTGTTTATCATTATTCTAACACATGATTCCCCATCAATGCAAATATATATATCTATAGAATATTATGTATATGTGATGTGTTGGTAGAATCTGATTTGTGGCTGCAAAATGACAAATTGGACAAAACTATGTCTTAATTAGCGTTAACCCATTTTAATATCATTTTTAGAATATATTAATTAGCATAAATAATTTACCTACCATCTTTGAAAATTTCTAGGTTGCATCCCTTAAATAGGGAGGACCCCAATGGCATTTATCTCAGATTTCCCCCCTCAAATCTTACAAATTATTGCCATTAAAATTGTATATTAATTTTAGGATAAACTACATAAATGGTCATTGAGCTTTTAGGGTTGCATTTTGGTGACCAAACTTTTAAAACTTTCAATACAATAATTGAATTTTTAGTTTATTTTCAGTAAGGTCCCTGATGTTACCTCCCGTTAGTTTTATCTGACGTGGCATGTTACTGTTATTTTTCAGCTTAATAAAAATTAAAAAAAATATTCCCAAACAGTGTTGTATAAAATTTGAGAAAAGTTAAAAGGGTTTAAAACTATTTTACCGATCAAATGACTTGGATAAATTAGGTTTAGTTTGAGTTTTCTGGTTTAGACTTTTTGTTTTTTAGATTACCGATCGTTGGTGGATGAAAATGAGGGGGAGAAGGACTCGATTGAAGGTTTGTTCAAGTGTGGCGAATGATAAATTGTTATTTTTGAAGTATTTTATAAAATTATTCTGAATTGATTAATGTTTTACACTTCAATTTACGTGTTGAATTTCAAATTCCAAATTCATGTTCTTAGCTTACCAAAATGAACTTGAAGCAGCAAACACAAGCAAAAAAGCATAATCTCTAAATCCTAAATCATCTATTTCTTAACCCAACATAACTAGATACAACAAAATCCCCAAACAGACAACCCAAATCACTCGCTCAAACCTTCTCCCCCTCTCCATAACTCTCATCTTCCTCAGCAAATTAACGATAACTGATAACATCACGTAAGGTAGCTTTGATTGTTGAGATTGCAGTTGGTGTCTTCATTACTAGCTTCGATTGTTGATCAAATAAAAAGAACGAGAGAATAAGAGAAAGATAAATTTTATTTTTAGGGTTTCCAGTCAACTTTGGGTGAGAATTTTTTTATCAAGCTGAAATGAGTTAAAAGAATTATTTTAGTAAACTAAAAATAACAGTAATGTGCCACACTAAATTAAACTAACGGGAGTTAACGTAAGAGACTTTACTACAAAATGAACTAAAAGTTAGGTGGCTATATTACAAGTTTTAAAAGTTGAGTGACCAAAATACAAGTACCCTGAAAGTTCAGTGACCAAGATATAGTTTACCCTTAATTTTAAATAGTTGGCATGCCAATAGTTACTGAATAATAATGATAATAAGCTGCTTCCTGTAAAAACGTTTTTTATTAGTAAAAAGATAGATCCGAACGCCTCTTTTTCAACAAATAAATAGGGTAATCTCTCAACATTTAGGGCATTTTCACTTTAGTCACTATTTTATTTTTATTTTTAGTGTAAATTACACCAATAATCCCTCAACTTTTAAGTTATCTTTATTATGGTCACTTTTAGTTCTATAAGAAATATTTAAAATATTTTTTTGGTTACCCTACCGGTTCCAAGGCTTCGCCTTGACTAATCCGGACCGACCCACATCGCACACATGATTTTGGTGGGTGATGTCCATACAGAAGGACTTTGACGCAAAACATCACTTAAGCGATATTAAGTTGTTTACCACTTAAACTTACTCATATCGAAAATATTTAAAATATTTTAATGTACTATTAGTTTACCAATATTGTTACTTGTATCATTCATTCAACTTCATTTGTTCATTTTTTTTAACTCCAATGACAATGCATATAATAGTTCTATTATTACTATATTGAAGTATCTTTTAATTTTTCAAACAGATTAAAAAAGTATAGTATATTTTGGGGTAAAGTATACAAATGGTCCCATGACTATTTTATATGTTCCGATTTTGTCCTTTCTTGTTAAAAGATTGATGTCAATTTGAGTTGGATGTTAATATGTTGACTGAGATATGATAAAATCTGATCTAAAAATCTCAGATGACTATCATATCATAATCAACATGTTAACGTCCAACTTAGATTACTGTTAATTTTTGTAAAGGAAAAGGACGGGTTTGGAACATATGAAATAGTCAAGTGATCGTTTTGTAACTTTTAATGGCCGAGGGACTAAAAAAGCAACATCCTATAGTCAAAGGACCATTTTGTAACTTTTTAATAGTAGAATGACTTAATAAAGCATCATCCTATTGTCGGGGGGCCATTTTGTTTATTTTACCCTATATTTTATCATTGTAATGTTTTATCCCACTTGTGTAATGCGTGGTTTTAAAGTTTTTAAACTCTTTTGGAAGGATGTAAATAAGTTAGGTTCATAAATAAAAGGGCTTAATGTGTAGATAATAATTTTCAACTAAACCCAATAAATTATGTCACGTGGCTACATTATTTTAACTAATTCCAATGAATGCTGACTTTAATCTTCGCCTACAAATGGCTTCGTGCTTCCTATTACATTCATTGCTTAAGATCTTGTTTAAATTTTAATAGCTTCGTGAAGCAAATCACAGGGGATTCGAGTGCAGCTATGGCGAAGACGGTCACCGGGAAAGTGGTTTTGGTGAAGAAGAATCTGACGGACATGACTGATCCGGCGGCTTCTTTGCTCGACCGAGTCGGCGAGCTCCTTCACCACCGTGTTTCGCTGCAGCTCGTCAGCGCTAACGTTGTCGACTTCGGTTCGTATCTTTCTTTTAGGTTTTCGCGGGTTAATTGTGTTAGATGTATTTGAATCAGGATTTGAGTTTCAACTTGATCTTTGAATTTCGAAATATCGTTTGTTTGTTCTCAGCTAATTGGAAGCGAGGGAAGCTCTCCATGCCGGCGTATTTGGAGGATTGGGTGGGTACGTTGACACCGATAACTGCAAAAGAGGCGGCGTTTTCGGTCAGATTCGAGTGGGATGTTGAATCCATGGGTGTTCCTGGTGCTTTCATCATAAGAAACAATCATCACAGTCAGTTCTATCTCAAGAACGTCACCTTGTACGATTATCCCGGCCATTCCTGGATACATTTTGATTGCAATTCATGGGTTTATCCCACGGATAAATACAAATATAATCGTATCTTCTTCGCCAACAAGGTAACTTTGAAGTTTCGAGTTCGAATCTAATTAATAGTGAGAAATGGGACAAGTAGATTCACTAACAGATGTTATGGTTATATTTTGATTTTAGAGTTACCTTCCATCTGAAACACCTGAAGCCTTACGCGACTACAGAAAGGAAGAACTTGAAAATCTTAGAGGAATTGGACGAACAGGAGAGCTCAAAGAATGGGATAGAGTATATGATTATGCTTTCTACAATGACTTGGGGATGCCGGAACTGGGGAAGAAATTCGCACGTCCGGTGCTCGGTGGAACGGCTCAGTATCCGTATCCGAGGAGAGGGAAAACTGGTCGTGCACCAAACAGAAAAGGTTGGAACTTGGAAGCCTCCATTATGAATTTCATTACTTTACCTAAATTAAAGCTTAATATCTCTACATGAAAACTAAATATGGAAGATGTGTGACTAACAGACCCGAACACGGAGAGTAGATTGGGTGGACTAGACATGATCCTGCTAAACATTTACGTTCCACGAGATGAACGGTTCAGCACGGTGAAATTCTGGGATTTCCTTGCTTATTTTCTGAAAGCTGTCTCTCAGACAATGGGCACCGTAATAGACGACCACAACATATTTCATTTCGATTCCATTCAAGACGTATTTGATATGTACGAAGGTCATATAAAACTACCCAGTAATGACTCTCTAAAGGGAATAAGGGATGCAATCCCTTGGACTCTTGTCAAGGAACTTCTTCGTAATGATGGTGAAAAATTAATGAAGTTCCCGGTGCCCGCTGTGATCAAAGGTACATGATAAAACTTTACCGTTTTCATCGGCGCGAGACGGTCTCAACACGATGTTAATGTTGGTGTTTTATTGGTTGCAGAGGATAAGAATGCTTGGAGGACGGATGCAGAGTTTGCTCGAGAAACTCTTGCCGGTCTCAACCCGGTTATCATCAATCGGCTTCGGGTAAATATAGCTCACATTAGTGTTCTTTTGGTCACTTGGTCTTACAATTCACAATAATTCATCATGTTTGTAGGAATTTCCCCCAACCAGCAAGCTTGATCCTGAAGTATATGGGAACCAGCATAGTAGCATTAGAGAGGATGACATTAAGCATAATTTGAATGGATTAAGTGTGAAAGAGGTAGTATTAAACATCATTTACTCATGCTAATGTTATCAGTCAGATTGTAGCAAATATCAGATTACTAATCGTTTTATTTGTTCATATTCGATTCAGGCTCTAGATAACAACAGATTGTTCATATTGGATCATCATGATGCATTGATGACGTACCTGCGGAGGGTCAATTCAACTAGCTCAAGGATTTACGCCACTAGAACCCTTTTCTTTTTGCAAGATGACGGCACGCTGAAGCCGTTGGCCATCGAGTTGAGCTTGCCGCATCCGCAAGGAGACAAACATGGTGCGGTCAGCAAGGTCTTCACCCCGGCAGAGCGCGGTGTTGAAGGTTCGATCTGGCAGTTGGCCAAAGCTTATGTTGGGGTGAACGATTCAGGATATCATCAGCTCATTTCTCATTGGTATGATTGCTGAAATGCCGATGTCTCCATAAATAGCAAACTGACTGAAAACACTGCCAATCATTTACAATGATTAAACGTGTTCTTTTGCAGGTTAAACACACATGCAGTTGTTGAACCATTTGTGATCGCTACTAATCGACGATTGAGTGCGATTCACCCGATATATAAGCTTTTGCATCCTCACTACCGTGACACGATGAACATTAATGCACTGGCTCGTATGCTCCTCATTAATGCTAATGGGATAGTTGAGTTAACTGTTTATCCAAGAAATTTCGCTCTCGAAATGTCGTCTGCCATTTACAAGGGTTGGAATTTCACTGAGCAGGCTCTCCCTGCTGATCTGCTTAAGAGGTAAGCCATGCATGACCCGAACTCGGAGATGTTTGGTGTAATTAACCCTCGGAAATTTACCGAAATGAATATTTAATCGATCATGTCATTTTTTTGAATCATCCATTGCAGAGGAATGGCTGTTAAGGACCCAGGGTCTCCCAATGGAATTAACCTCGTGGTAAAGGATTACCCTTTTGCAGTTGATGGGTTAGAAATCTGGTCAGCCATTGAAACATGGGTCACTGAGTACTGCTGTTGCTACTACACATCAGATCAAGCAGTGGAAAAGGACGAAGAACTCCAATCATGGTGGGGCGAGATCCGAGACGAAGGCCACGGCGACTTGAAAGAGCAACCGTGGTGGCCCAAGATGAGCACAATACACGATCTGGTTCAATCATGCACGACCCTAATATGGATCGCTTCAGCACTCCATGCAGCAGTCAACTTCGGCCAATACCCGTATGCCGGTTTCCTCCCTAACAGGCCGACAGTCAGCCGTCGGTTCATGCCAGAAGCGGGCAGCAAAGAATACGCCGAGCTCGAGAAAAACCCTGACCTGGCCTTACTTAAAACGATCACCCCACAGGACCAAACGATGATCGGCGTGTCCCTCATCGAGATACTCTCTCGGCATTCAGCCGATGAGATATACCTCGGGCAGAGGGAGTCGGACGAGTGGACTTCGGATGAAAAAGCATTAGCTGCATTTAAAAGATTTAGGGAGAATCTACTCGATATCGAAAAGAAAATCGAGACCAGAAACAATGACCCCAACTTGAAGAACCGAAACGGACCGGTGAAGTTGCCATACACGTTTCTAGACCCTAACACCTCCGGTAAAAGTGGAGAGGGACTCACCGGGATAGGTATCCCTAACAGTGTCTCAATCTAGGTTATTTGTTGCTTTATGAGAAAATGTAGGTTGTTTGTGCGACAAGCGAGTCTTTGCCTTTCTTCTTGCTTTGATGTAATCTCCTCCCTCTAGTCCCCATAATAAAAATAATGGGAAGAGAAGTTATTTTATTGCTTAATCTCATAATAATCTGAAGAGAATTTATAATAATTAGCGATGTATGCTGTTCGGTCCAATTTGATTATAATATTTAAATTTATTAATACTTTATTATCAGTTTTCTTTTTAGTACATTAATTTTATAATATATACATGTACGTACATGCGTTGTTAGAATCTGATTTGCAGCTGCGAAATGTCAACACCTACACACCAACTGAATAAAACCATGTCTTAATTAGGGTCAACTTATTTGAGTATGATAGTATATAAAATAAAAAATAGCATAAATAATTTACCTGCTTTTTTTTTGTTTAAAATTTGTAGTTTGCATTTTAAATAGGGTATAAATTATTACGGTTAAATACAAAAATAGTCCCTCAAGCACTACTTTGTTGAGTCCCAAGGTATCAAAAAGTATAAGATGATCCCCCAACTATAGAGCTCTACTTTGTTGAGTCCCTCGATTATTAAAAGTTATAAAATGTTCCTATGAGTATAGGGCGTTGCTTTGCTGAATCACTCGACTATTAAAGTTACAAAATACCAATCTGACTATTCATATGTTCTAAACTCGTTCTTTTCCACTAAAAGATATAGCAATATGAGCTAGACGTAACCCATTGACTAAGATATGATAGTCGTTTAAGATTTTGATATCAAATTTTATCATATCCTAGTTAGGAGGTTAACGTCCAACTCAGACTATGGTCAAAATTTTAATGAAAATGGTGAATTTGGAACATATAAATAATTAGGTGACTATTTTTTACTTTTTAATAATCGAGGAATTCAACAAAGCAATATCCTAGTTGCCATACACGTTTCTAGACCCTAACACCTCCGGTAAAAGTGGAGAGGGACTCACTGGGATAGGTATCCCTAACAGTATCTCAATCTAGGTTCTTAGTTGCTTTATGAGAAAATGTAGGTTGCTTGTGCGACAAGTAAGTCTTTACCTCTCCTCTTGCTTTGATGCAATCTCCTCCCTCTATAATAAAAATAATGGGAAGACAAGTTATTTTATTGCTTAGTCCAATCCCAATTACTCGGAATCTTATAATAATCGGAGGAGAACTTATAATAATTAGCTATGTATTCAGTTCGTTCTTTGACTATACCATATTTATATTTATTTCTTTTATTTGAGAATAAGTTTTATTTTATTTTTATTTCTTTTATTTGAGAAAATGTTCTATTTTATTTTGACGAGTAAAACAACACTTGTCATGAACTCTCTGGGATGGGTATCCCTAACAGTGTCTCAATTTAGGCTCTTTGTTGCTTTATGAGAAAAATGTAGCTTGCTTGTGACAAGCGAGTCTTTGTCTCTCTCTGCGTGCTTTGTTGTAATCTCCTCCATTTATAATAAAAACAATGGGAAGAGAACCTATTTTATCGCTTAGTCCAATCCCAACTATTCGGAATCTTAAATTTGATCAACCAACTTTCAAAGTAAAAATAAACCTTGAAAATTGAACTTCACGTTACTACAAAAGTCCGGTATCCGAAATAAGGGCCTAAGAGGAGAAGAGATGCACACAGAGACAGACGTGCTGCCATAAATTTCAGAGCATGCGCATGCATGCAGCAATTAGTATCAAAATCCAAGGAATACCTTGTCAGCTTTCAAACGATATATTCTCCGATTCATTGCCAACAATGTGACATGAAAAAACCAATCTGATGCGTCAATGCATTTGAGAGCCCGAGTTATCTTCAGCTCACATCTCTTTGCATTGCTCGAGTTATTGGTTCTTGGAAATATTGGAGTGATATCAAGAGTGCTTCCTGTTTTGTGAAGATAAAAGAAACTCAAAACATTGACTGTAATTGCATGAATTTAAGAATACATGAAAAATTAGACAAAAAGAAATACCTCCGTTCGAATTGTTCTACTTCCTTGATGTGGACATGTGTTCAAATACAGGTCAAATATGTCACGGACATTTTTTTCCTGAACCGAAGAAAAACTTGCTCAGTCAATATACTGCATAATTCACCTTGTTTTGAACCAAAAAGTTCTAAATGCCACGGACGATGATCTAAAATTTTAACCGCAAAAGAATAGCCATAAATTGACTCAAGTGTGAACGTTTATTTAAGGGCACTTGCTTGTATATGGAGAATATGACACGGTACCGTATATTGCAAAGACAATCGAGACTAACTGCCGTCCAATTATACCTTCAACTTATAATCTTCATCTACACACTTCTCCAACCCAGCAAGTCCACCAAAAGCAATTAATAAATGCCTGTCATATTATATAATACAATCAAGATGTATCATGGAATGAAATCACTCAAGGACAAGAGGAATATTATACATTTCCATATGAGAGCATTCTCGGGAAGATTTTGTATAAATAAAGCTCAAAGAAAGTAGTAAGATTTCATGGATACCACAACAGAACAAGCAATGCAAGGGGCCAGGAAAAACGTATGGCCCTTCAATGTTACTGATTGCTTGTTATTTATCAGACTAATCACCAAAAAGGAAAATTACCTTCATTAAACGGATGAATATCAAAGGAACCACTTTAAGTTCATTTCAACCACAATAATAATTAAAGTAGACTCGTCGTTACATGGTATGATACATTGTTCTGTACATATGGGGCAGGATGAGCCATGAATAGATACAACAGAGAGGATAGCTCATCACATGCCAATGCAAGGATTTCAAGTGGAGCACATATTTTGGTAGAGTATGCTCATCACACATAAAGGATTTAATATGAAAAAAAAGTATACCTAAAGTTAGGTAAATTAAGCTGTGATGAATTAACAACTAGTCCATGCTCAGATGTACCAATCAAGTGATCATATCCACCCTGAGACAACATTTTAGACGCTATCCTGCTGTTAGTGGTTGTACAAAAAGAAAAGGAAATTGGGAAAAGGAAGTGAGTTTAAACCATATTATAAAAAAGTATGAATACCTTGTATGGGCAATCAGAGAATACCGAACTGATATTTGAAGCATACCGCACTTTATACCCCCAATACATACCTGTGTCTTCCCTAGGCTTGGAAGAGGAGACAACCTGGAGAGGTAAATCTAGAAAAACAACTTTATAAGCTTAACACATAATTTCGTCTATATCAATTCTTCTACTTATGACTGTAAACGAATTTAGAACATGCTGCACCATCTTAAGTCCAAATAAATGATTTTTTTTTCTAGCCAGAGAAACTGTTCATCCAGGAAGAAAACATTATTTCGTTATTGAACATTCACTAACCCAAAATACAAAATTAAAAGAAGTCATTCCGTTTTGGATGCAGCAAAGGCATGTTAAATTTGCATTATCCAGTAACAGGTAGGAGCAGGACAAAGAAATAAATAAACATGTACATCAAGTTAGGTTTAAATTTTCACACTCAATACCTATTACATGATACATGAAAATGGAACATGAAATAACATCAGAATTCTCATTACCATAATCCAAGTTTTGGTTAGTTCCCATCGCAACTGTGACTCTAATTCCAGGCTCAAGTGCTTGAACAACCACAACATTCTGCATAAAGAACCATAAAATAATCCAAAAAAATTCACAAGTATTACAAGTTTAATCCAAACGAGAGGTAAACAATAACATGATAAATTTTATGTAAAATCATACTTGAGCTTTCTGAATATAAAATAGACAAAAAAATTACAAATTTGTATAAAGAAAATTCAGAAGCAAATATGATGTGTTTCCATTGCCAACTTTTATATGAAAATTTGTGTAGTGGTTGATATAAAATATTTATGGTAATGCCAATGATTGAATAGAATGAAATTGCCAACTAAGAACTATGTTCATCAACAGAATGGGCCAAAGAAGCATAGAGTTTAAGGAACCTTTAGCCAAAAGTACAAATGAAAGAAAAAAGACAAAAACCATCAGCTATCAACAACTTCAAGGGGCGAACAAGAAGATTTCCAGGATAGTTCTAACCATTAAGGAGCATTATATGAGCAAATAAATTAAGTACTTCTTCATTTTGTTTTATTAAAAGTTGAGTAGAGTAGACTCTCTCCCTCACACTCCCTTTGCATGGGCATGGGGTCTATTTGGGTTAAATTTGGCGCTTGATTATTAAAAATAAATTATTCAGGCAGCATGATTAAGTAAGACACACTCGAACAGGAATGTACGTACCTTATCTAAACCTACATCAACCATTGTTCCCACAGCGCTTGTAGGTTTTTCATCAAGCGTCACACCTATAAAGTTATCACAACAAATGAAGTAGTTAGACAAAGATTCAGTTCAACCTATTCATTGATCAGATCAAGCACTTCTTCAAGGAGGCAACATATTACTATGATTCCCATAGAAACCAGGCTGAAGTTATTTACAATCTGGAACCTAAAATAACCTTATCATTGCTTTACAAAAGTCAGTAACATCAGTTTCCATCAATTTCCCATAGAAATTACATCTGAATTCCTCACATTTAAAAAAGCATACTTATCAGTCCATATCTACCTGTACTACAATTTCACTTTTAACAATTGTAAACCTAGTAAGAAATATAAAACAAACAAGATCATAGAGGAGCTAAATTTATTTGGTAATGTAAGCCAATTAGCTAAACCTATCCAAATGAAGGGATGATCAAAAGAATCATGGCCAAACTTTACCTTCCCGATAGGGTGCCCACTCATGCTTACGCAAATGATGCGGTGCATCAAGCGGAGGCAGCATTCCCTGCAATATGCACACAAGTGTGGACATCAACTTTAAATCCCATTCCATTAAAAATCAAAACAACAACAAAGAAATTCATCAAAACCGCGAATTTGATATTCACCACATATCTGAGGGTATTATGCTTAGGGAAAAGGGCTTTTCTTAGATATTGCGGCGTCTCAAGATACTGCAAGATCCTAACAAGAAAAGACGCTCCTCTATCATTTTCATTCGAATTATTTTGATTCGAAAAGGCACCATTATTCCTCGAGCTACTCTTATTATCAAACACCACTACCTGCTTATACAAACAACTGATTACTGATTCTGATTAAATCATTAACAACTAAAATGTAGGTTCAAATAAATAGGAAATTAGGTTATAAAAAAAGACCTCATCAATCCGAAAAATCGTTGCAGCACGAGCAATTTGACCTGCCAACTTTAAAGAAAAAGGAAAAAAACAAATGAAATATCGAAAATTTATTTCTTACCAAAAGAAGAGAAAACAGAGTGGATTAATTACACGAGTGGCTAGCTCGAGAGATTGAGCGTTGTCGACGATAGAGCCAGCGATGGCTACGGTGACGGTGGGGATTTCGTCAGCTTTTTTGGTTTCACCGTCTGTTACTTTCTCTGCTTTCGTTTTATGCTTCTTCTTTTTATTGCGAGAATCGGCGGTGGCGGTGGCCGCGGCGGTGACAGGACTGAGATTCGTTAGGGTTTCAGCTGGACTGTTTGTTTCGGCTTCTCTTTTCTTATTCTTCTTTCCCATTGCTCAGTTCGCTTCAGTTTTAGCTTAGGCTGCGGTAGCTGTAACAGTAAAAACTGAACCACCCGGTCGACGAAAGGGCTTTGAGGGTTTTGAGCGGAGACGCCAATTTATAGATATTGTCAATTTATGATTTAAGTCCATATATTATACTTACATTTAGGATTTAATCCCATATTTTAATTTGTTACAATTTGGTACTCTTCTTTTACAATATTATCAGTATCAAATTGACAACATTATTACAATTAGATTTGACAAATGTTGTCTTGGCCGAATCATTGTCGATTTAAGAGTGCTTTCTTTGTGGGGATATAACACCATCGAGTTGCCTGAATTTTTCGAAAAATTTGAACATCTTCTCTACTTAAATCTTTCATATACTCGTTATAGATATTCGATTTATCCAATATATATCAATCATCGATTGGTCTAACGAAATAGATATTCGATTTATCCAATATATATCAATCACCAGTTGATCTAACAAAATGAGACGCTAAATCCTTAAACAAAGTTAAGGGGTTCGAATCCATAAACTAAATTATTACTACGAAGACATTATATTACACCCGCAAATAAATATATATACTTCATAGGTATTACAACACTTACAACATAAAGCAAGTAGAGATTTAGGAGCAAATTATTGTGTAGCTGAGGATATATTTGTTCAAGATACAAGCTTCAAGTTTTCTATGGAGCTTCCCTACTAGCAACCTCCAATCCATTACCTGCAAATCGAATTCTCAGATACGAACACCAACCCGAATTCTAAATACTAATTATAGTGTTGTTTTGAGCTATTTAACTCACCGTCTGGATCGAAAAAGAAGACCTGTCTGACCTTTCCATTGGGTAGTGACCTCTGAAATGTTTGGATTCCTTTATCCTGAAAAATTCCCACGGTGCCGAAGACTCGTTTTGTTTAAACTTCAGATATTAAAATGGATATGATTTTAAAAAATTTGAAAGTTTAAACATTAAAATGAATTAAAATAAATAATTTAGATAATAAATGCGTAATTTATCCTATTTTAAGACTCGATACCAAATCGGTAAATGAAAAATATTTTAACCGCATCCTCTCACCACCTCCAACAACGCGCCAACACTCGCGTTAAACGAACTATCAACTGCCTTCCTTCCGCCACGTCATCGCTACCCGTTGGCTCAATCAACCGCCAAACCCTCACAAAAAGAAAATTAAAATTATATGGAGAAAATGCATTAGAGGTCCCTATACTTTTAACGAAAACCAATTTGGCCCTTGTATTATTATTTTTATTTCAACATGACCCTCTAACTAAAAAAATAAACATCATGTGGCCCTTTGACCAATTTTTTCTCGTTCTTGATCATTACGGTGTTGATGTGTTATTCTACGGTACTGACATAATAGTCTAGGGTGACAGATTAATATGGCAAATGACATATTAATTGGTAACTCAGACATGCAGATGAACTACCACGTCAACATATTGTACTGACACATCAGTATAATAATAGTCAACGAAGAAAAACATTGGTCGAATGTCACATTAGGTTTATTTTTTGAGTTAAAGGGTTATATTGAGAGAAAAAAATAATATAAGGACTACATTGGTCTTCATTCAAAAGTACAGGGGCCACTATCTTTTTGCCAAATTATATATATCTATATAAAAATTGTTTGCAATTATTTTTTATGTAAAAAATGGATGAGACATTCTTCGATTCAATGGAGTTTTTAAAGAAACAATCGGTAGCCGATACATTCGTCGACATTTTGTTATGCGCCGTGCCTATATGGCTCGCGGTAATGGTCGGGCTCGTCATGGGCTGGTCTTGGCGTCCGAGGTGGACCGGCTTGGTTTTCTTCGGCCTACGATCGAAGTTCCGGTTCTTCTGGACAGCTCCTCCCGGGTTCGGAGCTCGCCGACTCTGGTTCGCCTTCATCGCTCTCTCCGCCTTCTCCGTCTTTCGGAGGATTTTCTCTAACGTTATGAAAGGGAGATCCAAAAATTCGGCAGCTTCCGCTTCGGATTCCGCCGTTCCATTGCCATCGCCATCGCCGCCGCCTCCTACACTGCGGATTTCGCCGGAAGGCGCTGCTGAAGCTGATAGGTCAGTATTTATTTATTTATTTTTCAATGTGATTGAAAACAGAACCATTTTTCATTGGATGAGTCTGAGTATTCGATGGTTGTTTTGTGTCTTTAATTCCGTGTGATTTGTATCAAGCTAAACATCAATTAGACTTCATAATTAAACTTAAAAACGATGAAGCTAGTTTTAAGAGATGGTTACGCCAATGATTATGATTAGCTTTTATTATTAGCATCGCTTTCGCTTGTTAATTTCTGCAGTAATTAAAATCTCCTTATGTTACCATTGGAATGGTTAACAATGTTTCATGCATGAGTTTCTTCATGACTAATACCTATTTCTTTATAGCCATGGTGGTAAAGCTGAAGAAACAGAGCAGGCTATTGTCACGCAGAACTTAGCACTCCTCTTGCATTTACTGGAGGGGAAGGATGGGGAGATGGAATGGCAAAGGATGATGGAAAGAACTACTACAAATATGTCATACCAAGCTTGGCGCCATGAGCCTGAGGTGGTTTCTGATTTATTCTCTTTTTAAGATAGAAAGAGAGTTGGGAATTAGTGCTCGCCGGTATTTCGTTATTTGTACCGCATCGCTCTAAGAGCTTATGAGCATCACATTTGTTAGTCAAGTAGCATTTCAACTATGGTTGAATGCAAGCTATTGTTGTTCGTCAAAATTTCACGTCATGAAATCCAAAGATGCAATATACCTGATAGCTTACATGATACTTGCTGTTTCTTTGTGTTTTCGTTTATGTTGGATGGAATTCTGTTTTACTTCCTAATGGTGATTTTGTTTACTATAGTGGCCATGCAGTTTACCGTAGTAGAACTGTCTTTGAGGATGCAACTCCAGAAATGGTTAGTTCTGGGATGACGATTTTCGACCGAAGTGGGACACTATGCTCTCATACTTCAAAATATTGGACGAGTGCCCTCGTTCAGGGTCAATGATTGTTCACTGGATAAGAAAGGTAAATGATCTGAATGGTTCGTATAATTTTGTTTTTAAGCACATTTCTTATCCAATACTATACATGGACTAACATATTTTAACTTGTCTCATCTTGTAGTTCCCGTTTTTCTGCAGTGATCGAGATTACGTAATTGGTCGAAGAATATGGGAGGCTGGAAAGACTTTCTATTGTGTGACAAAGGTACAAGGCACAGACTATAATGTTCTTTTCTTTAGTTGGATCTGTTTAACTTTTTTATGAACTACACTCCTGATGAAGTTGATGTCAGGACCTATTGGTTTTACCATATGATTTTGGTACCATATCCTGGTTTGCCGAATCGTGACAACATTCAATCTATGATGTTCCAGGGGGTACCTTATCCTTGTTTGCTGAAGCGTGACAAGCCAAGATGAGTCGAGCTTTACTTTTCAAGTTGGATTATCAGGCCTGGTGGGTCTCTGTCTCTGCACCTTATGATTCAAGAAATCGTATTCTGGACGTTGCAAGTGATAACACCTTTTCTTTAAACTATCCTGTGATGTGCAGTGGAATCTTGAAAGGCGATGAACAGCAGTCCGCATGTGAAGTTACTCTCGTACATTATGAAGACATGGGGATCCCAAAAGACGTAGCCAAATTGGGTGTTCGTCACGGTATGTGGGGAGCTGTGAAGAAATTGCACTCTGGAATGAGAGCATACCAGAATGCTGGAAAAACCGATGCTTCATTGTCTAGATGTGCACTGATGGCAAGAACAGGCACAAAAAATTATTGTGATGTGAAAATAAGCTCTCCTGGTCCTGTTTCAAGGGAAGATGAAAATGAGCTCTCCTGGTCCTGTTTCAAGGAAAGATGAAAATGATCAAACCACGGTTATTGGGAGGAGGAACGGTAATGGCCTTAACTGGAAGTTGATCTCTGTAGCTGGAACAGTGGCGCTGGCTTTCAGACTCCGCTCGGGCGTAATCGTGAAGGCGTTGTTAGTCGGAGCCGGGCAGAGAAATGGCCGGCGATGAGAAGTTTTTTACATTGGTAACATGTGCTATTTTTAGTGGATTTTGATGTTTATGGTAGGTTTTTCTACATTGTTTTTATTGAACAAAGAATCTCTTCCGTGAACAAGTTTTTTCCATTAAAGTTAATTATTTCAAAATCTTATTTAGGATAGAATACAACACTTTCTTCTTAAAACAAACACATACCTATAAATTTTCTGAGGTACACTTTCTCTTTTACAATTGAAAGTAAAAAGGATAGAATACACTTTTGTTTCATGCAACATTTGCAGCTCAAGATCCAAGCAGACCCTTGAACCGAGCACAGGACATGATCAGTATGAACACAACCGCGGATATTAGCCCCGAGACAACGACCACCTGTCAATGAAAAAAAACGGGACGACAGAATGATCAATCACCGGACATGGGAACCGAATCAATGTCGTCTAGTTTAACTGATGTGAAAACACTTTGCTTACCCATGGAAACATGTAATCACGGTCGGTATTCCATGAATAAGGAATGTTCATCCCAAATATTGCAGTCACCAAAGAATAGATGGCTAGAGCCACGGTTCCAGAACTTAGAAAGAGCTCTAACTGCAAAAGGAGAAATCTTTTAAGAAACTCATTCGATAACATTCTAATGTGTTAGAGAATGAAGAATAGAACACCTGGATAAGCTGATTCCGGTGATTGTCGAGCTGCGAAGAAGGAAGGTTAAGCAACAAGCAACAACAAAAATCGTAATTTCGAGTTTTTAAGCTTATGATCGATACCTGAATGTTGATGTAATCCTCTGTATCGTCGATATATTCCTGCAGCTACATAATTCCGAATCAAGCAGTGAAACTTAGAAATGCAGATTTCAGAACATGACTATTAGATAGGAGAAGAGGATGAGTACCGTGGTTAATTTATTCAGTGTACCATCGATTTCCATAAAGTAAACCTGTAAGACAGAGCAATACAGACTTAGCTTAGGGGTGAAGGAATTGTTAAACAAGAGTAAGTAAATCACTATTTTAACCTCGAGTAACATTTCGAGCTCCTCGACATCGTTCTCATCGCCCCAAAGTGTTGCTGTACTTGCTTTGGAGATCATTGATCCTATGGTAGGAGAGACGGAATACCGATTGGCAGCACCGGATCCACTAACGGGTGAAGTTGCAGACAACTTTCTCGACAGATAAAGGTCGGACATGTCGTCGTCGTCGTCCAGTAGTTGTTCAAGTTCATCCCTCACCTTCAACAAATGGCAATGATTACACAAATGCTGCGAATGATAGAAAATGTTTCACATAGACATGTATTAGTACCTTTTGTACCCGAGCAGTCAATCTGGTCATTGCACTCTTCATTTGACGAACTCGATCTAAATTACGACTGCTAATCTGCATAGAGTACAGATTACAACCGAAAATAAAGTACGAACAGGCCAAGACGAACGACTGGAAGACGATGAAATCCATCGAATTTCGTAAAAGTGAAAAGCATATGTGAAGTAGCATTTACCAGGGAGGTAAGCTCATCTAAAGCAGGGTAAGCTGCAGTCTCTAGTTCTAGTGTACGTGCAGCCAGAAAGCTACATATGGATTCCAAAGCTACCTCCAGCGCCTGGAATTCGAACGGAAACACTACACGGCAAGGCTCAAAGGATTCAGATTCCAAAGAAACGACGAAATCAGAACATTATATATGATGTTCCGGACCGATACAACATACCATCTTCAACGCCTGCGTCGAAGTTGATTCGTGCACTCGTTTCCTGTCCTCGATCAATGGCATTCACTAGAGGCAGCAGACGTCTCCGAAGTTCATGAACAACAGGGACGACGTATTCATCCGACGGGTCTCGGAGCAACACCTATTCAATACAATACAAATATAAATCACCATCTGAAAAGCAGTCCACAGTACAAAATCTGAATCCAAACCACTCTTAGTCCCGTTACACATTGGTTAGCGCTTTCTTTTATAAAAACTCGAAACCCGATTGAATCAACAAAAGAGAGAAGAACCCACTGACCTCCTCTGAAGTAATAATTGCCTTGATATGCTGCAATTCAAAATAAAAAAATCAGAAAAAAAAGACAGTAAAGAATGTTTACAAATTTGGGACCTCTAGATTCAACACGATGGCTCCACCACGGCCGAGAATGGTCGAAGGGTAAGACAAGAGTGGGTCGAGTATGCGTAAATCACGGGCGTGGACGTTAACTCGTTGCATGATAGCGTACTTGTCGACGTCGAGCACGGTGGTTCCTCCATTGCTGTCCAAAAGAACCCAACTCCACGACGGCTGCGCCTTCTTCTTAACGGTCACCGCCGCCTGATTTCCCGCCGGAACCACGTGCGTCGTCATCTCGAACCATCACCTTGCACACTTCTCCAGCTTAATTCGTCATCAAAATTATATACACCAAAAAAGAACACTTTTTCTTCTTCTCAAATTCGTAAATGTTTCTGACAATTTTTTATTTTCAGTCAAATCGAATACGAAAAACTAAAATGGGTGACTTTTAGGGGCCTGGGAATTTATTCTCGTCTTCTTTATTAAACTGTCTTAAAGTTGAAACGAACGTGTGCATGAAGTGTTATTCGATTTTCAACTTACACGTACAATTATTATACGCAACGAGAGATCCTGGTTTAATTGGTACCTAGATTCTTTGGTTAAGTTATCTGACTTTTAGTGTTTTAAGCTGTGTTTTATTATACATACATTTATCTACGGATGCACGAACCGAGTCGCTTCCGTAGTAAATGAGTTAATGTTATTCTTTAATGATCAAGGTTCGAGTATTATTGATGGTAGGAGTGTGAGTGTACGTATGTACAGATGAATTTATGTCTATATACTTCAGTTCAAATTAAAATTTATATTGATTTGACTTTTTATCTTTTATATAATTGAGACTTGGGTGCAGAGACGGAGCCAATATTAGATATAGACATGGGCCGAAATATTAAACTTTTTAAGAAAAATACAATAACTTATTTGGTATTTAAACTTACAATTTAGAAAACAATGTCTAATTTGTCTAATAATTAAATTTATAATGACCTAAATGGTCGACTAATTCAGATCGGGTATTGCAGAGACGAGGGAGATCCTCTTGACCCAGTTTGCTTCATTCGCAATTGCCAAGACTTGAACCACTTACCTTGCTTAAGAGATCTAGTGTCTCATTCGCTAGACCAACATGTTGTTGGTATTAGATTATCATTCTTTACAACTCGAAGTCTGATTTGGGTGAGCGTCGGTCGAGTCTGGCCAAGTCAAAAAATTTCGAGTTATTTGAGTTGATGAATCCTATTTTACAACTCGAAGTTGACTTGAAATTTTTTCGATTCGAGTTTATAAAATTTGAGTCGAAATTTTGAGTTTCTGTATAAGTTTAACTGTAAATATTTATAATATTATGATATTATTTTATTTCAATTTAAATAATTTTTTATAATCATATACAATACATATATATTTATTCATATTTTTTTCATATATATAAATTTTTTAGTCCCTCGACTCGACTTAAACTTAAAAATCAATCTATAAATTTTGAGTAAAAAATATAATTTTTTTTAGATAAAATCAAATTAATCGAAAACTCAATCTATACCCATCCCTACCCCACTCACCCTCGGTGCATCCATGAATACAATCATACATATTTTGTGTAATTATATCCCAAGTCAAAGTGTAATCAATAGTTTGAAATGATTAAATTCTTATTTATCCTTTGTGATGGGACTATCAACCCCAGAAAGCTCCGTATTGCAATCCAAACCAAACCAAACCAAAACAAAACAAAAACAAAGAGCCTCTGACCCTGTCTGTACGTATGATGTTGATGACCAATAGCACCTGCCCATGTTCCATCTCACATACATGGAGTAATAACCTATTCAAATTAACATCCACACACTGATCTCATCTCCTAAAATTTATTCAAAAAAAAATTACTATTAGTAGCAAAGAGCTTCTTTTTTATGCCCTCTTTCTTTCCAAATCTCTAAATCCACTCTTTTTCTGAAACCCCAATCTCTCTATCTCTCTCAGGTATCAGTTCATTGATTTCTTTTGATTTTCTTTCATTAAAGAAAAACATGACATGGTATATGAGGTTAGATTGTTGTTTTTGTTGTTGTTGTCGTCGTCGGTTTGATGTTTACTAGGTCTTACTCGAGAAAAAGAGAGGAAGATCCATGGAGAGGAACAGTTTTGGTAACAGCTTGAAAGACCATAGTAATGGCTGCAATGACGACAACAACGGGAAGAAGAAGAACCAGACAGGGTACAAGGTTAAGGATTCATCGCCGTGGAGCTGTAATGATCCGGGTCTCGGAGACGATTTCCTCGCCGGGTTTTTATGGCCGCCGAGATCTTACACTTGCAGCTTCTGCAAAAGAGAATTTAGATCGGCTCAAGCTCTGGGTGGTCACATGAATGTCCATAGGAGAGATAGAGCCAGGTTAAGAACATCACCTCCAAGTGACTGTCATGTTCATCCCCCCTTTTTGAACCTTAATCCTAACCCTAACCCTAACCCTAACCCTAATTTATCTTCTTCTTCTTCTTCTTCTTCCACATTTCCTCCCCTTCCTTCATTTTCCTCGCCGAACTGGCGCGTCAACGGTACCCTCATCGACCCTTTGGCCATGGCTTAGAAACCGGCTTTCGGGGTCAAAGAAATCAAAGATTATGGCAAGTTGATGGAGAAGAAGACTGATCACCATCAGTATGTAACCTTGGAGACTGGTCTGGTTAGTGATTCAAAGGAAGATTTGGACTTGGAACTTAGATTGGGGTACTCTTAGGCCTAATTCGGTCGATATATGCTTTTCGATTTCGCATGTTCATCGGCACTCATACTTGAACTCAACTGGATCATCTTCAAGCATCTTTGTTTGAACCTAGGGTTTAATCCGATCGATTAATTCAGTCACCTTTGAAAGGCGTTCGAGTTTTGGTATCCGACACTCTTTTCCTTATTCCGAGACTAGGTTCAAAATATGTTGTTTATTTTAATGTTGTATGAACACAAGTGTCATCTTTTATTTTATTTTTATCACTTGGTGTGATGCTTCACCTGTTAGGTTAACAGTGTACTTAACAACAAAAGCAGTTGAATTAATCAAATTTTAGAACAAAAAAAGTAAACAGTTCAAGATGTCATCTTTTGAAGTACTTGACCTACTTAGTACTTACATCTAAAGAAAATATAATAAAAAAATTTATGATCAATTTATAACTTCGTATATATAATATTTTAATAAACGAATATAGTATTATAATTACATTTAAATATAAAATTGATCGATAATACTATTTTTCATGAAATTTTTTACTTGTATCAATATTATCAATGCAAATATTACACACACATATATATATATACACACACATGTTTGATGATTGACAAAACATTGAATCTTTTTCTCGATCTAACAAATTATATTGCGTGACCGACACCGTCAGTGTCGATCGAGTTTTTTGAATGAAAAAATAGACATTCCAAAAACTTCTTTTTTCGTTTTTAAAGATCTTATACACAACTTAATTCCGGATTTAGTCAAGAAGATCCTTCACACAACTCCCAACTCGATTCAAAAGAAAATACTTACACAACACTAAACAAATTTACTAATAAAACCCGGATTTTGACATCTACGGAAACCGACGAGAAGCGAACGTACTTACCGAAATGCCAATGAATAGTGGATGAAAGAACTGGCATTTGCCAAAACCTGAAGTTGCATGATTGGAACCACGACTGGATCATGTTGTTAAAAGGAAAAGCATGGCACTTTTCCTTTTTTATTGATTTGTTTGGATCGATGGTGGACAAAATGTGACATTATTGACAACCTAAAGAAAAAGGAGCTGTAAAGAGGGAAGATGGGGCAAATTTGACTTGCTGCAACTTTTTAACAAGTCATTTTCCATACATTCACTTATACTCTGCATTATTTGCAGTCACCATTGCAGGTATTATTATTGTTGGAACCAAGTTCCAACACCACATGAGTGTATGCAGCAATGTGACAACCCATTAAATTGGGCCTTCTGAATCCGTAACGACCCGGATTTTAGATTCGATATTCGAGCGTTGACCTGAACCATGAAAGAATCGATCAGTATGCATGATTAGGGACACTGGATAGAAATATGGAGCTAATCGAGTTTGAATTCGGGTGCACGGATAGGGAGATATTTTAGTTGAGAAAGAAGCTTGGAGGACTAAATATGAAATTTAAATCGGAAAATTTTCGATACGTTATGATTAATCTATGATTTCGAATGTCAAGTATGTTATTGATCTCGTTGAAGACCGATGCCAATGAGTACTTAATCGATTGAATTAATTCATGTTTATTCATTTGTTAAAGCATTGAGATCTTATGTGAGTAGGGTTGATGTTGAATGTAAGTAGGGTTTGTGAGCTATTGGATGCTTTCCCCCCCCGAAATCTGATAGTTTGCATGTTCCCGACAATGTCAGGGGTTGAGGAATGGTATGATGGGTTTTCCTTAAAGGGGAATGAAAGGCTTATGTGAGTTTAAATCATTACAGACAACTCTCAGACCCAAACTCTTTCCAAACATGTCATTAGGTCAGGACACAACACAACACCACTCATTTACTTTACACACATTACGCACTAGGGATGGAGCAAAGATCAAATATTAGAAGGGACAAAGTATTTAATTTCAAAATAGTAAGGACTTGTCATGTATTCAATCTAAAAATTTGGAGGACAAGAGTCTAATTTTAGTTAAAGTCAAACTGATAAGAACTTAAATTGCTATTAAATTAAAAAATTTGGGAGGGCAAGAACCCCTCCATCCCATTCCCTATATAGCTTTGTATATATAACCTTGTTTTTTTCTTTATTTCTGGTATAGGATGTGTTCATCGCTGGAACAGATACATCAACAACCGCTGTGATATGGGTTCTGAGCTTCCTGATGAAAAATCCAAAATGTTTGAAAAGAGCTGAAGAGGAAGTTGTCAAAAGTCAAATAATTTAGGCACCAAATGGTGCTTTGTCAAAGTCAAAAATTAGGCACCTAATTTTTGTTGAAATTGGGTAATGGGATAATTAATTTTAGTCATTGTAATTTAGGATATTTATAAGATTAGTCCTTAAGTTTCAACTATAAATACCCTAGCTTATATAGCTTCAAAATCATCCCAAAGCATTATAGATTTCTTCCAATACTAGAGAGATTTTAGAGAGTTTCTTGAGAGTTGTTTTCTCCTTTTTATCTAGAGAGAATTATCATTGTTTTCTCCTTGGTAGATCGAGAGAGATTGTAATTCCTATTTTCTCATAGTGAAATTCTTCTACCGTTGCCCGTGGTTTTTACCTTAAATTTTTAGGGGTTTTCCACGTAAATTTTGTGTCTCTTTTATCTTCATTTTTATTTTCTCAAATTATCAGTTGCGATTTTGCTCTATCCGATAGCCGTCTTCCGCAACAATTGGTATCAGAACCAGATTTGAGTGTGTAATATCTGCTTATTGTCTTTGTGGTTGCCACCAAAAGGTGGATCCTCTAACATAAGAAAATAATAAGGTATTACTCATTCTTTGAGGTTCTAGAGAACTATTTACGATAGTGAAATAGTGGGAGCTACCCGTAAAAGAAGCTATAACAAATAAATTTGATATTAAAAAATTCAATGGGAGAAATTTCTCATTGTGGAAATTGAAGATGAAGGTTATCCTGAGGAAAGACGGTTGTCTAGCAGCTATCAGTGAAAAGCCGATGGATTTCATAGATGAAAACAAATGGAACGAGATGGACGGGAATGATATGAACAAGAACCAGAGAGTTATGAAGCTCTAACAACTCTTCAATCAGATCATGTGAGAAGACGTCCTAATTGGCACTCAGATTATGTTATAGAAGGTAATATTGCATACTGCCTTTTAATAGAGGACGGTGAACCATCAACATACCAGGAGACAATAAACAACTCAGATGCTTCACTATGGATGATGGCGATGCAAGAAGAAATTTAAGCCCTTCATAAAAAGAATACATGGGACCTTGTACCACTACCACAAGGAAGGAAGCCAATTGGTAACAAATGGGTCTTCAAAATCAAGTGAAATGGTGATGATCAAGTGGAGAGGTATCGTGTAAGATTGGTGGTCAAAGGATATGCTCAAAAAGAAGGTATTGATTTCAATGAAATCTTTTCTCATGTGGTTCGACTAACAACAGTTCAAGTAGTCTTGGCAATGTGTGCTACATTGAACTTACATCTAGAGCAGCTAGATGTTAAAACAGTTTTTCTTCATGGAAATCTTGAAGAAGAGATTTACATGCTCCAGCCTAAAGGTTTTGAAGAAGACGAAAAGAAGAACTTGGTTTGTAGGTTGAACAAATCTCTGTACGGTCTAAAGCAGGCGTCGAGGTGTTGGTATAAGAGATTTGATTCCTTCATTATGTGTCTTGGATACAACAGACTTAATGCAGACCCTTGTGCTTATTTCAAGAGGTCTGGTGATAACGATTTTGTTATATTGTTGTTGTATGTGGATGACATGTTGGTTGCAGGACCCAACAAAGATCATATTGAATAATTGAAGGCACAACTGGCTAGGGAATTTGAAATGAAGGACTTGGAATCAGCAAACAAGATTCTAGGGATGCAAATTCACCGAGACAGAAGTAATAGGAAGATTTGGCTTTCACAAAAGAATTACTTGAAGAAAATCTTGTCACGATTTAGCATGCAAGATTGTAAGCCAATTTCTACCCCTCTTCCTATTAACTTCAAATTATCCTCCAGTATGAGTCCTAGCAGTGAAGAAGAGAGGATGGAGATGTCTCGAGTACCGTATGCATCAACAATGGGAAGTTTAATGTTCGCTATGATATGCACAAGACCAGACATTGCACAAGCAGTGGGAGTGGTTAGTCGATACATGGCGAATCCAGGCAAAGAGCATTGGAATACAGTAAAGAGGATCATGAGATACATCAAAGGGACCTCAAATGTTACATTATGTTATGGAGGATCAAACTTACTAATCAATGGGTATGTAGATTCTGACTATGCAGGGGATTTGGATAAAAGCAAATCTACTACAGGATATGTGTTTAAGTTGCTGGTGGAGCTGTGAGTTGGGTTTCAAAATTACAGTCAATTGTGGCTACATCCACAACAGAGGCAGAATATGTAGCAGCTACACAAGCCAGTAAAGAAGCAATTTGGTTGAAGATGCTATTGGAGGAGCTTGGCACAATCAAGAGTATGTCTCTCTGTTTTGTGACAGTCAAAGCGCCTTGCATCTAGCAAGGAATCCATCATTTCATTCAAGGACAAAACACATACGAGTTCAGTACCATTTCATTCGTGAAAAGGTGGAAGAAAGGACAGTAGATATGCAGAAGATCCATACCAAAGACAACATAGCAGATTTCATGACGAAGGCGATCAACGCTGATAAATTTACCTGATGCTGATCCTCCTGTGGCCTGTCAGAAACGTAAGCAACATGAAGGTACAAGGTACAAAAGAATGGTGTGAATATATGATTATTCCAATCAAATCTTCAAGTGAGAGATTGTTAAAAGTCAAATAATTTAGGCACCAAATTAGGCACCAAATGGTGCTTTGTCAAAGTCAAAATTAGGCACCTAATTTTGTTGAAATTAGGTAATGGGATAATTAATTTTAGTCATTGTAATTTAGGGTATTTATAAGATTAGTCCTTAAGTTTCGACTATAAATACCCTAGCTCATATAGCTTCAAAATCATCCCAAAGCATTCTAGCTTTCTTCCAATACTAGAGAGATTTTAGAGAGTTTCTTGAGAGTTGTTTTCTCCTTTTTATCTAGAGAGAATTATCATTGTTTTCTCCTTGGTAGATCGAGAGAGGTTATAATTCCTATTTTCTCATAGTGAAATTCTTCTACCATTGCCCGTGGTTTTTACCCTAAATTTTTAGGGGTTTTCCACTTAAATTTTGTATCTCTTTTATCTTCATTTTTATTTTCTCAAATTATCAGTTGCGATTTTGCTCTATCCGATAGCCGTATTCCGCAACAGAAGTGAGGAATTTGATTGGGAAAAAAGACTTTTTAGAAGATGATATTCCAAGTTTAACTTACCTAAAAGCCTTGATAAAAGAAACGTTTAGATTACAACCAGTAGCTCCATTGTTAGTGCCACGATAAACACTGCGAAAGTGCAACATAGAGGGATATGAAATACCCACCAAATGCTTAGTGTTTGTGAATGCATGGGCAATAGGAAGAGACCCTCTAGTTTGGGAAAACCCAGAAGAGTTTTGTCCAGAAAGATTCATTGGCAGCCCTATAGATTACAAAGGACAACACTTTGAACTCATACCATTTGGTGCTGGTAGAAGGATTTGTCCTGGAATGCATATGGGAGTTGCAACAGTGAAGCTTGCACTTGCTAATCTTCTTACAAATTTGATTGGAAAATGCCATCAGGATTAAACGAAGAAGACATAGACTTCGATGTCTTACCTGGGATCACTACGCACAAGAAAAATGATGTTGTCCTAGTGGCTAGGAAGATTAATGATTAATCAATGTATCTTTATAGTAACTTACTTGCTACTTGCTCTAGTTCATACTTTGTAGAGTTTCATTACTAATAAAAACAACACAAATTCAAGATATAATGGACAAGCTCACATCAACAAATGTTACTTCTTGATGATTAACAAGTGTTTCTCATCACATACAAATTAAACCCAGAGCCAGCAGAGAAGTTGGATGGAAATTTTTAAACTTCAGATCAAAACATATACTAAAACTTAAATTTTATACCTTAAATTCTACACAGTGACAGAAAAATAATGGAATAGACTTTGACCACACATGCTATGCTATATAAAAGCTCAAACAATAAAGGGCAGAGGGTTTTTAGTTAACGTGGGTTAAATGTCATGGAAAATATAGTGTTGGGCTTGGCTTTGATCCCTCAATTGTTGGTTTTTTTGTGAAAAAAATGAGGATGGGTAAAATTTAAGGTAAAATTATTATTTTAGTCTCTCTATTATATTTAAGGGTTAACTACATTATTGATCACTTATGTTTATGTTTTGTCCACTTTTTCTAAATGATTTTAAAAAACATAATCTATTATCACAATTGTTTTTATTTAATTAAGATATAGTCACTTTCAGTTTTATTTAATTAAGATGTGATCACTACAGGTTAACTACCGTTAACAGTTAAGAGATTAGGTGACATGATATTTTAGTATAATCATACATTTAGGTGACCACTTAACTATTTAGCCATTTTACTTTGATCATCGATCTTTCAATTTTGTCAACCAGACCACTTAACAATTTAATTGTATACAATCAAGTCACATGCCCTTAATACTTAACAGAACGACTGATGTGGCAGTTAACAAAGCTAGTATAATTATGTGAGTTTAAAGCATTACATAGAACTCTCAAACCTAAACTTTTTCCAAACACTACTGGTGGGCGGAACTTGGTGATAAAATTTAAGGGACTATCTTAAAATTTTTAAAAATTTAGATATTTAAATTAAAAAAATTTAAAATTTTGAAAGAAAAAAATTTAAAGAACAAAATTACAATTTTTCAAAATTTTGGGGGCCGTGACCCCAAATGTTCCCATTTATTTACCCCTCTACATACTACGCATAACTCATATATATTGTCCTACCGTATATAGCCCTCGTATTCGACCTCATTTGCATAATTTTATGTGTTATTAATCAATTAGATGATAACATATTGTTAAAAAAATAAAATAAAATATTATTTTTTATGATGTTTCATTACTTATTTTATTAACCATATATAAAATTTCATCCTGAATCAAATATAAAATCTCAAGTATATGTCTTAACTTATTAAATTATCATATGGACCGATTAGTATGAGGTCAGAGAGAATGATTTTTTAAGTGAAGTCTTCACCAAACACTTAGCTAAACTACTTGAATTTGTTAAATAAATAATTCCTCCTAGTCCTTGAGTATGGGTTTTATTGATAACTTTATTTGTTTATTTATTTATTTATAATATTTCAGTTTTTAAATATACTTTAAAACCTTTTAAAAGGTCAGAAATATATTTCCTAAAAAATCATGATGACAGTTCCTACTTCTTCGGAATCTCTTAATAACACTGGCTGTCCGATAACGATGGCCGATGCATCAAGAAGCCCCAAAGGATCGGCGATGACGCCCATGGCGATCTCCCCGCCGATATGGACACCGAAAATAGTGCTGCGTTGGATGCTGTTCCAGCGAACCCTAACCCTCCCATTGATGTGAATGTTTCTGAGACTGGCACGGGAGATGCCGTTGTGCATGGTCTGTTCTATAAGGATACCCTTGTTGGTGGCTGTCCTGATAGTGCTTTTTCTGAGGAGCCTATCATTGATGAGGAAGACTTTGAATTACTTGAAGATGATGTTACTCGGGGCTTTGTTGATGGTGTTATATCAATTGATTTCTCCAACCGAGTTCAAGAATTGGCTAACAAATCATTAGACCAAACTGTTGTTGTGAAGTTGTTGGATAGGAAAATTGGTTATACGACTTTACGGAATAACTTTGGAAGCCATCAGAGCCAGTCCGAGTTATGGACATCGAGAATGATTATTTCTTGATTACTTTCTGCACCTAGTCTGATTTCTTAAAGGCCATCTCGGAAAGCCCTTGGATGATTATTTCTTGATTACCTTCCGCACCTAATCTGATTTCTTAAAGGCTATCTCGGAAGGCCCTTGGATGATATTTGGTCATTACCTGATGGTTGAGCCATGACAGTGAATTTCTCTAATTCTCAGTTGCACCCTAAGAAAATCACTGCTTGGATTTGCCTCCCCGGTCTCCCGGTTACCCTCTACAAACGAAGCCTTCTCACCAAATTGGTGATTGCATTGGATCCGTAATCAAGGTCGACTTTCAAACTGAAAATGGATGAAGAGGTCGATTTGCCCGTATGGCCATTCGCCTAGACCTTGGTAAACCTCTTGTTTCACGTATTCTTATCAATGGCCGTTTGCAAATTCTCGAGTATGAAGCTTTGCCTTCCATTTCTTTGAATACGGGAAGTATGGTCATGTCCAAGCTGTTTGCCCCACTATTGCCCACCCCTCGCAAGAAGCTCCTGTTTTGCCTCTTGATCCACCCCCTCTAGCACCACAGTCAATGTACTTCCCGAACAGGCGAAACCCGATAGTGAATCGATGGATATGTCCTACACAAATACAGAAACTTCTACTGTTGTGTTTCAATGCTCTTCTGAGCGAGCCCTAGTGGTGTCCTATGATGATAGATGTTGTACCCCGATGGTCTTCTAAAGCACTGATACAGTTCATCTCCCCTCGTTAGTTATTAATGTTTAAGTTCTTCATGTGAAATGTGCAGGGTTGTGGTAACCCTAAATTTGTCAATATTGCGAAGCAATTAATTCGTGAGAATGCTTCTGACATATTAGTTTTGTTGAATCGCGTATTAGCGAAATTAAAGTTGATCTGGTCATTTCCTGTCTTGGCTTTCTCTGCTCTCATCGTATCGAGGCCTTAAGATTCTCTAGAGGTATCTGGCTCGATTGTGCTCTTTGCAACACTTACTGGGACGAACAATTCCCCACTGCTGTCGTGCACCACTTGCTTTGCGTCCGCTCCCATCATAGACCTCTTCTTCTCTACTCCGATCATATTTCATACCATCGTCCTCCTACCCCTTTTCGATATTTCTATGGCTGGCTCGGACATGAGGACTATTGGAAATAAAACACTCACACAAACAACTTTTATTGAAACTCAAACAAATATTACAATAGCACTCTCACTCAAAAAACTAGAACTACAACTCACTCTTATAAGACTTTGCTTCTTCACTCACTTAGAAGCTCTTAATTTTTCTTGATGCTTAAACTAAAATGGGGAGGGGTATTTATACTACTCAAGAACAATCTTACACCACACAAATAAAATAATTTAAACCATTAAAGTCTACAAATACCTAACTAAATTTATGTAAGCAATGACATCTTCATCTAATTGATGTAAGCAATGACATCAATTTAGTTTGGGTTTGGGTTTAGGCTCCCATAATGGATCAAGTTTATGATCCAACACCCCCCTTAAACTTGATCTTGTGATTCCTAGTAAGTTCTTTAATCTTATGAAGTCTTCGCTCGTCAGTGGCTTGGTAGAAATATCGACAACTTGATCTTGTGACTTCACGTATTCAACTTCCACATCGTTTATTGTAACATACTCCCTTATATAGTGGTAGCAAATATCGATGTGCTTGCTTCGATCATGGAATACTAGATTCTTTGCTAAGACAATGGCTGACTTGTTGTCGACACAAACCTTGGTAGGCTCTTCTTGTATCAAACTTATCTCCTTCAATAGATTTCTAAGCCAAATTGCATGACAAACGCATGAGGTAGCATCAACATATTCCGCTTCACAAGTGGACAATGTGACAATCGGTTGTTTCTTTGACATCCATATGAAAACAGTATCTCCCATGAAAAATACGAATCTAGTAGTGCTCCTTCGATTATCTATGTCTCCACCCCAATCACTGTCGCTATATCCAACAAGCTTGTAATCATTAGAAACTGAATAGAACAAGCCAAAGTCAATTGTACCTTTCAGATAGCGAAGAATTCTCTTTGCGGCTTTAAAATGGGTGGTTGTTGGAGATTCCATATAACGACTAACCAATCCAACTGCGTGAAGAATATCAGGCCTCGTGCAAGTTAGATAGCGTAGACTTCCCACCAAACTTTTAAAGAATGTTGGATCTATACTTTTTCCTTCTTCATGTTTGGACATCTTGATCCCATATTCTTTCGATGTGCTTATTGGCTTACAGTTCTCCATCTTGAACTTCTTCAGGATCTCCTTTGCATAGGTTTCATGTGAAATGAAAATTTCATCCTTTTGTTGCTTAACTTCAATGCCAAGGTAGTACGCCATGAACCCCATGTCTGTCATCTCAAATTCCTTCATCATCACATCCTTGAATTCATTAAACATGCTTGAGTTGCTTCCAATGAAGATCAAATCATCCACGTAGAGACACATGATCAAAATATCTCCATATTTGATCTTGATATATAGAGCATGCTCGTAGGGACACTTGTTGAAGCCATTCTCTTGGAAGTACTTGTTGATTCGGCTATTCTATGCCCTTGGTTCTTGTTTTATCCCTTAAAGAGCCTTCTTCAACTTCAACATTATCTTCTTACCCTTTGACTTGTAGCCTGATGGTTACTGAATGTAAACTTCCTCTTCAAGAACTCCATTTAGGAAGGCAGACTTTACATCCATTTGATGTATCTTCCACTTGTTTTGAGTTGCTAAAGAAATGATTAGTCTGATAGTCTCCAATCGAGCAACAGGAGCGAATACCTCATCATAGTCAATTCCAGCCTTTTGACTATAACCTTTAGCAACTAGCCTCGCCTTGTGCCTTTCAATCTCTCCTTTGGCGTTTTATTTGTTTTGTACACCAATTTGACACCTATCGCCTTATGTCCCTTGGGAAGTGAGGTAAGTTCCATGTGTCATTCTTCTCGATGGCCTTGATTTCTTCGTCCATCGCATCTCTCCACTTCTTTTCTTGTACTGCTTCTTGAAAGCTCAATGGTTCACAATTAGCAAACAGACAAAATAATGTAAGATTATCTTGTCGTTCAGTTACCTCATAGAGATCTCTAAGGCTTCTTGTACGTTGCACAACTCTTTCACTTTGACTCTCACTTGACGATGACAAAAGTGATGAGTCTCCTTGAGTGGTTGATGTTGGTGAAGTGGGTGGAGTTTTAAGCTCTTGTTGAGGTTCTTGTTGAGGTTCACCTAGTTGTTTCCTCATTGTCTACTTATCTTCTTCAAACTGAGGAAAGAAATTGAAGTCATCTACATGAGAGTTAAAATCATATTCTCCTTCTTCGTTGAAGACCACATCTCGACTAATCACAAACTTCTTATTGTCTGGATTGTACAGCTTGTAGCCTTTCGAATTAGTATCATAGCCGATGAAGATAAAACTCTCGCTTTTATCATCAAACTTTGTTCTTCTCTCGTCTAGTACGTGAACATGAGCTATACTTCCAAAGGTTCTCAAGTGGGAAATGCCAGGCTTTCTTCCACTCCATGCCTCTTGCGGTGTCTTTCCCCATACACTTCTTGTTAGAGATCGGTTTGACAAGTAGACTACACACGCTACTGCTTCCGCCCAAAATTCCTTGGGTAGTTTTTTGCTTTTGAGCATTCTTCGTGCCATGTCGAGGATTATTCTGTTCTTTCTTTCTGCCACACCATTTTGCTGGGGGATCTAGGAACTGTCATTGGTCGACAAATTCCATTTGCTTCACATAACTCTTGAAACTCCTGGAAGTAAATTCTCCACCTCGGTCGGATCTCATGGCTTTGATCTTTCTACCACTTTCTCTCTCCACTGCTGCTTTGAACTTCTTGAAGACTTCGAAAACTTTTGACTTCTGTTTCAAGAAATATACCTAGGTTTTTCTTGAAAAATCATCAATGAAGAGAAGAAAATAGTTACTGTTACCAAGAGAGCTTGGCTTGATCGGTCCACACACATCGGTATGGATGAGCTCAAGTGGCTTTTTGGCTCTTGTCTCTGACTCCTTCGGAAAACTTTTCCTGAATTGTTTCCCGACTAGACACCATTCACAAAGCTGGTCAGGATGGTTGATGCGAGGTAGTCCCTTCACCATCTCCTTCTTAGATAGCAGCTCTAGACCTCCAAAATTGAGATGCCCAAATCGAAGATGCCAAAGCCATGATGCATCTTTGTAGCAAGCTTTCAGGCACTTTGCAACATCATCTTGTATGTTGATCAAGAACATTCTATTATTTGATATTGACACTTTAACAATGAAGTTACTCTTATCATTTTTTATAGAAAGATTATAATTATTCATATGAATATCATAACCTTTCCCTACCAGTTGCCATAAACTTAAGATGTTACTTTTCATATTGGGCACATAGTAGACATTTGAAATAAATTGATGTCTCTCATCTTTCAAACGGATAAGAATGTTACCTCTCCCTTTCACTGCTATTGTGGAATCAGCTCTAAACGAAACATTTCCGCTTACTGACTCATCTAGCTCCACGAACATGTCTTTCCTTCCACACATGTGATTGCTTGCACCACTGTCAAGATACCAGAAATTTGATTTGCCACCATTAGTTTCATTTCGTGCTAGAAGAAGTGTTTCTTTGCCATCTGTCTTTTCCTCCACATAGTTGCCATTCTCCTCAATTTTGTTGTTGGGAGATCTACATTCTGAAGCATAATGCCTAAACTTCTGACAATTATAACATCGAACTTGAGATTTATCATGCATTGAGTTTGGATTGATTCTTCCATGACTTCGTGTCGAGCTTTCTCCTTTCTCATAGTTGTTGTTGGAATTGTTGTTGTAATTCCAACCTCGTCCACGACCTCGACTTCCATCTCGTTCATGGCTTCTACCTTTGCCTTGGCCACGTTGGTTTCTATCATTGCGTTGGCTTTCATGCATATCTTTGAGTTGTAGCTTGAGGAGTTGCTCAGTAAACTCATGTTTCTTCTTATGCTTCTCTTCATATGCTTGCAATGATCCTTGGAGTTGCTCGATCTTCATTTCTTTCAAGTCTTTAGTTTCTTCAATCGCACGACGATATGCTCAAATTTGGGATCCAACGAACGGAGTATCTTCTCTATTATCCTCACATCTTCTAACTTTTCACCATTTCTTTTTTATTGATTAGAAACATCTACTACTCTTGAGAATAATCTAAAATAGACTCGGATGCTTTCATGTGTAAGGATTCGAATTCACCTCTTAATTTTTGGAGACGAACCTTCTTCACTTGCTCGGATCCTTTGTAAGAGGTTTACAGCTTCTCCCACGCTTCCTTGCTATAGCTTGCACTCGAAATCTTTTCAAAACCATCATCATCTAATGCTTGATAGATGAGGTAGAGAGTCTTCTTGTCTCTCTTTCTTGAATCCTTCAAAGTTATCTTTTGATCTGGTGTAAAATAGAAAAAGCATCATCATTCGCAGGCTTGTTATAGTCTTTCTCTATGATATCCCACACATCTTGTGATCCAAGAAGTGCCTTCATTTGATATTCTAATTGTTGTAATTGTTGTTGTTGAGTGTCGAAACTTGGAATGGTGTAATACTATTTGCCATATCTCTCAATATAATGACTTGATTTTCTGGTAGTAGTCTTCCGGCGGTGCGTCAGAACTCAGATTGAGAAAATTCTAGCAACGGCGGATTCATCTCGTCGAGACCTTCGATCTTTCCAACTTGCTCTGATGCCACTTTATTGGAAATAAAACACTCACACAAACAACTTTTATTGAAACTCAAACAAATATTACAAGAGCACTCTCACTCAAAAACAAGAACTACAACTCACTCTTATAAGACTTTGCTTTTTCACTCACTTAGAAGCTCTTAATTTTTCTTGATGCTTAAACTAAAATGGGGAGAGGTATTATACTACTCAAGAACAATCCTACACCACACAAATAAAATAATTTAAACCATTAAAGTCTACAAATACCTAACTCTCACCTAACTAAATTAATGTAAGCAATGACATCTTCATCTGATTGATGTAAGCAATGACATCAATTTAGTTTGGGTTTGGGTTTAGACTCTCCTAATGGATCAAATTTATGATCCAAAAGGACTTTGACAGGTGGGTTTTTGAAGAATGGAATTTGGCTTCTAGTCTCTCTGAAACTGTGTCCAATTTTACAACAGTTGTTACCTCCTGGAATAAAACCATATTTGGGTCCATCAGTGCTAAAAAACGCTCTCTTATGTCTCGACTTAGGCGGTACAGAGAGCCTTAGAGCGCAGACATACGGCTTCCCTTTGTTATCTGGAATTCTCTCTTCAAGTTGAACTTGAAACCGCCCTTGACCAGGAGGAATTACCGTGGAAGCAAAAATCTCGTGCGAATTGGATAGCAAATGGGGACAAGAGTGCTAAGTACTTTTATCGGAAAGCTAAAATCCGTCGGAATAGGAACTGTGTCTCTCCTTAAAGCAAGCGGTCTCCTACTTTCGAAAGTTGTATGAGGATTCTTCTCCTTTCGGTCCTGTCTTTCCTATCTCCGGCTGCTTCCCTGGTATTCCTTTGGCTGGCTATAATTCTCTTCATGTAATTCTTGATGCAAAGGAAATCTACGCCGCGCTTATGGATATGGCCCCACTTAAAGCACCTGGCTTGGATGGCCTTCATATCGAGTTCTTCCAGAAAAAATGGTATATTGTTGGTGTTGATATTTGCCGCATGATACAATCTGTGTTTAATAAAGGAATAATCGAGGAATCCCTGAATAGAACCATCATCACTTTGATTCCTAAGGTAGATTGTCCGCAAACTACGGCAGACTTCGGGCTATAAGCTTATACTCGGTCTTATATAAACTTATCACCAAAGTCATCGCAAACGCCTTTAGAATATCATGCCTGGTCTTATCGAACCTGTCCAGACAAGCTTTGTTGTCGGACGGTCAATAACCAACAATATCATTCTTAACTAGGAAATTGTCCATTCTATGCGCACAAAAAACCAAGCAAAGGTGGATGACGATCAAGGTTGATTTGGAGAAAGATTTCGATCGAGTTAAATGGAGTTTTATTCGCGATATCCTCTATGACTGTCGCCTCTCTTATTCAGGTCATTATGCGATGCATTACTTCATCCATCATGCAAGTTTAGTGGAATGACACTCTCACTGCTCCTTTTAGGCCAAAGAGGGGTTTTCAGCAAGGTGATCCCCCTCTCTTTATCTTTTCGTCTTGTTATAGAACGTCTCGACCATCGTATTAACCATTGGGTTGCTTCGGGATCCTGGAAATCGTTCCGGCTTGTTCGAAACGGTTTCCCCCTCTCATACTTATTCTTTGCTGATGATCATCCTCTACAGCAAAGAGAAATTATCCCAAGCACAACTTATAGCCTCTACTCTCTTAGAGTTCGACTTTTCTTTCGGTCATAAGGTTAACTCCCAAAAAATGCAAATCTATTTCTCTCCTAATACCGATATAGGTTTAAAGCAGGCTATCTGCTCGTCATTGGATTATCAACAGGTTGATTGTCTTGGTAAATATTTGGGGTTACTGTTATTCATCAAAGAATTTGTTGTGTCGATTATGACTTCATCTTGGACAAAATGAAGGCGCGCCTAATGGTTGGGCAGCACGGTCCTTGTCCTTAGCTGGCCGTATACCGCTAGCTAAGTCTGTGCTCTCTACAGTTCCGCTCTACATTATGCAAACGACCAAGCTTCCTCAGGGTGTTTGCAATGCGATTGACAAGCTTGTGCGGCGTTTCATATGGAGTACATCCCCTTACGATCGCATGATCTCTCTTGTGGATGGTCATCGGTTTGCCAACCGGTTTGGCGTGTTGTCTGGGAATCCACCATTCTAATCTGCAGAATAAGTTTTATTTTTATGGAAGCTTTGTTATGCTATCATAGTCCGTCCGAACGATCTCTGGGTCTGAGCTTTGCGTCAGAAACACAACCTTTTCACCCTCTGCCCACTCTCAATTCAACGACCAGCCTGTTCGCTGCTTTGGCGGGCCTTGTCCGCGAACTGGGATGATTTCTGAAAGCAGCTCTTTTGGCTTCTTGGAGATGGTATTTGTGTTCGTGTTTGGGACGATAATTGGATCCCAACACTTGGTCCTATCCGTTTCTACCACGCGGACCCTCCTGTTGCTCCGCACTTTAATGGCCTGTGTGATTTGGTAACCTCAGATGGCGATTGGAATCTCGATATGATCTCTTCCCTGCTACCTGTTGACTTCATCCCTCACATCTTGGGCGTTAAGCCACCTTTGACGAACGCTGGCGGTGACCATGGCGTTTGGGTTGGTGATGCCCAAAATAACTTCACTGTTCGTTCCGCCTACAACCATCTTCTCACCACCGTTGGAGTTCCGCCTGATCTCATTTAATTGGAAGCTTGTCTAGTCTCTCTCTGTCCCTCGACGTGTTAGGGCGTTTCTCTGGCTGTTCATCAAGGACCGCATCCTAACAAATCATGAAAGGTATGATGAGGGTTAACTCCAGATCCTTCATGCCCTCTGTGTGGTATTCAGGTTGAAACTACTACCTATGTTTTACGCGACTGCACCGACGTGAAGATCGCTTGGGAAAGTCTCATCCCTGCTGGCTCCGCACATCATATTCTACCCGGTTCATGATTGGATCAGCTCCAATCTTGCCTCCGTTGCATCCATCGTCGCGTTGAACTGCCCTTCGAAGATTCTTTTCCACATTTCTTTGGCACACCTGGAAAAGGAGGAACTCCTTCATTTTCACGGATTCCCGCCACACCATGGAAGCTGTCCTTCGTCTACTCTTCTTGGTCATTCGGCGTCGCTTCTACCCGAGCTACTACTATGAGGATGACGAATCGTCAGGAGAAGCAAATCATGTGGGTACCTCCACCAGTTGTTTGGTATTGCCTCAACTCGAACGTTGCTGTACCTCCACCATATTCCCCTCTCCATGCCGAGCTTTGGGACATTTACATTGGTTTGTAGGTCGCTTGGGATCTTGGTATTAAGCTTCTGCAGGTACAAACGGATAGCTTGCACGTTATCAGCCTTCTTAATGATGCTGGAGCAGCTAAGCATCCGCTCCCGCTTGTTCGTGTTATTACTTTGTTCAGCTTTCGTGGTTGGTTTCTGGACTTTTGTTGGATGCCCAAGGAAGGGAATATGGTTGCTGATGGAATGTCGAAGCTGGATCTCCCTTTTCGTACGTTTGAGTCACCGCTGGTCTCCATTAAGCCGCTTGCCGATAAGGATATCTATGGTCCACCCTATGTAAAATCGTCTTAGATAATTAGGCTTATGCCTCACCTTGTAGTAAAAAAAAAAAAGAAATATAATTGATTTTGGAAAAAAATTGATGAGGAAATGCAGTCGTCAAAGGAGAAATTATTTTTTATTGAATTTTTATAATTTTTTTGATAACTCATTTCAATAAAAATACCTGATAAAAATCTAATTTTTTATACTTTTTTATATAGTAATATTATTAACGGATATTATCACAAACTCCAAAAATATATCGTAAAAAAACATACGTACAATATAAAGCACAAAGAATAATGGGTAGAGGTTTTTTAGTTAGTGTGGGTTACAAAAAATGTCGTGGAAAATATCTTATCTAGATGTTTTGTCCCTGAAAATATCTAGATATTACTTTATATATAGATATTTGGCCCCTGAAAATATCTTAATTACCACAGTGAGGACCACAAGATTTACGATATTACTTATATATGGGGGAGGATCCCTCTCAACTTTCAACACAGTGAGTAGAATATTAGAATGACCATACTATTGTTTCTCATCCTCCTTCTACCTCTTTCCTTCTTTGTTCTTTTAAAACATTACGGCCACAATGTCAATCTCCCCCTACACCGCCTGCTCTTCCTTTGATAGGTCACTTGCACATGCGTTGTTAGATAACTCACCCCTCATATTTTTCTTTGGAGGCTCTCTCGAAAGTATGGTCCTCTCGTGTACTTGCGATTCGGGTGCAGGCCGAGCATAGTAGTTTCTTCTGCAAAATTGGCTGAAGAGGTTATGAAGACCCATGACCTCGACTTCTGCAGCAGGCCTGACCAGCGTGGTACCCGTAGATTATCTTACAATCGCTTAGAAGTGGCCTTTTCACCGTATGATGACTACTGGAAGGAGATCAGGAAACTTTGTGTTATACATCTCTTTAGCAGAGTGCAACAATTTCGTCCCATCCGAGAAGATGAAGTTGCTCGCCTGATGGACAAAATATGTCAATTGTCTGTTGATTCTAGGCCTGTCAACTTGAGTGAGGCAATGATGTGTCTTGCCAGTACAATCATTTGTAGAGTGGCCTTTGGCAAACGGTATGCCGAAGGAGGAGCTGAAAGAAGCAGGTTCCATGGTTTGCTTAACGAAAGTCAAGCCATGTTAGCAAGCTTTAGCTTCTCTGACTATTTTCCATTCATGGGTTGGGTGGATAGATTTTCTGGGTTTCACAATCGCCTTGAGAAAACTTTCAAAGAACTCGACATCTTTTACCAAGAACTCATTGATGAACATCTTGATCCAAACAGAGTAAAGCCAGCACAAAAGGATATACTCGATGTGTTACTACAAATATCGAAGGATAATGATTTTCCATTTGATCTCACTATAGATCACATAAAGGCTATTCTAATGGTAATAACATCACATCTCCGCTTAATAATTTTATCTTCACACTTCATGGATATATAACCTTGTTTCCCCCCGTCTTTATTTCCGGTGTAGATTGTGTTCATCGCTGGAACAGACACATCAGCGGCCGCTGTGATATGGGTTATGAGCTTCCTGATGAAAAACTCAGAGTGTTTGAAGAAAGCTCAAGCGGAAGTGAGAAGTTTGATTGGGAAAAAAGGCTTTCTAAAAGAAGATGATATTGGAAGTTTGAGTTACTTAAAAGTTGTGATAAAAGAAACGTTCAGACTGCAACCAGTAACTCCATTGTTAGTGCCACGGGAAACACTCCGAAAGTGTAACATAGATGGGTATGAAATACCTGCCAAATGCTTAGTGTTTGTGAATGCATGGGCTATAGGAAGAGACCCTCAAGTATGGGAAAACCCAGAAGAGTTTTGTCCTGAAAGATTCGTCGGCAGCCCTATAGACTACCAAGGACAACACTTTGAGCTCATACCATTTGGTGCAGGTAGAAGGATTTGCCCTGGAATGCGTATGGGAGTTGCAACAGTGGAGCTTGCACTTGCTAATCTTCTTTACAAGTTTGATTGGGAAATGCCACCAGGAATGAACAAAGAAGACATAGACTTTAACGTCTTACCTGGGATCACTACACACAAGAAAAATGATCTTATCCTATTGGCTAGGAAGGTTAATGATTAATCAATGTATCGTTATAGTAACTTGCTACTTGCTCTAGTTTATACTTTGTAGAGTTTCACCCATATTTTATCAATCTTATCAAAACAACACAAATTCACCATATATAAAATCATTAATTTTTAAACTGGATAAAAAACAAATTTCATATTTAATTATAAGACATAAAAGGTTTAAATACATGATCAATGCTATTACCGGGGATTTGATCATGAAATGCTAGCCTGTACAATCCTCAAGGAAGCAGTATCGGTGCTACGCAGAACTGCCCTGTATTTGAAAATACCATCACTTGAAGGGCAAGTGGAGGGACGAAGAAGCCTTTCAAGCACTTCATATAAAGAACATATCACAGTTGCCGTTCTCTGTGTAAAGCAGATGAGTTGAATATCTTCATTGCTTTTCTTGAAACCATCTTTTGAAAACAACACTTTCTTCAACACCTACAAAAGTCGCACAAGCTATATTATTACCTTGTTGATAATCAGATACATCCATAAAGAAAAGCTATGAAATTGCTCAAGTTTCTAAAGTGATTTCACACCTGTGGTTTGAATATGGACAAATCAAAATCAAATTTCGCAGCTTTACCTTCAATCTACTTTCCTAGGGATGAGATTTTCATCATCGATTAGAACGAGAGGTATGTGGGAAATCTTGGACCGTTCTCGTCCTTCAACTCTCCTGCACTCTTCTTTTAGCAACGGACAATCGGATATTAATAGCATCCCAAGCGAGAGAAGCATGTCTTTTTCTGGAAGAGATGTGAGCTTTGGACAATCTCCGATATCCAATAATGCAAGAGAGGTGAGGTGTTGAAATCTCTTGGAGAACATGAACTCCAGATTATTGAAATTACAAATGGGGATAGAGATAAGAGGAGGAGGCAGCGTCATTCCAGTCCTTTATTCTGGAAACGACACCAAATTTAAGCGTCCGAGGCAGAGTCGTCGAAGAGAGGCAAGTCTATGGAATCCCCATTCAACAGTGAGCTATATATTTGGGTGCGCCTGAGATTTCAAGTGATGTCAAGTTGGTTGGAAACTCCTCTTCTGGAAATGATATGTCGGCCCCACAGTTCCACACCTTTAACTGCAGAAGGGAGGTGAAGTTGTTGATGCACTTTGGAAGGGCTCCAATATTTTCACAATTGTCAACTGTGAAAACTCTGAGACTTGTGGAGGACAATTCAATACCTTCGAAACAAACCACCAGATTTGAACAATCCCATAAACAAATCTCCTGTAGATGGCTGAGCTTGACTAATCCTCGGGGTAAAGATTCATATTTTGAACATCCATAATTTGAATAATTTCGAGATCATTGGTTTCATGCAAGTCTTGGGATATGCATACCAACTCCTGACACTCCGAAATAGAAAGCTTTTTAACCATCACGGGGTAGCTTGAAATTTAGAAATAAGCTTCTCAACTTTGGGTAGCGGAGAATTCGGAGATGTTGAAGCCGATTGAATATATCGCCTCTCAAAGATAACCATATCCAAGACAAACATCTTTCAATTATCAACTGCTCAAGCAGGCAACTGTTACAACTCATACTCTCATCAAACAGGTATTGCAAATTCTCACAACCCCAAATCCTCAGTTGTTTTAGAGCAGGGGGAAGTTACTCTCTGTAAAAGAACCCAAACCTTCACAGTTTCTTAGTACCAGTTTTGTAAGGAATGTGAAAGCATGCGACACTTTTGGTAGTATACTGAAATCACGAGTTACAAAATGTTTGGAGTTTGCAAACCTCAACATTCTCCTCTCAACAGCAATACTAAACTTTGAAATCCTTAAAAGATTCACACTTTGCAAAGAGGTGACCTCCTTCCCTGGTGAAGAAGATGAGCATTCATCCACCAATTCTTCACACCCTTCCACGCTTAATTCACGCAGTGATGGATAACTTGAAATTGAAACTACTAACCTCATGCACTCGTAGATTTCAAGTTTCTGCAAGGACTGAAGACGGGTTGGCAACCTTCCCAACAATCGAGGACAATGTCTTATCGCAGCTTACGAAGCATGGGTAACTTTGAAACTTGTTCATCACCTTCACAAGCATCCCACTCCTCCCAGTTTGGTAGACTCTCGAAAGATAAACCTCTAAAGATGCAAATGCAACTGACTGATTTTCCCCAAACAACTCATTACCAATCTTGCGCACCTCAACCAACCCACCAATTGAAAGATCTTTTAAGGATGACAACCTTCCAATTAGTGGTAGTGATTTGCAGTTTTTACAGCTGAATAGCTTCAAAGACGACAAATTCCTGAAAGAAGAATCTGCTATCCAAGTGGAGAATTTTACACCACCAAAATTCTCAATGACGAGTTGCTCAAGCTTTTTGGGAGGATGAAGAGAGTCTAAGACTTGTTCTTCAACTTCATTATTCCTTGTAGGTTTCTCAAAGTCTCCACCCCATTTTAGTACCAACTTAGTGATCCCAGATTTCTCATTCAACCTGGCTTCCCTTGAATCTTGACCATTAACATTCTCTAACCTCGAAAGATCAAAATCACCTCTGAGATTTAACAAATTCTTCAATTCTCCAATGCGATGTCCATCACCTTCGCCTATAACAAAATTAGATAACCTTTGAAGATTGGTTAGATTACCAATTCCTAAAGGCATCATTTCTATTAAGTATGTTCCTCTAATATCAAGACAATGCAAGTGAACAAGATTTTCAATCTTCGAGGGCAATTTTTGAAGCCTATAACAATCTTTTAATAATAAAGCTTCCAATTGATAAAAAGTACATAAAGAATCAGGTAAACATTTGATATTAGTATGGGAAAGATTCAAATAACATAGAAGTTTTAAATTTTCGAAAAATTCAGGCAACTCAGTGATCCGATATCCACACAAAGAAAGCACCCTTAAGTATCGAAGTCTCAGCAATAATTCAACCAAAACATCATTAGTAAAATAACCCTAATGATCTTGATTTAACTGTAGAAAAGTACGTAAAGAATTTGCTTGATCAAACTCTTCAAACTTCTTCATAGTGTCATACCGACTGCAAATATAAGACGAATGACGAGAACGATGTTAGAACAATTGTTGCTTATTGTCCTCCAGTCCGCCGCATATATCTCCTGCAACTAATTGACCAAATCATTCATGAGGTCACGCATGACAAATGAGATTTATCTTGACTAGATATCTGAAAAATGATCTTGACACTAGATCTTGAAAATATTTGTTTCCAAGATTTCTAATTTGATGTTAGCTTTTTGTTGCAAGAACCTTCTGCACTCCATAACAAGATTTATTTTCTTCTTCAAATTCATAATCTTTTGAAAATATGGAGCAATATGCAAAGCAACGTTTCAAATGAGAAGATTATGGCAGCTTAATCGCAGTGCAGGAATTATGCCGCATTGATTTTCTGGTAAGTCCCATATCTCGCTCTCATATACTCTTTCCCATTCATCAAGATTCTTAGTTGTGCGTAAGAAGCTTCCAATGGCTTTTGCAGCTAAAGGTAAGCCGTTGCACCTTCTCACAATGTTCTCTCCAACTTGTTTAAATCGGAGATGTCCATCAAAATTTATTGCTCTTAATGCATGCTGTGTAAATATGGACAAACAAACCTCATGTGATAGTTTATCCAAATGAAAGACTTTCACTGGATCCACATTAGATGAAACATTTGAAGACGAGTAGTTATATAATATCTTGGTCATTGCTCCAAAGGGAGACTGTAAGGTGGACCAATCATCGTAACTCTCGTTCCAAAGGTCATCTAAAACAAGTAAGACACTTTTTCTAGATAACTTCTCCTTCAACTTGACTTGAAGCAAATTCAAGTCATTAACATCAGGCGAGGAAGAATCGATGGATTGTAAGATAATTTTGGTTATTTTTAACAGCATCAAAGTCATCGGAAACACATACCCAGGCCCTGTGATCAAAATACTTCTTTAAGCTGGCATTGTAGACAAGCTGAGCAAGAGTTGTTTTACCCATCCCTCCCATGCCAACGATGGAAAGGACGTTAACTCCAACGGAGTTATTAGTTTTGAGCAAATCAATCATTTCACGCTTCTCATTGTCTCTACCAATATACTCCACAGATCCATCCACCACGGAAGTAGGTTGCAGCCTGGCCGGTTTCTTTCGCTCGGAGCTTGCAGATTGAGGCAAGATCTCACTCAACCCCAAACTATTTTTTCGTGTAGACAGACTGTTGAGTCTAGCAGTGATCTTTTTCATCTTGGGAATCGTGGCATTTTTAAAGAGAAATGACGATGGAGTGGAACTAGTGCCAGTAAACCAGGAAGGAAGGAGTTTCCGTATCTCACTAGATCTGGGTTGAGCCAGAGTTTTCTGGAGGTTGAGACGTAACTGTTCATAAGCAAAGTCGTCCAAGATGTCATCCACATCGTAAGCCAAGTCTTGGAGATCTTCCAACCAGCTCTTCACACCCTCGTCCTTGATTTGTTTCTCCTCTGCATGGTTCAGAACTGCTTTGATATCGGACAATAGGGACTTCCACTCATTGAGCTGGTCGTCCAGTTTCTTGTGATCAGCAACAAAGTTGAGAGCGTCATCGATGGACTTGCCAAGAAACAGATCCAAAAGCGTTGACAGAGCAACCTTTCCAATGAAAGTCATGGTGGGAATAGGAGAAAGAATCTGAAGAAGAAAAAGGGAAATTCAGGGCACAAGGAAGAAAACAGAGAATTTGCTGAAGTCAATGGATTGTGATGGTTCAGAATAAGATATAATAATGGAGATGGAGCCCAAGTGGTTGTTGCAGGGTAGCTTTCATCGGAAAACTCTAAGGAAAGTGGAAAAGTCATAGAAAATTCCAAATAATATTGTCTGTCTGCAATACATTGGACTACAAGAATATGCCATCGTGGGCAAGTGGGATACACCTTAGCTTTTTGACTTTAATGGCATCTCATGGCCATATATCTAACTAATGAAAGAATATATCATTTCCCATGACATTAATATTAAATTTAATAATCCTAAAAAGGTGTAATAATTTTTAGTCAATATGATAGTAATCATGATAATCGATGACGATAGTGATCGACAACCGAGAGATTTTGATATGATTAATAAGATAAATTAATATTTTATTTAAAATTTAATAGTTAAATTAATATTTTTATCTAAAATTTAGTAAGTAAAATAGTATTTTATCTAAACATCAAAAGTCAAATTAAAATCTAATCTCTTATACTAACACGTCACGCATCAAATTAATCATACTTAACATCTTAGTGATCAAAATGTTATAAATCAATAATATAAGTGATCAAAATATTATATTTCAAAACTTGATGATTAAAGTAAACACTTATAAAAAAATGACCATTTTGATAGTTTACCATAATATATTATATTATTCAAAGAGAAAATAACTTCAGTGACCAAAAATGCCTTATAATATACGATTTTAACCAACTTTTTTTGGATTTGTCAAAATGACCAACTAAATCGCAATGCGATCGATAATTCGCAACGCGATCTCCGGTATCACAAATTAATTTCCAGATTCGCAACGCGATTCTGACTATCGCATTGCGATTTTCCAAATTCGCGTTGCGATTTTCCGACTATCGCAATGCGAATATGTAAATCGCAATGCGAATATGTAAATCGCAATGCGAATATGTAAATCGCAATGAGAATATGTAAATCGCAATGCAATTATGACTATCGCAATGCGATTCTGACTGTCGCAACACGATTCTGACTGTTGCAACACTTAATTTCAAATTCGCAACAGGTTTTAGTTTCGCAACACAAATGTTTTGGGTATATAACTACGCAGCAGAAGCAACTCATAACCTAAATCCCTAAATCGTAACTCATTCCATCTCCATCTACCACTCTCTCCGGCGACATCCGTTCCTATATCCAACGACATCCTTCCCCATCCGGCAACATGTTTTAGTTTCGTAGCTCGTTTGTTTAGTAAATTAATTTACAATAATGAAATCATCTAATGTTGATCATGTTTGGATAGATTTATGTTTTGGAGGGTCATGGGAGAATGTTCATGGTGTTTTACAATATATGCCTTTACCTATGAATCTTCAACTAAAACTGTCATTAAAAAAGTTAACTTATGAAACTCTAATGTTACGTGTTGCAAATAAATTGAATTTAGAGCCCTTAAGTGGATTTAGGCTATCTTATCAGAGAAAAGGTAAAGTTTATTTGTTAACCGACAATGAAGATGTTGAACGATTCATTTCTTACATTAGTGTTTCGCAAGATGATGTTACATTTATGTTGTTGAACCTAGAAGTAGTGAAGTTGGGTCAGTAGCGGGTAGTAATCAACTAAGTTTTTCAACCCCAGTTTATGGTGCTCAAAATTTAATGGTTCCACCACAATTTCATCACCAAACAAATTTTGTTTCACCACATTTCTAATACCAAACACAATCTCAAAACCCACAACCTTTCCCTAATCCAAATCCCAATCAACTTTCAGCACCAAATTCCGATTTTCGTATTAACCAGTTAGACGATGATGAGCCAACATAAAAAATTATGAGTACTAGTTGGTATTCGAAATTGGATCTTGGTCAATACCCGGACTTTGATCTTGGTCAATACTCGGATTTTGATGATGTTTCAGAAGAAGAAACAGACCCTGCGTGTAATGATTTTGATATTGATCAATACCCGAATTTTGATGATGAAACAGCCGCTGCCGAGGAAGATATTGTTGATGATAATGAGAAGGAAGTTACGACTGTGAATGAACATGTTGAACATCCATTCTATAATTCATATAACCTTGAAGAAGAAAAAGAAATCCCCGAAGAAAAGTCCCCGAAGAAAATGCCATGGGAGTATAACTAGAATATGCCAAAATTACTTCAGATACCAGAAGAAGAGTTGGTAAAGATATCAGTTGATTGTTACACAAAAGTTATTCGTGTCAAGAAAGATGATTGTTTTGATACAAAGGAAGACTTGAAGATAGCTTTGTATACGAAATGTGTGGAAGATGGATATCAACTAAAAGTTAAAAAATCAAGCAAAGATCGTTTCGAAACAAGGTGTATGATTGACAAAAATTGTACGTGGCGTATGATTGCAAAGAGGATAAAAGATTGCGAAATGTTTCAAGTTAGGACTTTTATTGATAAACATACATGTTCAAGAACCTAAGGTTTTCCTCACTATAGAAAGGCAAACAAAAAAGTGTTGGGTGGTTTTCTGGCTGAGTTAATGTTTTTGAATAGCATGGTATATCAGGGACATGAAATTATGACTGACATGAATGCTCGGTTCAAGATTAGTATCTCATATTCTCAAGCTTGGAGAGTCAAATGTTATGCCTTGGAATTGTTGAGGGGGTCTCCAGAAGCATCGTTTACCCAACTGCCGGCTTATTGTCACAATTTAAAGCTGAAAAATCCTGGGTTGATAACTCATATCAAAACAGATAAAGATGGACGCTTTGAGTTGCTATTTATCGCCATTGGTGCTGCGGTTAGTAAATCAATATAATTTTGTTGACTCATTTTTGTTAGTTACATGCATTTCATATTTAAATGATTATATTTCTTGTGTATATGATTTTGTAGATTCGTTCGTTTATTACTTGCATGCACCCAGTTATTATAGTTGACGGAGCACATTTAAAAGGTCGATACCTTGGAGTAAACTTATTAGCAGTAGCCATGGATGCTAACAATGGGATACTGCCAATAGCTTACGGGGTTGGCAAATCTGAAACCTCTGATTCATGGACATGGTTTATGGGGCATCTTAGGGATTGCATAGGTCCTATTAGTAATCTGACAATCATATCTGATAGGGCAAACTCAATTGACAACGTTGTTAGAAGGTGTTTCCCATATGCTTTTCATGGACTTTGTGGTGTTCATTTATATAGAAATATAAAATCAAGGTTTGCTGGTATAAAAAATCACAAATGGACATACTGGAAGGCTGTAAAAGCTTATCGGGAAGTGAATTTTAATAAGCATATAAATTGTTTAAGACGTGTTTTGCCTCAGTGTGCTCAAACACTAGAAGATGTCGGGTTTGAAAGATGGTCAAGAGTACATCAACTTGGAGCAAGATATGGTTTCATGAATTCTAATAGTGCAGAATCAATCAACGCTCTAAGTCTTCATTCCCGGAAATTACCCATTACTATGTTAATGGAGTTTTTTCGAGCCTCTATTCAACAGTGGTACTACAAGAAAAGAAACCATGCAGGTATTATTTCTTTAAATTCGTAACTTGTCATATATTTTACTAAGTATTATTTATTTAAATTTACAGGAACATTGGAACATCGTGTTATTCCATAGACTGAAAAAAAAGATAACGAAACGTGTTGTGAAGTCAACGTCATGGAGAGTTGAACCATGTTCAAACACTTTGTTTGAAGTACTGGATAATAACTTAAATGGGCTTGTCGATCTAAATGTAAAGACGTGTAGTTGTATGAAATGGCAAACATCTGGTTATCCGTGTGGGCATGTTATAAAAGTTGCTCTTCATCTAAACCAAGATGATTCAAGCGCATACGCTATGGATTGCTACACTACAGAAGTATATCGACAGACGTATGCCAAGATTATCTACCCTATTCCATATCATTCTGATTGGGACATACCAGATGACTTACAAACAGTTTTGCCACTAGCCATGGACAGAAGGCTACTTGGCCGACCAAAAAGTCACGATCGTATACAGTCTAAGGGTGAAGAGAAGAAAAGATCGACATGTAGTCGGTGCAAGGAAAGTGGTCATACAAGGTTGACATGTGGATCACCAGTGCCATCACAATCATCTTTTCCTCTACCAAAATATGGATCCTCATCAAAATACAAAGCTCATATGGTGTCAAGAAAAAGGCAATCAAAATCGCAATCAAAATCAAAATCCCAATCATAACCGGCTTCACCTTTTGGGACTATTAACTTAGGTGATTTTTAAATGCAAACGTTGTATTATGTGTAAACTTTTAACATTTTCAGATAGGCATGTATTAGTAACTTGAGTTTGAACATTGTTATGATATGTTCAGTTATTATCAGTTATTACACATTCATTTGAATATTGCAACGCGAATTTGACTATTATGTGTATTTTATGTGTAAACTTTTAACATTTTCAGTTAGGCATGTATTAGTAACTTGAGTTTGAACATTGCTATGATATATTCAGTTGTTATCACTTATTACACATTCATTTGACTATCGCAACGCGAATTTGATTATAACAACGCGAATTTGACTATCGCAACACGAATATGACTAGCGCAACGCGAATTTTTCTATCGCAACGCGAATTTGACTATCGCAACGGCTATTTGAATATCGCAACGAGAAAATCGCAATGCGAATTTGAGTATCGTAACGCGAATTTGATTATCGTAACGCGAATTTGATTATCGCAATGATTATTTGACTATCGCAACGAGAAAATCGCAAAGCGTATTAGACTATCGCAACGCGAATTGACTTTCGCGTGGCGATTTTGTCTTTCTCGTTGCGATTTTGAGTTTAGCGTTGCGAAAGTGTACCTCTAAAAGGTCTTTTGCCTTTAATATGATGCAGATTGAAATCAACAAATCAACTTTTACATTTCAATCAATTAAACAAGCACAAATAAGAATTATTTACACATCAATATTAAACAAATCAACTTTTACAAATCAATTTTTATAAATCAATTAAACAAGCAAAAAATGATAATAATTCTTATTTTCCTCATCAATTAAACAAATCAGACTTTTAAGAGTCAATTAAACAATAAAAAAAAGTGTACCCCAGACAGTTGTTTATGCACACATACATCAATTTCACGCAGCTCACTTCAGGATTAACCTGCAGAAACCAAACATTTGCTCAAATAACACTTTCTACACATCTAAAACCAACAAACAACAAATTATTATTGAATTCTAGGTACTTAACAACACTTGCATTTGACTTACAAATTGTTTATGGACACTTTCATAACGCGGATGCAGGTAGGCAGCGTCTCAAATATATCGCTCTAGCCATAAAATGCCAAAACCACAAGCCTACTGCACTTCTATCTCTATCGGTGGGAGGTAGAAACTGTGTACTTCTTGTCGTCAAACGCTCCAAGAACATGCATACGAGAGGACCACAATCCCCTCTGGCTTCCGGCATTTGTTGTGGCGCGATCTCGTCTCTGATAACTGTAACATTGAACTTCTTTGGCTTCTTGTTTCTAGAATAAGTCCAATCGCATCCAAGAATTTAGCCAAATGAGAGCTCCATCCCTTAATAATATCTCTTAAATCATACAATGATATGTAATTTATCATGCTGTCATATACTATTGTCTTCAGGGATGGGACTTGAAGCTCGACGAGAATCCAATGAGTACGTTCCAAAACAGGGATAAACACCTGCAATCATAAGTTATATGATGTATGTGAGACTTTAATATGTAATAATGGAAGAACATGAAATAAGTTATATGATAGAGTTATAAGAAATGAAATGAATATGAGAGATTAATATAATCAAGTATAAGTTATATGATATGGTATAAGTAATTATACGAGAAATGTTAGGAGACTCTAAGAGAATAGTATGAATTCGAGGGCATAAATAAGGATACATAAGTAATATAGGGAAGATTGATAAATTAAAGGAAACTATGGTTTATGTATTATAGTGAAGAGCTACAAAGTTTTATTAAAGAGTATTGAGGAAGTCATGAGAAATGGAACTAAATAAATAGATGGTTTATGTGAGTGGAAAAGGTAAATGATATAAAATAAATGGAAATTATTTATAAGATAGCATGAGACTAATTGAACATGTAATATAAACTTTATAAAGGAGTACTTGGGTAAAATCATTATATGATACAATTATAGAGAATTACTATTCAAATTATATTAAAATATGATATATGAGAATATGAGTAAGTTTATAGGATATTGATAGGACATAGAAGAATATGTAAATGTATGCTGATATGAAAAAGGGGATACAAAGAAATGGAGCATAAGGTAGATAATATTATATCAGCTATTATATATCTATATGATATATGTCATCAGATAATATGAAAGGACTCTGAAAATTGATATAAGCTACGTAAAAGTGTTCTAGGTGTTTTTATATGTTATATGAAGTATATGATCTTATGTGAACAAGATATAATAAGTATGTTTACATGAATAAATGTGATTGGGTGAGAAATGATAGAAATTATACAAGAACATGAGATATGTGACATGTGAATTATATGGAAATGATCTACGTGTAAGTGAACTATGTGACTATGTGATAATATGAAAAGAAGCTATGTGATACGTGATATGTGAAAGTGAATTACATGTTTATGTGAATATTTGAAATGAAATAAATGATAATGCCCATGTTATGTGTCATGAGAGCTAGGGGTATAGTTGGCATGCCAAGAGTCGAGGGTTTCATAGGTCTTTCGGGACAACTCATAGGTCCTTCGGGACAAATTCACAGGTCCTTCGGGACAAATTTCATATGCCACTCAGTGGGACTTATGCGAGCTGTGGTGACAGCATTAGTGCACAACCTCTATAGACTCACATATCGATAGTTCTCACATATGTACATGGGCTAATCCAGAGATATGAACAAATATATGTTAGTGGTATGATAAATGTTATAGAAATGATATGATGTTGTGTGTGTATAGTGTTTGATTGAAAAGGTTAACAATAAAAATATGTGATTACATGATAAACTGTTAAGGATGAATTATGTGTATGTATGTATTTACTGTAGTTAATCTGATATGATTTTATATGATACGAAGAATGCATGGAATTGGTATACCATGATAGAACATAACATGCATATATTGATATATGTTATAAAGTGCATTATAAGTTGTTATACCTCACTAAGTCTTCGACTTAGCGTGTGATTGTTTCACACGTAGGTTTTGGGAAGAGTAAAGAGTAATGCGGAGCAAGACAGGTCAGTTCTCCTTACCAAATGTCAGATCAGAAAATATATGTAATGGTTATAGAGTGTAGTTGGCATGTAATCTAAGGATATAAATTGTATGAACTCTGATATATTTTGTAAACGTTTTGAATAAGTTAAATGTTATCAAAGTTTTTTTTTAAATTACTCACTATTTTATACAAGTAAATGTTTTGAAAAGTCAATGTAACACCTCGGACTCGAATCCAGGTCGGGTACAAGTTGGGGGTGTTACATTTAATGGTATCAGAGCTAAGGTTTAGCCGATTCTCGGTATAAACCGAAGTCCAAAGTGTCATAAAAGGTGTACATGCCAACCTAGATTGAAAAATTTCTGATCTGATTGTGTAAGGAGTATGTTGTCTTGCTAATAGAATAAGAATAGTTTAATACAATATAAATCCGATCGTGATAATTTCGAAGTAAGTGAAAGGTGATATTCCTGATTGTGATAGCTATTCACCTGCCCTGGCCAGGCAGGAGGAAGAGCGGACATCTCAGGAAATGCCTAGTAAGATCAAAAGTTGATTTCAGAAAGCTGAAATCATATCTGAATAATGATAGAAAGTTTTCATCGTTTGGAATCGGAAAAATGATATAGAGTAGTTTTGTTATTATGTGGATAAGATAGAATATGGTGAACAGGTGTCACCATAAGAATGTTAAAAAGATCTAATGACGTGATGAGTACGTATAGAAGAACTCAAGGATAAGTGCATCAGTAACAAGTGTATAAGATGTATAAAGTCAGAGCTTATGAGTTTGAAACGAAGTGATAGTATTGCGCATAAACAAGAGTATGTTTATGATAAGGGTTTGCAGTTAAGATGGAAAGAGTTAGCATTGGCTAACTAGAGTATGTGATAAAAATGTATTGGAATTATAAGATTATAAGATATTGTCAGGATATGATAACCAGATCTACAATGGATCTGGATATAGTTGCATATTTGGATCATAGTAATGGGGTATAGTAAAGGAAAAGGAAGTAAGAATTTTTATATTTAAGTAAAGCTGAGGATGAATAAGAAGAGTTTGAGAATGTGTATATCGATGATCAGATTATAGGACACAGGAAGTCAGAATGTTGAGTTTGAGCAAAAGAAATTTCAGGATGTATGAGAATTGATGTGAAATTGATAAGTTGAGTAAGCGAATGTTGAGATAATTTAGATTGGAAAGGATGTATAGGATTGGTATAATAGGGCTTGTGCCCTAGATTGAACGAAAGTTATTATCTAGCTGTCAGAGTAAAGGTGCTAGAGTTATAAGATTGGAGGAAAAATAAAGTGGAATTAATTGATTATGATGTGAATTTGAATATAGTTGTATATTCTGAGCAGATAGCTATGATGTAGAAACTGAGATAAGTATTTGCATGGAACCTTCAGGAAGAAAAATACAAGTATAAGAAATGATAAAAAATGAAGTTATGTATAAGAAATGGGTTATTAGAGTAATGAGGATGCAATGAAGATTGGTACATAAAGATGAGTATAAGTGATAAGACAAGAGTATATGAATATGAAAGGAATATATGATTTGTATAAGGAAGAAGGAATAAAGAAATGAAAGGGATTGATTTAAAGGATCAGATACGATAAATATGGAAGTACAGAGGACAATTTTGATATAGAAATAAGACAAGTGTGCAAGGTGATGTGAAAATATTGTTTGACTCCTTAAAGTATATGTTTAATCACATTGAAGAAGATTTAAAGTTGTGTTTTGGTCAAATGATGACGAAATACAAGTTTGGTATGGTTATAAGGTAATTAAAGAGTTATGAAGAAATAGATGGATTTATGATATAGAGTGATGAGATGGATGTACTGTCAACGTGATGAGTGACATTATATGGAATTTTAGAAAGGTTAAAGGAAAAATGCATAAAGGAAGGAGAGAGAAGACATAAATGGATTAAAGTTACTGGTTGTTGTTTAAATGATAAGTGACCTGATATGAATATATATATATATAAAGGAAAAAGGTAATTGAAAAGCTAAAGGATTGAAAAGTAAGTTTCTGATGATGACAATAAAGATTAATTAAATGAAGCAACATGAGAACCTTAGAAGATATGTTCTATCAAAATGTCCAGTGAAAATTCGAGGACGAATTTTCTTAAAAGGAGGGGAGATTTGTAACATCCGCAATATCGGGTTAGTGACCAAATTGTAAAGTTTCAGAATTTGGTGACTAAAGTATAAGAATGAAATAGTTCAATGATTATTGGATATATATGATGAATGTTATTTAGTAATTAGTAAAGGAAATAAAGGGCAAAAGGGTCAATTGACCAAGAAATGAATAAAAAATGGGATTGGTAGGATAAAGGCACGTGGAAAGGGAGAGAATTCTCTAGAGTTCTCTTCTCTTTCTTCTCTTCTTCTTCACGTGGAAGACAAGAGCCAAAGGTAAGTTTCTTTGTTTATAATTGAATTGTTGATTTAAGGTTGGTTTTAATTATTATATGATAACTAAGCTTAAGGAAAGCTTAAATCATCTTAAAAGCAAAGGATGGTGGAGTTAGGAGAGATTAAAGATTTAGAGTTTACAAATGAAATCTTGGAATAAAGTTCATTTCTTAGATTGGAAGTTAAATTTGACTTGTCAATGGTTAAATTAAGAGATTTGGAGTGATAGAATTGTATGTAGATCATATAGAAAATTTGGTATGATTCTTGAATCTCATAAGGAAGATAGGATTTTGAGGTTAAAGATGATTTACATGGATATAAGTTGGTTCAAGTTATAGTAGTTAAGTTTAATGTCATAAGAGGGGCTTAAAATAGAAGAATTAAGGGAAGAGTTGATGATTTACGTGCTAAAATGTCAGTTCTGGGCAATGTGCATCGATGCACATTCATTGTGCACCGATGCATCGATGATAAATACCAGAAATTGTTTAGGGTGCATCGATGCACATGCAGTGCATCGATGCATGAATTTTAAATAGAAAACATCGAATAGGATTTATGCATCGATGCATAAGGAGTGCATCGATGCATCCCCATTAAATACAAACATCGAATAGGATTTATGCATCGATGCATGGTGTAGTACATCGATACATACCTTCATTAAAAGATGAAATTGGCTTTTCTTTGAGACTAAGGAGTGATAGTTTCAAATATATCAATCAGTATACTGATAAGTATTAATGTATTATTATGTAGATATAGAATGAAAGCTTGTTCCGGAACAAACTAAGGATTAGGATTGATTCAAACAACGAGGCCCAGGTGAGTGCATACTAGTGATATGAGGTGTTTAATGGAAATAAGACTTGTGATGAGTCTATTTCCTAGAGTAATATGCATGAAGTCATGGACATGATTATGTGTAGTTATAATTATATGTGATTATCTGTATTACATTGATTGTATGTATGCATGACTAAAGATAAGGATATGCTTTGTATATGTTATATGATGTATGTAAGACTTTAATATGTAATAATGGAAGAACATGAAATAAGTTATATGATAGAGTCATAAGAAATGAAATGAATATGAGAGAATAAGATAATCAAGTATAAGTTATATGATATGGTATAAGTAATTATACGAGAAATGTTAGGAGACTCTAAGAGAATAGTATGAATTCGAGGGCATAAATAAGGATACATAAGTAATATAGGGAAGATTGATAAATTAAAGGAAACTATGGTTTATGTATTATAGTGAAGAGCTACAAAGTTTTATTAAAGAGTATTGAGGAAGTCATGAGAAATGGAACTAAATAAATAGATGGTTTATGTGAGTGGAAAAGGTAAATAATATAAAATAAATGGAAATTATTTATAAGATAGCATGAGACTAATTGAACATGTAATATAAACTTTATAAAGGAGTACTTGGGTAAAATCATTATATGATACAATTATAGAGTATTACTATTCAAATTATATAAAATATGATATATGAGAATATGAGTAAGTTTATAGGATATTGATAGGACATAGAAGAATATGTAAATGTATACTGATATGAAAAAGGGGATATAAAGAAATGGAGCATAAGGTAGATAATATTATATCAGCTATTATATATCTATATGATATATGTCATCAGATAATATGAAAGGACTCTGAAAATTGATATAAGCTACGTAAAAGTGTTCTAGGTGTTTCTATATGTTATATGAAGTATATGATCTTATGTGAACAAGATATGATAAGTATGTTTACATGAATAAATGTGATTGGGTGAGAAATGATAGAAATTATACAAGAACATGAGATATGTGACATGTGAATTATATGGAAATGATCTACGTGTAAGTGAACTATGTGACTATGTGATAATATGAAAAGAAGCTATGTGATACGTGATATGTGAAAGTGAATTACATGTTTATGTGAATATTTGAAATGAAATAAATGATAATGCCCATGTTATGTGTCATGAGAGCTAGGGGTATAGTTGGCATGCCAAGAGTCGAGGGTTTCATAGGTCATTCGGGACAACTCATAGGTCCTTCGGGACAAATTCACAGGTCCTTCGGGACAAATTTCATATGCCACTCAATGGGACTTATACGAGCTGTGGTGACAGCATTAGTGCACAACCTCTATAGACTCACATATCGATAGTTCTCACATATGTACATGGGCTAATCCAGAGATATGAACAAATATATGTTAGTGGTATGATAAATGTTATAGAAATAATATGATGTTGTGTGTGTATAGTGTTTGATTGAAAAGGTTAACAATAAAAATATGTGATTACATGATAAACTGTTAAGGATGAATTATGTGTATGTATGTATTTACTGTAGTTAATCTGATATGATTTTATATGATACGAAGAATGCATGGAATTGGTATACCATGATAGAACATAACATGCATGTATTGATATATGTTATAAAGTGCATTATAAGTTGTTATACCTCACTAAGTCTTCGACTTAGCGTGTGATTGTTTCACACGTAGGTTTCGGGAAGAGTAAAGAGTAATGCGGAGCAAGACAGGTCAGTTCTCCTTACCAAATGTCAGATCAGAAAATATATGTACTGGTTATAGAGTGTAGTTGGCATATAATCTAAGGATATAAATTGTATGAACTCTGATATATTTTGTAAACGTTTTGAATAAGTTAAATGTTATCAAAGTTTTTTTTAAATTACTCACTATTTTATACAAGTAAATATTTTGAAAAGTCAATGTAACACCTCGGACTCGAATCCAGGTCGGGTACAGGTTGGGGGTGTTACAGTGTACTAGTAATAACTTGTTTATAAACATATGATAGTATTTGTGTTAACTTACATTATTTATTGTCGTATACGGTAGTAAATATTCCCATTGCTGCAATGTCCGTTTCCTCTTCCAGGAAATAACCCTAGGAATATCATTAGAAGTTTTTAATGCATATGTCTGCATGGCGGGAAAGGCCTCAAATATCCAAATCTACAAACAATATAATAACAAACATTATTAATTGTTAAATAATAATTAATTATAATTTTGGAAACATTATATAAAAATTCTTACCTTAAAGGCCCAAATAAAGCCTGACAAAGTGTATTTGGAACCATCGCCACACAAACTTTTTCGATCATCAAAGGCAGACGACAACTTATTCCATGTAGCTTTCCATAGATACGAACCCCACGGAAACAGGTTCCATGCATTTAGGTCCTCTACCAATTTAATTAGATCATTAAGAATATGTTGTCTGACCTCTCTGCCTAAAAAGCCGGCATGCAAAAGTATTAGAAGGCATACTCGGACAACATCGACGTCATCCATCCGAGTAAAACCATCTTTCTTATTCAATAATCTCGTCAAGTCTTCCACGTGTAAATTCGACTTCTCCATTGACAGCTCAGGAAAAACCTGGGATAACCATGATAGGCGGGTAATATGTCTATTGTACCGACCTACATCATCGTGTCCGAAGCGTAGACCGGTGATTAAGCAAAACTCCTCCCGCCCAAAATACGTATACGCCGGTGAAAAATCAAACCATATCTCTTCATCACGATGTTGTATAGTCTCTGGTAGATCGCTAGTCATGGTTTGAAGAAACAAATGGGTCAACATAGCATCTTCACCCGGATGTTGTACTTTCAGTCATGGCCTGAAGCAAGTATCCTCAAATATTTTTCTTTGTGCAGGTGAAAGCTTCGACGCAATTATTTTGGCCAGGCTTAATTTATTTCTTAAGGTCAATTGAGCCGAATAAAAGTTATACAAAAAAAATAAACATACCAAGTTAGATATACCAAAAACTACACTGTGAAGATATATCAAGAACAATAAACATAAAGAGTAATAGTTTATTCTTCAAACTTAAATTTGCAACACTGTGAATTTAGTATTTGTCTTTGTTTTTTTGTTGAAGTAATGCAATTCATTCAAGTTTCAATTTGTAAAAGAAGAATAGTTTCTGAAACTTAAAATCGCAACACGAAAATGAAAATAGCAACACGAAAATGACTATCGCAACGCGAATTTGACTATCGCAACACGAAATGAAAATCGCAACACGAAACTAAAATCGCATTGCGATTCTATCGTTGCGATTTTCATTTCGCGTTGCGATTCTCGGTTTCAAATACGAAAATTGAAACTTGAATGGATTGCATTACTTCAACCAAAAGACAAAACAAAGACAAATACTAAATTCACAGGGTTTAAAGACTAAACAGTTTAGCAGTATTGGCAGCAATCGAATGAATTTAATAGGCAATCTAAATGAAATGGTTAATCAATTATTGAAATTACCAGTAAACTTATCATCAATTTCAATATGAAAAATATAATAATAATGCAAAAATTTCAAAATAAAAATAATTAAAAAAACTAACTCTCGGTGGTTGATTTGGTTGATTTTCCATTTCTGACCGTGAATGATTGTGATGGTGGCTCTGAGAGATGGAGATGGACGGATTTCGCCGGAGATGGGGACTGATTTCGTCGGAGATGGGGACGTATGTCGCCTTAGAGAGTGAGAAATGGAGATGGGACTGAGTTGTGATTTAGGGTTTTAGGTTATGAGTTACGATTACGGGATATACTATGAACGGTTCAGTGTTCCGATATATTAATATTCGTGTTTGGAATTTGAAAAAAATACGCGTTGCGATAATAATGGCGCTTTGAAAATCGCATTGCGATAGTCAGCATCGCGTTGCGACAGTCAGAATCGCGTTGCGACAGTCAGAATCTCGTTGCGATAATCAGAATCGCGTTGCGATAGTCATACTCGCATTGCGATTTACATATTCGCATTGTGATTTACATATTCGCATTGCGATTTACATATTCGCATTGCGATTTACATATTCGCGTTGCGATTTAAATATTCGCATTGCGATAGTCGAAAAATCGCAACGTGAATTTAGAAAATCGTAATGTGATATTCAGAATCGCTTTGCGAATCTGGAAACTGATTTGCGATACTGAAGATCGCGTTGCGAATTATTGATCTCATTGCAATTTAGTTGGTCATTTTGATAAATCCAAAAAATATTAATTAAAATCATATATTATAATGTATTTTTGATCTCTGAAATTATTTTCTATTATTCAAAAGATAAACCTCGGCGTAGCTTCCAATGCTATTAGCAATAGCGTAGAAAAAGTAGAATCACAATATGTGTACCTTAGAGAAACGCGGCAACCTCTTCTTTTTAACGTTGACCGGCGACGGCCAGCACCGGATTAACCCGAATATCATCGGCGAACTGCTGACCCTTCTCTCTCAGGTCAAGGCTCAAGCCACTGTGGGCTCGGCTCTCATCACTCAAGGCCAAGGCAAATTCTTCTCCAATGGCTTCGACCTCGACTGGGCTCAAGCCGCCGGATCCAAACAAGGCGTCTCGGAACGGATGCTACACATGGTGGAATCGTTCAAGCCCCTCGTCGCCGCTTTTCTCAGCCTCCCGATGCCGACCGTCGCCTCCTTGACCGGCCACGCCGCGGCCGCCGGATTCGTCCTCGCGTTGTGCCACGATTACATCGTCATGAGGCGGGACCGAGGGGTGCTTTACATGTCCGAGGTGGACATAGGGTTGACGATGCCCGATTACTTCAACGCGTTGTTTAGAGAGAAGATCGGCGACGCCTCGGCTCGCCGCGATATCTTGCTGCGGGGGGTGAAGATGAAGGCTGACGAGGCGGTTAAGAGAGGGGTGGTGCAGGCGGCGTACGATGGTGAGGCGGAAGTGAGGGCGGCGAGCGTGCGTATGGCGGAGGAATTGGGCAAGAGGAAGTGGAACGGCGAGGTTTACGCCGAGATAAGGAAAGGCTTGTTCTCCCAGCTTTCTGCTATTGTGGGATTAGGCCTCAAAACAATCGCCACTCCAAAGCTCTGATTAAGGGGAAGAAACAAAGAATCTCTAAGGTATGGTTATATGTTTGATCTGGGTTTTAGTTTTGAATAAATCGAATGTTGTTGTTGTTGTTTGAAGAACAATGTTGTTAATCAAGGATCACTTGAACCCAAAATGAAGCAACTCGTTCAAAATCTAGTTAATTCGACCCGGATCGATTCGACTTAACTATTAACAGGTTTAAGTACATTGCAACTCCGGCCATAGTACTAAATGAACTTGTGTTAGATGATTCGAAACAGCCGAAATTAGGCAGTTTTCGGCCTTGGGACTTTCTTCCTCAGTTGTATCTTGACTATCGAGTTCTTCATCCCCTGAAGAAGAATGCTCCGCATTGTGCGACACTCGCCATTAACGAAAGAATCAATGAAGTTTGCACAAATGTAATGCGCGTGGAACACTTTAGAGATGCCTATGTAAATACCTGCAGAAAATCACCGAGCAGAACCGAGCATCGGGCCTCATAGGGGCCATAGTTGTAGAAGTCGTAGAGAAGAGGAGTGCTAACCAGCAAATACACGATCTACGGGAAACGGAAGAACCGATCAAACTACGTGAAATTAACTGATAACTTCCTTCACAAACAGAACGGCACCGAGTCCTTTCAAAGCGATAGCAGCTGAAACTAGTTTAACCTGTGTTCAAAACGGATCTCCACGGTATGAAACTTCATATTCCAGAAAAAGAAAGAAATTCATCACAAGTGATTAAGAGAGAAAAGGAACATCTTACGTCGATATCTGGTAAATCTACATGGAGCAGCGAAGATATATGGCTCCTAGCAAGATCAAGCTTCGGTATCAGCTCCTTCGCCGCAGGTCCGCCGTCAACCCTGAATTCATTGAACCTGCCATCATATCGACTATGTTTAGTGAGCACAGCTAATCAAGCTCTTTCGACAGTCTTCCAAACAAGAACGGTTACGATAGGATTCCAGTAAAGCACGACACATTCGGGGCATTGAAGCAACTACCAGATTAGACAAGAAGAAGAATCCATCACATTAGATCTGACACCACACTTATCTATGTTACTTGGATTCGGGTTCAAGTACGTGTCCGACACGGGTATATTATTCCTTTCAAGCAGTCGGAGAGGCGTATTGCCAAACCCTTACCCAAAACTGTCGGAGTATTTTAAGGAAAATGAAGAGTGAAAGCAATTAACTTATAAAAATGACTTGCATAGGCTAATTCACTCTTCATTAGAACTTAGCGCACCATAATGATTATTGTTTTAAGTACATTTTTAGCCTAAAATATGCAATTACATAGCTGGATGATTAGTTCTCTAGGAAGTAATTAAGACAATAATCATTAGAAATAATCATACATACTTGCATATTTTAGGCTAATTCAACCATAAATAAGAATAAAAATGTTATCCCTACCATTTCATTATAAAATATTGGGTAAACTATGCTTTTAGTACTTCAACTATTTTTGTCTATTTTAGTACTTAAACTTTCAATTTTTTTTAAAAAATCATACCTAACGTTTAGTTTTTATTTCATTCTATTACCATGCCATTAAAACTTAAATGCGTTTAGCACCTAAACTATCAATTTTTGTACGTTTTAGTACTTGAACTTTCATTTTTTTTAAACTTAACGTTAAATTTTGAATGAGTACTAAAATGAAACAAAAATTAAACTTTAGATATAATTTTAAAAAATTTAAAAGTTTAGATATTAAAATGGATCAAAAATAATAGTTTATGTACTAAATACATAATTTGCCCAAGATATTAAAACTTGCAAATATGTGAAGAGTACAAGGACTGCAAGCATAATTATACGAATAGGTTATTTTTAACATTTTATGCGAATCTAGTCCTATCATAAATTCTTCACTATGATCTCATGAAATAATACAAACCAACGGAAATAATACAAATAGCATAACCTACGTTACTCGAGAATAACTATGTAAATATTTACAGATTTGGCCAGAACGCAGAGGATACTCGGAAATAAAACAAAGCAAAAACAATACTATGCTGCAGGGGGCCTAAGCTCGTGATCTTGAGACGTATCTCGTGCCGACGGAGGTAGATATTGCCACATTGGGACCAAACCGTAACTGGGAAAAACGGCCATCTTGTTTGCCTCGGGATGATATGGCACTGGTTGAGCAGGAACATACCCGGTTGGTGGAACGGTTATCGCTTTCAGCTGTTGCTCTATCCTTTTTTTATTTGCCTTCAGTACAAGCTTCTCTTCTCGGAGTTCATTCTTCTTGGCCTGTTGAAGGGGTAAAACGAATATGAAAAAGCAGACGCTTGAATTTATGGTGCAATCTAAAAGAAAATGATCATTTGAAAGTTTATCGACAAACTATTGTCAACTCGTACCAATGTATTCCATCTACATGACTAGACCAAATTGACACTGAAAAGAAAAGAAAAGAGCCAACTATATGACCAACTAGAAAATGGAAATACATCCTTTAGAACCACCAACCATGCACATCATCTCAAAGTTAATATCCCCCGGAACAGAGTTCCAACAACGAGCAATATTATGAACCAACTTTCACCTAATGTAAACAATAATCGAACCAGTTCTTCCAGTCATTTTATCGTATCACCTACGGAAGATATTATACATATCAGCTAGCATGTTAAGAACAAATAATAAAGATCACATAATCATTATATCAAACAATAAATCGACCCAAACGGTAATCATAAACTAAAATTTACATCAGCAATAAACACTGCACAGGGTACAGAACCAGAAAAAGAGGCCAGTAGGTAATTTACTGAACATTGGACCCGATTACACATCCAAAATGATCTGAAAGTTTACCTTTAAACTTTTTATTTCCTCTTGCAGCTTTTCATTTGTTTCTTTGAGCTCCTGAGCCTCAGTTCTTAGTTGGGTCAGAACTCGGATGGCATCATTGAGAATCGCCAATTTGTCAGTCCGGGAAGATCTCCCAGGTTCCAAAATAGAGCTTAGATCCAGAAACCTGTGAGAGTATAACACAATCTGTTCTTTATATTTTTACCTTCTTCATGTGATGCAAATGTACCCTAAAACTACTAACAATGAAAAGTAACCCTAGGTCATCCATCATCATCATTCCTAACAATGAAAAGAACAAGCAAAACTGATGGCAGTTCTAACACAATACATTTATCGCAGCTGCAGATGCAACGAATAGTATGACCGTCAATTCAATAGGTACCGGTCATAAGGGCAGCGAAAGAAAACCCAAAACCAAAAACTACTGTTTATAACATCGAGTTGCAATCACTGTATAAGTTAAGAGCTCCAAAAAGGGAGTTACATGCCTTTCATTCACTCTCTCCCGTCTCAATTTTTCGCTGCATGCCTTTGCACCTGACCTGCTGCAAGATCCACTGCGTCCCCTAAAAAAACACAACAAATTACACACATCACCATCATCATCAAAATGAAGAATCATATGAACAAAACTAAAATGAAAATTGGAAGAAAAAAACCCGAACTTTAGGATTAAGGCTTGTTAATTATTAATGTTAACTACAGTACACCAAGTAAAGTAGTAAACATAATAAAAAAGCGAAATTTTGGGGATTTTTTTTTCTCTTTTTTGATTGCTCTAGGAACTATCCGAATCAGCCACTGCCCAGAAATATATATTTTGGATCTGAATTTCATCCAACAGTTAAATTGAAATAAACTGAAAAGAACAATACCTCTTGCGAGAGCAATCTCCATCGACGAATTCATTTCCTTGATGCGCAAAAGTTCCAGGTGAGAATTCAATTTCTCTACCGCTACTGAAACAAAAAGAAAAGTCATGAATCAGATGGAAAAACGATACCTGTATTGAATTGATTCTTTTTTTAAGAAAGACCTGTAATAGGGACACAGTAAATCCTGAGAAGAACTATCATCGATGAAATTAAATTCCAGAAAATCCCAGTCTTCTATTGAATCCATTTCTTTCACCACTTCCCCGCAGGTTTTCTTCTTTCTTTTAGTTTTTTTCCCGAGAAACTCGGATGAAATAATATACACTGCGGCGGCATGAAAACAGTGATGCTTATATGAAAATGGGGAATTCACATTAAATATAGGGTAAACTACGCATAAAGTATCTAAATTATTATTTTTGATCTGTTTTAGTACATAAACTTTTAATTTTTAAAAAATTATATCTAATGTTTAATTTTTATTTAATTTTAGTACATCACCGTTAAAAACTTAAAGCGATTAGTTTAGGTATAATTTTGGAAAAATTGAAACTTTAGGTACTAAAAGGGACTAAAACTGATAGTTTAGGTATTAAATGTGTAGTTTACCCAATAATAATATTGGTAAATTATGCATTTAATACCTAAACTATCAATTATAATCCATCTTAGTATATAAACTTTCAATTTTTTTAAAATTATACCTAATATTTAGTTTTTATTTCATTTTAGTCCCACCAATAAAAACTTAATGTGTTTAGTACTTAAATTATTAGTTTTGATCCGTTTTAGAACTTATACTTTCAGTTTTTTCAAAATTTAACTTTAAGTTTTGATCAGGGATACTAAAATGAAATAAAAATTAAACTTTAGGCATTGTCTTTAAAAAAATTAAAAGTTTAGATGGGTGTCCCAAAATACTTGTGGGGAGAGGTTGTCCTCACTGCTTGCTACCTCATAAATCGTCTACCATCAAAGGTATTAAATTTTCAAACACCTTTACGTACACATTAAAAGACCTTTCCCTTATTTCGTGTTCCCGACCTACCAACAAAAATATTCGGTTGTAAAACCTTTGTCCACAATCATCAACCCAATCAATCCAAAGTTGATCCTCGAGCCCACACCTGTGTCTTCATTGGCTATACCTCCACACAAAAGGGCTATAAGTGTTACTCACCAACCTTACATAGAATGTTTGACTCTCGAGATGTCGCCTTTTTTTTAGAATGAACCAAACTTTGCAACATCTCATCTTTAGGGAGAGACTCTCATTGAAGATGAGACCTTTAATACCCTTCTCATTATACCTCGTGATTTTACCTCTACTATCACAAACAAACCTAACAACCCAACATCTATTGTGATTCTAGATTTAGGGATTGTTTCTCTTGTGCAGCAACAAGAAATTAGCAGAAATAATCACACCACTGAAGAACAACAACAACATAATTCAGGAAGGCAGCAAGAACATGCTCCAGAACTTCGGGTATACTCTCGATGACTTCATCCTCCTGAAACTGAAACAGCAGTTCTAATTTCATCCCCAACCGAGGATTGTTCTGATACAGAAGTCTCACCTCCATCACCATCCATCTATCTTTCAATTGTTGTTCTAAAGCGAACAAGGAGCTACACTCAACACCATATTTCTCGGTTTGTATCCTATGGAAACTTATCTAAGTCTTATAAAGCTTTTGTGTCTAATGTTGATACTGTAGAAGTTCCGAAAAACATAGAAGAATCTCTTAAATCAACTAAATGGAGGCAAGCTGTGATGGAAGAAATAAAGACTCTCAAAGACAATGAAACGTGGGAAGTCTCGGATTTACCAAGTGGTAAGAAGACCGTAGGATGCAAGTGGCTCTTCACTACAAAATTTAAACCCGATGACAGGTATACACTGATGCAAACTGGGTAGGTGTTGTTAACGACAAACGTTCTACAAGTGGTTACTGTAGCTACGTTTGGGGTAATCTCGTTTGGAGTGATGGAGTTTGTTCATGCAGCTAAAGTTGAAGGACTACAGAAGATCGTTAGTATCCAAAACAGCTACAGTCTGCTGGTCAGGCGTTTCGAGGGTAAAGCATTGCTTAAATATACATATATATCTTTATATAGAGAGATTTCGGAACTTAAAACGTCCATCTTTGATTATCTATAACTGCTCGACATCTTGCTGTTGCATCTGTTACTCATTCCCTGAAGTTTCGATTCATATGCAATGGCCAACAGATGAAACAACAACCCGGGACAGTATTCATCTGTAATCGGTTCCGGCAACGCTTAATCACGATTTCGTTTCCTCGTGCTCTTTCGGGGACTTTGTTTGAAAACAACATATTTAAGAGATAGTTAACTTTGTGCTTTGGTTGAAGTTTGCCACCCGAAGAATTGCAACATCGGCTTGCTTTCATATTCTCCGCTTGGTGGTGGATCACTGACCGGAAAATGTCTAGATATCGACTCCGAAGCAGCAAAGAAAGGAAGGCTGAACCTTTTCCCCGGATATTTGGAAAGATATAACAAGTCAATTGCCAGGAAGCAACGATAAAATACATTGAAACGGCGAAAAAGTATGGATTAACTCCGGTTGAACTCGTGCTCGGATTCGTACGGGACCGGCCGTTTATGACGAGTTCGATCATCGGTTAGACCTCGGTCGACCAGCTCAAGGAAGATATCGATGCTTTTCGGACAACTCGACGACCTTTGCCTTCGGAGGTAATAGAAGACATTGAGGCCATTTTCAAAAGATACAAAGACCCCACCATTCTGTTAGACCAAACAGTTCCAAGCATGCGATTTACTCATTTGGATCTTTTTATTTTTACCCTTTTTTTCATTGTTAAAGGCTAATAATACCTTGTATCAATAATTTTTAATTTTTTAATTAAGGGTAAATTACACATTTAGTTATCCAACTTTTATTGTGTTTTTGTTTTGGTCATCTACCGCATAATTTTTTATTTTTTCACTTGATTATTAAGTGTATAACGTTGTTTAAATTTTTTGAGTAAATTTAAGAAGAGAAAAAAGAAAACCATCATGCTTTATATATTTTCAGACTTTATGATTCATCAACCTCATAGTATTTTCTTTTAAAATTTGAATAATACAAAGATTGAAAAGGAAGAGAAGTAATATATCTCGATCCTACGATGTTCAAATATTGAATGTTTTGCTATTGATACTACGCAACTAATGACTTGGTGAAAAATATGAAATTTAAAAGTTGAGTGACTAAAGTAGAAATATAAAAAAATTGAGTGACTAGATTCACATTTTACCCTTTCATTTATTAAGTTTTTTTATTAATCTGGGTAGATACAAGACAATACATATTCTTAACGTTTGACCATAAACATTCATATCCTTACTACATATGTGGTATTCAAATCCAAAATCTTAAGGGTGTGTTTGGTTCACGGAATATAAGATTACAAGGGAATAAGATTACTGGGAATGTTGTATTTTGTGTTTGGTTGATTTAGCAGAAATGTAAGATTGACGTGTTTGGTTAAAGGAATAAAATATTATTGGAATGTATATTTGACCAAATTGTCCTTATTATATTTTGTTTTTAACAAGTTGGAAAATATTATATATTTTTAAAAAAAAATTAAATTCATAAAATTTATATTTTTTTACAAAATTGAAAATATAAAAAGGTTTAGTGAAAGGGTAAAATTTTATTTTAACCCCTGAACTTCATATAAAATTTTAATTATAGACTTTTTTTGTAAATCTAAAATAGTTTAAGGATACATTTGTAATTTAACATTCGTAGAATTTTTATTATTGAATGACAAAAGAATGATATTTTTGGAAAAAAAATTAAGGGCATTTTAGTCCAAAACGCCGGTAATCCAACAATACCTAAGGAAAGAGAGGTAATGATATTCCCGATAATATATCCCAAAAAATCTACTATTGGTAATAAAACATTACCGGGAATGAGATTCCCGACCAACCAAACATGGGAATGTAGATTCCATTTCCCATGAGAATCCCACATTCCTTGAACCAAACAGCCCCTAAGAGATAACAAGTCGCTTAACCACTGAAGTCACTAAATTTGTTTCAAAATTTTAAATTATACATAATTTATCACATGTTTTAATATCTATACTAAATTATAAAATGATGTTTAAGCTAAATTGTAATTCAAATTAATTTCATAATTAATATTTTAGAGTATAATTTTGTGTTTGGCAAGTGGGAAGGAGAAAATTGAGAGGAGGTTAAATTAGTTAAGAAAAGGAAGAAAACATGGAAGTATGAAAAGGACAGAGCGGAAATGTCTCAACATTTTCACCGCTTACTCTCCTCTCATTTCGCCTCATCTCGCTCGCTCTTTATTTTTCTCGTTTCTCCCATGCATTTGCAGCAGACCCAACTCCAACAACAAACAAATGATTCAAATAAATAAGCCTTGGGGATCATGTTTTTCGAGTTTGGAACTTTGGGTTCTTATCGTTCGATGATCAAAGAGTAGTGGGTGGTTTTTGTTTTCTGGGCGATCGGAGTTCGTGAAGAGAGGCCACATGCATCTATGAAGACAAGGTGGTCAGCAGGGGAGTCGCCGTTTCAGTACCTGATGATTGAGCGTCTTCGTTTTCGGCGGTCTCCTTTCGGTTCTTTTAAATGGAATGGCAGATCTTGTTCATCATGGCAATTTTGAACGCGACATTGAGCAAGTATTTTCTCTTTCCCCTTCGTTTTTCTCTTGTATGTTTGTTTTAAGCTTAATCCGAGCCTGAACGAGAATATGGAAATATGGTCTCTGAAAGATTTTTCGAATACACAAATATGTAAATCTCACACTAACCTAATATATATATATATATATATGAATGACGAGTACGGGTTGATGGATTCAATAGTATAAACGAAAAGAATGGGACGAATTAACTGGAAATGAGCAAGAATTTGATGTGAACCCCTATCTAGGAATCTGCAGGTTGGCATTTTCTGTTTATTCAAATATAGAAGCTAGGGTATTCTAAAAATATATATGGAAGCGAGTTAGGATGTTATACAATTATTGAGCGAATTTAATGGTAAAAGAAAGTATTGTTCTCTTTAAAAGTTTTGAGTTAGGATATTATACAATTATCGAACGAATTTGGTGGTAGAAGAAGTATTGTTCTTTTTAAAAGTTTTAAAGTTGAGTAATTGTATATGCAGTGTCTACACGTTTACTGTCAATTGATTAATAAAATGAAAATTTAAATATTAAAACGAACTAAAACTAATAGTTTAAATACCAAATGCGTTTACCCATTATTTTGTGTAGTTCTTTTAATTCCTTACCATTTGTTTTGAAGGCGATTATTGCTTTGAAAAAGGGCACTCGGCTTATCAAATACAGCCGTAAAGGAAAACCAAAGTTTCGAGCATTTAGACTTTCCCCTGTGAGTTACTTCCTCTTCAATCTTTTTTCATCTCAATGTACTTCGATGGTGGAATGAGTTCTTCTCAAATGATGGAAAAATGCATCATCCATCTGTGTTACCAAGACTCAGATGTGTTGTGTTAGTAGATGACAGCATATGACAGCTCCCTTTATCGATATGCTCTCTAGGGTAAATTATGTATTTAGTACCTAAACAATTTGTTATGATTAATTTTAATACCTAAAGTCCCAAGTTTTTTTAAAATCATATCTAAAGTTTAGTTTTTGTTTCATTTTAGTATCCCGTTCAAAATTTAACGTTAAGTTTTGATTTTTTTTGTAAGTTTAGGTACTAAAACGGACCAAAATTGACAGTTTAGGTATTAAATGCATTAAGTTTTTAACGGCGAGTACTAAAATGAAACAAAAACTAAACCTTAGGTATGATTTTAAAAAAAATTAAAAGTTTAGACCCTAAAACATATCAAAACTAATAATTTAAGTATTAAATGTGTAATTTACCTAGTCTTTATACTAGTAAAGACATTAAATAAACTCATAACTTTTCTTTAAAGTTAATATTTACTGTTAAGAAATGTAAGTTACAGTTTAACAGAGCTAATATTTTTAAAACAAATTTCATGTCATTTTTAAAAGTAAATGTTAACTCTATTAAAATTAGCCTTATTTTTCTTATTGGTACTGAGACTAAATCGGTTCATTTAATAGTAAATGGACTAATTTGAATCAACCCCTATGATAGAGGGACCTGGAATGAATTTTCAACCATGTTAGTATGTACCATATACAAATAGTCAGTAACATAATTATTCGGCTTTTGTAATCAGGGATGGAGTCAAATGATTGGTCTAATTGTTTTTAAGTCTCTTAGTTTTGAAATTATATAAATTAAGTCTTGGCCCTTCTCAATATCTTAGGCCTATTATTTTTTTCAAGTTTCTCTTAATTTTGAAACTTGATAAATTCAGTCTCCAGACTTCTCAAATTTTTGGGCTCACCTTTAGGTCATCGTAGTTTTAAAACTTTACAATTTGAGTATAACCGGTTGCGAACGCAAGTAGACTTCAGGGTGTGTACGTGCTTATCTTGAAATTCGAATATTTTTATGCAAGTTGCTTATTTTATTTATGATGTCCACTCTGAAATTTTATTTATACCTACCTTATATAAAAAAATTGTTATTAATATATCTGCCCTCAAAAATATTTCTAGATGAGTACAATTAAAATCTAACCCCATTTTATTATTATTTACGTTCGAAGCCCCTAAAGTTTCATCATGACTCTGTCCTTGTTTGTATACAAATGGGTCTTAGTGGATGGATGGCATCTTAAGTTTGAAAAACCGTGGATAAATTTTTAATATAACTTCAAGTTGAAATTATTGTTTGAATGAGTACAATTAAAATCCTAACCTTACTTGAATTAGTTAGAAAATAAGCCAGATGGACATTTATGTAGTTCTAATTTTACATACATACACACACACATAGATATACATGTTTGCATGTGAATTCTCTTCTATTCCTAATTTCTGTTGTTTTCCAGTAGAAAGCAGCCATTACTAGAAAAGCATATGCAGTTACTCTCTCAGTAATCTTAAGTGCATATATGATTTCAGTTTTAGCTTTATTAACAGGATGAAACAACACTGATATGGTTATCGCATGGACAAGAGAAGAATCTGAAATTAAGCTCCATCTCTCGTATCGTTCCTGGACAGCGAACTGTAAGTTCAATTCCAGCTTTTCATTTTTCCAGTTAATGGCAGCGTAATTGGCCTTCTTTTTTGTGTCATGCCACTAAAATAACATGCAAAAAAGAGAGGTTAAAACCAGTGCTTTTCAACTTCTACAGGCTGTTTTTAGAAGATTTCTTCGCCCAGAAAAGGAGTACTTATCATTTTCACTTCTATATAATAAGGGTGGTGACAGATCTCTCGACTTGGTTAGTACCAGTCATTAGGTTATCTGCTATTTGTTTATATTCAGCTGAATGGTAAATTTGAATCCAGTGATTGCAATTGTCTACCTCCATAGATCTGCAAGGACAAAGCTGAAGTTGAAGTGTGGTTATCAGGTCTTAAGGCATTGATCGGACAGAATCGAAAGAGACGAACCAAAAGTGATTTAAGTGATGTGAGCTCTGCTTTCTACATACATATGCATATCATAAGACGCTTGTTGCATGTATTGAGTTAGCAGACCGAACCAGTATTTGTCGGAGAATCCACTTACAATATAAAATATTCTTACTAATGAATCACAAAGGACTTACTTTTGGAAGATACATACAGCGTGAACGTCCATTATAATTACAAGAACTCGGAGATTGTATGGCTACATTTGTTGCCTATTCTTTAGATTGGAATATATTCCTACTGACTTCCATGTCTTTTGTGACAGCTACAAGAAGGTTATTTATTACAAAATGGTCGCCCGTTTGGTGCTCTAGAGTTCAGCAATAGTATTTCTAGTAGTGTTGCATCATTTGATATTGGAAGCTCAGATGCGGGGTCAGAACGTGCAAATATGCAGATGAGACCTAGTAATGCAGATGGTTTCCGAATAAGTGTTTCAAGCACTCCTAGCTGTTCAAGTGGTGGATCTGGGGGTCCAGATGATATAGAATCATTAGGTGATGTTTACATGTGGGGAGAAGTATGGCCTGACGGATCAGATGGGCCTGTAAGCTCAGTTTCTCCAAAAATTGATGTGCTAACTCCTAGGCCCTTGGAATCGAATGTAGTGCTTGATGTTCATCAGATAGCTTGCGGTGTGAGACATATCGCTCTTGTAACAAAGCAGGGTGAAGTTTTCACCTGGGGTGAGGAATCAGGAGGAAGACTTGGTCATGGAACCGAAAAAGACTTTAACCATCCCCGATTAGTTGAGTTCCTGGCAGTAACTAATGTCGAATTCGTTGCATCTGGAGAATATCATACATGCGTTGTATCCTCAGCTGGTGATTTATTCACTTGGGGTGATGGTGTTCATAATGCTGGCCTCCTTGGTCATGGTACTGACGTCAGCCATTGGATACCAAAGAGAGTTAGTGGTGCATTAGAAGGACACCAAGTGTTATCCATCTCATGCGGCACTTGGCATTCAGCTCTGGCAACTTCTAATGGCAAGCTATTTACATTTGGGGATGGAAGATTTGGTGTTTTGGGCCATGGAGATAGGGAAAACAGTGCATATCCAAAAGAAGTTCAAATGTTGAATGGACTAAAGACGGTTAAAGTTGCATGTGGAGTTTGGCATACCGCAGCTATTGTCGAGGTTTCAGGCCAGTCTGGTGCTAACATTTCATCAAGAAAGTTGTTCACCTGGGGTGATGGGGATAAACACCGGCTAGGCCATGGAAGTAAGGAAAGTTATCTCCTTCCATTCTGTGTCTCTTCGCTAATTGACTACAACTTCCACCAGATAGCTTGTGGACATACTATTACGGTTGCACTCACTACATCGGGTCATGTGTTTACCATGGGTAGTACTGCATATGGTCAATTAGGCAACCCAAGTTCTGATGGAAAATTACCGTGCCTGGTACAAGATAATCTGGTAGGTGAATTTGTCGAAGAAATTGCTGTGGGGCATATCATGTTGCTGTACTGACATCAAGAAGTGAAATATTCACATGGGGAAGAGGAGCCAATGGAAGACTGGGACATGGTGACATAGAAGATAGAAGAACTCCAACATTGGTCGAATCATTGAGGGAAAGGCATGTCAAAATATATCATGTGGTTCAAACTTCACTTCCTGTATATGCATCCATAAATGGATCTCTGGTGCTGACCAGTCAGTTTGCACCGGCTGCCGGCAGGCTTTTGGCTTTACTAGAAAGAGGCACAATTGTTACCATTGTGGACTGGTGCATTGTCATGCTTGCAGTTCCAAGAAAGCTTTGAAAGCAGCATTGGCTCCGACTCCTGGAAAACCTCACCGTGTTTGCGATGGTTGCTACACAAAACTTAAATCAGCTGAAGCTGGTAATACTTCACTTTTGAATAGAAAGTTTGCTGGCCCACGGTCCTCTATTGATGGCAAGGAAAGATCTGTAGATAGTCATAGAGGAGAGTTAAGGTCTTCCAGGCTTTTACTTTCTCGCAACACAGAACTGATAAAATACCTTGAGATAATGTCAGGAAAACCGGGGTCTAGAGTTGATGCTTCTCAAATGCGAGCCTCCCAATTTCCATCACCTATACAGCTTAGAGAGGCTCCAACTCCAAGTCCATTAGTTCCTTTTCAAACTGCTTTTAGACCGGCTACATCTCCGGCAACACCACCTCATTCCCCTATGAACTCGAGATCTAGTTCACCGTACTCAAGGCGACCAAGTCCTCCACGCTGCACAAATACATTTTCAAAGAATGTTATTGAAAGCCTCAGGAGGTCAAATGAAGTTCTGAACCAAGAAGTGTCAAAACTGCAAAATCAAGTACTAGTGATATACCTATTTGCTGTTCTGTTATGCTCATCCACTGCTTGTATTAAACAGGCAGCCTGCCATCAAAACTAATCCGTTTTTCTCTACTTTCGAGCGGTTACAGGTCAAAAGTTTGAAGCAGAAATGTGATACACAAAACGTAGAGATTCAGAAACTACGGAAAAAGGCTCAAGAATCAGCTTTAAATGCTGTAAGAGAATCATCCAAGTTTAAAGAGGCCAAGGAAGTCGTGAAATCCATCACAGATGAGGTAAATTTAACTTAACTCGCTTTTCAGTTTGCCACCAGATGTAAACCGTGCCATCTACGATGATACCTACCGATAAAAGTCGATATTGTTCTACAGTTGAAGGAACTATTCGAGAAGTTGCCCTCCGAGGTTTCCGAAAGTGAAACATTTAAAGCTATGAATACTCAAGCTGAAGCATTCTTAAGCACTTATGGAAAACCCGATGCTTCTTTGCCAGCAACCTTGGAAAACCAGACGGTGGAAAGCACCACAGCTATTGTTCCGTCTAATGATAGTGGAAGTTCCAGAGATGCTGCAGCTCAACCAAGCTCGGCTGAACTTACCGAGCAATTCGAACCCGGAGTCTACATCACTTATGTTAATCACCCAAATGGAGGAAGATCTTCAAACGAGTTCGATTCAGGTACTTGACTTAATAGTTGATTTTACTGAAATAGCTCCCCCTCTCCGTCTCACACATTCGATCACACGTACATGCAGCACATAGACAACTGAATGCACCATCGACATAAATAAAACCCAGTGAACCAAAATTGTTTTGCCAATGTACTGACTCTCAACATTTGTGCAGCAAACGAAAGTTCGCCGAGCAAAAGGCTGAAGAATGGTGGAGCAATAATAAAGGTAGGGTGCTTATGAGGTACATTAAACCATCAGCAGTGCCATCCCCTCTTCAACCACCACCACCACCACCAGCTGCTGGTGAAACCACTGACGCAGCACCTCCTTCCCAAACTTAGTTTCATAAAAGTCGGCAACGTAAAGTAGAGAAAAATCAAGCTGCCACTCGGTTCGCAATTGCAGCAAACATCAAAGATCAACAATTAAGATATGCACTTTAATTTAACCTGATTCTGTTGCTCGGTTGATCCAAATTACTAACATCGACTTATAAGATTACTTTGTAGAACAAAAATGTAATAAAATGGGAATTATCTTGTCCCAGCATAGTGCTAATGGATTCCTTGTCCTGTATAAATAAATACCAGAAGTTCAATAAGAAAAATTGCATCAAGCAATAACATTGATAAGCACCATATCACTACAAGCTATAAAGAAAAATACGAAAAGAAGCTGCATAATGTTGATGACAACAATAGCAAAATCCATGATTCAAGATACATTCTCCTTTTTCAGCTTAGCAAGCTATTGCCTGACGACTCCGGCCCTCTGCAAAACAATATAGTGCAGCTTTGCCAGCTTTGAATTTCTAGAAAGCGTTATCTGCAAAGAAATCAATAGTTGGTATCAGAAACAGATCTTGATCTTAGCCAAAATGAGCTTGAATCTATCGAAGTCATTGAGAGATGCCCTTCTCTTCTGGACAATCAGCTTTCGACCCCATGAGCTATTTTCCCTTTTGGTCTTAACATCTGCAAGTCAACATAAAATGATTAGAAAGAAAACATTACTTTGAGAAACGATACTTCATTGCTGGTAAAAATTATCATCCTTACCAGCCTTCTCCATAGCTTAAATCAACGTCTTCTTCTTTGGAACACGGGGAATGTCGATTGTGATATCTGTTAATGTAAGCCTCTTGAAGTTCATTTGGCCTCACCATATATGGGGCATCAACAAGTGAGGTTAGGTTTGTTTAGAGGTTTTGAGATTGGGAGTCCGGGAGATTCTTTTCAGCTCTCCCATCTTCAATTCGCAGATGATTTGTTAATTTTTTGCAATGCGTCTGTTGGGAACTGAAAAATGTGAGAATGGTGCTTCTGATTTTTGAGTTGATGTCAGGATTGAAGATTAATCTTTCAAAGAGCATGTTATTCGATATCAACGTCAATGACGAGGTTATTTTTGAGTGGGCTGCTGCAATAGGGTGCACAGTGAGTTCTTTTCCAACAGAATACTTGGGGCTTCCGCTTGGGCCAAAGAAAAACTCAGTTACTCTATGGGATCCGATTATTCAAAAGTTCTAAATAAAAATTGACCACGTGGAAGTCTGCCTCCCTATCCATCACTGATAGAGTGGTGTTGATTAAGTCGGTTCTGTGCTCCTTACCAATATACTTCATGTCGATTTTTAGATTACCAAGGTGTGTTCTGAAGAGAATCAACTCAATTATGGAAAATTTTCTTTGGGGGAAATCGAATATTAAAAACAAAATTCATTGGGTTAATTGGGAAATTGCCTGCAAGCCTAAGGAGTTGAGAGAGATTGAGGTTCCAAATCTTGAGCTTATGAATTGATCATTATTAGGAAAGTGGACATGGAAGTTTGCCAACGATAAAAACTCCTGGTGAAAAAGGATAATTTGTTGTAAAAACAATATTAATCCGAATACTATGGGTGTAGAGAGTTCGGTCTCCTGCAAAGCTTCTTGGATATGAAAAGGGGTTGTGAAGAACTGTTGCTCCACTGACGAGTTTGGGGAATGTTTGCGAAGTAACTTTCGGCTGAAGCCGGGTAATGGGGAATCAATAAGATTCTGGCATGACGCTTGGTTGGATGGAGTTCCTTTGAGGGTACGTTTTTCTCGATTGTTCGCATTATCAATCAACAAGGAGGGGAAGATCGTCGATTTCAGGAAAAGTAATTCGTCAGGCTGTTTCTGGGATATTGCCATGAGGAGAAATCTTGCCGATTAGGAGTTGATGCAATGGAATGAGCTTATGGCATTGTTGTATAATTTAAATCCATCGTCATCGATGGATAATAGTCTTCTATGGGAGGGAGAAGGAGATGGGAGGTTTTCAGTGAAATTTTGTCTTGAAATTTTTTTGGGAACCTCGTTCGATAGTTTTCCTTGGAAAAGAACAGTCTGGGCCGGTGTAGCTCCTCCTAGGGTTAAATATTTTATTTGGCAAGTGGTGCACAAGAAGGTTGTGGTCAAGGTAGAGTTAATAAAACGTGGGGTGCAAGGTATAGAAGATTTGTTTTGTCCGTTTTGTGGGTTGGTTCAAGAAACAGTTTCTCATCTATTCTTTTCTTGCAAAGTGTCTTGGGGGTTATGGACTAGCTTCTTGCGCCGGTGAGAGGTTTCATTTGCAATTCCAGAGTGCCGGTGAGAGGTTTCATTTGCAATTCCAGAGTGCTCTGTAGCCTTATTTTCAGTTTGGTTTGATCTTGTGCCACGTTCATGCGTTTGGACCTGCATCCCAGGAGCGGTTTTGTGGTCAATTTAGAAAATGAGAAATGATATTATTTTTAATAATGGGAAATTAGATTTCACTTTGTTATCTTTTCTATCAAGGTACATAGTGGCATCATGATTTTCTTCAAAATTTCCTAAATTGATGGTCTCTTTTGATAGTCTTGTGAGGGATCTGCTGCTAGCTGATCATGTTATGTTCGACGAAAAGATATCACAAAAGGTAGTCAGTTGGTCTCCTCCTCCTACGGGTTTTGTTAAGCTGAATGTAGATGGTGCTATGGAGAGGTGGTGGTCGAAGGGAGGAATTGGTGGGCTTATAAGAGATGAGAAAGGAGTGATATTGGGTTCGTTCTTAGAACAAGTTGGATCCAGTCCTCCGATTATGGCATAATTGATGGCAGTGAAGAGAGGTTTGAATCTGGTCCTGGATTCGGATTTGTCGGAGAAACAAAGGATTATTTTGGAGTCCGATAGTGTAGTGGTTGTGGAGTGGATAAAAAATCCAGTTATCTCCATTCCGATGTTTCTATCCATTGTTAAAGATTTGCAGACATAGTGGTCCATAGAGGGGTCATTGTTCGTCATGTGGCTAGAGTAGCAAATTGTGAAGCGGATAAACTTGCCAAACAAGGGATTGGTTAAATGATGGGGAATTAATTGGGTTGTTGTTTTCCTATTTTTGGTATATTGGGAACATTAGGGAATGGTTTTGGTTTGTAATTGGTTGATCAACCTATTAGTTTGTTTTGTTGTAGGGTACAAACATATTCATGCAGGTATTGTTGTTTGGCAATGTGTTAAGTGGGCTGCCATCGTTCTTCGGTGGTAGTCTGATCTTATTGTACTTGGTTATTATGCAATAAAATTTCTAAGGCGTTCTTTTTCTCCTTCTAATGTCTGTTGAGTCTTTGCTGCTTGACGATTATGAAGGGGTTTTAACGAGGCCTTCCTTTTTATCAAAAAAAAAAAAAAACAAGTGCTTGCCACATCAAAAACACAACCAGTCAACCACTGAAGCTCCACTTTTGCAAACATCACCTACCTAACTTCAACAAACTCAATGGCTGATAAAGCTCCGCATTCTATCCGTTCTACAGGCTAACATTGTTCATCAAGTACAATGGCATGCATATATAAGACACATCAAACCCCTCAAATCCGAGGTGCATAACAAAGCCCCGACCCTCCAGATAAACAGGAAAACTCAGCACATAGGCTTAAATCATATACTAATATCCGACACTCCTTCCCAAGTGTAAAGTAAACATTGAGTTGGCACAAGTCTTGAAATACGAAATGACTTACATAAGGCAGATTCATTTCTGCAGCAATTTGCAGATGGAATGAATATTTCAAACAAAGCTACACTCAACAAGATAAACACAGAGAACCCGAACAAAAACCCATATTGAAAATCCAATTAACTTAGTATAAGAAACAAAAATGCACTAAAAACCCAAAATGTACCATTGAATTTACCCTTAAGCGACTATTACAACATTGACTTCAATAGCTAAAAACCCAAATTCCATTTCATCATTACAAATCCACAAAACACTTAAAAATGATAACTTTAGATGAAAGCCAATACTGTACTAAATCTGAGAAGGGGGCATACTCTGTTCTGGTCGACGGCATCGACGATGACAACCAACTTGCCGTAGTCTTTTCCGTAGTTAACGAGAGCCACTCTCCCGATCTCAATGTACCACTTAATTGACACTTGAATTGAGCGTAAAATAATTTAGACAATTAGATAAGAAAAATGTATAGTTTGGGCACGTATTTTTATACTAAGTTTGATTTATTTGACTAATTTATAAATATTTCTTCTAAATTTAATTAATTTTAATTATTATATTCTCAAGATAAACTGCATAAATAATCATTGATGTTTAAATAAAAAAATTCTACTGATATTTTAAAGTAATAATTTAATTATTATTATTAACAAGTCAATCACTCACTGTTAACATCCATTTTTGAAATAATAAAGTATTAATGTGATCCATTAAATAGATTGATATGACACAGTTTGAGCATGCAATATAATTAGGGTTATAAATCAGATGAAAAAAATCGTGAGTCACTCGAGATCGATTCAGTCAAAGCTCTATAAATGCTCAATTCGAATGGACTCAACTCAAGTTGTCAAGCCTTCATACATAACATCTAACCAGTCTACCAGATACAATATTCATATATATATATATATATATATATATATATATATATCCTTATTCTTACATTGCAACATGTCCATTAACTGAACACAAGCAGGGACTAGGGAAAACAGGTTGTTCGAAATACTGGCAGCAGCGGCAGCAGTTTGATCCAGCCGGTTGAAGTGGTCTATGGTGATCATCGTTAAAGCCTGCTTATTTCTGGGTCGATATTCGGCACGAAGCTCATTCATCGTTGAAGGAATATGCCGACGGGAAACCTTTGTACGGATCTCCAAGTGTATCGAAATTGCCGGCCCGCGAAAATACAACCTGCATTCGTTCGTAGCAGCAAGCCTAAGGATTAAATTCTTCCACATATACATGGGACTCGTTGTTGCTTGACATGATTAAGGAGTCCAAGACTATAAATTTTAAGTGTGCATCATGTATGTATGGAGTTTACCTGGTAATCTATAAGGGTTCCGGTCTTGAAACCGGCAGCACAGTAATCGAAATAGTATTCCCATGTCCGCATGAACTTGTCGTCGAATCCCAGAGCCAGAACTTTGCTGAGGAGGAAAACAAAATATGTTCATGGTCACGAACTTCTCGTGCCGATCAAAATCGGCACAATGTGTAGGAGGAGAGAATTGCTAAGTACCTTGTGTTTTCCAGGAAAAGTTTTCGCCACCACCTTAGTGTGTGGTAATAACTGATTCCGATGTTTTCGACATGCTCCACACTGCACTCGTGCAATAATCGTTGATCAATTTCTACCTCCGAACAAGGAAAAATGCGTGTCCGATTGTCTAAACAACGAAAGGTATTACCTGAATCTTGTTGCATTAGCCATGGCTGTCAAATTCCTGTCCAAAGAAAGCAGGGTTCCACCGGGGAAGATATATTCCTTTAGGAAACCTGCTGTTTGCTGAATTTCCTTGGAAAGCTCCTCTGGAATTGAAATGAACTGAGGAAAAAGAAAAACAAATGACCACTCCTGGACATCAATGAATTGTTTCGGCCTAATACGAAAGTGAAAGTTCTATCTTCACCATTTTAGCATTACCTGAAGTACGAAAAGTCCGTCTTCCTTCAATAATTGGTCGCAGCATCGGTAAAACTCCTCGATATATTCTTCACCGACATGTTCTACCATCTCTCTGAAGAACATAATTGCAAAATATTGAAGCTATTTGTCAAGAAACTACTAAATATAAGTTAACGGGAGCGGAATTTATAGCTTACACAGATATGATTCTGTCAAATTGGTGTTGCTTGGGTAACTGGCGATAGTCGCAGAGGAGTATTTTGATTTTATCCTGATGTTAAGAAACTTGTTAGCTATGGGAAACAAGGTGAAAATAAGAATTATATGCAGACAGAAGCTGGGTTTTTTCGGACATGGATACCTCAAGTCCAGCTTCCTTCACTTTCTCTTGAGCATATTTCAATTGCTGCTCTGATAGAGTGATGCCAGTGTAATTGCATCCTGTTCTTTTGACAGTTTCAATAGCTAAGCTTCCCCAACCACACCCGATATCGAGAACTTCATGCCCCTTCTCTACCCTTGCCTGAATGTATCAGATAACAACACCATCAAATAAATGATCATAGCAAAAGAAAATGAAGAATGATGATGAGACCATCAAGAATGCTCACTTTCTCAATAAGGGAACTGATTTTTCTTCGCTGTGCGACGTCCAAATGCTCTTCCCCCGTCTGTAAAGTAACTTAACATCAACGTCACAATGCTAGAAAAAGATAAAATCTAAATGTCCATGCACTTTTAGAGAAAGAGATATAAGTTGAGATCCTGACCCTAAAAACTCCAGAAGAGTATTGCATCATTTTACCCAAGTATAGAGTGAAAAGCTCGTTGCTCTGCAGGCAAATTTGCAGGGAATTGGTTAGCTTTGATTCGATAAATCCAGTTGAAAATAGACTTATCCGTGGCTAGTACATGGTAACACCGAGTTAGTAACATAGTTCCTTAACAGAGAGTTATCCGGACAAAGTTTGCTACTTGTAATACAAATAACTTGTTGGAGGGTGAATACTGCATATTTGTAATCAAATTAATGATTACTTACCAGATCATAATGACGAGCGATGTTCCTACGAGCCTGCGTAATGGTATTTTGTCTCATGAGATGCTTCACGAAATACTTTGCCGATGATATACTAGCTGTTAACAGTGCAGGTGACCACCAAGTCCTGCAACCAATTAAACGTCCATGCTTTATGAACCGATTTTGTTTGCGGATTCTACTAGTATCGCAATCGAGATTCGTCTTTAAGCTATAACAAACCTTCTTTTATTTGACGTTGCTGAATTCTCTTTGTTGGCAACGAGTATCTGCAAAGTTGTCGATGAAGATTATGATTACATATAACATAAATTGTACTGTATTTATGGGCACAGGTCTCGAGAACCTTTTCTTACCCGGAAAAGATTCAGAAGACCATCATTTTCATCGACGAAAGAAAAATCTCCATTGATATACGCATCTGCAAGGCCTATATCAGCATCTTTCATAATCTGGGAGAAAACACATCCAGTGTTCATTAGCACTATATTATAATATTAACAACTAATCCAACTTGGTTGAAAGCTCGAGTAGAGTTTACCCTCCAGTAAAAATGAGGATTGTGCACTTTCAGGGCTGTTTTAAGAGGACATTTTTCGATGTTTCCTTTGAAAGTGAAAATTTTGCCTCCTTCCTCTAAGAAACTGGCGAATGTCACACGGTAAATTTTGTCAAATTCAAGAAGAAAAAAACATGTACTGAAATAACAAAATGCTAAAAGATTGAGTGATTATCTTTAAGAACTCACATTACGCAGCCCACAGATATATATTGTTGAAAGAATTTAGTAACAAAGAGGCGTGCCGTTGTTTCCATGAAAGACGGTGCCATGTTCTTTGGACTGGGCAGAACAGAAGACTTCTTTCCCAAGAAACCATGTGCAGCATCCATGCCAGCCTGCGAAAAAAGAGGTCCTTATTAGAATGCTTTGTAAGTTCTCGTAATTTCATTGCAGCCTAAACTAAAGCCATTTATAAGATCGAAGCATTGTTAAAGTTATAAATAAGCTGAAATTATAAGATATCTACCTTTAATTCATCCTCATGGAGTCCATAACCTGAAAGAATCATAAACAGATACTCAGATTAGAGGCAGTCGACATGATGCATCATTTTTCGTATAATGATAATACTAATAAAACTTAACTGTCTAGCTAATAAGCACAGCACACTGCCAGCAGCGAGAATACTTCGCTGATAATCGACATCTATTACAAGAGTACTGAAACGTTAAGTAATTTCATGGAAAAAAATATCTCACCACAGAACCAGATTCCTCTCTTCCCTTGAATTTGACCAAGCTCAAGAGAAGCTTTTGAGGCAGCAACAGAGGGAATAGCATAGCCAGTCGACCACTTAAATAAGGTTTTCTTTGGGGTATGGTCTGGATTGACTGTCACAAAAAATGGCTGACTAGTTTTCTCAATTTTCTGGGGAAAAAATAATAAGAACCGGTCAGCGGGCTTACTCAAAGTTATAACTTGAGAAACAACCAAGTATTTTAGTAATTCTGATGAGATAGATGGTATATGACAAGTTTAACATCTTGTTTACTAGAAGAACTTGCCGCATACCTGCAGTGCATCAAGCCAATACGTTAAGCTTGCTTTATTTTCTCTAGTATTGAGAAAATTCAGTGCACCCCAAGCTGATTTGTTTTGTGGCATTAAACTGCTGTCCTGGTGAAGGTACATATCACTGCAAACAGAAACAATTGATCAGCTTTCATGCATTTTAGTAAGCTCTAGAAGTTCGAAGTTCCTGTCTCCTAATGAATTTTGACATCCTAAACTAGATCGAGTCATCGTTTACCGATATCAACTTCCTTATATGCATATTAATGTTGAGATGCAGGTAGGCACAACATTAAGTATATAGATCAAAGTGGGGGTATAAGTTGTAGTACATGGAAGCATATTGGACTGCACCCAATACTCTCGTTTCTTCGAATGTTGCTTGTTTTCCTAATATTCTCAGGGCTGTGGGAGCATCAACAGCCATTATGCATCCACTGTAAGTTTCTTCGGAACCATCTCTACACACCACGGTGGTGCCTGCTAATCCATTTATACAATTATCTTGGAGGTCCATAAATCTCAGATAGGAAAAATGTCTTGCATCTATATGGGAATTTTCAAGAAAGTGATGCTCAAAGGAAAGATGTCATGTTGCCTGATACAAGGCTTAACACGGAAATATGACAAGGGAGCACAATCACTCACCGTTATCGGCAGGCAAAACAGATTGTACTTCAGAACCAAGTTTAAATTGACACCCTTTAGTCTCCAACACATCTCTGACCTGATTTCATTGAATCGGAACACATTTTTATTTAGTTTACGTCAGTACAACCTCTAGTTTTTATACTTTCGAACAACCTATGTCACGAATAAGATGACCATATGGAGTCGGAGAGTTTAGGAAACTAGTAAAGTGCTAACCCTTTTAACAAAATTTGAGTGCCCTTTGATAGTCAACCACTGAGGCTGCCCAAATTGCTAAAAATGGAAAACAATAAGATCAACAAACGAAATCAGCATATCAGGTCTTATGACTAGGTAGTATTCATTTGGGAAATTAATCAAACACCTGGTATAGATGGTGAGCACGACAAACGAAAGAATGGAGAAGGCTGAAAACTTCATAACATCTTCCTTGGAGCTTGACCACATTGATCCACATATGGGACCCTGTCAAATTTCAATGTTTCAATTAGTATAAACAATTGGATGAAACATATATATATATATATATATATATATATATATATATATATATGTATAAATCCTTCAGCAGCTCACCAGATAAGTGTCCTGAAAATTTTCAGAGTAGCCCTTTGACTTAATAAACTCTCCCAAGGTTTCATTACGATCAATGTCAGGGTTGTTCTCAACTGATCCAAGATAGCTGCACATATCAGGAAAACACATGCTAAGAGCAGTTGAGAAATCGTGTGATCACAAAAGGTCAAACTCGAACCTCTCGACGTCGTTCCCGAATTTGATGATCTCTCTAAGGTTCTGCCAGTTGAAAGGATTCAACAGCTTCTTCTTTTGAGCAAAGTAATTCGAAAAACCATATTGGCTGCACCATTCGTAGCCATCGCCTTTGTCATGGCTAACCGAGAAGGAAACATCGGATGTCTCCACATCGACACCAAGGCTATCAAACATCTCCAACAGTGTTGCATACCTTGCCTGTCAAGTTTCCCATGTATACATATAAGTCGATGCATTGTTTCTTAACAAAACATACAAAATCTTGGAGCTCGTAGAATACAATCCATGCATTTGTAATCCGCTGCCTTGCTTAAACCCTAATGATTTTTAAGACAAATATGTAGTTTTCTTGTTCCAGTAACGATTTGTATACGAACATGTCTGTTTTACTATCTATATTCGAAGATCGGAGTTCACGATCATGTACGTGTTAATATTTTCTATATATGGTAAAATGAATTTGCATGTCAATTATTTGATTAGGAGCACTCTGAGGTACCTAAGTATAGTAATCATAAACTATTTGTCAATCTTATCTTAAGGGTAAATTATGCGTTTAGTACATAAACTATTAGTTTTGGTCCATTTTAGTACTTAACTTTCATTTTTTTTCAAAATCATACCTAAAGTTTAGTTTTTGTTTCATTTTAGTACTTTGTCGTTAACAACATCAGTTTTCTTTCATTTTAGTACCCCGTTCAAAATTTAACGTTAAGTTTTGAAAACATTGAAAGTTTAGGGACTAAACCAAACAAAAACTTATAGTTTAGGTATTAAACGCGTTAAGTTTTTAAAAAATAAAACTAAACTTTAGGTATGGTTTTGAAAAATTGAAAGTTTTGATACTAAAACGAATTAAAACTAATAATTTAGATATTAAATCTGTAATTTATCCTAAAATTAAACACATTGACTAATTTAATAAAGCTGGTCCACAGCGGGCCCCAAGTGTAACGACAGGTTAATATTTTAATTTATTAAAAACAAATACTTAAAAAAGATTTTCAGGTTACTAATCAACTGACAAATTCAAAGTTTTGTATAAAAAATCATAATAATGATAATTATTTATTTATACAACGGTCGTACGTGGGTGTATGAATATTCTAAGTACGATAGTTATATTTTGGACCGAGGAAGATGAAATGACACTTTAAGGTCGCACTTAGGCTCAAGTGTGCAGCGACAAGTTTGATTATTTTAAATTACTAAAAAGTTAAAATGAAATAAATTTAGTAATATTTTATATTTTATGTCACACTCTCTCAATTAAGAATTGAACTCGAACTCGACGGATTTTAATCTAATTCAACCTGATCGGGTCGGATTTTTAAAAAAAAATGAAATTGGGTTGGTTTTTTTAAAGGTGATGTTTGGGTCGGGTCGGATTCGGGTTTAGGGTGAAAAATACCATATCCGACCCGACCCTACAAGAATATAATTTTACCTTATATATTTATAAATAATTATAATAATACCCCTTTATATATTATTTTTTTCAATTAAATTACTGTTTTTATTTAATAAAAATAATATTTTTATTATTTCGGGTCGGATCGTGTTCGAATTTTATCTCAAAAAATCAGTTGAGTTCGGGTCGAGTGGAGGGTATATATTTTTCGTTTCGGGTCAGATCGGGTGAAAGATATAAAAAATTTTATTCGAGTAGAATTGGCCGAAACCTGACTCATGTCTATCCCTACTCTCAACCACTATCTATAAAAATAATAATAAATAAAATAAATAAATATTGTCTAGAAGTTCGATATAAGGAGATCAACATGGATTAGATAAAAATTATAAAAAAAAAGTTAGTATTATTATTTTAGTTTATTTATTTTAATTCTGCTCGAATTAATTTAATGCGGGTAGGTAAGGGTAAAACATATTTAAGCAAAATATTTCAACTTTGATTTTTTTGGTAAATTGTGTGTTTAGTATCTAAACTATTAGTTTTTATCTGTTTTAGCATTTAAACTTTTATTTTTTTTCAAAATCATTCCTAAAGTTTAATTTTTGTTTCATCTTAGTACCCTACCTTTAAAAACTTTAGTTTTATTTTATTTTAGTACCCTTTCAAAATTTAATGTTAAATTTTGAAAAATTGAAAGTTTAGGCACAAAAACGGACCAAAACTGATAGTTTAAATACTAAAGACATTAAGTTTTTAATGACGAGATACTAAAATGAACTGAAAACTAAACATTAGTATGATTTTGAAATTTTTAAAAGTTTAAATACTAAAACGAATTAAAACTGATAGTTTATATACTAAATGTATAATTTACACTTTTTTTACAAGTATGGACAAAACATATGTGGGAAATGATGTATGCACGTAGATACATATCTTCAAAATTATGAATTAAACGTCCAATTAGTTTAGTGAAATGAGTTACTAGATTCCTTAAGTAAAATTAGGGATTTAAATCTTGACCATTGCGAACGGAACAAACTAAATTGAGGGATCGCTTTTGCCTTTACAGACTTACAATACCCGATCTAAAATAATATTTTAGATCTTTATCAGTTTAAATTTAAGTAAAAATAGACCTTTAACCCCCTAAAATTTTAGGTTTAATACATAATAAATCCTTATTATTTCAAAATTAAGTACCGTACTCTTCTCAATATTTAATTTTGGTTTCGTCTCTACTCACTCGAAAATAATTAAAAAAAAAACAGTTTGAAAGGTCCAAAGCCTTTCATTTTCACATAATGTCTGATTTTCTTCTCCCCAGCTGGGGAAATATTCCACGGCTGGCAGAGAAGGCGACGGTGTCAATCAAATTATTGTCTCAGTGTATGTAATTGCTGAGAAAATCTCCTAAATTGGAACTTTTATTTTTAAAGGCTTAATATACTTTTGGGTATCTCAATTATATCTTAAATTAATTTTTGATATCTAAACTATACTAGACTTCTTATAATATGATAAGAACGTTACATTTTAAATTAAAATATTTTAATTCTAGTTAAAAAATAATAAAAAGATCGACCCGGTCCAACTTATTCACGAGGACGAGGAAAATAAATAATGATATGTAAACTACGCATTTAGTATTTAAATTATTAGTTTTGGTATGTTTTAATGCTTAAATTTATTTTAAGTTTTTCAAAACTATAATTATAGTTTAGTTTCCATTTTATTTTAGTATACCATAGTTTAAAAACTTAACGTGTTCAGTACTTAAACTATCAGTTTTTGTACTAAAAATGAAATAAAAACTAAACTTTAGATATAATTTAAAAAAATAAAAAATTTAGATATTAAAACATATCAAATCTGATAATTTAGATGCTAGATGCGTGATTTACCCATAATGACAATAGCGTCTTAGAAGGATTTTTCAAAGGACAAACAAACTTAGAAAGACAAGGACAGTCTTACTGGATTAAGGAAAACGAAGCCAAGGTCTAAATCGACGGCATCGAAATTGACGGTCTTTGCATGGCCGCCTAACCGGTCTTCTCCGTCGTAAACCACCACGGAAACGCCGTCTTTGGCCAGGACGTAGGCCGAAACAAGACCTTTGATCCCACCTCCGATCACCGCCACTGTACTCATCGCTGCTCACTCTCTCACGTACAGCTTTACCTGGCATTAAAAGAAAACCCTAATAAATTTTCATCCAAAAACAAAAAGCTCGAAATGCGTTTGAGGAAATGCCCGAGAGAAGTCTGAAACCTACAACTGAATGAAGTGGAATCCCAACGCAAGCAAGAAATGTGAATTGATTTCCAGATTGCTTTCCCAATGGTCATATATATAAGGAAATCTCGAAACTGATGACTATAGTGGATGACCAAGACTTACTATATTATTATTATATTTTGTGGGACGTGATAATGGGAGTGAAATAAAATATTTTTATGTAAAAAAATTATTTTATAATTATTGAGAGGGTGGTAATAAATTTATATATATATATATATATATATATATATATATATATATATATATATATATATTATCAACTATGGGTTAGATTATTATTATATACTATCTTAAAAGAAAATTAGTTATATTTTTTTGGTTGGTCTTCTGGTTTGGCTTACGTCGTACACCTGATTTTAGTGATTGAGTTTTTAAGCAGGAATTTTTACATATACGAAAACTTAAACCTAAGACTTTATTTAATTGATATCAAGCTACTTACAACTTGAATTAACTCGTTGATAAAAAAATAGTTATATCTTTAGTGGAGTGACTGTTACTTATTTTGTTTAAAGTTTGTAAAAATATATAAAACGATACCTTTACGTTTTTTTTTTTAACATTGGTATCATTTACGTTAGAATTCATGATCTAGGGTAACGGGTGGGTTGAAATTTTGGTCAACCCCAATTTGATCAAAAAAATATGTATCATCTATTCGAATCTAATTCAACTTGAAAAGTATATATTCGTCACTTAACTTTAATATGAGTTGAATTTTTAGAGTATAAATTCGACCTGATCCAATTTGATGTAAAATAAGGAGCTAATTAATAATTTAAAGAAATTACATTATTATCCACTCGTACCCGACCTGACCTTAGTCCCCTAAAAAATTCGATATGACCCGATCTGAATCAATTTTTTAAAAAATTAAACCTTATCAGATCGGATCAAAATCCGTCAGTTTCATATTAAATAATCATTCCTATTCATATCATTCATTTAATCAAAAAATTTATAATGTTTTATTTCAATTAATTGATTAAATCATATATATTGAAACAACAATTATTATTGCTACTATTAGTAAAATTATATTTTGGAAGAATAAACTAAGCTTTCATAATAATAATAGTTTTTTGAGAAATAATTATTGTATAGATATTTATTAGTTTGACTCAATTCATTTGGTTGATTTTATTCTTTCGAATGTATTTAATAATTTAATGGGTTAACTACATGACTGATCATTTATGTTTTTATTTTATTCACTTTTATCACTATTTTAAAAAACATAATATATGGGTACTTTCGTTTTTATTTAATTAAAATATGGTCACCACGAGTTAGGTTCTACTAAATATTTTGGTATAATCATATATTTGTTCCATATTATTTATATAATCTATAATTTAGTCATACTTTCAATAAATTAAAATAAATTTAATCATCCATCGAATGATGTCACGTGTCATTGGTATCACGTGTTGTGCCATGTGTCACCATTCGTTTGGAAGACTAACTTTATTTTAATTTAATTTAATATATTTTATTCATATATTAACTTCAAAATATTTTAACATAAAATGTATTAAAAGTATGACTAAATTAAAATAAAGTTAATCCTCCAACCGAATGGTGATACGTGGCACCAATGACATGTGGTATCATTCGATTGGAGGATTAATTTTATTTTAATTTATTAAAAATAGGACTAAATTGAGATAATTTTTTAAATAATAAGGACCAAATGTGTGATTATACCAAAATACCACATCACCTAATCCGTCAACAGTAACGACAGTTAACCCGTGGTGACCACATCTTAATTAAATAAAAATGAAAGTGACCACATATTATATCCTTCGAAATCAGTGAAGAAAAACGAACATAACACAAACATAAATAATCAATCACGTAGTTAACCCTTATTTAATTGATTGGATTATTTCTTGATTACCTCATGATAATAACTTAATTGCTCGTTTTACTGTTTCATTAAGTGAAATAATCATCATTAAAGTGATAATGTTCTAGGCTTTAATATTTTGTTTTATGTGGTGGGGGGTTGTCCACCGGTACTCTTAGAAAATAAAATCAATTGGGTTGGAATCATTATATAAAAATCCAATTATTTTTTATAAAAAGTTTTAGGTTAGGGGTGGTTCTTTAAGTCTAGGTTCGGGACATACTTAAGACCCAATTAGGATTTATATAAAAATTTACAGATTGACCACCAACAATAACGGTGGTATGATTTAAACTTAACCTTACAAGCTCAAATTCCTGAATCTCAACCACTTATACTGACACTCGTTGGCATATAAAATTCCAATAACCTTATATTAAGGGGTTTAATTTTGAGTTTTAGTAGTCATGTGACGAGATTACAATATCGACAACACACAAATTTTCATACTATAAAAAGGGTATCAAACCAGAAGAGGACAGAAACGTAAAATTATTGCCATGGACCAAAGATATATGTAACATGCCAAGTGCATTTTAAATTAACTGAATTGTTTTAAATTTATTTTAACGTAAGATTCTAATATATTTTAAATATATTTTTATTTTTATTTAAAAAACAAACATTCCCTCAAGTGTAAATTTGTTGAATTTATTATTTCAATTAAGGGTGTAAATAAATAGAGTGTTCGACGAATTATTCGTGAATTATTTGTATAATTTTTGTTTATGTTTGATTATTAAGCTAAATAAATTATCATGAACAATTTTTTAGGTTACTTTACTAAACAAACTAATATGAACAAATGTGTGTTCAGTTCATTTATGTTCGCGAACAAAGTCATTTAGCGACTCGTTTATAAGTTCATTTCTCAGCTCGTTTATTAACCCGTTACTGATTTTTCTTTTTCTTTATTATATTTAAATATTGATTAAGATAAGAACTAAATCGAACATAATGTGAATTTTGTAGTTCAATTACGAAACCTACTAAACTTAAGGAATAATTTTACTGTTTTTCTTTTGGCTGCAAATTAAAAGGTAAAATATAGTATTAACTTTTCAACATTAAATGAATATTTTCGAACGTTAAATGAGCGAACATAACATCTTTAAAAATAAATAATCATGTATGAATATGATTTTGAAATTTAAACTAACAAAACATAACACTTCAAAAATAAACAAGCGAACATGAACACCTTTAAAAATAAATAAACGAACACGAACATTATACTAAAAATTTAAACGAACACAAATTAAACATGAACACTTTAAAAAAAAACAAACAAAAAACATAAACATAACTTTATTCGTTCAAACTAAAAGGCCATACTTGATTATTGTATTTGTAAATATTTTTTTAATTATTATCTTGCATATTAGTGATTACAAAATTTAACTTTATAAATGCGTCTACAAATTTTCTCTAGTTTTAATTTATATTTTAAAAAAATAAATGAAATACGACCGTATAACCAATTTTATTTGTACTCATTAGATTTAAATAAATAAACTATTTAGATTTAATTACATTTGTAAACCATAAATAAATACTTTTTTAATTTACAATAAAACAATAATTTTTAAGGTTAGAGTTTAGGATATATTTTTTAAGGTTAGAGTTTAGGATTCATGATTTATGATTTAAAGTTAGGGTTCAAGGCTTATGATTTGATGTATAAGTTTAAGGTTTAGGGTTCGAGATAAGGTATCGAGGTTTAAGATTTTGAGTTTAGGATTTAGGACTTGAATAATAAATTATATTGTTTTACTGTTAGTTTAAAAGATATTTATTTATGGATTATAAATTTTAATTAAGTTTATATCATTTATTTATTAAATTTAATAACTATAATCAATGTAAAAGTTATTAAATTATATATTGTAAGTGGGTCATATCTAAACTTAAATTTAAATAAAACACATATATAACAAAAATAATTTAAGATTGAAAAAATATACATAATTTTATGTTGACAAAATGGCAATAAAGGTCCTGTACTTTTGGGGGGAAATCAATATATCCCTTGTATTATTTTTCTTTTAATATGACCTTCTAAGACCATCTTAGAAAATAAACTTAACCTGACCATTTGATCAACGTTTTTTTTGCATTGGCCATTATAAAATTGATGTAACAGCTCACGGTATTGACATGATAGTCCAAAATAGTAGATTAACATCACGGATGATATGACAGATTGACAACTCAAACATGACATATATGTTGTTATGTCAATACCGTGGATCGTCATATCAACACTGTCAATCGACACACCAATACTGTAACAGTCAACGATAAAAAAATTGATTAATATCTCACATTAAATTTATTTTTTAAATTTAAAGATCACGTTAAACGAAAAAATAATATAATAAGATATCTTTTCAAAAGTACATGGACGTGATTACTTTTGACCTTTAATGCTTTATATTCACATGATGATAGTGTTATTTAATAATATTTAAACTCAATGATTAGAAGCTCAAATAATAATTTTCCAAAAAGCGTTAGACGAATCATTACATCGAGATGCGGCAAGAAAATTATTAATTAAGGGGTTAGGTGAAACATCTAACACCCATTGCAGTATAGAGCGCCCTTACCATACGTGGCATAAAGTGCGCCCCAGGGGCGCGCTATACCTGATTTGTAATAAATTCGAGTGTTAGTTTTGTAAATATTTTTAAACTGATGCCTAATATATAATTAATTTATGTTAGGATGATATTTATGTAAAAATGTCAAATTCAAAACAAACCAATCTGCAGCTTTAGACAAACAATTCTGCCAGGAATCTTTGATGGCCCCCACACATTTTTACTGTCTTTCTTTTGTCTTTTCCGCTGCCAGATTTAAATTACATTTACCCTACTCTGACAGATTCAATTACAATGTATTACTCCTACAATTTATTATTCGATTTTAATTATCCTTTTTGTTTAGCTTTAATTTTTCTTATTTAGAAATATATTAATATTATTACAGAAAAGTTAACTTATTATTTCCACATAGTAATTATAAAAAAGTTATACAATTTAATTAAATAAAAATAATTAAATTTATATTTTATATATAATATATGAATTAATAACACAATTTGACAGCCTTAAAACATTGCTATGATCCTTTGCATTATTTGGAGAATTCAGCTGAGTCCTTGTTTTTATTTATTTGTGGTTGGCACTGCCACTGCCAATGCAGGGAGTCAGAGTTGCCTTGCAAGCTGTGCTTTTTAATTCAATACTAATCACTTTTATTTTGCCCTTTTTGTTTGATTGACTGTTGCAAACAAATCACACTTAAAAATTATTATTTCTTTATTTAAAATATTCTTTATAATATTAATTATAAAAAATATAAAATAAATAAAAATGCAATAAAAATGAATTAAAAATGAATAAAATTCAATAAAAATATAATGTAAAGCTAAAAAAATATCACCTCTTTATTTAAAATATTATTTATAATATTAATTTTAAAAAATATAAAATAATATTAAATTTTAATTTATTAAAAATGAATAAACATTATAAATATTGTTAATACATATATTCTTTTGCATGAATGTTATAAAAAAAAAAGGAATTTATATGCGGGAGAAAATGATGAGACAAAACAGTTTTTGTGAATATTGAGCAGAAAAGATAAACTCTTTGATCGAATGTTTACTCGTGGTACAATTGAGTTGATATTTAGACAGCAGTTAGACAATTTTGAGTTATTACTTTGTATGATCGAATTTTCATTCGATCCCTGTAGCTTTCCACACCTATGACTGTATAACAATCATAAACTTGACTTTAGATCTTGAAAATACAATATTTAAAATTATTGTTTAAAAATATAAAAATACTAAATAAACTTTTAATTACACTTGAGAGATCAAATGAATTATTATTCATTAATTATTATTTTTTAAAACAGTTAATAATGTTTATTCTTTTTAATAAATTAAAATTTAATATTTATTTATTTTTAAAAAAGTGAATAATATTTTTTTAATATTTTTAAAAAATTAATTTTAAAAGTAAATAAATATTATTAAATATTAAAAAATTATTATTAAAAGAAAGATAATAAAAATGTGTGGGGTCCATCAAAGATTCCTTATAGAATTGGTTTGTTTTGAAGTTGTCATTTTTATACAAATATCACCTTAACAGAAATTAATTATATATTAGCATCAGTTTAAAAAATATTTACAAAACGAACACTCGGGTTTATTACAAATAAGGTATAGCGCGTCCCGGGGCGTGCTTTACGCCACTATGATAAAGCGCACCCCTAGGACGCGCTATACTACATGGGTGTTAGATCGAGAAATATAATCTGTCGGTGCCTGATCGAGAAATATATGTTCAACGATGATTTTTCGAGAAAAACATCCTAAATTATGTGATCTCCAATATTAAATGTGGGTAGGTGTGACACTCACGGTTTTTTTATTATGCCACGTGCATTTCTTCCCCTATTTAATCCCGATTGTGCTTCAAAATTTGAAATAATATGATATAATTTAAAAGTAATTTATTAATTAAATATTTTAAATTTCTTAATTTCATTTCATTTTTTAACATTTTGAAATAAAAAAGGTTTAATTAATATTTATTCTTTAAAATGTATTTTCTAGTTAAAATATTTTTAATATATATATTTTTTTAAATTTATTAAATGTATTTGGTTAGACCTAACATCAGGGATTCAAAAATAAATCATCACCTAAAACTAAAGAGGAGCTATCTGCACCCTTTCTGTCAATTTCTTCTTATTTCACTTGGCTTTAAGGGCGATTGTCTCTACAGTAGATTCAATTTATCATTTTATCTCATATCGTGTTTTTGTATTAATTTAACTCTAAAAGTTGTTTAATTATGTCATTCTATACTATACCTTAATTTAAAACCCTAAGCTATAAACCCTTAGTCATGATTTGAAGTTTTTAGTTTAGGGTTAAAGTTTATAGCGTTATGATTTAGGGTTTAAAGTTAGGGACAAGGTATAGAATGACGCACTTAACACATTTTAAGGGTTAAGTTGATGCGCATATATGATAGGGCAAAAAGATAAATTAGGTCTACTACAAGAGCAAAAATCATCCTTTTACCTTTCACTTTCATTCAATTTTCTATTTCATCGATTATCGTTTTATTTTCTTTTCATTAAAAAGATGAATCGTCAGTCATTATCTTATTTTTTTCATCGATCGTAATAAATTCGGCTCAATCGAATACTCTACTCGTCCAATAACTATACGTGATATTAATTTAATCTTAATTTAATCGGTAAGCCTCTTGTAGTTTGTAATTAGTGGAATAATCTATAGTTTTAATGAAATCTACTCACCAAAAAAAAATTGTCTGTAAACTAATTTTAAAATAATGAAACTTGAGAAATCCTTCCCTTCGAAACTGACAGTGTTGAGATTAAAAACCATCCTCAAGGTTGTTTCCTTACACGAATGAGTATATAAATGTTGAGATTTGAATTTGGTAATATTTAAATAGATTTGATTCGGTTTTAGTATTATTAAATAAATGGTTATAGCACGAATAAGAGACATCAGTGATAAATGAATCGTTGTTATTCCTTGAGGTTTCGGGTTCAAGAATAAAAAATGTCAGAGTATAAGTGTTCAATGTTAAATAATTGAGAGTTATGTTATATACTTACGGTAAAATCATCCTGATCTATTTAGATTGACAAAATTAAATTAGGGTAAACTAATTATTTAATACTTAAATTGTCTTATTTTTCTAACTTTGTATCTCAACTTTTGATTTTTTAATTATACTTAACGTTTAGTTTTCATTTCATTTTAGTATCCCGTCGTTAAAACTTAACGTGTTTAGTACCTAAACTATCAGTTTTGATCTGTTTCAGCACCTAATATTTAAATCCCCCTCCCCCAAATTTAACGTTAAATTTTAAACGGGTACTAAAATGAAACAAAAACTAAATTTTATGTAAGGTTTTAAAAAAATTAAAAATTTAGGTACTAAAATAGACTGAAACTGATAGTTTAAATATTAAACTCTTAGTTTACCCATCAAATTATTGCATCACTATTTATTGTCACGTCATCTTCCATTTTATTCATATTACCAGCATCGAAAATCCTATTTACATAATATATATATATATATGTTTACTTTTTTCCTTATTTACTTATTTTTTATTACATTATACAAATTCCATTCTGAAAATAAAATAATGAAACAAAAGAAAATAAAATAAAATAATGCATAATCGAGTATTGATCTGATTCATCTAAGGTGTATTTATAAACTAGTTTTGTCTATAGGTATGATTCGGATTTAGTGGGACATTTTATGTTAGAAGGAATTTGAGTTTATAAAATTCAAGGAGAACGAACTTGAACTTATAAAATTTAGAAAAAATTAAAATAAATTTTTAATAAGAAATACATAGAAAAAATTTAAAATATGATAATTTATATTTTTAGGGGTGCGACTCTCCCATCCATCCCGTCAATATCTGTCCTGGATGAGAAAATTCTCATATTGAAAACGAAATTCGAAATCCAGATAAATTCATATTTATAGTAATAATATAAAGTTATAAAAAAATTACATATTTAATATCTAAACTATTAATTTTATCTGTTTTAGTACCTAAACTTTTAATCTTTTAAAGATAAACTAAGTCGACGACAATGACCATGGTCGGAAAGAAATGTTAGTGGGTTAGGGTTAGAAATTTAGGGTTTTTAGAGATTTGAGTTTCTTTTTTATAATTTAAGAGAAATTTAATTTTTATAAATATAATATTTTAATTAAAAAAAATCAAAGTTACCAGAACATGATATTTGTTACTTAACGGAAAACATTAAAGATAGTATAGTCCGGACATCTAAAGTGATCACGTATGTAACGTTAAACACCAGGATGATTCAAAAAACTGAATACCTATTTAAAAAAGACAATATAGTTTGAACACTTATTTATAATTAAGCCAAATAAATATAAAACATTTTACAAAGGCAACTTTGAAAATAATTGTTTTATTTGAATATATTTTATTATTTTTCTACACTTTACTTTTTCTTGTCTATAATCAATAATCGGACCCAATTAAATCATTTGTGTCTATTTCTTATCACATCATCTCCACTTTTATCCATCATGATTATAGGTTTAAAAAATCCATTTTAGAAATGAGGGTAGACTACGTGTTTAGTCATAAACTATAGTTTTTGTTCATTTTAATACCTAAAGTCACTTTTTATTTATTTTAATATTTCCTTCAAAATTTAACGTTAAGTTTTAAAAATAATTGAAAGTTTAGGTACTAAAACGGATTAAAATTGATAGTTTATGTACTAAATACTTTAAGTTTATAACGGTAATGTATTAAAATGAAATAAAAATAAACGTTAGGTGATTTTGAAAAAAAAACGAAAGGTGAGATACTAAAACAAATCAAAACTGTAGTTTAGATATTAAATGCGTAATTTATCTAAAAATAATGCATAATAAACGCATATTAAACCTTTATTAATGTATAGTATGAGCGCTGGTTGCTAAAGACGGTTTATTTATTTGATTTGGACAAGTTTAAATAATAATAGTCAAAAATGAAGTTTTGAAAATATTTTTTGAAAAATAAAAGTATTTCATAATTTATAAATATTTGGGTAAATTATTTATTTAATTCTTATTTATTTTATGATTTTTAATTACTAAATTTGTTTTTTATTTTAGTCTTGGTTAAATATAAATATTGACTTAACCGAAATGATGATGTGACATAATATAATAACATTTTTAATCTCAAAACTTATATATTCTATTAGATTTGTCATAATTCAAAAATAATTTTTTAATTTTTTAATATTTAAAATTTATTATTAAATTAATGATAAATTAACATACAATACTAGTAGACTATTTATTTATTTTGATTTAAAAAGAATAATCGTTTATAGTGACAATCAAGTCAAGCTCAGCAGCCATAAAAGATGAAGCTAAAAAGATACACTTAAAGAAAAAAAAGACCGAAATAGTCTGACATCATTTTGTAATTTTTAATAATCGAATGACTTAATAAAGTAATATCTTATAATGGACATCATATATTAAAGATGTGCACACCTTGAAAAATATTTTTAGATCTACTATTGGACGCGATGGTCGGCGAGCCTGTCAGTTAACTTTTCAATGGCATGACACTAAAATGAAACAAAAATTAAATATTAAGTATAACTTTAAAAAATAAAAAATTTAAATACTGAAATTGACCAAACTTTTAGTTTAGAAACTAAACGCTTAGTTTACCCTTCTATATTTATTACACATACCGTAAGATTAGGGCACGCTAAAATTGTAACGGGTAAACAGAGTAAAATAATATAATAACGGAGTGAGAGACTATAAAGATTCTTGAAGAGCCAAACAAATAATTCACCTACAACACAAAGGACAAGACATGTATTAAACTTTAAATTAAACTAAATTGCATTTAAAAGATTTGATTAAAAGAATCTCGAAGATCGTAATCACACATTTTCTTTGTCGTTTTTGGGCGGAGAAAACTAGAAAGGGAAAACCAATTTCTCATTGAATTTAACACTATCGATATTTTTCGTCTATTTTCTCCCTTAACGACATTATAAATGAGTTGTTTTACAGATATAAAATGATTTTGTTTTTGGGACAATTATATTTTTCTGAAACAACCGATTGACCAAAATTACTAATCGTATTAAATTCAATGAGGAAATCAAATGGATTTAAAGTACAATAAATGAAATAGGAAAGAGAATAAAGTTTAGTATTGATTGGTGTAATTTACCCAAATTTGGACTTTTGAAAACTAAATATAAATTGGACTTTTGTATTTATATTAATTTAGAATTATGGACTTTAATTATGTGTGGGAAAGAGTATAATACAGATGAACGCATGATTTTATGTTAGGGGCGGATTTGAACTTTTAAAATTTCAGGGGTGAATTTGAACTTATAAGATTCCGAGGGACGAAAACAGATTTTCAACAGAAAATATATTAAAAGAATCTAAAATATAATAATTTTAAAATTTCTGGGAATGACTGCTCTCACATCCCCTCTCGATCCATCTCTGCTTATAGTTTGATTCAATTCGATTAGGAAGGATGAACCCATCCAAAATACTACTAGATTTTGGAGTAAAAAATTATTTACTCTACTATTTTACACAAAACAACCTAACATGTTTTTAATATTCATATTATAATATAGTTATTATAATAATTTAATTTTGTATAATATAAATTTAATAATACAAAATATAAACTTAGAAAATGGGTCAGATCAGATGGGTTTAGACCTTCAATGTTTGGAGCCCCATTCAAACTCATATTTTAAATGTATAATATTTTGTCCAAATTCAAGTTTAATATCATATTTATATTTATTATAATATATTTACTCTTTTATACAAAGCAGATTATCATATTTTATATATTTATATAATATATTTACTGTCATTAATTTAATTTTTATGTAAAATAAATTTCATATATAAAAAACAAATTGATATAGTATAATACACTTAGAGAATGGGTCAGGACAAATGGGTTTAGACCTTCATTGCCCGAATTAAACTCAAATTCTAAGCATGTCTAATATTTGTCCAAGTCCATGTTTTGGGTCTAATATTTGTGTCCAATGTCTCTAAAGTTTTGGACTTAAATGGAACCCAACCCTACATTTCATTGGAGCGACACAAGATTTTAAATTAAATGATAATCAACTTTTAAAACTTTAAGAAATAATAAACTTATAAAATCTCGGAGGGTAAATTAGATTTTCAATAGAAAATACATAGAAGAAAAACCTAATATATATAATAATTTTAAATTTTCATAGTGACATGTGATTGCTCCGAGTCGCCCCTTTCGGTCCATCCCTCGATTTCACCCTCGCCACTATAACTAAGTGGCAGGAGTAAGCAAAACTCGACTCGATTAAAAAATATTTTTTTTAATTTTGAGTTATTCGATTCAACTCGAATTATCGATTCAGTTTTCGAATTTGAGTCAAGTTGAAATTTGAAATTGGGTTACTCAAAAACTAAAAATTTGACTAAATATTTTGATAATTTTACAATTTAGTCCTTATTTTCATTATTCCTTCAAATACTCATTCATTTAAGTGCATTTTTTACCAAATTTGAACTAGATGCTCCTAAACCATCGTATAATAATATGTACCTTCAATTCCTCTTTTTGATAACAAGTTTTTTTATTTTTCAATTTAGTCTCTCGAATTTTCATAATTTCCTTATTTATTCAATTCATCCTTTATTTTAAGTCCGTTTTTTTTACCAAATTAGAACTACATGCTCATATACCATGATATAATACCTATGTAACTTCAATTATTTTTTTACTAAAACTTACCCTCTTTTTATTTAGTCCATTAACTTTGCATTTTACTAAATTTGATCTTTTGACTGCAATTGTTTACAAATTATTTATTCTCATCAATTCATTGACTCCTTTATACTCTCATCAACATTTTACCCTCAAAATACTTTCTACAAAATATAATATTATGAATATATTTTATAATTTTAGATTGTATTTGATATATTAAATAACATCATAATCTGAAAAGAATATGAAATATATATAGTTAGAGAACGTTTAAAAAGTAGAATCAATTCTTACCATAATACTATAAAATATAATAAAAGTAACATAGAAACTCGAATAACTCGACTCAAATTTCTGTTAAGTTAAGTTCGAATTGTGAAATATAACTCATCAACTCGAATAACTCGAAATATTTTGACTCGATTCGATTCGACTCGATAGAACGTTGAACACTAGTAAGTGGTCGTTGGCAATTATAAGTTGGAAGGAAAAGAAATGTAGTGGTGATACGTATAACATGCATGGCCACGTCAAGGAAGCTGTATAAGCGCATGCATGCAGCTAACTAATTATACCAGACAATAAACTAAACACCACCACCTATACACGTGTCACGATATAGTTGATGGAACCAAACGTGGGCAAAGCAATTCCATTGAATTAACTTAGGGTTTCTGGTTTCATGTTTCCATGTTTTTTGGACACAAACCCATCAAACCAGCAATGTTTCTTCTTTTTTCTTCGATTCTGTTTCGAATTTTTCCCTTTTCTGTGTCTCTCTGAACAACAAAATGCTGTCATCATAACCAACAAAATCTCTGTTCGTTTTGGTTTTTCCCTCTCTCTTTCTAAAGAGAAATGCAATCGTTTGTCCATCCGTTATCTATCCTGTCGGATAATAACCCCAACATTGATCCATTTGTTCCTGAGTTTTTCTCCGTTTTCCTCCGCCCCTTTCTCCGCCATGGGCCGCCAGGAGTACTTCTCCACCTCTCTACACCATGGCGGATCGACCCTCACCGCCGCTACTACCCCGACTCCCTCCACTAGTACTTGCACCTCCAATGACAACAACAACAATAACAATAACATGGACCTTATATGGCCCTTCGGCACGCTGGAAAATCTCGACCACGACGACATCCGCGAAGCGGCGTACGGGATATTCTTCATGGCTTGCCGTTCGTCACCGGGGTTCGGAGGTAGGAGCGCCTTGACGTTTTATTCTTCGCAGGATCGTCAAGGGAACCGGGACGGAGGATCGTCATATTCGTCGCATGGGCAGGGTCCCCGGGATCGTCGGGTAGGCGAGTGAATGCGGTGTGACGACGACACCGAAAAGTAAGATTAAAAGGGCATTGGGGTTGAAGATGTTGAAAAGATCTCCTTCACGGAGGATGTCAATGTCGACGGTAGGCTTGAGCAACGATCCCTCCGGGCTCCACCCCGCTGGTGTTACCTAGTCATGGATATGTCAATTCCGCTTTGAGTTGTAGCCCCGGAGGGTTTTCGACATTACCTCCATCGAAGTTGCCACCAACGAGGGCCACCGTCGAGGCCGAGGCGACCTTTAACGTCGGCGGAGATTATGAGGCAACAAATGAAGGTTACGGAACAATGCGACAATAGGCTTAGGAGAACTCTCATGAGGACACTTGTTGGCCAAGTAGTATAATAATATCAATGGTATCATCTACCACTATGAATGCAATGATTAATTGTGATTATGCCTTGTTTGTAATTGTTTCAACAGGTGGGAAGGAGATCGGAGACGATCATTCTTCCACTCGAGGTTCTCCGGCACTTAAAACCATCGGAGTTCAACGACATGCACGAGTATCATTCTTGGCAACGACGTCAACTTAAAATCCTAGAAGCGGGCCTCCTAAATCATCCGTCCATCCCTATCGAGAAATCGAATTCGTTAGCGATACACCTACGCGAGATAATCCGAGAGCAACATCAAGCCTATCGACACCAACAAGAACTCCGACATGATGAGGACGTTATGTAATTGCGTAGTGTCTTTATCGTGGCGAAGTGCTAACGGAGCTTCGAGCGATGTATGCCATTGGGCCGATGGGTTCCCTCTAAACATTCACATCTACATCTCCCTCCTTCAGGCCATTTTCGATATCAGGGACGACACGTTAGTCCTCGATGAGGTCGACGAGTTACTCGAGCTGATGAAAAAGGCATGGTCTACATTGGCGATCAATAGGCCAATCCACAACGTTTGTTTAACTTGGGTGCTTTTTCAGCAATATGTTGAGACGAACCAAATGGAGCCCGATCTCTTGTGCATCCTATAACATGTTGACCGAGGTGGCAATCGATGCAAAGAAGCTGGACAGAGAGGCGTCGTACGTGAAACTATTGTCGTCGATGTTGGCCTCGATGCAAAAATGGGCGGAGAAAAGGTTGCTTAATTACCATGAATATTTCAACAAACAAACAGTTGGTGGAGTTGAAAATCTTTTGCATTTGGCTTTATCATCGATGAAATTATTAGGCGAAGATGTTACAATTATGGAAGGGGAAGGAAACAAAGGGACACTTTGCTAGTCGATTCAACGAGCGATCGTGTCGATCACTACATTCGATCTTCCGTAAAAAATGCCTTCGCAAAGGTGAGTTCTACATTAACGCATGCATGTGTTAGCAAAAGAATTTATAAAATTTTAAGCGGAGAAAATATATTCTCATTTCCCGAGTTGATTGAAACAGATAATCGCAAACGAACATATGAAAAACGAGATGAAAGGAGACAGGGAAGAAGCAAGCGAGGCTCTACTTCAGTTGGCTAATGAAACCGAGGAGTTGGCCATGAGGGAGAGGGAGTTATTCAGTCCGATATTGAAGAAATGGCATCCGATAGCAGCCGGAGTTGCGGTGGGAGTGCTACACCAATGCTATGGAGCGGTGTTGAAGCAATACCTAGCCGGGACGAGTATACTCAACGGCGAGATCATCGGGGCATTACAAAGGTCTTCGAGGCTCGAAAAGGTGTTGGTACAAATGGTGGTCGAAGATTCCGAAGAGTTCGATGACGGAGTCAAAGGAATGGTTAGGGAAATGATGCCATACGAAGTTGATTCCATCATCATGAAGCTTTTGAGACAATGGATAGATGAAAGGTTAAAGCAAGGCAGAGAGTTGCTTTGTAGAGCAAAAGAAACAGAAGTGAGTCATATATATATATATATATATATTACATAAATTTACAAGCGATGAACATGAATAATCTGTGATGGGTTTTGGATATTTGCAGACATGGAACCCTAAGTCCAAATCTGAGCCATATGCACAATCAGCTGTGAAGCTAATGAATATAGCCGAGGATGGTGAATGATTTCTTTGAAATTCCAATTGGAATCACAGATGATTCTGTTCTTGACCTAGCTGAAGGCTTGGAGCATCTCTTCCAAGAATACACTACTTTTGTAGCATCATGTGGTAAGAACTTTCATCTTTATGGTTTAGGGGTTTCATGAAAAAAAACTTTCTTCTTTTGCATTCATTTAGGGTTTAGGGTTCATGAAAAAACTCACTTCTTTTGCACTCATTTTAGGGTGTAGGGATCATGAAAAAAACTTTGTTCTTTTGCGTTCATTTCAGGGTTCAGGGTTCATTAAAAGCTTTGTTCTTTTTCTCCCATTTTAGGGTTTAGGGTTTTATGCATCATTCTAAGCTTGTTTTCATGGAAAGCTTATTTTTTTTCTCTCGTTTGATTTTAGGGTCAAAGCAGAGTTATCTGCCTTCACTTCCTCCACTAACCAGATGCAGCCGAGATTCAAGATTCTCCAAGCTTTGGAGAAAGGCCAATCCATGCATAATCGGCACGGCGGGCGTGCAGAAATTCATGACGTCAGAAGGTCAAAGTCCTCGCCCATCAACAAGCCGTGGAACGCAACGCCTTTACATCCGTCTCAACACCTTGCACTACCTATCCTCCCACCTACACTCGCTCAACAAAACTCTTAGCCTCTCGCCGAGAGTCTCGACGCGGAGTCGTTTCAGCCGCAGCGTGGTGGCAGCTCATATTCTTACTTTGATCACACAACACATCCATCCAACTAGCTTGCGATCACATATCGGAAGTTGCCGCTTATCGTCTCATCTTCCTGGACTCGAGCTCTGTATTCTACGAAACCCTTTACGTCGGCGATGTGTCCAACTCGAGAATCAGACCCGCGGTTCGTATCCTAAAGCAAAACCTATCCCTCCTCACCGCCATACTGACGGACCACTCACAAGCGTTGGCGATGAAAGAAGTGATGAAAGCATCATTCGAAGCATTCCTCACGGTTTGCTCGCCGGGGAACGTCTCGAGCCTTCAACCGGTCCGACCACCAGATGATCGAAGAGGATTTCGATAGCCTGAAAAGGGTTTTTGCACTTGCGGAGAAGGGTTACTAAGCGAAGATGTGGTTCAAAGGGAGGCCGAGATAGTTGAAGGTGTGGTATCATTGTTGGCTCAAACGCTGAGCAATTAACCGAGGATTTCAGCATTGTGGCGTGCGAAACCAGTGGCATAAACTCCATCGGCTCATGCCAAAAGCTACCGATGCCACCGACGACGGGAAGGTGGAATCGGTCAGATCCAAACACAATCCTAAGAGTGTTGTGCCACAGGAATGATAGAGCAGCCAATAGCTTTTTGAAGAAATCTTTTCAATTGGCAAAAAGAAAATGATTGGGGGAAGGGAAAAACAAAATACATGTATATATATGTATATATATGCATATATGAAGAAAATGAGAGGTTTTCTAGCATTGATCTTTCATAGATGTAAATGTACTTAAAAAGTCTATGGAAATCTCAGGGGGATTATGCATTGTATTTGAATGTTATATCAAGATCTTGTTGGTTGGGGCAGAGAGAGACCAAATTGTACAATTTAAAGAGAAAAAAATCAATTTTTTTTTTGTTTTCTTAGCATTAGGGTTTTTAAATCGTTTGTTTAGGGTTATATCATATTATATTTTTATTTATTATTAATTTATTAATATTTCTTTCCTTATTTTGGATTTTTTTTGCATTTATGATATTGGAATAATTCTTTTATAATTCATAGACGAGAGAAATAATCAAAGTTAACATGAGTCGAGTTCAATGAGCATGACTTCATATAAGATCATCAGAGTTCATACAAAGCATTCAACCAAGCTCAGAATAGAACTACATTAAACATATGATGCCATTCATCATCCATACGTCCAGCAACACATCAACCTCATTGCTTCCAACTCTATACACCTATTCTTTTGTAATAGTAGGTTTCAGCGCATTCGACGTGCATGGCGGGTCCTGTCGTTGTACCTTGGTCTGTCTTGGGCCCTCTGGGGCTGTGGTTCCACCCTCCTCTGTCTTTCATACGTCCAGCAACACATCAACCTCATTGCTTCCACTCTATACACCTATTCTTTTGTAATAGTAGGTTTCAGCGCATTCGACGTGCATGGCGGTCCTGTCGTTGTACCTTGGTCTGTCTTGGGCCCTCTGGGGCTGTGGTTCCACCTCCTCTGTCTTTCGGGGACCTTTGAACATCTCGCCGTTAACAAAAAGCTCAGCTGCAAAGCAAGGTGTGAAGATCAAATACAATCTAAATAAAATAATTTATGACAAACGTTAAATCGAACGAGAAAAAATAAAATACAGAAGCCTAGATCCTCATGTTCGTAATCATGCCATGTAACATTTGTCCGAGAAAAACAACAATTGAGTAACAAAAGTAACTCTATAAATATAAAGCTCTTAAGCTTTCATTCCCCCCCCCCCAGATTCGACTGCATATATTCACTTCATCACTGATACGCCATGACGACTTTAGAGCAAAAGGGTCTAGTAAAAAACACACCAAAGCATAAGAAAATTAAGAGCTAAGATAATTGAGACAAATGCCTGCTTATCGATCAAAGAAGGAGACCACCCTAAGCTATTTGTGCAAGCCGCAAACTAATGTTTCATCTCCACCGTTGGACATCAATGTACGACGACAACAGAGGGCCGTGAAAGAAGGGCGATTTGACCAAACATATATTATTTAACTGAATATTTACCTTTTTAGCACCGATTGATATATTTCCGAGTGCACCTTTCGGCTGAGCTGGCAAAAGGCACGTCCCCGGGGACGCGCTTTACCCGTGTTTTCGCTGAGTTGGATGCCACATGTGGAAGGCGCATCCCCGGGACGCGCCTTCACTGGATTCTGATGACTCACTGCCACGCTGATATTTTGTTTAATACTAAATATTTTATTATTATTATTATTATTATAATAGTAATATATTATGTAAAGTGTTTCGATTATATGTAAGAATTATCAATGTATTTTGTTAATGTGTGTTAAAGGTGGAGTGAATTATCTACATTAATATGATAGACAATATATGAAAACCAGTTTTGATTTTATTGTAGTTATAGGAAAAATGTGAAATTATAATATTACACATATGGTTTATTATTATTTTTGATTTTGATTATCGATATATTAATTTTATCAGTTAATTATTTAAATGTTATCAATCTAGTCATCTCTTATCAATATTTAACGAAAATATTGATGCATAAGTTAATAAATTAGTATATTATAATTTAATCTTCAAGACTTACATATTTTTGAAATTAGTCTTATTGAAATTTAATTTAATAAATTTAATCCTCTAATCAGAACATGAAATGTGCATCGTATACATAAATTTTTTAATAACTTTAATTGTTTAATTTAAATTTTCTCTACTTAGAAGGTGGAATTTATTATATTTTAAAAAAATTTATAACTAATAATATTAATTATTATATTAAATAAAATATATTGAAAATATTTATGTATTTAAAAGTTAAAAAAAAGTATTTAGGTGTACATACATTAACAAATTATATAAATGCAATAACATTAAATTATTAGAAACAAAAACATTCATTTAAATACAATATTAATTCCATAAGAGTTAACGGTTATATGATGATAACAGAGCTGAACATTTTTTTTCTATTATGCCCGATATTTCTATAATGCCCACATCGTTTTTGTTCTGTTGACTTCTTTCGAATATCGATATCACAATGTATTCTAGTAGATTTTGGACGAACTGAGTCCCTCAATAGCATGGATCTGGTACAATTGTAAGCCAGTTTGAATCTCATTTGGGTTTCTTTCATTTCCTATGGGCAGAAACTCAAATTCATATACCTTGAATACTTGTGAAAGTTGGTATACGAGATCAACATAATTTTTGTAGTCCAAATGCGAATGTGAGCAAGCTGCAATGACATGAGAGCAAAGATATTTGAGTGCTTGAAAGAAACCACAATCGCACCACCTTTCTTGCAGATTAACTCTGAAAGAGTTAACTCCAATCCCTTGCAGCGGACGTGGCATTTCGGTTACACGAAACAATTCATGGAAGTTAATAAATTAGTATAATTATATATTTAATCTTCAAGACTTACATATTTTATGAAATTAGTCTTATTGAAAATTTAATTTAATAAATTTAATCCTCTAATCAGAACATGAAATGGTCATCGTATACATAAATTTTTTAATAACTTTTAATTTGTTTAATTTAATATTTTTCTCTACTTAGAAGGTGGAATTATTATTATATTTTAAAAAAATTATAACTAATAATATTATTATATTAAATAATATTGAAATATTTATGTATTTAAAAGTTAAAAAAATTATTTAGGTGTACATACATTAACAAATTATAAATGCAATAACATTAAATTATTAGAAACAAAACATTCATTTAAATACAATATTAATTACATAAGAGTTAACGGTTATATGATGATAACAGCTGAACATTTTTTTCTATTATGCCCGATATTTCTATAATGCCACATCGTTTTGTTCTGTTGACTTCTTCCGAATATCGATATCACAATGTATTCTAGTAGATTTTGGACGAACTGAGTCCCTCAATAGCAATGGATCTGGTACAATTGTAAGCCAAGTTTGAATCTCATTTGGGTTTCTTTCATTTCCTATGGGCAGAAACTCAAATTCATATACCTTGAATACTTGTGAAAGTTGGTATACGAGATCAACATAATTTTTGTAGTCCAAATGCGAATGTGAGCAAGCTGCAATGACATGAGAGCATAGATATTTGAGTGCTTGAAAGAAACCACAATCGCACCACCTTTCTTGCAGATTAACTCTGAAAGAGTTAGCTCCAATCCCTTGCAGCGGACGTGGCATTTCGGTTACACGAAACAATTCATGGGTGCGAGAAAAATTTGTAACTAACATCCCATTTGATGCAACCACTTTTTTCTATAAATCAACTACTAGTCTTGGGTGGTAAATATGGCTGTTTTGCATCCAAGTAAGAGCTTGTCCACCGAGCTTTGCAAAGAGTTGACCCAAACGAAAATAAATCGTTTTAACCAACGCCGTGACTGGTAAATGACGCGCCCCCTTTAAGGTTGAATTTATTGCTTCAGCCAAGTTTGTTGTCATATGACCATAGCGATACCCCCCGTCATATGCATTTGTCCACATTTCTTTGCTGATGTCTATAATGTACTCGCACCCCTTCTTATTTTTGCCAAACAATTCTTGTAGCATCGACTCAAACCTTTGAGGTAAGAGTTCGTAACCTAAGCCATTAGGAATATGTAATAGTTAATATGAAGTATAAATAAGTAATAAGAAATTGATAGAAAAATTGGGAAAAAGTAACATACCCATCCGCACGACTAACTGACGTTCATCGTTCTTCTTGTATTTTCCGTAATAGTTTGCAGCAATATGACGGACACAATAACGATGTTGAACATGTGGAGGTCTATCCATTGTACCCAAAGGTCCATTGTTTTTATCCCGGCCTGAAATAATGCATACTCGTTCCCTGGTGACAACATGTAAACGTAAATTTTTAAGGAAAAAAACCCAAGACTCAGTGTCTTCTCCTTGAACGAGGGCAAACGCAACAGGAAGAATATTGCGGTTTCCATCTTGGACCACAACCAATAATAAAACTTGCTTGTATTTTCCATACAAGAAAGTACCATCAATTTGGACAACTGGTTTACAATACTTGACTGCATTAATACACTGAGGGTAAGTCCAAAAGACACGGTAAAATTGGCAGCGACCGCGAACCATTCGATCATTCACGTAATGATGTTGAGTTTCGAACTCAACAATTGTCCCGGGATTAAGTCTTTGCACAACATGAAACCAACTGGGCAGCTTGTTGTAAGAGGAATCCCATTCGCCATGAAGTTTGCAAATGGCATTCTGTTTTGCCAACCACGCTTTTTTATATGAGACAGTGTACCCATATTGTGACTGTATAGCAGAAATCAACACTGCAACAGCTATATGAGAGCTTTGCTTCACAATGGGCATGATTGCTTGGCAAATAATGTTGGAGTCCAAGTTGGGATGATCCTGGTTTATACCTGTTGCACAACATGTATGAGGACCGTTGTATCTGGTTAGTTCCCATAAGTTGCTCTTCCTCTTCCTCTTTGATACATGGACCATCCATTGACATCCGTTGTCACGTTGGACGCAGTAGCAGACATATTTCTACGTGTTAGATCGATCAACTCGGGACTTAACTGAGGTACGAATATTGTAACTCTTTATTGCCATCATTGCTTCCTCCTTCGATGCGAACTCCATTCCAATATGTAAATTACCGTCATTGACTAATGATTGAAGTCCATAGTTGCCAACATCAGGAAGATCTGGAAATTCAGGCTCATACATTGCATCATAATCAGCCTCATACATATGTGCAGGAAGTTCGGCTGGTGTTGTATTTATCGGAACGTCATTCTCGTCATCATCAGAATGTACGTTAAACTGTGGTGAGTCAGGTTCAATGAATAATCATGTTTCAGCACCATCTGTACCTGGCTCCCGAAGAGGTTCTTCTGGTGGAGATGAGGGTTCCTCCGATAATCCAATATTGAGGTCAAATAAGTTCCCGCTTGCGTGTCCTTCCCTTGAACTTGAGGCCATTGTATCATGTGGGATGTGAATAGACTGCTATCTCGTTGGCATTTCCATATGTAAGTCGAAAACATTGGCAGATGAATGTCTGCCCCTTGAAGTAGAAGAGATGTTGCCATATGGATTATTGGTGAAGCCACGTGGGTTGAGATCATAAGCAGTTGCAGATGAATGCCTTCCTATTGAACTTGATGTCATGGTATCTGGCGTTGGATCCGCCATTAATGATGTGAAATCATTACAAATCAATTGTGTCGAGCTATCAACTTGATCAGCTTGATATGCAATGCCAAAGTGAGAGGAATATGAGAGACCACGAGTTGCACGAACCTCAATAAAAGTAGTACATTCAATAAGAGATTGTGAACTCCCCATATGAGCATCAACCATCATAGAAACATCATCATCATTTGAAAGCTGAAATGATGTATACGTGAGCGGAAAAAGTTCAGTAGGAAATCTGTACTGAAGTAAAGATAGTCTTCTCTGGCCTGCTACACGAATCTTTAACGAAATTTTTGTGATTAACTCCTCAATTATGATGTTTCTCTTCAAGGTTAAGGGGATATAATGATCTGACTAAAAAACAACCCCCTCTTCAGCTTCCTTAATTTCTCCATCATACAAAACAACAGCAGAAAGACGACTCATTTTCAGAGAATTTGAGAATTTGAAAGCTTGTGAACTGAAGTTTGTTTTGAAAGTTTATAATACGTTGCATATAATAGTGTCTATAATCGGAGTACTATTCATATGAAGGCGCGTTCCAGGGGGCGCGCCTTCTATTATTTTGTCAGAGAATATGTTATCATTGCCCTATTATGTCACTCATGTCCCTCGGGGATACTATTCATATCAGTACCTATTATTTCTCAGGGGATTTGAAGGCGCGTTCACGGGGGCGCGCCTTCCATTAATTTGTCAGAAAATATGTTATCATTGCCCTATTATGTCACTCAATTCCCTCGGGGACACTATTCATATCATTATCTATTATTTCTCAGGGGACTTAAAGGCGCGTTCCGGCGGCGTGCCTTCCATTATTTTGTCAGAGAATATGTTATCATTGCCCTATTATGTCACTCATGTCCCTCGGGGACTATTCATATCATTACCTATCATTTTCAAGGGACTTGAAGGCGCGTTCCCAGGGGCGCGCCTTCCATTATTTTGTCAGAGAATATGTTATCATTGCCCTATTATGTCACTCATGTCCCTCGGAGACACTATTCATATCAGTACCTATTATTTCTCAGGGGACTTGAAGGCGCGTTCCCGGGGGCGCGCCTTCCATTATTTTGTCAGAGAATATGTTATCATTGCCCTATTATGTCACTCATGTCCCTCGGGGATACTATTCTATCAGTACCTATTATTTCTCAGGGGACTTGAAGGCGCGTTCCTGGGGGCGCGCCTTCCATTATTTTGTCAGAGAATATGTTATCATTGACCAAAATTTAACTTCTTTTGAAAATTCAGCAAGTTAAGAATAAATTATACATATAGATTAATTTTAGTTCATAACTTAAATTAAAACGTTATGTGAAGTTTTAATAAATTAGATAAAATGTTATGGATAAATTGAATAAATGTGAAGTGATAAGTTGATTGTGACATTGAAATTGTATGGAATGAGCATCGAGATGTTTTACGAATAAATGTGAAGTGATAAGTTGATTTTAATGTATACGTTTTAATATATATGTTAATGATAAAATCATATGTATGGATAAATTTAATTTCAATTTAAGTATTGTGAACTATAATTTGAATATAATTTTAAATAATATTATTTTTATTTTAAATTTTGAATAATATAATTTGTATTTTAAAAACATTTAATGTTAAATGTGAATAAAAAATAACATTAAAAATATGTATGTAACAACCATGAAACATTTAAATAACATAACAAAATTACATAAAATTCTGAAATATAACTATTTAAATAACATTAAAATACAACTGGATCACCGATGTCGTCTTCTCGAATGAGTTCCACATGGCGGTGGTTGTCTATTTCGTGGAGGATTTCTTCGTGGAACTTGTTCTTCAGTCTTCTCATCTTCACTATCATCATCAGTAGTATTTTCTTCATTTAGTGTAGATGACGCTGAAGGGGCTGTATAAAATAACGACCCTGGAGGAGTGCAAGTAACAATCCCACCGCTCCCCGGGAACTGTGGAAACATTGACCATCGATGTCTGTGATCCAGATGGAGATTGAGGTGTCTGCGGAGAAGCACCACCAGCCAAATAAGATGCATATGAACCATATGTTAGATCATTAAACATAGTCGTATATGCACCTCCATATGGTATAAAATCCTGCGGGCTAGGCATGTAACCTGGCGGGCTAGGAATGTAACCCTGCGGGCTCGAAATGTAACCCTGCGGAGATGGCATATGAACTGGTGGGCTTGGCATATGAAGTGGAGGGCTGGGCATGTACCCCTGCGGCATCGACGGATAAGGATGTTGTGGTGGGACTGATGCAGAACCGGTAGCGCCTTCTCTCCGTCCACGCGTCGGGGGACGAAGATATTGAGACGGTTGACGTCTTTCTCGGCGCCTAGGAATGTTAACCCCTCGTGCTTCCGTCGAAAGTAGAAATGGCTTCCCATTTTTATTAAACCAGTCCATATAGTTATCCGTAACCATATGACCAGTTTCAACGTAATATTGTCGAGGGGCCAACAGTGTATATCGATTTTCCCAAAGCACAATCCAATCTATGTGTCTCACCACCCAGTTAACCTCTTTCTTTCCTCGTCTATCTATGTTATGCACGTCGTCTAAATTCCTAGGTACTCCAGGAATATATTGCGTACAACCATACTGACGGAGCACGCGATCAACTGGATGCCACTCAATAATAGCATAACATATAAGAGGTATAACCGATATCCATACCTCTAATGACCCACTAAGGTGGGGTGGGATGCAAACCTTCACTTCATCGCTCGCATAAGGTATCCACTGAAACTGAAATATAAATATACAATTCAAATAAATAAAATATTCTAATTATATTTAGCATTTTAAATTAAAATATTTAAACAGATTTAAAAGCATACTTCAGACCTAAGTTTCGTATCAATAAGTAAACGAATTTCCTCTAACCCAGTAGGTATACTTTTATGGTTCTTTCTTTTCATCGACCACCTATGAAATATAATATAAACTAAATATCACCCTATTTAATTGAAAATATTTAAATCAAAATTTAGTTAGAAAATTACCTCAACAATAAGGGGAATACGTATGGTTCATTCACGATAGGGCATAAGAAAGGCATGCGGAACCACGCCCATGATTGTAGAAGCAGGAGACATCCATCGATAGCAGTTTTCTTATAATTCGTCGCCCGACACATTTCTCTAAAGAGAAATGCCAAAACTGCAGCGCCCCAACTATATCTTCCAGCTTCATCAAAATCGATCAGATGCCGCAACCACATACAATGCACCTGGTTGCGAGATTTGTCGGGCATCAATATTCCTCCATTATTTGTAGAATATATTCCGAGCACATGCCTTTGCTTGATCATCTGAAGCATTTTCATTTAAAACCTCAAAATTAGCTTTCAAATAGTTAGAGAATTTGAGTTATATAAGAGAGAAGAATATGATTTTGGTGTGAAGAATGAGGGAGGGTTGAGAGGGTTTATATAGGGGAGGAGGAGGGGTAGAATAGCTTTATCTTGGTTGAAAGCTAATTTGAGGTTTAAATGAAAATGCTTCAGAGGATCAAACAAAGGCATGTGCTCGGGCATATATTCTACGAATAATTGGAGGAATATTGATGCCCGACAAATCTCACAACCAGGTGCATTGTATGTGGTTGCGGCATCTAATCGATTTTGATGAAGCTGGAAGATATAGTTGGAGCGCTACAGTTTTGGCATTTCTCTTTAGAGAAATGTGTCGGGTGACGAATTATAAGAAAACTGCTATCGGTGGATGTCTCTTGCTTCTACAATCATGGGTGTGGTTCCGCATGCCTTTCTTATGCCCGATCGTGAATGAACCATACGTATTCCCCTTATTGTTGAGGTAATTTTCGAACTAAATTTTGATTTAAATATTTTCAATTAAATAGGGGATATTTAGTTTATGTTATATTTTATAGGCGGTCGATGAAAAGAAAGAACCATAAAAGTATACCTACTGGGTTAGAGGAAATTTGTTTACTTATTGATACGAAAGATGGGTCTGAGGTATGTTTTTAAATCTGTTTAAATATTAATATTTTAATTTCAAATGCTAGATATAATTAAAATATTTTATTTATTTGAATTGCATATTTATATTTCAGTTTCAGTGGATACCTTATGCGAGCGATGAAGTGAAGGTTTGCATCCCACCCCACCTTAGTGGGTCATTAGAGGTATGGATATCGGTTATACCTCTTATATGTTATGCTATTATTGAGTGGCATCCAGTTGATCGCGTGCTCCGTCAGTATGGTTGTACGCAATATATTCCTGGAGTACCTAGGAATTTAGACGACGTGCATAACATAGATAGACGAGGAAAGAAAGAGGTTAACTGGGTGGTGAGACACATAGATTGGATTGTGCTTTGGGAAAATCGATATACACTGTTGGCCCCTCGACAATATTACGTTGAAACTGGTCATATGGTTACGGATAACTATATGGACTGGTTTAATAAAAATGGGAAGCCATTTCTACTTTCGACGGAAGCACGAGGGGTTAACATTCCTAGGCGCCGAGAAAGACGTCAACCGTCTCAATATCTTCGTCCCCCGACGCGTGGACGGAGAGAAGGCGCTACCGGTTCTGCATCAGTCCCACCACAACATCCTTATCCGTCGATGCCGTAGGGGTACATGCCCAGCCCTCCACTTCATATGCCAAGCCCACCAGTTCATATGCCATCTCCGCAGGGTTACATTCCGATCCCGCAGGGTTACATTCCTAGACCGTAGGGTTACATTCCTAACCCACCAGGTTACATTCCGAGCCCGCAGGGTTACATTCCTAGCCCGCAGGGTTTTATACCATATGGAGGTGTATATACGACTATGTTTAATGATCCAACATATGGTTCATATGCATCTTATTTGGCTGGTGGTGCTTCTCCGCAGACACCTCAATCTCCATCTGGATCACAGACATCGATGCCAATGTTTCCACAGTTTTCACAGTTCCCGGGGAGCGGTGGGATTGTTACTAGCACTCCTCCAGTGTCGTTATTTTATACAGGCCCTTTAGCCCCTTCAGCGTCATCTACACCAAATGAAGAAAATGCTGCTGATGATGATAGTGAAGATGAGGAGACTGAAGAACAAGTTCCACGAAGAAATCCTTCACGAAATAGACAACCACTGCCATGTAGAACTCATTCGAGAAGACGACATCGGTGATCCAGTTGTACTTTAATGTTATTTAAATAGTTATATTTCAGAATTTTATGTAATTTGGTTATGTTATTTAAATGTTTCATGGTTGTTACATACATAATTTTAATGTTATTTTTTATTCACATTTAACATTAAATGTTTGATAAATATTTGTAAAATACAAATTATATTATTCGAAATTTAAAATAAAAATAAAAATAATATTATTCGAAATTTAAAATTATATTCCAATTATAGTTCACAATACATAAATTGAAATTAAATTTATCCATACATATGATTTTATCATTAACATATATATTAAAACATATACATTAAAATCAACTTATCACTTCACATTTATTCGTAAAAATATTTCGATGCTCATTCCATACAATTTAAATGTCACAATCAACTTATCACTTCACATTTATTCAATTTATCCATAACATTTTATCTAATTTATTCAAATTTCACATAACGTTTTAATTTAAGTTATGAACTTAAATTAATCTATATGTATAATTTATTCTTAACTTGCTGAACTTTCAAAACAAGTTAAATTTTGGTTATAATTTACATGATTTCACAATCCATCTAGTGTCCCCGAGGGACATGAGTGACATAATAAGGCGATGATAACATATTCTCTGATAAAATAATGGAAGGCGCGCCCCCGGGAACGCGCCTTCAAGTCTCCTGAGAAATAATAGGTACTGATATGAATAGTATCCCCGAGGGATATGAGTGACATAATAGGGCAATGATAACATATTCTCTGACAAAATAATGGAAGGCGCCCCCCCGGGAACGCGCCTTCAAGTCCCCTGAGAAATAATAAGTACTGATATGAATAGTGTCCCCGAGGGACATGAGTGACATAATATGGCAATGATAACATATTCTCTGACAAAATAATGGAAGGCGCGCCCCCAGGAACGTGCCTTCAAGACCCTTGAGAAATAATAGGTAATGATATGAATAGTGTCCCCGAGGGACATGAGTGACATAATAGGGCAATGATAACATATTTTCTGACAAAATAATGGAAGGCGCACCCCCGGAAACGCGTCTTTAAGTCCCTTGAGAAATAATAGGTAATGATATGAATAGTGTCCCTGAGGGACATGAGTGACATAATAGGGCAATGATAATATATTCTCTAACAAAATAATGGAAGACGCACCCCCGGGAACACGCCTTCAAGTCCCCTGAGAAATAATAGGTACTGATATGAATAGTCCCCGAGGGACATGAGTGACATAATAGGGCAATGATAGCATATTCTCTGACAAAATAATGGAAGGCGCGCCCCCGGGAACGCGCCTTCATGTGAATAGTACTCCGATTATAGACACTATTATATGCAACGTATTATAAACTTTCAAAACAAACTTCAGTTCACAAGTTTTCAAATTCTCAAACTCTAAATTCTCAAATTCTCTGAAAATGAGTCGTCTTTCTGATGTTGTTTTGTATGATGGAGAAATTAAGGAAGCTGAAGAGGGGGTTGTTTTTTAGTCAGATCATTATATCCCCTTAACCTTGAAGAGAAACATCACAATTAAGGAGTTAATCACAAAAATTTCGTTAAAGATTCTTGTAGCATGCCAGAGAAGACTATCTTCACTTCAGTACATATTTCCTACTGAACTTTTTCCGCTCACGTATACATCATTTCAGCTTTCAAACGATGATGATGTTTCTATGATGATTGATGCTCATATGGGGAGTTCACAATCTCTTATTGAAATGTATGCCACTTTTATTGAGGTTCGTGCAACTCGTGGTCTCTCATATTCCTCTCACTTTGGCATTGCATATCAAGTTGATCAAGTTGATAGCTCGACACAACTGATCTGTAATGATTTCACATCATTAATGGCGGATCCAACGCCAGATACCATGCCATCAAGTTCAATAGGAAGGCATTCATCTGCAACTGCTTATAATCTCAACCCACGTTGCTTCACCAATAATCCATATGGCAATCTCTTCTACTTCAAGGGGCAGACATTCATCTGCCAATGTTTTCAACTTACATATGGAAATGCCAACGAGACGGCAGTCTATTAACATCCTACATGATACAATGGCCTCAAGTTCAAAGGGAGGACACGCAAGCGGGAGCTTATTTGACCTCAACATTGGATTATCGGAGGAACCCTCATCTCCACAAGAAGAACCTCTTCGGGAGCCAGGTACAGATGGTGTTGAAACGGGATTATTCGTTAAACCTGACTCACCACAGTTTAACGTACATTCTGATGATGACGAGGATGACGTTCCGATAAATACAACACCAGCCGAACTTCCTGCACATGTATGAGGCTGATTATGAAGCAATGTATGAGCCTGAATTTCCAGATCTTCCTGATGTTGGCAACTATGGACTTCAATCATTAGTCAATGACGGTAATTTACATATTGGAATGGAGTTCGCATCGAAGGAGGAAGCAATGATGGCAATAAAGAGTTACAATATTCGTAACTCAGTTAAGTCCCGAGTTGATCGATCTAACACGGAGAAATATGTCTGCTACTGCGTCCAACGTGACAACGGATGTCAATGGATGGTCCGTGTATCAAAGAGGAAGAACAACTCATGGGAACTAACCAGATACAACTGTCCTCATACATGTTGTGCAACAGGTATAAACCAGGATCATCCCAACTTGGACTCCAACATTATTTGCCAAGCAATCATGCCCATTGTAAAGCAAAGCTCTCATATAGCTGTTGCAGTGTTGATTTCTGCTATACAGTCACAATATGGGTACACCGTCTCTATAAAAAAGCGTGGTTGGCAAAACAGAATGCCATTTGCAAACTCATGGCGAATGGGATTCCTCTTACAATGAGCTGCCCAGTTGGTTTCATGTTGTGCAAAGACTTAATCCCGGGATAATTGTTGAGTTCGAAACTCAACATCATTACGTGAATGATCGAATGGTTCGCGATCGCTGCCAATTTTACCGTATCTTTGGACTTACCCTCAGTGTATTAATGCAGTCAAGTACTGTAAACCAGTTGTCCAAATTGATGGTACTTTCTTGTATGGGAAATACAAGCAAATTTATTATTGGCTGTGGTCCAAGATGAAAACCGCAATATTCTTCCTGTTGCGTTTGCCCTCGTTCAATGAGAAGACACTGAGTCTTGGTCTTTTTTCCTTAAAAATTTCGTTTACATGTTGTCACCAGGGAACGAGTATGCATTATTTCAGACCGAGGAGCCGGGATAAAAGCAGCAATGTACTCTTTGGGTACAATGTATAGACCTCCACATGTTCAACATCGTTATTGTGTCTGTCATATTGCAGCAAACTATTACGGAAAATACAAGAAGAACGATGAACGTCAGTTAGTCGTGCGGATGGGTATGTTACTTTTTCCCAATTTTCTATCAATTTCTTATTACTTATTTATACTTCATATTAACTATTACATTCCTAATGGCTTAGGTTACGAACTCTTACCTCAAAGGTTTGAGTCGATGCTACAAGAGCTGTTTGGCAAAAATAAGAAGGGGTGCGAGTACATTATGGACTTCAACAAAGAAATGTGGACAAATGCATATGACGGGGGGTATCGCTATGGCCATATGACAACAAACTTAGCTGAAGCAATAAATTCAACCTTAAAGGGGGCGCGTCATTTACCAGTCACGACGTTGGTTAAAACGACTTATTTTCGTTTGGGTCAACTCTTTGCAAAGCTCGATGGACAAGCTCTTACTTGGATGTAAAACGACCATATTTACCACCCAAGACTAGTAGTTGATTTACAGAAAAAAGTGGCTGCATCAAATGGGATGTTAGTTACAAATTTTTCTCGCACCCATGAATTGTTTCATTTAACCGAAATGTCACGTCCGCTGCAAGGGATTGGAGCTAACTCTTTCAGAGTTAATCTACAAGAGAGGTGGTGCGATTATGGTTTCTTTCAAGCACTCAAATATCCATGCTCTCATGTCATCGTAGCTTGCTCACATTCGCATTTGGACTACAAAAATTATGTTGATCCCGTATACCAACTTTCACAAGTATTCAAGGTATATGAATTTGAGTTTCCGCCCATAGGAAACGAAAGAGACCCAAATGAGATTCAAACTTGGCTTACAATTGTACCAGATCCGTTGCTATTGATGGACTCAAGTCGTCCAAAATCTACTAGAATACATTGTGATATGGATATTCGGGATAAGTCAACAAAACAAAAACGATGTGGGCATTGTAGAAACATCGTGCCTCTCCACATGGAAGGTGAAAAGTGTGTGTCTCGGGCCTCCACCTCTCAATCAGTGAAGAAATTAGGACAGGTACGAGTTTACAACCGTCAATATTTGTTGCAATATACCCGAACCCGGTAGAAGCCAAATATGACAAAATACGTTCCGGTGTCGGTATACGTGGATTTTTAATAAAAGTCTAAAATACGATCAGTATCCTAAATAATATACATTATAAAAAATTAAAATTAATATAAATTCATAATAACTTTAAAATAAAAATAAATTTAAATATTAACATTAATTATAAAAAATATTATCATATTGCTAAAATGTCTAGAGATATGATCAATATCCAATCGCAACAGCATTTCGTTTTCTATTATAACTGTAGACAAAACAATATAATTAGCACACAAAAAAATTAATAATTCTAATTAAATAATAATTATAAATATTATTTTAATAAAAAATAATATTACATAAATATTATATAAATATAATAACTATTTAAAAAATACTAACATAAAAATAAATTTCTTACCACTAATAACAAATTTAAAACTCAAATAGTTATAGAATTTGAGTTATATAAGAGAGGAGAATATGATTTTGGTGTGAAGAATGGGAGGGTTGAGGGGGTTTATATAGGGGAGGAGGAGGGGTAGTTAGGGAAAACGGATGGGGTATTTATGACATTTAATGGAAGGCGCGTCCCGGGGATGCGCCTTCCACACGTGGCATCCAACTCAGCGAAACACGAGTAAAGAGCGTCCCCGAGGACGCGCCTTTCGCCAACTCAGCCGAAAGGGTGCCACTTCGGGAAATATATATCAAACGGTGCTAAAAAAGTAAATATTCGATAAATATATGTCAGTTTGGTCAAATCGCCTGAAAGAAGCAGTTGATGCAAGTCCATTAGCATTCAAAACTATACACTACTTGCATGACATTTTAGATTTCCAAGATGGAACATATACTTATACCAGGGCAAAATAATAGAACAAGAATTAGTCCACTTTTAATGGTGGAAACTATATATTACTATTTTTCCACACTGATCCGAATTGGAAAAAAAAGCACAAAACCATTAGAGACCTTTTAAATCCATTAGCATTCAAAGTATTGTCTATACGGCTCTTTCGATTTGTAAAGATGAACTACCATGTACTACTGTCTAAACCAGAACCAACCATGAACCATTGAGTATAACACTCTAGCTAAGTACTTGTATAGGTACCTTCCTTAGGTCAACTAAAACAAATAGAACATTCTCATTATCAAGAACAATTAACATTACAAGCAAATACTAAGTTTGCAAAACTGCTTATTCGAAAGAAAAAAAGAGCTTACCTCCATAATCCTTGTATTCAGGATCAACATAAGAATCCGGAAGCACAAATAGAACATCGGGCAATCCTATTGAGTATTGGCAAGAAAAAGAACAAAAATTATACACTGCTGGCCATAAACTTCAAGCATAAAAGGAAAATAAAGAAACAAATCCAACAACTGAAAGAAAATTAAAGGCAAGACCTTCTAACTTATTCGAGGTCTCTTCGTCAATCTCGCAACGGAATCCAAAGTATCTCTCACAGGAAACATTGTATATCTTCTTCTTAGCTTCCTCTTCACTAACATGAAGCAAATAACATGCAACTCAAACACAATAATCTCGAAAATCAAACTGTCAATATAATGCAAGCAATAGCAAAGAACCTCAATAAATTGCATCACCAATCATGCTAAAGAATCAATCTTTAAGAAAACAATGACAAACCCAGAATAATTAACTTAAAAAACCAAGCTATTATGTTCTTTTTCAAATTTACACCGTAAGTTTTTTGCCCATTTTCTCACACTTTCACAGTATCCAAACATACCTGCCGATGACTTTAGCAAGGGTTTTGATATAACAATCAATCATTTACTGTTTAGTAGCCCCTTCTCCACAATAAGCCAATGCTCATAATCACACCCCGGAAAAAGCGGGGCCATTTCGGTAGGAAGCCGGTCACTGAAGTTTGACCCCGAGTTAAGTGGGGAGTAAGCCGAGTTCCCGGAACGGTTGACGCGGCATCGGATGGAGGTGAAGCGCGCGGCGGCGAGAGGGAGAGATCGGACGGCGTGGGAAAGAGGGGTAAGAGAGCGACGGTAGAGGAGGGGAGAAGGAATGGGAGGAGGGTGGGTAATGGAGGTGGTTGAGAGGAGGCGTTTGGGAAGGAGGAAAGATGAAGCAAGATGGCGCGTGAGGCTGGAGGTGGCGGCGCGTTTTAGGGGTTGGGCCATGTTGAGAGAGATCCTGGATGGAGAGAGTGAAGAGAAAAGGGCTTTGGCATGCTACGCAATAAACCAAACACGATAATACAGTATTTTCGGACCAATAATCTTATCTTCATAAATCAAACACCCAAGTATAATCGGATAAAAAACATAAATGGCATATCAATTATAGGATATTAATTTAATAATTTTTTGATTATTAAAAATTATAAAATAATTCTTTAATTATTGAGTATTATTTTGTTGAGTATTTTAATTATTAAAAGTTATAAAATAGTCATCCGATAATTCATTATGTTTCAAACTCATCATTTTCTATTAAAAAATTTGTAGTTGTTTATGATGGGCGTTAACATGATGACTAGAATATAATAGTTGTTTGAAATTTTAAGATCAAATTTTATCATATCACAGTTAATAAATTTACGTTCAGCTTAGAACATCATTCATTTTTTAGCGAAAATGATGAGTTTGAAATATAATGAATAATTGAGTGACCATTTTGTAACTTTTAGTAGTCGAGGGACTCAACAAAGTAACACTCCATAGTTGAGTCACTATTTTATAACTTTTAATAGTTAAGAGACTTAATAAAATAATTTTGTATAGTTGGGGGACCATTTGCGTGCTTTACCCATTATAATATTGAATAAAAAAAATCAACCCACTAAAAGGGTTAGCTCGCACTAGGCCATGTGTTAAAAAAGCCCCTTTGAAACAACCCTTTTCTTCATTACCTTTTAAGAATAAAAGAGGCGCCTTTTCACAGTTCTCACTCTCAGCAGGCCTTTCCTTCTTGCTTAGAGTCTCTGCCTTCGTTGCCCAAATCATTGTTCTCTGTCGCAATTCACGATCCTTGACGGAGCTCTCAGCAGTAGCAGCATCTCGATTTTCCCCTAAAGTGATTCTCTTTACCAAAATTACATTTTATTTTTTCTGTTTCTTTAATAGATATGGGGTCTTTATGTTGTGTAAGGGTTGCTTTTCTTTTAGATTTTATTGTTCTGTGGATTTAGTTCATCAAGGGACGCCAGATGATGATTGACGCGTTACTCATATCACCTGCAAGTATTGAGTATAATGATTCTTTAGTTATGAACAAAAACTAGTCACCCAAATCAATGAAGCAAAACTTTTGTAGGGTTTATAATCTGGAATCTTGAAATATGCATATCTATACATCCTCTTTGCTAGAATCTTAGTGCTTTAAGGTTCTCAAATAGTGCCTGATTAATTCAAGTTCGGAAGAATGTAGTTTTGCTTTATAGATTGAATATAGTCGGTGGCAACGTTGTTCGTCGATCTTCCACTAAATGTAAGTGAGTTTACTTTTTGTTTTGTTGCAGGGAGTATTTTGAAGATTTATGCAGTCTGCAACCTTCTTATGCTAGAGACCAATAGATTATCTTCAAGTTTTATTCGTTTATTGCACCGAATGGTAATATCAGGATTTTAGTGTCCTGTTTCTTCCATTGTTGAGTGTTGAGAGAATACAAGAACTTGTTCGATTCGTCGAATTTATCTTTGATTTCAATGGCAGCACAAACCTTGTTTTCTGGGTATTGCTCAAATTCAATAACCCCATTATATACAAAGCTTCGAAATCCATTATCGTCATCATCATATTCTCTTTCGTATCCTTCTTGTTTCATTCGATCGAAACATCAGATCTCCCTTAAACTCCAATATTTTCCAGCTTCTGAAAAGTTCATGTCTGTAAGAAGATTAGAGTGTTCAAACAGTGTAGAAAAAGTAAGTAATGTTGTTTCCGAGAAGGAAAGTTCAAAATCATGGGTTAAGCGGAGAAAGCTAGCTGTTTTTGTCTCTGGTGGAGGCTCGAATTTCAGATCAATAAACCAAGCATGCATTGAAGGCTCTGTCAACGGAGACATTGTTGTTTTGGTCACTAATAAAACATGGTAATTTGGTTTTCTTAAAGAAAATACGAGTCGAAGTCTGTTTGTACTTGCCAGAATATAGTTGCTTAAGAAAATACGAGTCGAATCAATAAACCAAGCATGCATTGAAGGCTCTGTCAACGGAGACATTGTTGTTTTGGTCACTAATAAACATTGTAATTTGTTTCCTTAAGAAAATACGAGTCGAAGTCTGTTTGGAGTAACACTCTTCTTCTTCTTTTGTGTGATGGCAGCTTGTGGAGGTGCACAATATGCGAGAGATAAAGGCATCCCAGTTATTTTGTTCCCAAAAACAAAAGATGGGCTCAAAGGCCTTTCTTCTGTTGATCTATTGAAGGTTCTTGGGTTGTTTTCTTCTTTCAACCTAGTTATTTTGGCCTGTATACCTAGTTATTTTGGCCTGTCTACCCAGTTATTTTTCCGGATATTGCTTACGGGAATGATTGATTATCTGATTCAGGAAACTTGAAGTCGATTTCATTTTTTGGCTGGATACCTAAAACTTATACCACTGGAGTTAATTCGAGCTTATCCTAGATCGATTTTTAACATCCATCCATCTCTTCTTCCAGCTTTTGGAGGTGAAGGTTTTATGGTATGATAGTGCATAAAGCAGTTATTGCTTCCGGAGCAAGCTATGTTTTTGCATTTAGTTTCATGTATCATGTTTTTATGTTATTCTTGGCATTTCGAACCATATCAGCTAGTCAAGGTTTGATATTGCTTATGATTGTTTAGATACTCTGGTGAAACAATGAATTTTGTTGACGAGCATTACGATACGGGTCGGATACTTGCACAAAAAACTGTCCCTGTTCTCGCAAATGACACCGCTGAGGAGTTAGCCGCTAGGGTTCTACGAGAGGTTAATTGATTTTGTCTTCTTCTTTTTTCCCCTTAAGAAATGTTTTCCTACATCTAACTTCACTTCAACATCAACTGAATCTAATTGACTGTAAGATGGTTATGATGATCATCGGTTTCTTTACAGGAACATAAATTATATGTGGAAGTGACAGTCGCTTTATGCGAAGACGGATAGTTTGGAGAGAAGACGGTGTTCCACTGATTCGGAGCAAAGAAAACCAGAAGAATATTACTAACATAACTGCAGCACTCGCATTTTGTTAACGATCTTCAGGGACACTTGTTACAGTTTATTGAGTTATAGTTATTTTTGTTCTATGTTGATCAAGTATATAGTTTTATGGGTTGTTAATTTGTTTATTCTTTCAAAAAGATATTTTGACCGAGATAATTTTAAAATCTAAATATAATAAATTTTGACCGGGCTGTTATCTTGGTATTCGGTGGTGGCTGAGATGAGTCGATAGATTGCCTTAAGAGGAACCCATTTTACTAAAATGCAGTGTAGGAATGGCGCGGACATGCTCTTTGGGTTTTACATGTGGGTTGGGGTTATTAGTTTTGAAGTGAATGGTCAGGCTGAAGATAGGTTGCAGACTGATTCCTGCTTGTACCGACATTGGTGCCGCTGGTTGTTGGATTCTGTCTCTCGTGTTTCTCTGTTAGATGATGAGGGTTGTGTGGAAGATAAGATTTAGAAAGCATAGAATATGCTGGGGAGCATGTCTGGTGTTCTGGTTGGATTTGTTTAGAAAGTTGTAGCTGGATTGCTGCCGTGGAGTCATGCTATTGGTTGGTTCCTGGATGTTTGAATAATAATCTGGTGCAGCTTGGAAAATTAAAGCCTTTGTGGCTCTGAATGCTCGTACATGTGTTTGTTGGGCTGCTGCCTTGGTGTGGTTATGTGCCTTTGCTTATGTACCACGCTTATATGGTACCTTGTTTTGGTTTGAGTCGAGTGGGTTGCTTATGGTTGATATGGTACCTACCTTTTACTTAATTTATTTTTTAATTGGTCACTCAATTTTTTTTTTCAAAATCATTGTTAATCTTACGATTTGGTATTTTGATCACCTACCCTTAAAAAATAACAATGATGTTAATATGATATTTTTTTAATTATTTTTAATTATGTCATGACATTATCTTATGATGATACATCAACATCACCATTAATTTTTCTAAAGACGAGAGACCAAAACATAATCAAAATATAATATTAAGTGCAATTTAAAATAAATAATAGTTGAGTGACTAAAATAAAAATAGATAATAAATGTGTGACTTAATAAGTAATTTACCCTTTTTGGTCATAGAGGAGCCATGGCCTAGATAGGCTTAGGCATAGATACGTTCCACTACACAATTCCCACCACTTTGAACAATAACTAAATTCTTAGATATTTTTACGATTCTCACTCTAAACAAAATACCCCTAGAACAATAAAAAATGAATGATAATTCGTAATCTTTATTCTTCGTGGTTTATTCAAAATTATAAACATAATAATAATATACAAAGAGTTTGATTCAGTAAAATATTAATAAATTTGGTTAGTTAAAATATTTTATATTTATAATATTTAATACATTGATTATTTGTAATTTTATGAGGTGAAAAAAAGATATTATTGTAAAATTTTAATTATTTAAAATAATATCTAACTTTGAGTTATTAAATATGGATCTATATTGAAAAAGAATATCTTTGCCCACTCGAGATCATAATACTATTTTTATATTATATAATATTTTATATAAATAAATATGAAAATTTATGTATGAATTAGTATAAATAATTCCATAGTTCAAGTTTCGACGGGGAGATTTTCACTTGTTCTGTGTAAATTTGAAACAATTATACTGTCGGTTTCACAAGGGGGCCGACTTTGAAGCTTTACTTTTAGCTACTTGTGACTGCACTTCATTTAAATTCCTTTATATTTTCTATTGAGTTACCAAAGCCAAACTTACTAATAAATTTCAATGTCTTTACGTCTATTTGCTTTAGTCTTTTTCTTTTGATGTTGAACCACTTCGCAAATTGCAGGAATGGGATGCTTTAATGCTATCCAATTTTGCATTAGAGCAGCAACTACATACAGCTAGACAAGAGCCGAATCATGCACTCTACCAGGTAATGACAATAAGGTTATATTTCTGATTATCTTGATGTCCATATAAACCTTTTAATTCATTGGTTTTATAATTATGTTGAATCATTCTTGTGATCATAGCTCTGGAGGGTGAAGATATGGGCCCTGGTTCGAAGCGAACACGCCCTGGGGTTTCTGAGAGTATTATTACCGAGTTAACAGAATGTAATGCAGCTCTATCACAACAGCGTAAAAAGCGCCAGGTACTCTTCATCCTGTTTAGTTTGATTAACTCTGGCTATGTCTTTGTTGACAATATCTTCATATTGTCTTTTTACTTCCCTCCATCCAATCACTTCCATGTGTTCTCTTTTCAGATTCCCCCAACTTTGGCTCCTATCGATGCTTTGGAGAGGTATACCCAACTTTCTAGCCATCCCCTTCACAAGACAAATAAACCAGGGATCACATCAATTGATATCAATCTTTCAAAGGTGTGTGTTCTCCTTTAAGATAATCCTTTTCATGTAACTATATTCTTTCCTACACTTCTCTATGCTGGAGGTAGTTATATTTGGTTGTTGCATGTAGTGGACTTGAGATATTGCTGCCAAAGTTAAGGGAATGGGAAATAGATCTGTTAGAAATAAGGTTGGAATGTTAACTCTGAAAATCATGTTAAAGAAATTATGAAGATGATGACTAGTTTACTGACTGCATTCTTCTGCATTAGGATGAGTGTGAATTGCCTTGTGGATGCTATAATCATCTAACTAGTGTCTATTATGCTTTTATGATCTTTCCTCCCTTGACTCAACGTGGTGCTTTTATGATCTTTCCTTGGGCTTATGCTTGACACAAGGTCCTAGTCCTACCCTCCCTCTATCCCTCTGATCTGTAAGGTTTTCCATTACAGTGAACATCTTATATATTGCTTGTGATGTAAATGGATTGATTGATTTGTTATTAACTGAAAGTAACTTCTATAGTCTTAGATAGGAATGTTTGAATCGTTGGTGAAGGAAATTGTCTCTATAGTCTTAGATAGGAATGTTATTGTGAGGCATATTCTGAGATATGCGAATTGGGAGGCAGACGAGTTAGCGAAACTAGGAATTGGTTAATGCTTTTTGTTTTTCTGGTTTTTTATGTAGGAGGTGCCTCTTTTGGTTATGGTTGTATCTGCACTGTCTGGTTCTTCGTATTTTTGGGACTTTTCCGATTGGTAAAATAAATTCAGGGCACTCTTTTCCTCCTTCCAATGTCCGTGGAGATACTTTGCTGTATTTCGACGGTTATGAAGGGGGTTTTAACGAGGGCTCCCTTTCTTATAAAACAAAAAGTAACTTCTATTAGTATTTGAATCTTGCTAATTGACTGCAAGTGCTGTGTTCTAGCATGTTTTAAATTTCCCCGAAATGTCTATTACTTTCAAAGGAAATATATAGTTGCAATTTTCTTTGATTTATTTAGAAGTGAAAATCCTCTAACATGAGTCAGATTTCTGTTTCTACAGGTTGAAGACCCTTCAAATTCCGTGGGCTATACATCTGCTGCTTTTCATCCCGATGGACTCATCCTTGGAACAGGCACCACTGACTCCACTGTTAGAATATGGGATGTAAAGAGTCGGGTATATAGAAAACTATGTATGAGACCTGAACTTAATGTTTGGGATGGTGTATTTGTCTTTCATTTTATGAACTATTTTATTATTCGTCAGGGAAATGTTGCCATCTTTGATGGACACACGGGGGCAGTTACGGTCATTTCTTTCTCAGAAAATAGTTACTTACTTGCAGTAAGCACTTAGCCAAATATGCAAATTAGTTTAATGGCCATGAATTCTGCAATCTGATTTATGTTTGAACTCCTCCAGACTGCAGCACATGATGGTGTTAAGTTGTGGGATCTGCGCAAATTAAAGAACTTCCGGTCATTTGAATTATATGATCAAGATACACCAACAAACTCTGGTATGTAATACCTTGATAACAGATGTCCTGTATATGATGATGTTTTTGGCATAATACTTCCATTTCGTCTGCAAAATACTTGTTCGTCCCACATACTCCATGCTTCTCACATTGGTAGCTTTCGAGCTATGGGGGAGGAATTGTGAACGAGCAAAACTTTTCTTGTGATCGAAGTTTTTAATCATGAAAAGCTTTATCTAAGAGCAGTTTTAATTCTGTATTTTGTCAGTGGGAGTTACCTAGCAATTGCAGGCTCGGATGTACGGTAAGGGCTCTTGAGGTCTCCAAATCTTGGTATATACCTATGTGGACTGAAACTTAAATTCAATGAACAAGACTGTTGTATTCACATGACATTTCCTTTCTCCATCGTTGCACTTCCTTAATATTATTTCAAAATTTATTTTCTTGTGATATTTGGTGATACTAATTTGATTTTGCACGTCCAGAATCTACCAAGTTGGAAGCGTCAAAGCAGAATGGAATTGCATCAAAACTTTACCTGATTTATCTGGCACTGGTTTGTCTTCTGTTCCCCCATTCTATCGTTGAATAAAAACTAAACTCCGCCAGTTGGCTGGACTGGTTGAACGACCAGGAACCTTAGTTTGTCTGATATGTAAACTTTATAAGAATCAGATAGTAGTTTATATATCTTTGATCGGTTCGACCTCCAGTCTGGTTTTTTCATTGTAGTCTATTGTTATTCCTGACTGCAGCTAAAGTTGGAAATGCATTATTCTCCTGTATTTGCAGGTAGAGCAACTTGTGTCAAACTCGGTTCAGGTGAAAAGTACTTGGAAGTTGGATCAATGGATCGTAACCTCCGCATATTTGGCCTTCCCGAAGAAGATGCTTCAACAGAGCCCTAAAATCCTCCTGTCGTATTTTGTGGTCATCGACGAGAAGTAAAACTCGAGTGTTTGAGGTCTGTTCAAATGTTTAGTTTAGTTCTTCCGTCCCCAAACCAAAATACATTTGAGGCTTAGGAAAATGGGATATTATATTTTTTTTTTTTGTTAATGTACCATACTATCATGTAATCAGTCTAAGTTAAACAACTGTGATTTATTGATAACTTCAGTGACTATAATATAACTATTGAAACTCAACTGATCAAAATAAAAATTCACTCAAACTTTAGTGGCCATGGACGCAGTTCATTCAAACTAAGAAACTTGATGAATGGGAAAGAACATATGAGAGCGACATATGGGATTTACCATAAGAATCTTGATGAATGGAAAAGAATATATGAGAGCGAGTTATGGGATTTACTAGAAAACCAATGCGGCATAGTTCATGCACTGTGATTAAGCTGCGATCATCTTCCTTCTCGTTTGAAACGTTACTCGCATACTGCTCTATATTCTCAAAAGATTACGAATTCAAAGAAGAAGATATAATATTGTTATAGAGCACAGAAGGTTTCTTGCAACAAAAAGCTAAACATCACATTAATGATCTTGGAAAACAATAATTTCAAGATCTAGTGACAATGTCATTTTTTAAAAAAAGTTAACGTTAAATTTCGAACATATACTAAAATGAAACAAAAACTAAACTTTAAATATGATTTTGAAAAATTGAAAGTTAGGTACTAAAAAAGATAAAAACTGATAGTTTAGGTATTAAACACGTAATTTACCCAAAATAAAGATTATTCCACGTGTAAGATACCCAAAATGCAAAGGAGTTCGTTGCTTTAACCGCCGGTGTTCCGGTAAGAGAACTGAATGCCTGTTTCATACAAGCCTTCCACTTTCCTTTAACATATGCTAAATATAGGATCAAAATGATTCCTTTTTCACTATTTTTCGTATATTTAAGAAGAAACTGCACGAAATTACCTAATTTTATTAACGAAATTGGGGTATTACCTTTTTAAATAAATAAAAAACCATGAGGATTTTCTCATCGAGTCATCTCTTTTGTCCCTGTAATACTTCATTTACTTTCTCCATCCATGGAAGATTCCCAGGAGCTTTCTTCTCATCCAAGGTACATTGTAGATTCATCCTTTTCAGCCCCTTTTTTTATGATTTATTTGTATTTTGCAGCATTGGGTTTTTGTTTGTTTATTGATTTGATTCCATTTAGAAGTTTCGTTCCATGGAAATTCCATGCAATTTCCCAGTAATTGAAATACGGATTTATATCAACTTTTATAATTTTGCGATTTGGATCTCGAAAAAGGGTGATTGCATGAACCGACATGATTTTGTTCGTACTAGATTGATTGCTCATGGTGGGATTTTATCATATGTTGTTGATACCATCTGTTTGTTTTTATTCCCCAGTGAACTTTGCATTGATAACGAAAGTTCCGATGATACCGGCGATGGGAATAGCAAAAAGATGCCCTGTGGACACTCGAGAAGACACGATCGAGCTGGTTTCCTCGACTCGATTTCATCTCTCAGTAAGCTAATCATGCATTTCTTTGTTCTCCGATGTTCGATCGAGATGATAATCATAGTATTTGCTAATGTTATAATTCTGTATCGTGTTAGTACTGGGGGGGGGGTTTTGTCGACGTAGAGAGGGTACATCATCCGTCTTCGATAGATGCTCTAGAGGAATGCTCGACGGCAAGTACCAGTAGAATCTATAGATTCGAGTGTGGCATCGACATAATCTGCGGAGTCGGTACTGATTTCTAATGCCAGCACTTCGTCGGACTTGAAAAATCATCATCACTCGGCTGCATACGGTAACTGGAATTTCTTTGGCGTACTGAAAAAGAGACCCGGAGCTTCTTCTCATAGCATACCTCTAAAACCGAAGCTCCCTAGAAAACATGACAAAAGAATGAAAGGTGACATTGTTCCACAAGTAACTCCATTTCTGGATGCTGATCAGCTGTGCTGTTTTAAATCTTCCTGGAAGAACTTCTTGCTCACGGAACTTCAGAAAGCAACTGATAACTTCAGTCATGGTATATTTCTTTTTTCTCTTACTTTCGATTTGGTTTAAGGTCAAATTACGCTCGAAAGAACATGTTCTTTTTATGTATTCGTATTGCTTCGGAGGCTGATGAATTTTTGTTCGAATCTTTTGTTTTCGAAAGAAAATTTGATAGGAGGAGGGTATGCTCAAGTTTACAGGGGGAAGTTGAAAAACGGAGAGCATGTAGCGATTAAGCGGCTAACCAGAGGTTTACCTGAAGAGATGACAGTGGATTTCTTGTCTGAGCTGGGGATTATAGTTCATGTTGACCATCCAAATATCGTTCAATTGATAGGGTACGGAGTTGATGGCGGGATGCATCTTGTTCTTCAACTCCTCACGGAAGCCTGGCATCATTACTTTACGGTTCGTTTCTCCAAAGCCTCTTAATGTTTGATTTCTCCACATTTTCTAGCACCACAACGTCTTTGCCATGCAGATACAGGGTCAAAGGAGAAGCTGAACTGGTGCCTCAGATTCAAAATTGCCCTAGGGGCTGCCGAAGGGCTTAGCTATCTTCACGAAGGTTGCCAGAGGCGAATCATCCATAAAGACATCAAACCTGCAAACATATTGCTTTCTGAGGACTTCGACGCTCAGGTACATATCAAACCGTGAACATGTATGCTGCAATCGCAGTAAAACGAACCATCAGTTATGTATATATAGAATGCTTTTCACCAAGTATATTGCTTAAGGTTGAGTTTCCAATGGAACTTCAGATATCTGATTTTGGTCTTTCAAAGTGGTTACCTGATCAATGGACTCATCACATTGTCTCTAAAGTGGAAGGCACATTTGGGTGTGTAATTCCGAATCCCGCTTGATTTCTGAACCTTAAAATTTTTCGCCCTTCGTAACTGTCTCCTGAACTCTTCATGGACGGCGTGGTAAACGAAAAAACCGACGTCTATGCTTTCGGAGTAATACTTTTGGAACTCATTACCAGGAGGCAAGCTCTCGATAGCTCTCAGAAAAGCCTTGTTATGTGGGTAGGTTTCTTGAATTTTACTCTGCTATCATGTCCGGTATCCCGAGCATTCCCGATGGTTCAACTTCATCCTACGAATTCTTGCAGGCAATGCCTTTGATCAGAACAAATAAGCTCAACGAACTCGTCGATCCAACTCTATGGGATGACTTCGACCTCAATCAATTGAACCTTCTTGTAGTTATAGCTTCTATTTGCATACATCAGTCCGCAGCGAACCGACCTCGAATGTGACAGGCATGTCCTCTCATTGCATAGAAAAAGATCTTCCCAAACAAGCATTAAGAAACTTTGAGCTTTAACGTTGCATTTAACTGTAGGTTGTGTACCCAAAGAAGATCTCGACAGCCTGGAGAAGCTGAAGCAACTCGAAAACGACGAAATTTCGGACGATATACCCAAAGAAGATACATGATATCGGATAAGGTTACGACACAGCGTAGTGTTCGAATTACCCCGACAGACAAATGGTTTGTTTAGTCCTTTGTAAATCTTTGTTGTCTGTCAATGAAGTTTGTAAATTCTGTCAGTTGTGGAGGATATGGCTTCTTCTATCTTTGTTCATTCATCTATTAAGTTAATAGTTTTATTGATCATTTGGTTCCGATTCTCTGTCCAAATTAAAATTTATATCTAATATTCGAGATATTACTTTTGAAAATTGATTTTTTTTTTATTAATATGAGATAAATATAAGACAATATATGTTCACAGATAAATTTCAACCTTTTGACATTGAACGTTCACACTCTTGATATTTATAGTACTCGAACACTCACATCTTAATATCTATAGTACTCGAACGTGGGTCCTCAAGTAATAACAACAATTCCTTTATCATAGAAATCATTTGATATGCGGATGAAAATTGATCAAGATTCAAAATGGTATGAATGTGAATCGATTTTTAATTTTTTTAATTCCAAAACCCTCCTCATAACTGTTTTCAGAAGTTCCTACTTAAGACCCGATCCTAAAAAAATGTAAAAACAAGGTCATTTTTTAAAAAAAATCCCAAAAAATACTAAGGTAAATTATGTATTTAGTACATAAACTATCAGTTTTGATCTATTTTAGTACCTAAACTTTCAATTGTTTCAAAATTTAACGTTAAATTTTGAACGGGGTACTAAAATAAAACAAAAACTAAAATTTTAACGGCGGGATACTAAAATGGAACAAAAACTAAACTTTTGGTATATTTTGAAAAACTGAAAGTTTAAGTACTAAAACAAACTAAAATTGATAGTGTAAGTACTAAATGAATAATTTACCCATATTTATGAGGGGTTTTGTGGGTTGTTTGTATTTGGGAAATTTCCTAACTATTTTGGAGTAATGAATGTGTGATAATAACCATGGACCCAACTCACCCACTTGCTTCATTTGTTAACACGCCCACTCTCACCTGTATGATCATGAATGTGTGATGATTCAATTTTGATTGAATTATATTATTTAAATGTATGTTATTTTATGATTTTTTTGATAAAAAAGTTTAGGTCGGAGTGGCTCCCTAGTATAGGATCGGGATATATTTAAGATTCAATTGATATTTACATATGAATTTACATATTACATACCAAGAGTGACAGTTATAGCATTTAAACTTAACCTTATAACTAAAATTCCTAAATCTCAAACACTTATTGGATTTTTGGATGTCCCTTGTTCTACTATGTAATGGGGTAAGGGAAGGTAAGATAGTAGGTTGCCCCCAACACTAGGTTGAGAGCAGCTTCCGTAAGAGACCTCCAAATTAAAAATGCCCTTCAGGGACTCGATCCACGACCTCAAGGTTATTAAAGTTATTAAGTTAGATATTAACACGATAACATACGATACTTGTTTGAGATTTTGGGATCATATTTTATATCACAGTGAAGAGGTTAACGATCAACTTAGAATACCGTCAATTTTTTAACAAAAAATGACGAGTTTTGAATATAATAAATAATTAGGTGACTATTTTATAACTTTTAATAGTCGAGAGATTCAATAAAATAACATTATATAGTAAAAGATTATTTTATAACTTTTAAAATAATATTATATAATAAAGAGACAATTTATATATTTTACCATAAACAAAATTTTGAAATAATATTATCATGTAATTATCGCTAATTATTTTAAAAAATAGTCATTGTATTAAATTGACGTGGCGACTATTTAAAGCGAGTAATATCTACATCTAGTCGCGAGAGAGTAGAAATGAAAGAAGACATCGCGGCAAAGGAAAGAAAGGCAGGGCTGTCTTTCAGACAATTTCTGCTCATCTTCCCAAGTTATTGACTCCGACCAGACCATTTTATCAATTCCTCAATTATTATATTATATTTATTAGGTATAATATCAAATTTGGTCCTTCTATTTATAAAAAATTTCATTTCTTTGACTGTTTTACTTTTTTCATTAGCTTGATCATCTTCTTTTAATACGTCACCATCGTCAACCTTCACCAAAACTCATTAAAATTTCAAGAAAAATAATTTAATTTTATAAGATCTTTTTGTTTTTGTTTTTAGGAAGTTTTATATTTTAAATGATTTTATAAATTCTTATTTTTTAGAATTAATCATGATGATACTTTTTTTAATAAAAATGGTGGTAGATTAATTATATTGATGAAAGAAAGTAAAAGAGTCAAACGGGTTAAAGAGAAAGAAAGAAAGTTCAAAGTGAATATCACCTAAAGTATAGGGTCTAACTAAGTATTAACCTTTTTATTATAGAATTACTATATGAAAAATTTCTATAATAGAGGGAAAGATTTGTTCTTTCGTGTATCTTCGCACCGTCTTTTGATTCTTCGTTCATTATTTTGGTTGGGTTGCATGAATTATTGACTGATTTATTTATTTATAATTCTTGCAATTTAATCAGTGGGTTTCTTGTGAGCTTATCCAAGAATTACCATGCATGCAACTGAAGCAGAATCTGGAGCTGTCAGCAATGGAATTTCAAAGGATTCTTCTCAGGTTCTTCTTTTCCCTTTACATATATTTATGGATTTGTAGACAAATTATGTTTTTGCTTTAGTTTCCAGAGATGGGTTTTCTAATGTTCATTACTAGTTCTTTGTTTGATGATCTCTCATGCTGTTTGGGGTTATGAATTTGATGTTTCTGATTTCGTTTGTGTTTCTGGTAATGTTGAAATTCTTGTCGGCTTTGCTGAAGAAATTACTTGAATCGAGTTGAATTTTCATAACATTGCAGGCAAATTCACCGAAACCCTTACATAGCAAACCTTCTAAGCCCGGAACAAGCGGTCGGTCGTCGGATCTTTCGCTGCAAATACCTCCTAGAGCGGTAGGATTTGGTAGCCGTAGTGGAAAGGGTTTACTTCAATCCCAGGGTTCCAGCAAAGGTGGTTCTTCACCTGGAGGCTTCCTGCGTGGCTTAAGCTTCAAGATAAGAGGTAACACGGCCGATGGCGAGCGGAGCTCTCTCCTCACTCCGACAACAGCCGAGTCCCAAAAGTCCGATTATGGCTGGTTTTCTATCCCCATTCTTTTGGAAAAGATGTACATCGCTGCCTTTACTCCGGCATCGAATTGTCCCCGTCGGTTACCATGCCTGGCTCAGAAAGGATGGCTGGCGAACAACACAAATTGAATGTACGTATCGTATAGTTCTGGCTGTTTTTGATTCGTCTTAACGTTTTTCCTGCTGTAGATATTGAAAATTTGATTCGACCGACTTTTGGAACAAAATTCGGACACTGGCATATATATTATGCTAAAAGATTACATTATCCTTCATGTCAAGACTGATCTTTGGCTTTCCTAGGAAATCGACTGCATTTCTTAGATCGATCACCTCATTAGCATGGTGAAAACTGAAAATATCTGACAAGTATCGTTTTATTGTCAAAATAATTCCGTTTTTTTTAAAAAATAAATTCTTGTTGATCAACGGAATAAATTTTTGTTTCGGTAATTCACCGATTACAGTCTACTGAGCCCAACTCCTGTGACTTATTTCTCTCTCTTGTGAACGATAACCCAAAATCTATTTATTGAACTGCCACTCAATTTCCCTTAACAGACCGCCATTAAGTGTGTTCACATAAAGTCAAACTTGCTACCAGCCGTTTCTTCTTCTCAACTATAAATCAAAATAACTTTCGAGCCAAAGTTGACTTTTTGATTAAAAAGTGTTTTGATTTTAAAAAGATAGGTCGATTACCAATCCTATTTCTCCATAAAATTGAGAAAATAACTTAAAATTATTTTAGTGCTTTTCAATCCTCACTATAGGGATTCAGTCATCGCTTCAGCCCTCGACTTTAGAGAAATTAGCTAAGTATAACAATCATACTTAGGATCTTTAAAAATAAAAAAAACAAAGAAAAATTTTAGAATATAAAAGAAAATAAAACTTTTATAAAATCAGAGGAAAGAATAAAAATAATTTATGAATGTGTTTCTAGACTTATTCTGAGAGGGTATTTATTAGGGTTTCAAATAACGGTCCGCAACCGCGATAGCGCCCGCGAAATAGCGGTAGCGCTACCTTTTGATATACCCGCTACGGCCGTAATAGCGCCCGCTATGGCCGCAATCGCGGTAAACATGAAATGACCGAAAACGTGATTGAGACTTGAAACCATGATTTTATAGCTTTTAAAATCTTAAAAATAAGGAAAATATAATTCCTAAAATAAAGAGATAATTCCTAATGAAAATATTTAAACTATTTAACTAAAATACTAAAAACAAAATAAACAAAATATTAAAAATAAAGAATAAGATAAAATAAATATTAACTAATATCATAAAAATATGAGTTTAACTCAAATTTGAATTGCAAAAACGTGTGACTGATCTATTCGTCCTTTTAGAAGCATTGACTGGACCTTTTAAAAGGTGTTGACTCATCGCCTTGTCAGATGCGTCATGCCCGGAGTCATGCCCACTAATCCAACCTTGATTACGAAAAAACTGCATAATTATGTCATTTTAGTGCAATTTCCAAAATCTAATGTACTGCACAAAAATGAATCAAACGAACAAATCAACCACAAAACTAACAATTAAGGAGCAATTAAAAAAATAATAATACCAAATGAACCACTATCAATATCATTGTAGTAAAGAAACGGCTAAATTCGTTTTTAGCAAAACACGAGTATATATTTTCACTTTCTAAGGCTTTTTTTAATCTATGTTACTATGACACTTGTGCGAGTATTGAGTACAGTATGTGTCCGATATGATCCGCGTTATGAAGAGGGTCCAAGTATATGTCGGACATGGATATTTCAAGCATCGTGAAGAGCCGAAGCAACATAGTATTTTAGATCTTCCTGTAGCTTATGGGGAAAAGATCCAAATCAATTTTGTAAGAGTAGTTTAAAGCATTTTGAGATGGTTATTGTAATTTTATGCAGAAACAGCAAAGCCTACAGTGGTTTCAAGGTCCCTTTCAGTGCCCGGACGAAATATGTTATAGTGAGATCCGCATCTTTCGATTCGTAAAGAGAATGTCCCTGCAGATAACAGTGATGGTATGTAGTTGTAAATACATTAATGACTACTTTCTAATTTTTTCATCCCTATTATTCGAGTAACCTTTTAGTGTCATTGCTTCAACTTGTGTTTGGTCGAACTTGGATGTAAGTGCTGGATACAAGTATTTGTCGGCACCAATATGTTGGTCTTTTAAGGGTTTTCTATGTATTTTGATGGCCCTTGGGAGTATCGTATACTCGTAACCATGTCCAGATATGTGTCGTACATGTGTGTTAATTCAAATACATGACCATGCAAATTGGTGAATTTGAAACTCGTGTTTTTCAACTTTTTGACTTCATTTATTGTTGGTTTATTGGTCTTGAGTTTTGAGGTTGGTTTTTCTATTCATGCGAATGTGCAGATATCAATCCTGTTCCTGCAGAAAGATGATGAGGAGATTCCGGAAGAGGAAGCTGTGTGCAGATCTGCTTTGATGAATGTGATGAGCAACACAACTCAAAATGGAATGCAGTTGCAAAGGTGCCCTACAACTTGTGCATGAAGCGTGCGCCATTAATGGTTTAGTACGAGAGGAAACAAAAACTGTGAGGTATGCGGGCAAGAAGTGAGGAACTTACCTGTAACTCTGCTACGGGTGCCTACTATGGCTCGAAGGGTAATAGACAGAACGTTAATCCACAGAGATTTCCATCGAAACTGCGAGGTATATCAGCTTCTTATCTGCATCTAATAATTGTTTGATCTTGAACTCTGTCACTTTGATAATGAATTTGAATCTAATGGCATTCTCTTCGAATACTTTCTTGAATAGATATTTGTTTAATATATATATCGAGCACTGTTCTCTTTTATTTAGATCTCTATGTCAACCTCCACCAAGCATGTCAATTATCTATGTTAGTCTGACCTGAGAATTGGTTGTTTTCTTGTTTTTAACTTAAAGACTACTTCAATATGCAGTGCCTGCAGATTTCGTGGTTCTCGTGTTGATTAGCACGATATGCTATTTCTTCTTCCTTGAGCAACTACTGGTATGCTTTTGTGCCTTATCGAAAATTTGAACAGACTCGGATGGATATATCCATATTCTAATGTGTCGGATTTTGGTGTACTTCAGTCGGAGCAACGTAGGACCAACATGTGGCTAAAAACTTATATATTGTTAAGTATACTTGTAAACTTATCTATATTGTATTCGGAATGTGTCGGATTTTGGTTGTACTTCAGTCGGAGCAACGTAGGACCAACATGTGGCTAAAAAATTATATATTGTTAAGTATACTTGTAAACTTATCTATATTGTCATATAGGGTGTGGGTGTAGATTGTAGAATGAGTATGTACTAGGCACGGGTATGTTCAATTTTTGAAGTTTTTCCATGTTTTTGGGGTCTTCAGAGGGTTATATCCTTATACTCGTGTCTAAAAATGTATCCGACACGGTGTTGACATACTTCAGTTAAATGAAGAGTCGGAGTAACACATCCTTTGTAGATTGACGACGTTGATTTCGTGCCTCGTGATTTTGTAGATTCAGGACATGAAGAGAGAAGCAATTATGATTGCCGCGCCATTTGCATTTACCCTAGGCCTGTTTGCAATCGTCGCATTAACCGTTCATCTATTGTATGGTGTGGTGAGCAATAATTTAAAAGCATAACTTTTCTCGGAAGCAATCGCATGAGCAGTATCAATAGAAATGCTTTTTTGAATGCTTTGTACCGGAATATGTACCGAAATGCATCCTGAAACCGGGGCTCAACATGATGTTCTCAGAAACTCTCGATGTCTTTCTGCAGGTCCATATGAAGGCTGTTTTCGCTATACTGATTTCTGGAACGGTAAGTTCGGGACAGATGGCACTCAACTCATTGTATATATACTGTTTCGGTTGGCGAGTTCAAGTTGCCGGAAATTCAAGCCCGGTGTGATTCGATTCGATCTAATGATTGCGGTCTGAAATGTAGTACGTTCGTAGCAGTTGTTTTGTAGTTTCTACTGAAATAAAAATGGCCTTAGAAACATCAGAGTTTTTTCACAATTATATAATAGTAATTATTATTTTCTTTGTGGCGTGTTTAGATGAGAGTATGTGTACTTTTCATACGAAAATAATGTATGTTTTTATCTTGTTTCGTACAAGCTGAAACACATTCAGTTTTGTTCGTTTCGAGTAAATCGGATTAAATCGGATTCGGATACCAACAATCAATCTTTCCAGTAACGGAACTCAAACCATCAAAGTGAAGGCAAGCCAATGTAGACGATTAAGAGTGAGAGACCGGAGTAAATTACATAAAGAACACGATGATGGCGGTGATGACGCATTAACGATAGTAAAATGAAACGGGTAGTTACACAATATGATGGCGATGATCATACATGAATGACAATATAATGAAACCCCTTTGTATAAAGCCGAAAGAAGAAAGAAGGATCGATTGGATATACATACATGACACAAACCTATGAGTCCGATAGTCGGACTCAACGATAAGACTGATGAGATAGATATCCACACAAAACTAGTAAGTTTTCCATAGACAAGACCAACAATGATATGGCAAAACTACGACCATCTTCCCAACATCTCTTGTAGCAGGAAACTAGAAAAAAAAAATACACACGCAATAAATACATAGATTAACATGCTGCATATATTGTTTTTGCCTGCGGATTACCTGTGTGAATTCTCCAAATCGATTAACTACTCTCGATCCGTTCTTTTAACTGTGTTCTTCCTTCAACCATGTAACTGAAGCATTCGGTTTCGAACCATAGGACAAGCAACAACAGCCCAACTTAGAAAAATGCAACTTATTTCCTGTGGGTAGATATGGGGATGGTTTATCTTCGAAGTCTTCTTCTTTTCCGGTGACAACCCTTAAATCGATAAATGATGCCTTTGATTGGAAGAGCATAATGACATGAATAGTATTCAGGTAGCATCAATCATCTGTACCATCAAAGCTACCCCATTGTGTTTCCTCGTTTTCTCTCCCTCCAGTTCTCACCCCATACTTTGGCCTCTGCAACAGCACGTTCTCTATCAAGAACACGATTATGTGGCGTTTCCCTTGCTGTCACAGCATTCACAGGGCTGTCTCGATTAGATTCTTGTCGTTCTGAATCATCTGAATCCCATTTTCTCCCTGACCCCCCACCAGCTTGATTCCTACCCAACAATGCACCGGTGCTCGAATCTCTAGCATGATGCCTCTTCCTGTAATCAGGTGAATTTCTATGGGTAGAGGGGGAACCATGCTGTCCACGACCACCGGGGCTATCCAACCCATCTGGCATACTCCTATCATCCTTGAGCCTCAGAGTTGATGAACTGACCCTGTTGCTTTGATTGCTGGGTCCATTCGGGTCATAGGTTTGTGAGGCTAAATACGTAACGGCCGTCACAACATCGCCTATTAGAGGCCTTGTAGCAGCTTGTTCCTGCAAACACATCGCTGCAACTGCAAGAGCTTGGTATAGTCCTCGCATTGGATAACGACCTTGTAGTAGCGGATCAGCCATTTTTGGAAACTTCCTACGATCTTTGAAAAGTGGCCGTGCCTACAGAGCCCCATTTTAACAAGAGAGAAAAGAATCACAAAATGACTTGATTTAAGTCAAAGTAGCAATAAATTTCGGAAGTAATCTCTAATGTCTGAACTATGGCACAGCTGAAAAGAAAAAATACCTACCCATGCAACGAGATTCTGCTCTCCAGGAGCACGCATACTATCAATGGCCTTGCGCCCTGTGATAAGCTCGAGAAAGACGACTCCAAAACTATAGACATCAGATTTTAGAGTGAGCTGGCCAGTCATTGCATATTCTGGAGCAAAACCATAAGTGCCCATCACACGAGTGGACACATGGGTTTTGTCACCAACAGGACCCAGTTTTGCAAGACCAAAATCGGATAATTTGGGGTGGTAGCCTTCGTCAAGAAGGATGTTCGATGATTTTAAGTCTCTGTATATAACGGGAGGATTAGCTTTATCATGCAAGTATTCCAATCCCTTGGCTGCACCAGCTGCAATCTTCATTCTTGTATTCCAGCCCAGAGGTTCCTTGCCCGTGGAAGATCTAAAAACAAAATTAAAAAAATTTGTGGTCCACCAAAATTGCGATTCTTGAATTGTAACCTTATTGATTGCTTATTATTCATACTTATTCATACTAAAATTCCGATGTCCAGATACATAGAAATAGTTTCATTATGTGTGCTTATTCGACACACATAAGTAGACAAAAGATAGAGATAAATAGGGACGAAAGAGGGGGTCATTTTATCTTTAATTCATGTTACCAATCGGCATTTATATCTAGCAAATCTAGCAGTAGTATAGAACACCATGTAGCGAAATTCAGCATCAACCTAATGGCTAGGCAGTGCATTAAAATATATACCAAACATCTTTCAGGGAGCTAAAAATGGTGTTAAGGAAATCAGTAACGAAAAACAGTTTGTCGAACAAAAATTATTCTACCTGCATTATAATTCTTCAAATCTCAAAAATCTTACTAAAAAGGTATTAACTCTTAATAGCCTCTTAAACCTCTATAAGGAGGTGGTGTTATACCAAAGTCGACCAAGCAGCTTCATCACACATAACTTGGTAATAACACTACAAACTCGGTGCAATTTACTAAGTGATTCATTTTTATGTTGACGGACCAATTAACGCAAGGGCTAGCGGAGTGCAAGTAACATGAAAACCAAAAGATGGGCATCCTTACCATGTAAATGCCATCAGCACAATAACCAATCAGGTTGACGAGGTTCGAGTGGTGTAAGAGGCTAAGCATGAGAACTTCAACAAGAAATTCTCTTTCCCTGAAGACCATTTCTATCAAGCTGTTTGACGGCAACTATCTGCAAATGAGCATTTAACATCACTCGGATCCCAAGACTATCATACAAAGCAAACAACTTGAGTACAATCCCATAAAATAGGAAATTTTATAACACACAGAGATTGGCATTTGTTTCAAGGCTGTTACAGACCTGTGCTGTACTCTCCAAACGACCTTTGTAAACACGTCCAAAGCCACCTTCCCCCAACAGACATTCCTGCCTAAAGTTCTTTGTGGCAGCAGCAAGCTCTCGAAATGTAAATGTTTGGGCCGCAATATTTTCTGTCGGTCCATTTTTAGATATTGCAGGTTCCATTTTAGAATCAGAACCACTCCGAGATTTTGATTTTCTGTTCAGATAATGAATCACAAAACCAGATAAGATGAAAGAAGAAAGATATCTAGAATAACAATTAAAGGAGCAGAACAAAACTTAAATGCCGTTTTCCCATAATTGAGACCATAAAGAGTAAAAGAGAGTATGAATGCTATAAAACTGAGTCATCCGGAAACAGAGACGGTCTCTCTTATAACTTTAGAACTTTGCACTGTTATACAGTTCTTCGATATGATTGTATACGATTCAAAATTTATAAATTCGATGCTCGGTTTAACATCAAAGTGAAATGAGAAACCTCTATAGACCATTTACTTCACTACATTCTTACAACATGTGCAGGAACATTCCAATTCTCACTTAAAATGCATTTACTAGCATTATTCTACCTTAACATCACAATTATGGATGAACAATAAATTAAAACAAAATCCGAAAACCTATGTATCGAAAACTAAAACCAGATCTCTCAAACTATTCCTCAGGCCCTCCAGATAGGGTAAAATTCAAACAAGTATACCAACAAAACCAACACTCAAAGCTAAAACTATAGATAAATCCATAAGCCATATAATTCAATCAAATGCACCCCCCATAAGTTCATCAAATCAAGCTACCAACATATTCAAACAGCTGATCAAAAACCAACAAATTCATATCAACAGAAGCAAAATTGGGCTAAAAGAATGAAATTGATTTACCCAAACTAACTCTATTAACATGATGAGACTGTCCAACAGAGCCATCTTTAGCTGAATCCTTCTTGCTCAGTTCTTAATGGAGCCCCACCATTAGTCTCTTCCTTCTCTGATGATCCGAAACAAGGAAAACCCCACCACCACCCATAATCGAAACCCAAGAAGGAAACCTAGATTTAAAAACCCAAGCTTTAACACAATTCTTCAAGAATTACTCCACGTCATCCTACTTTCACCCCCTTTTTCACAAAATCACTGTTTCCCTTGAGAAAAATTCAAACTTTACCAAGTGTTTTCCTGTCTTAAGCTTCACACGATCTCAAGTGCATGTCGAAGACAAAGATCGCGTCACTCCGGACAGATCGACAAGTGAAGAACAAAAGAACATGTTATGTTGTTTAAGAACTAAGGACGGTATTCGATCCCAAAAAATAGAGAGAAGGTAAATAAAAGGGAAATATATATATATATATATATATATATATATATATATCCACTAATTAATTATCCGAGCATTAAAAATAAATAATTAATCGATGAATATTTAGAATATAAAAGAAATAAAAATATTCGAAATTAAAAAAATAAGAAAATTAATTATCCACTAATTTTGTTAGGGCTAGTCGAGATATTTATTTTATAAATAAATCTAAAACCTTTAGTCAAAAAAATTATTTGTCAACTCAAACTTAAAAAAAAAATTGTGTAAAAAGTATAAAACTTATCAATCATAAAAAGAATTATACATAATATTTATTGATTTAAAATTTACTAGTTATTTATATATAATTATTTTATAACTTTTGATAAATTTAATAATTATTTTATATTTTAAAAAAGACTTAATACCAAAATAAATGTCTAAACTATATTACTTTTTCTGAATAAGTGCCTCTAAAGTATTTTTCTACTCATCTCGATGTCTAACGTTACAAACAATATCATTTTAAGTGTCTAGGTTGACAACGGCGTTTATTTTCCTTTAAGTGACACCTATCATAATATTGTGATTTAAAAATTATTTTTTAAAAAATATTAAAATATTATGACATTTATAAAAAAAAATATTAACTTTTCTTAAATTATAAAAAAAACCCTCAAAATGAAGGTGAGGTCGACCGATCACAATTTCATAAGAGTTTTGGTCACGAGGGAGGTGAGGATGGACAGAGTTTCGTCGACGACAAAAGGCGATGGCTAATATTATTTAAGGGTTAAAATGAAAGTTTTTAAAGTTTTAGAGTTATTTTAAAATTTTTATTTTTTTTAATATATAATTTTTATTTTTATTTTTTAAATAATTTTTTTAAAATATCATATTGTGACATGTTTTTTAACGGGGAAAATTAAAGCCTAAAATGGCAACATTTACAATGTTATTCGGTATTAAAATGAATCAAAAACACCTATTTGCAAAAAGAATCAAACGCACGTATTCGAAAAAAATGATATAATTTTAACACTTACTCAAGTATTAAACCTTTAAAAAATTTATCTTAATTGTATCATAGGAAAATAAATAAACAAGTTTCTTTTATTTTTTTTAAAATATTTATAGAATGATTAATGACAATAACATACATGCATAAACATAATTTTCTTTTCATTTCCCCTCATCCTTCCAAATTTCTGCTGAAAACATTACAGTGAAAAATAATTCACATAAATGATGTACCAAACAATGTCAAAGCATGTCCATTTTCACAACATGATTATGTATGTATCTACGCCCATACATATGTATGACTTTCGTTGAGAGTTTGTTCATAAATTATTTTCTTCACATCCACCACAGATAAAACGTGGGGTTAGGGGCAACAAGGCAATCAAGTTCCTTTCTAGGCTGAATCCGGAACTCGTCCCGATATTGAACCTAAAATCCGAGAATGATGGGGGTGAACAACACAGATGATGTTGAGGGAAGAATGCTAAGGATCCTATATTTGTTTCCTCCATAAACAAATGCTATGGACTTGGAAAACTGGATGAGTTGACTCGGTTCTCCCCGATGTAAATGCGGGTTCCTCGGTGGTTATTCAATAGCATGGTGTATAGGGTTTTGCTGAATTTTTTACGGTTTGGTCACCGGCTTATTTGAGATGAAATATATCCTATGATAGTTACAAGAAAATATAATGATGGAACCATGACCTCGATCGAAAAAAAAACAGGATTGAGGTGGTTGCTCCTTTCTCTTAGCTTGAAGCATGTGGCTCACTGTCTTCGTCGCTGCCACCGCCAGTAGAAGGGGCAGAACTCCGACTGCTCTGTTGTGTGCGTGAATGACGAACAGGTGCACCTTTGGAGAAAACTGGACCAACCGATTCACTTGAAGCGCTCGCCGATGATGACATTATGGCTGGAGCAGAATCCTTGCTAGACCCTGAAAGAACTTCGGGTCGTAAATCCGAAGATGAGGATGAAGGAGCTAGAGTGCCTATTGTGGATCCAACAGGATAGGGGGCAACAGGCATATCAGCAAGAGAAGACGCAGATGGACTGTAACTTAACATTCCCATAGGATGGTCGAACCTGCAAGCCGCTCCGAACTTGCACACTCCATGTTGCGAGTAGTGAGTGCAAGGTGGTGCACCCTGATAGAAAACACATGAAATGAGTAGACGAACAATGGCTTATGAGGAAACAACTCAATATATGTCACACAGCTAATGTACTGAAAAGAAACCATAGAATAAAACATAATCAGAAATTCATGTAACGAGATGATAGCATGTCCTAATGTTAAATAGCCCGGTTTAAAAAACATCGGAAGAAGGAAACCAAGAAAGGAAGCTAATACACCAGGACCAAAGCAACAGATTCCGTTGTAGCTTCTTCAAACTTTTGCAGTTTTCAGCTACAAGTATATGTATGAATACATTAACATGAATAACCTCAGAAAATCCAGCGAACACATTCCCTTTCATCAAGCTTTGCTTTATCTGCCGTACATATAACCAAAACATGTTTTCCTAGAACAAAGTTCAAGTTAAAGACTCCAAGAATTGGCATAAGATGACGTTTGCCATGCTAGTCACCCAATATATTACAAAATCGAGTGGAAACAAATAGTTAAACTGTGTCCAATGAAAGGATATTGAGAATGAGGCTTACTTGCTAAAAAAGTTAATACATACTAGACAACAAGCTTCTAGTTATGTGAATGTCCAATAGATGCCAAAGAAAAACAGAAATAATCAACTGTTGCAAAAGCAATTGAGCAATCATTGACCGGTATTATGTACCAAACTTAAATCAATCTTGTATAAAGCATCATAATATTTCTAGGAAAATTTATGAAGTGCTTACGGGACGAAGTGGAAGACCAAGAGGGCTGAGGATGACATCTTTTGGTGCAAACACTTCTGGTGGATGATGATATCTACAGGAGGATCCATATTTGCAACGACCAGTCTTCATATAATACTGACATTCTGGTTGCCCAGGTCTCTCTGGAAAAGACTCATCCTCTTGAATACTACTTGAAGGCCGAAAATTGGATGATACAAATTGATAAGATCCAGTATAGGCAAGTGCTGAAGGAGATAATGGTGTTGCCCCAAAAGTTGAGCTTGATCGAGCAGTGGGTTGAGTACCAGGATTGGCAGGTGCCTGCATCAAGCGCATTAAGAACTACAAACATAAAAATTTAACAGTATACTCAAATGTTGAGGGAACTGAATAAAACCTACCAGATACGGATTCCAACTTGGAACACCTGGGGAAAGTAGCAAAGGACCATAGGGGCCTTGCACATAGGAGCCTGGCATCAGTGGAGGCCTTGCCATTACAGCTCCATATTGTTCGGAGGAAGGGCCAGATGGTGACTGCACTGTGGAATACACACTTGGAGAAGGAACTGGTGTAGGTGCAGGCGCAACTTGTGGTGCTGGAGATGGTACTGGAACCTGCATAGCTGGCGGTGCAGGATGATGGAATTTACATGTTGCACCAAATTTACATTGCCCGGTCTTTACATAGTATGAACACTCCTTTTCACCCTGTTCTTAAGATTGATCAAATTATATGCAAACTTAACAATACGCATCTAAATTTCATGTTAATGTCAGGTAATACAAACCAGGCGTAATGGATATCCGAAATAATTCAGTGGCACAGAACTACCTCCCAGCTTAGGATGATGGTACTTACAGGAAGCACCGTATTTGCATGCTCCCGTCCTCATATAATACTACAAATCAATGAAAACAAAAGCCATAAACAACATAAAACCAAAACTCTATCCTTTAAAAAAAAGTGACATTAACTTGCCTTTATCTACAAGAATTAAGCAACGCAAGTTATTGCATACTATTTCGGCATACATATCTTGAATTTTTCGAACAGTTTAAACAAAAAGTACCTGACAAACTGGCTGGCCTGCTCTCTCCGGATACTCTCCGACACTGCTTCTTCCACCTCCCATAACCTAAGGCAATTATCACCATGACATTTCTTTCACCAATCAAAACATATGATCATCAAACTTGTGCTAAAATTTCGATTCCCAATTACTCTATTGCAGACACGGAAAAGAAAACTTAGCATCTTAACCCTAAAATTCGAAATCCCATCACTCCAAAGATCATGAATTCGTGATAAAAAAAACAATAATTCGATCAAATAATATGTATTACCCCAGCACGTTCACGTGGATGATTGAACCGACAATTCGAACCATAGCCACAAAACCCAGTCCTCAAATAGTAAATACAATCAGCTTCGTCTGGTCGTTCCGGGTATGATTCCGACCCTCCCTCTAATCCCAACCTCCAAACCGGCTCTACATCTCAAACGAAAACCCCATATCAGATCGTACATTATCAAATACATAAATAAGCAAACTAATCCAAAAAAAAACCCAAATCCGAAAACGAAAATTTCATGAGTACTATTTACCTTCGAGCCCCGTTTCGGATCCCGGAGCAGTCCATTCCGGTTGGGGATCGGACTCTGGGTTCCGCTCCATTAAACGTACAAACAACAACCACAAATAACCTTGTTTGTAATTCGATCAAATGGATGCGTATGTCTAATTTCCTATATAGAAGACGAAAAAACAGAGAAAATAACCAACCTTCCGTTATCCCTCTTTTCCTCCTTTCTTACACAAACAAGAAAAAAAAACAGTTTTTTCTGCTGTTTCTGGGGGTGTCTAAATTTTCTTTCACCTTCTCTCTCAGCTTCAGTTTTTCCAAGTAATTTGCCGTTTGTTTGATCATTCTCTCTCTTCTTTTTCGGTGTTTTTTAATGCGTCGGTTGTTTATATACGCGCCAAATAGATTGGGGGAGAGGAAAAATAATAAAATAAAGCTTAAACTGTTTATTTACTTAAATTATCAATTTTGATATTTTTTAATACTTAAATTATCAAATATTTAAACTTTTAATTTTTTTAAAATCATACCTAACATTTAGTTTTTGTTCCATTTTAGTATCCACCGTTAAAAATTTAAAACGTTTAGTACTTAAATTATTAGTTTTAGTTCGTTTTAGTACCTAAAATTTCAAAAAATAACATTAAATTTTGAACACGAGTGCTAAAATAAAACAAAAATTAAAATTTAGATATAAATTTGAAAAATTAAGAGTTTAAGTACTAAAATATACCAAATTTAATAATAGTTTAAGTACTAAATACGTAATTTAACCTAAAATAAAATTGAAGTTAAAAAAGGTTAATTCCACATGATGTTCCCAAACTAAGGTTTAAATTTTAATTTTAATACAAATAAAATTTTAAAATATATATACTTATCATAATTTTTTTTTTGCATCATATTAGATGTAAGCTATCAATGAAATAGCTAATTTTAAAATTGAATTATATCGTTTAAATATTTAAAGATTAATTAAAATTTAAACAATAATTCAATGATGTAGGATAGAATTAACTCTTATCTTAATTTATCGGATAAATTATGTGCTTAGTACCTAAACTATCAATTTTAATCCATTTTAATACTTAAATTATCAGTACTGATCCGTTTTAGTACCTAAACTTTAAAAAAATTAAATGATACCTAAATTTTAATTTTATTTTAATACACTTATTCAAAATAATAGTCAGAATTAGTTGAAGTAAGTAATGGTGGAAAGTTGGTTAGGACTTTGGCTGCTTTGCGTTAACGTGGCCAAAAAAATATAATTAAATAAAAACGTGGCAAAAAAGGAGGTGTTTTATATTATATCTTCTTTAAAATTTAATGAACTAAATAAAATAAAGTACCACAAAATATCACATACTGGACACGTAGGTTTTGATGATGAAAAGATAAAATTTTTTAATGGCAACTTTTGTTAAATTTAATTTATCACTCTCATCTTTATCGTATTTTCGCATCAATTTAGTCTTTGAAGTTATTCAATTGTATCATTATATACCTTACTCCTAACTTAAAACCTAAATTATAAATCCTAAACCATAACATCATAACCTATAACCTATAAACCCTAAATCTAAACTCTAACTTAGAATTTATAATTTAGGGTTTTAAGTTAAGTGTAAGGTATAACATGATGCAATTGAATAATTTTGAGGATTAAATTAATGCGATAATAATATAGAGACGAAAATGATAAATTAGGTTTACTACAGGGATAAATGTGACTTTTAAGCTTTTTAAATTCAATTAAACAAATATATTAGTTAATTAGCTTGAATTAAGATATAATTTATATAAAAAAGTTGGAGTGAAAAATGTGACAAAAATATTTTTTTTGGTAAACTACACGAATAGTCACATTTATTTTCGGTCTGATCGATTTTGGTCATCAATTTAAAAATTAAGGATACATGGTCCCTAGCGTTATCGATCCGTTTGATTTTAGTATTTAACGTTATCGTTTCGTTTAATTTTAGTCCTTCAGCCGTTAACTCCCACTCGATTTTAGTCTCTCAGCTATGTCTCATGTTCGTTAAGTGTTAACAACAGAGGGAATTAAATTGGACAGACCGATAATATTAGGAACCATTTACCCTTAATTTTTAAATTGATGACCAAAGTCAGACAGACCCTAGACAAAAGGGATTATTCTCATAGTTTACCCAAATATTTAAATGAAGTAATAACGTTCAGATTTATTTATCATTTTACCTGATAATTAAAACCCTATATAACATATGATACAATATCGAATTATATAAATGTGTTGAAATTTATATATCACAAATTCTTAATATATAAAAAAATTAGTATAAAAATATTGAGAAAATTATTCCTTTAGTACCTAAAATATTAAATTTAATCTATTTTAATACCTAGACTTTCAAACCTTTTAAAACTATGCCTAACATTTCATTTTAGTACCCACGTTTAGTACCTAAACTATTAGTTTTGATATGTTTTAATACCTAAATTTTTAACCTTTTCAAAACTTAACATTAAATTTGACCGAAGTACTAAAATAAAATAAAAACTAAAGTTTTTGATGATGAGTACTAGAATGAAATAAAAATTAAACTTTAAGTATGATTTTAAAAAAATTGAAAGTATAAGTACTAAAACGAACCGAAACTGATAGTTTAAGTACTAAAAGTATAATTTACCCAAAAATATTTTAACCCTAATTATTTATTTATATCCTTCAAAATTTACTTTTGAAGAACCAAAGCTTTGCATGCCGCACATCAAACATCATCTTATCCTTTGTTTTGTGGTTGAAATTCGATGCCTATGTTTCTTGATATTTTTTAAACATTTTTTATCTTTCATTAAAATTATTAATTTTTTACTTAATAGCATTGAATATAATATGATTATGTGACATGAACACGGCATAAATATACCAATGTGTGACATAAGTTGGGGTGTATAAAATCGGGTACTCAAAATTTTCGGGTACTAAAATGTCGCCCCGTATCCCGGCCCATTATATCTGGGTACCAGAAATTTTCGAATACCAAAATGTCGGCCCGTGTTCCGACCCATTACATTAAATACTCATAAAATTCATATACATGTATTTTCGGCTACCCGATTCATAATTTTTTCTTTAAATTATATTATTTTAAAAAAATTATATAGAAAATTTTAAAATTTAAGAGTCTATAATATATAATTCACACATAAAGTTTAAAAATTCAAATTACATAACTAAAATAAAATTTATTAAAAACAAAAATAAAAAATATAATTAAATTTTAAATGTTTTGAAGTTAAAATAAATATTTTAAAAAATAATTTAGAATGTTAATGTGAAATATTTTAAGAAATTAAGATTTTGAAATGTTATTCTGGTAAAATTTAAGAAATTAAGAATTTTGAATTTTATAATGAAATAATTTGAGAATTATAAATAAAATTTTAATATATAAATCGAGTATCGGGTCGGCGGGTACTCGATTAAAAATATTTTTTGACCCGGCCCACCCCGAAAACATGAAAAATTTAGCGACCGGGTACCCTACTTGAAAAATTGGGCATTTTCAAAATAAATACCAGGTATTTTTTTAGCCGGGTCAGTGGGTCGAAGGGTCGGGTCAACGGGGTTGAATATTTTTAACACCCTATATATAACGGAGGCCACGGCCAGTGTTAAAATTTAAACCCTAAACATGTTGGATGCCACATCTTAAGGATGCCAGTGTTAAAATAGGGATGTTGCAGCCTATGCTAACTCACTTCTCGTTCTTTTTTCCCGAAATGTTAAAGTTTTCTCTGTATAGCTTCAAGTGCTGGGGTTGTGTGTTTATGAAACGGTTAACATACCTCCTAAGGAAAATCCTTCTCCGATGAATCGAACACCATAGAGAATCTGACACTGTCGGCTAAACCTCGTGACAACAATTCTCGAACAAACAAAGCCCTTGGGACAATCCTCTTCTCTAAGCTCCGAGCAAAAATACTGGATTGCTTGGCGACGAGAGTAGAACTGTAGCCCACTTTGTTCACAAGAAAATCCATCATATCCATGATATTGTCCACCGAAACCAACATACACGACGGATGAATCTCTTGGTCAGACAAACCCCATCTCCTAAAAGCATCAAACTTCTTCTCTAGTGTGGAGGTGGACATTGCTTTCAATGCCACAGCTGTCTCGAGAAACTTATTCGTCCAACCATCTAACCCCATTCTTTTGTTTTCGATGTCTAACGTTTAGCTTTCATTTCATTTTAGTACCTCTCGTTAAAAACTTAACGTGTTTAATATCTAAACTATCAATTTTGACCCGTTTTAATACCTAAGTTTTCAATTTTTTCAAAACTTAACTTTAAATTTTGAACAGGATACTAAAACAAAATAAAAACTAAAGTTTTTAACGGCGGGTACTAAAATGAAATAAAAACTAAACTTTACGCATTGTATTGAAAAAATTAAAAGTTTAGGTACTAAAATGGATCAAAACTTATAATTTAGATATTAAACATGTAAATTACTCAATTTTTTATTTACTCCTATTTTAGTGACTCATATGTTAAATCATAATCGAAACTATGACATAAAAGTTACAGAGACTAATGTAGACAATTTTTTATTAATATAAAATACATGTGTCATCCATATTATTTTCTCTTTTTCTTTATTTTATTTTCTTCCTCTGGAAGTTTTAAAGTTATATTCTAATGTTATGTCACAGTAGCAATTGTCATTCGCCAGTCACTCAAGATATTGACAAACTTGTTTCATTATTTCCTATCACTTTCTCAATTTAAGTCGTATCTAAATCACTTTAAAATTCATAATTTAATCATAAATCCTAAATTTATAAAACTCCAAATCACTTTGATTTATAATATCTAAATCGACGTGAATCTTAACCATTATGATTTGAAATAAAATGTTTTATCATCGAGAAATTAAAGAGAGTTCAAAATTATGAGTTATTTTTCAAAAAATCAAGAAAAAAATTAATACTAGTATTTCATAATTTTTAAAAGAAAAATTTTCAATCATAAAGATGGAATAACTACAATAGAAGTAAATTAAACTTCAATAAAAATTTGTAAATTATAATAATGAAAACATGAATAACAAAAATTAAGTGATACAATTTAGAATCTATCAATATATTGTATATTGATGATCATGATTAAATTTTCCAAGTTATGAATTATTATTTTATAGATATTTTAATTTTATAAAACTATATATTAGTTATTTAAAATATTTTTAAAAATAATTTGATTTTAAAAAATGTATATTATAAAGGGTAAAGTACACAAATAGTTCTTCGACTATAGGGTATTGCTTTATTAAATCCCTCAACTATTAAAAATTACCAAATGATCCTCTGATCATAGAGTGTTATTTTATTGAGTCCCTTGACTATCAAAAGTTACAAAATGGTCACTTGACTATTCATTATATTCCAAATTCATCCTTTTTCGTTAAAAATTTGACGGTGTTCTGAGCTGAACTTTGACCTGCTGACTGTGATATGATAAAATTTGATATGGGAATCTCAAAATACTATCATATCTTAGTCATCATGCTAACGTCCAACTTAGACAACTGCTAACTTTTTAACGGAAAATAACGAGTTTGGAACATAATGAATAGTCGAATGATCATTTTATAACTTTTAATAGTCGAGGGACTTAATAAAGCAACATTCTATAATCGAATAATCATTTTATAACTTTTAATAGTCGGGGACTTAATGAAGCAGTAACCTATATTCATAAACCATTTGTTTATTTTACCCAAATTTTAAGTACTTTTTCCTCTCCTAATCTTAAAAAATGTAGAGAAAAAGTATATTTATTCTTTACCCTACATGTGAGTGGTCATTAATCTCTATACGAGTCAACGAGACCCTAAATTCGCCTAAAATAATTCATCCCAAGCTCTTTAAATTCCGGCTCATCTCCATCCTCAAGCACCACCGGCGATAATTCTCTTCTTTTAGTTTAAGCTTTAAGAAATAAAAAAAAAATAAACATGGCGAAGATTACTTTTGTTATACTTTCATTTGCCTTGCTACTTTCCATCCATTCCGTGGTAGGACACGACGACGGGGAAATAAAAGATTTCGTCAGAGATGCTAGCACCACGGTTGACGGTACGACTTCCGGTCAGGCAAAGAAAACCGACTCCGTGCCTGATAGAGCACTTTCCCCTAAGCATGAAGGCAGATTCTTCTCCTCGATGTTCTTCACACCCATGCTAGAAATGGCGGACGTCGGATTAATTACGATCGATGACGCGAAGAAGGTTGCGTCTTCCCCCGATGTTCAAACACGGTTGGCTAAATTCATCGCGGAGGCTAAGTTCAGCTCGAAAGACAACATCGATGTCGTCATGTCGCCGGACGAGGAAGAACGGTATTTGTCGACGATGTTCTTCTCGCCGTTGATGCAGATGGCGGACGATGGATTATTAGCTCCCGACGTGCTGAGGAAAGTCGTGTCATCCTCCGAGGCCAAATCGAAGCTGGCTCAGTTCATCGAGAAAGCTCGAACCAGCGCAAGGGATGGCGATGGACCGCTTTCGCCGGAGCAGGAAGAACAGTTCTTTTCCACTATTTTCTTCACTCCGATGATGGAAATGGTGGACGCCGGTTTCATATCTCGCGACGCCATGCAGAAAATGGCGGCGTCGCCAGATACCACGGCGTCGTTGAACGAGTACATCGCCAAGGCTAAAGCGAAGTATCGTAATCGCGTTGCGCTTTCGCCGGAGCAGGAAGAGGTCGATTACGAGATAATGCTGTTCACTCCGATCATGAAAATGGCGGAAGCCGGTGTCATAAGTCCGGAGATTGTGTCGAAAATTGTGTCTTCGCCAGTGAGTCAAACGATTTTGTCTCGTTTTGTCAAATCGGCTAAAGCCGATTTTAATGCTGAAGTTAAGAAAGGAGGAGAGGCAGTGCAGGAGGAACGATGAAATACTTTTAACCCTAAACATGCATGCATGCACTCCGGTCGTATACGATGGTGCTCTAATATTGTATGAAATTCTTTCAAAATTATAATAAAATTATTTCATTATTTTATACGTATAGTTCTCTTAAAATTTCATAAATTCAACTCTTAATATAAAATCTTACGTTTACCTCCTTCCTTCTTCACAATTTTATTGTTGTTTGACTGTTGTCAACCGTTGTTTACGACGTAATTAGTACCAATATGTTTTTCCTTCTCTCATATTTCTTCCTCTCAACTTGTCTTTCCTTGAAATCTCGTCCAAATTGAGAAAACATAAATCAAATAATAAATATTATTGTAGTTCGATCTATAATTTCCATTGTCTTATCATCACGAAATCGAGATATATTATTTATTTTTCTTCTCAATCTCTATGCCATTTAAATATAAAGAAAATACTTTGATGTCGATGAATTGAAAAAAATCCTAAAATATGAATTTTTTTTAAAAAAAATAAATAATTTATGTATAAATTAATCCCAAAAATAGATAGAGTGTCAAGTAGCAAAATATACATGGACTAAAATATTGAATATAAACTGAAAAAGACTAAAAATTTTAAATAAAAGGGTAAAATATACAAATGGTCCTTCGATTATAGGATACTATTTTATTAAATCTCACAGTTATCAAAAGTTACAAAATGATCCCCGATTATAAAGTGTTTCTCTGTTTAGTCTTTTGATTGTTAAAAGTTACAAAATGATCATTCAACTATTCATTATGTTCCAAACTCGTCCTTTTCCGCTAAAAAAATTGACTGTTGTCTGAACTGAACGTCAACACGATGACTGGGATATGATAGTCGTTTGAGATTTTGTGATCAAATTTTATCATATCACAGTCAACAGGATAATGCCCAGCTTAGGTTGTCGTCAAATTTTTAACAGAAAATGACGAGTTTGGAATATAATGAATAGTCAGGTGACCATTTTGTAACTTTTAATGGTCGAGGGGCTTAACAAAGTAATACTCTATAGTCGGGGGATCATTTTATAACTTTTAATAGTCGAGAGGCTTACCAAAGTATCATCCTATAATCAGGGACCATTTGTATACTTTACCCTAAATAAAAATAGTACAAGGACTTGTGAATAATGAAAAAGAAATCAAACTAGTGACGAAAATAAAATGTTATTTTAATTCGATGACTAAATTGGAAACGCGGGTACCGATCAGTTTATCCAAAAATCTAACATAAATCAAATCTTCATTTTGTCCTAATATTTCAATGAACTTACAATCATAATAAAGCTTTTAAAATATACAAAACATAGAACTACACATTTCCCCCCATTTGGTGGAACAAAACAAGAAGCATCAAACTGAAGTCATGAACTGTGCTTTTTGCAGTACTATGAAACCAGTTACAAGATGGTCCGTTGCCGTGCCGGACCGTATTACGGGATCGATTACGAATTTTCCGGTTGGTTTCGGAATTTTACAACTTGGCCAAACCTGGCTCTTTCTGTACAAGCATCTCAGCTCCTGCTAAGCAAAATCATCAAAAGCAACTCATCTGGTGGCATCTTATTGATCTTTATATGCCACTTTAGCTGCAAACCGACCTCGTCTAACTGTTTCGAGCTATTTGCAGCAGCAAAATGGTCACCCTTTCATCAGGATAATTTAGTATAGCCCACGTCACGCCAAGTACCTGAACATTTTGGGGTTATCTTTGTCCCTCTCGAGATAGTCTCGAGTAATTAGGTCCTCGATTCTCTTCTTGATCGCCTTGAAATCAGGCTGCAATTGTCAAAGTTCTTTTATTGGCAAGAAAGTAACAGCGGACACCAGTGGACATGGTGTACAATATGAAAAAGAGTCGTGAAAGACCTTGAACATGCAGCCTAACTGCTCGACACACTCCATGACCAACTGCTGGTGACCTAGAACTTTCCGGCTCTTCATGATGTGCACGATTGAGGCATCAATGGCATACCGTCTATCCTTGGATTTTCAACTCTGGGTATCAAGTATCAATCTTTTGTTGTAATGCTTGACGAGTTAGTTCAAGTTTAAGCATGTGAAACCCAGCATCTTCCTGCAAAATTTCCCCTTGTTTTCTGGTTTCGGATCGGGTTTTCAAGTGGTGGAAAGGGGCCCATGGCGACTGCTACTAGCTCAAGTGCTGCTTGGAAAGCAGTAGATTCAGTTCCAGATCAGTTCCCTGCTGGTCTCCGTGTGCTTGTTGTTGATGATGATCCGACATGTCTCATAATCTTGGAGAAGATGCTGAGAAATTGTTCGTATGAAGGTAAAATCACAATTTTCTTTCTTGGTTTTCTTTAGTTCTTCGTTTTAATCACTAATTTCCGTGTTTAAGATGCTAATTTTCTGTTTCCGGTATGGATTTTCAATGACATATCGATTACATGAATTGTCGATGACCATTTCTTGGATTTGGGGATTTTTTTTGTAACTTAGTTGAGATAGCGTATTTTTCTGCAAATTGCTTGAAGTATTTATTTGCTTTGATTTGTGCATATGTATAAACATTAGGGAGTTCCAGTTTCTTTATTCCTTGTGGATTTGCGGATTCGCTTTGTTTGGAGCTAAGAGGTTGATATTTATACAATTTGACGGATGATCGGTTTGATTTGTATTTTTATTTCAGTTACGAAATGCAATCGAGCCGAGACTGCATTGTCTATCCTGCGTGAGAACAAAAACGGATTCGATATCGTCATCAGTGATGTTCATATGCCGGACATGGACGGATTCAAACTTCTTGAGCATATTGGTTTGGAGATGGATCTCCCTGTCATCAGTAAGCACTCTTATCATATATGTTTGACGTGAAATTTGTCACCATGGATCGACCATTTCATCGGGTTTGGAGTACTTTCCAGCTTCATATTCCGACTTGTATTTTCTTCAGTGATGTCGGCAGATGATGGAAAACATGTCGTTATGAAGGGTGTTATTCATGGTGCCTGTGATTACCTAATCAAACCGGTTCGTATCGAGGCACTGAAGAACATATGGCAGCATGTCATTCGGAAGAGGAAGAATGGGTCGAAGGACTTGGAGCAATCGGGAAGTGTAGAAGAAGGAGATCAGCAGCAAAAACAATCTGAAGAGGCGGATTACTCTTCCTCGGCTAATGAAGGAAATTGGAAAAGCTCAAAAAGGAGGAAGGATGACGAAGATGAAACCGAGGATAGAGATGATACATCCACACTAAAGAAGCCGAGGGTTGTCTGGTCCATTGAGCTCCATCAACAGTTTGTTGCAGCAGTTAATCAATTGGGCATTGACAGTACGAGTCTTTTACCCATTTCTTTCATTTTGCTGATGTATACTTGCTAAATGTTCCATCTTCTCATCATAGTAGCATGCATAAAGTGATAGTGTTTATTTTCTGAAATCTGGTGGAAGTCTTTTATACTTTTGCACCATTTTATTCGACTCGGGTCTTAGTGTCAACTACAGTATGCTCATTTTAGCAAATAATTCAAGAATCTGAGCTGAAGTGCGTTTCCTTGGTTGGCATGGATTAAATCTAAGTGACGTATTCAAGTTTCGTTGTCATATTAGTATATTACGTTGTTTATATAAACTCAAGTATGGTTGGCCTGTCGATGTTTTGGTGTTTCTCTTCTTTCATATTTGCTACGCTCAGTTTTCATACCCATCCATGGTGTTTGATCTTCTTCTTCAGAGGCTGTCCCGAAGAAAATTTTGGAGTTGATGAATGTTCCTGGCCTTACCAGAGAAAATGTTGCCAGTCATCTTCAGGTATGGTACATATACACAAACTTTCTTCTTCAGGTATGATTCTCAGAAATCGAAAATTTCTTTGGTTCTTTGATGATAATGACTTCATTTTTTTGTGATCAGAAATATCGCTTGTATCTTAGAAGGTTGAGTGGGGTATCACCGCACCTGAATAATTCATTTATGAATCCTCAAGAAGAAACTTTTGGTCCGCTATCTTCAGTCAATGGGCTTGGTCTTCAAGCTCTTGCTGCCGGTGGTCAACTTCCTGCACAATGTCTCGCCACACTCCAAGCAGCCGCGCTTGGTCATTCAACTGCTAAATCGAGCATACCTTTGCCCCTTGTTGACCAAAGAAACATTTTTAGCTTCGAAAACCCGAAGTTAAGATTTGGAGAAGGGCAACAACAACTTATGAATAACAATAAGCATATAAATTTACTTCATGCAATTCCAACGACTATGGAGCCAAAGCAGCTTACCACTTCAACATCAATAGGAAACATAAATATGCAAGTCGCTTCACATGGTGTGAAAAGTGGCCAAAATAACTCGGAATTGATAAATATGCAAGTTGCTTCTCATGGTGTGCAAAGTAGCCAAAGTAACTCAGCATTGATGCAGATGGGTCAGCCACAATTTGCTCATGCTCCCCGGCTTCCGTTGTCCGTGGGGCAGCCTATAATATCAAATGGAATTGCTTCCAATGTCTCTACACAAAATGGTATTCGAGCAAATATCCGAGCCCCTGGTAATAATCCAGTTTCGCAGACCTCTTCGATGTTGAATTACCCCATGAATCATGCTTCAGAACTACCTGGTAATTGTTTCCCTCTTGGAAGTACACCGGGGATGTCTGGTCGTACGTCGAAAGGGACATTTCAGGAAGACTTTAACTCGGAATATAGAGGATCAGTGGGATTCATGCCAAGTTATGATATATTTGATGACTTGAATCAACATAAACCACAAAACTGGGAGCTACAGAATGTAGGAGTGGCATTCGATGACACTCGGCATTCGAACTCTCTTCAAGGCAACCTTGATCTTTCGCAATCGGTTCTAGTGCAACAAGGATTTACTTCAGGCCAAATGAACAGACAAAACAGGAGTGGAATCGTTGTAAGCAAGGCGATGTTCTCAGCAGGAGATAGTACAGAACCAGGGAATCCACTAAATGTTAATCAGCATCTCAACTCCCTTCCTATTGACAATACAATTCGGGTCAAGACCGAGAGTGTTGCAGATGTAAACCCTGACAATCTATTCATCGATCACTTTGGACAAGCAGATCTCATGAGTGCTCTTCTGAAACAGGTTAATTCTTTTTATTCTCTTTTATTTACATACCGATGGAGATATTCACTTACATTTAAAATTCGATTTTCCGGCAGCAACAAGGCATTGCACCAGCTGAAAATGAGTTTGATTACGACGGGTATTCCCTGGATGATATTCCAGTGAAGACGACCACCCATCATTCTCCAGTTCTTGTAATGATTATTGCATTTTATAATGTACATAATCTCTTATGCAATCAATCATTAGGACCCTTAAGTTCATGTTTCTTCAAGAAACTGGACATGACTTCCTTTAAGATTATCATATGCTGCCGGTTCTCAACATAGGAGGATCACATTAACGGGATAATAATCAGTCCGGACGAGTAGCCTTTGCAAGATGACTTCTGGGCAAGTAATATTCTACTCCTGCATGATACATGAAGGGATTCCGTTCGATCTTTTTTCCGGAGCGAAATCTGGTATGACCAACTAACTTTAGGGTGATTTTCAATGTTTGTGGAGGATTGTTTCTAAGCACCAGCAAGGCCATTGGAGGCTAATAATCAGAAGATATTTGCTCCTCTTATTTATTTCGGAATTGATTTGTGATGTGCATATACCATTTTGATTGCTGTAGACATAAGTCTGGGCATTGAATCCTGGTAAATTTTCATGGGATCCTCATTTATAGTTTCATTTTTATGTAAAATTAGACCATTTGATTGCTGTAGACGTTAAGCTTTCCTGTCGATTTGTGATCGTCGTTTTTTTTCCGGTTACCAAATGTACTCGAATCAAGACTGCATCGTCGATGCTACGTGAGAGAGTCCGATCGGATTCGATATCATTACAAGTTGGCATGCTAGTTTGGAGATGGATCTCCTTGTTTGCCCTTTAAAATATACTTTTTATGGAGCTCTCTTAAACTTTTTCCTGGAATGTTATTTCTCCTAAAGAACAGAAGAAATGGAAAAACTGAGATAATATTTCAAAGAGGTGCAACGTCCAAAATGAATTTTAGAAAACAATTTAAAAAATGTAAAGTACAAAAATGGTCCCCTAACTATAGATACTGTTTTATTAAATCTATTGATTATTAAAAGTTATAAAATGATGCTTCGACTATAAAGTGTTGTTTTGTCGAGTCCCTTATTAAAAGTTACAATCGTTAATTTTTTAATAGAAAAGAACGAATTTAGAACATAATAAAGAATCAGATGATCATTTTGTAAATTTCAATGGTTAAAAGATTTAACAAAGTAACATTTTAAAATTAAAGAATTATTTTATAACTTTTTAATAATACTTAATAAAATAATATTATATAATCAAAACCATTTGTATACTTTACTCGTTAAAAAACAAGGTCTGTTTAATAGTTAAACTTTGAGGTGAAAACAAAATTTTTTTATTAGAATTTAACTTTGATCCGATTCAATTTGATTATGTGGTACTTGAATTTGACTTTGGTATGATTCAAATCCCACCAAAAGAATATAGTACTTAAAGCTGTTTGGCGCCAAAGAAAATTCTTGATTTTCCCTCAAACTTCATTTTCAATTCCTTTATAGGTTTATTTTCATCCTTATCCATGGAATTTGCCTTTTCTCTTTTGGGTTAAGTTTATATAAACCACACGTTCAATAAGACAACAAATTCAATATAGTGCTTAAAGCTGTTTGGCGCCAAAGAAAATTCTTGATTTTCCCTGAAACTTCATTTTCATTCCTTTATAGGTTTCTTTTCATCCTTATCCATGGAATTTGCCTTTTCTCTTTTGGGTTAAGTTTATATAAACCACACGTTCAATAAGACAAAACAAATTCAAAAAAAAAAAGATGGAGAAATCAGATCCCAGAAACACAAATCACTGCTAAAATTATATTAGGCAAAGCAGATCATTCAAAACTTTCTTGATTCCTTCTCACAATACAATTAGTTAAACACTTAGAACTAAAAGAATTGAGCAAAAATCACTTAACAATGGTTAGACGCCCGGATAAATTAAGCATAAACAGAACCATAAGAGAGAGCCATCAAAAGAAGAGCAGCTTGTTCTTCTTCGCCCAGCTTTCTCCTTTGATTCTCGAGCGTTGATCTTTGCATCAGAACCTCTCTACCCAATGATATCAACCTTTGCTTCAGATTATCACCTAAATTTCTAGGGCTGTTTGATGATTTCTTTGATTTATTCTCTTCCGCTTTCTTTAGTCCGATTATTGATCTCCTCTTTTTCCTGCTTCGGATCCCGCAAGCATTGCACAATGACTGCAAAAAAAGAATCAAATTAAAGCGTGAGAAACAAAAATCAAAGATTAAAGATCAAATAAGTGTTGAAATGGAAATAGAGGAATACCTTGGGACCAGCTGGGCCGCCTCTCCAAAGAGGGGTCTTAGAAGTACCGCAATCGGCGCAAATTTTCTTGATTTGTTCGTTGAAAACGCTTTGATTTTGAGATCTGGTAGGTGAGATCGTTTCTTGATGTTCGTAACTTTGATCTTCCGAATATGATCCCTACAGGAAAAAAATAAGCGAATCAGGTCAGAGAAAATGGAAGCTAAGCTTAATGATCCAATGAAGAACATTGATGACCACTAACTTTTTCACTTGGATCCAGCATTGTTGGATTTTTGTTGAAGATCTGGAACCAACTCAAGTTGTAAAACAAACAGAACTCAAACGAGCAGTGAAGTTTCGAGTGAAAAACGGATCAAGATATGGAAAATGATCCAAAAGGTGGGAATGAAGTGGGTGGCTTTGCTTTGTGCTGATCAGAGAGACTGACAGTTTTCTCAGGAGAGAAAGTTAGAGAAAGAAAAGGAAAATTTTCAAGTGGCAGGAAACGAATCAAACCGACATAAAGCACCGCACGCAGGGGGATCCAGAAAAAGTATTTATAAGCGGGACGCGAAACCCTAGTTCATTGGCTGTGAAATGACCGAAAAGCCATTGACGGACACAGTTTTAATTCCATTTTGCCACCCGCCAAATTCTACAAAAATGAAGAGTTTTCATTGAATAAACCAAAAAAAAGGCGCCACCGTATTGTTTTTTTGTCTGTTTTTTCCTGTTTGGTTTGCCTCCAAATTTTAAAAATTTTCTCCACTATTATTTGTTTTCCCGGAAAATTTTTAGATATGTTTACTTGTTCCAGCCAATTTTTCCCATATTTGCCTGCCACTTTCGAGTCCACTGCCATTAATTTTTTAGAAGATTTGTGTTTAAATAAATTTTGGGTAAACTATACATATAATATCTAAACTATCAATTTTGATTCAATTAGTGTTTAAATTTTCATTTTTTTAAAATCATATTTAACATTTCATTTTATTTTCAGTTTGTATCTGTCATTAAAATTTTAATGCATTTAGTACTTAAACTATTAGTTTGGTCAATTTAATATCTAAACTATAATTTTTTTGAAAATTTAACGTTAAATTTTGAATTAGATATTAAAATGAAACAGAAATTAAACTTTAAGTACGGTTTTGAAAATTTTGAAAGTTGTTGAAGTGTCAGGGTAGCAGGACATGGTTTAAACAACTTGATTATAGTAACAGGGTATGATTTGAGCCATTTGATTAGGATAACATTGTATGATTCGAGCAACTTGTAGTGACCATAAGTAAAAAAAACAAAAAAAAAACAAAATTTGGGTAACGCATGGAAATCTATGTGTCTGCCATGGATCACACACGGAAACATCCCGGTGTCGCATGGTAGTTCATGCGTCGTACATGGTACCAACGAATAATTTTCGTTCGACATTATTCAAACAATTTTTTTATGCTACGTCATTAAAAAATAGCATTTGTTTGATCACATTTATATAAATAATGTACATTAATATTTAAGATGGAAAACTTTGTAATGTGATTTTAGAATAATGTACAAAAAGTTAACGCGTTTAGTACATAAAATATCAATTTTGGTTTGTTTACTACCTAAGCTCTCAAAGTATTTTTCAAAACTTAACGTTACATTTTGAATGGAGGTACTAAAATAAATAAAAATTAAACTTTAAGTAAGGTTTTAAAAGAATTAAAAGTTTAAGTATTAAAATGGACAAAAACTGATAATTTAGATATTAAAAGCGTAAATTACCCTAGTAAAAACCATTCTTTTTTTTTTAGATTGAAAACAATAATCACAAATGTTATTATTACACCATGTTGCTAAGGATGGCAACGGGCCGGGTTCGGGCCGGGTATTGGTCCCCCCGTCCCCATCCCGTTTAAAAAATTGATACCGTCTCCGTTTAAAAAATCACGGGGATTTAAACGGGGATCCCCGTCGGGTAATCGGGGAAAACCGCGAGGAAACGGGTATCCCCGTTTAGCATAAACGGTTATTTAAACGGGTATTGGGTCGGGTATTGGGTCGGGTATTGGGCCGAGAATCGGGCCGGGTATATATATATATATTTAAATTAAATATATAAATATATATTTTTTATTTAAATTAAATTTATTAATATATATATATATAATTATTTTTAATATTTATCGGGTCGGGTATCGAGGCGGGTAATCGGGTAATCGGGGCGGGGATTACCAAACCCGTCCCCATCCCCGTCCCTATTTAAAATAAATGAGTTTTCCCCGTCCCCGTCCCCGTCCCCGTTTATCATCCCCGAACCCGACCCGTTTAATTCGGTTTTCAATTTTCCCCGTCGGGTTCGAATTTTTTTACCATCCCTGCATGTTGCACCAAAATATAAGATTACATTCCATATTACATCATATCCGTCATGTTTCCCAACTAAACTTTGTATTCTTGTAATGAAACCAAATACCCTTAAACGTCACTTTTGATTAAAAAATTAATAGAATAATAAGAATAATTTTATTATCCTTCGATTAAAAAATATCGAACAATAATAGAAATAATGGTAAAAATAGACGACGGTCCAACTAAACTGTAAGCTAAATTTTTTCAATATATCACTTTCAATTATCCGATCAACTTGAAATTAAATTACGTCAATTTCTTATAAAATATAATCTTTCTATCAATTTGAAACCTTAGGATTTTTTTTTTAATTTTTAATGTGTCATATTAGTAGGGATGAAAATGGGTTGGATTTTTAGGTGACTCGACTTGATAAGTATAATCCATCCACTCAAACATGATTTGATTAAATTTTTTAGATAAAATATTTGCACCCGACTAACAGTCGGATTTTTGGCTGACTCGACCTGAGAAGCATAACCTATCCACTCAAACCTGACCTCACATCTGACTCGACTTGATCTGACACAAATATAAAAAAATTATTCGATAAAATAGAGATCTAATTGAAAAAATTATAGAAAGATGTCATTTTATCATTTATCCCAAAATTATATAATATACTATTATCTTGAGTCAGGTCAAAGATTTTCACTCTGAATCTGATCTGACCCATCATTGACAAATTTAACCCAACACGATCCAAACTAAATTTTTAATTTGATAATGCCAAATCAAATTAAATTGGAACACATCAGATTTGGTCAAATTGTCACTCGTACATGTAAATACTTATTAACGGTTAACGATAAAGATGATAATGAAAGCGAATTAAATATTCAATGATTATAATATAATTTTTTAAAGTTCAATAACCAAAACATAAATTCTCTAAACATTTAGAGACTACTAGTGTAGTTTACCCCATATTAAAATGAAGGGTAAACTACTCATTTAGTACCAAACTATCAATTTTAGATTGTTTTAGTGCCTAAACTTTTAATATTTTCAAAATCATATCCAATGTTTAGTTTTTGTTTCGTTGTAGTACTCTGCCATTAAAAACTTTAAAGTATTTAGTACTTAAACTATTAATTTTGGTCCGTTTACTTTCAATCTTTCCAAAACTTAACGTTAAATTTTGAACGAGTACTAAAATGAAACAAAATCTAAATTTTTTAATGCCAAAGTACTAAAATGAAACAAAAGTTAAACTTTAGGTATGATTTTATAAAATTGAAAATTTAGATATTAAAATAGACTAAAATTGATAATTTAAGTATTAAACTCATAATATACCCTAGAATGAGAGTATAAAAGCCATCAACGCTAAACCTCCTCAATTTCCCCACTGGAGGCTTGCAACACTCGGAAAGATCCCGCTACTAAAAGAACCCAAAGGCTGTCTGCCTTTTCTAAATCTCCCGGGAAAACAAATATTAATCGGAAAAGATGAGTACCATGAAGTTTTGCCGCGAATGGTCAGCTCTCACAGCCCTTTAATCTTCTTGCAGTCATTTCTTTCTTGCATTTTTTTTCATCCCTTTTACTTCTTTTCTTTTCTTTTCATTCATTTACCTTTTCATCCCTTGGATTTTCTTTCCTGCGCTTAAAATTTTTATTTTTTTTGTTTGGTTGATAAAGCAACAACATCCTCTACCCGAAGGAAGACAGGGACCAGAAGATTCTCCTCTACGCTTGCCGCAACTGCGATCACCAGGTTCTTTTACTTATTTACTTTTAGCAGGATGAAGTTTCTTTTTTTCGATGAAGAATTAAGATTCGGGTGTCTTGTTTCCCCCCCCTTTTCATTTAGGGTATAATTTATTTTGAGTTACTTTTTGATTCCGTGTTAAACCCACATTAATTCCTAACCCGTTCCATTTTTTTTACCGTTTCTCTCTAATTTTGTCCAATTTAGAAGATGGGTTTCTTTTGTTTTTGTGAATTGTTGACTCAATACCAGAAGTTAAACGTTTTAAATTGGGATTATCGTTGTTATTTATGTAGGAGGTGGCTGAAAACAACTGTGTGTATAGAAATGAAGTGCATCACTCTGCTGGTGAACGCACTCAAGTGTTGCAGGATGTGGCTGCTGATCCCACTCTTCCTCGGACTAAAGCCGTTATTTGCGCCAATTGTAAACATGGAGAGGCTGTGTTCTTCCAGGTGAACTTCCTACGTACTTTAAGTTTTTGTTTATAGATAGGATAAATCCTTATTGTAAGGAGAGAATGTGATTCATTTCTTGAGGATTCTCTGTGTTTTAGAAAATTGAAGGGGGAAAAATTGACTGAAATGTTTGACAGAGCATTAAACTCGAGGTTGTGTGTTCATTATATCGGATTCTCTTATATTATTGCATCTGCTTTTAAGATTTTTCAACTTTAGGTTATCGGATTCTCTTATGGATACAATGGTTACCTGATAAATCCTTATTGTGGTTTTTGGTTATCGAAAATGTAAAAACTGTGGGTGTTCACTACAATTAATACTCAGTAGGAGATCTGTATTTTCCCTTCTTCTATGGCCTATTTTTGTCTTTGTTTTCCTCCATGTAGCATCAAGGGTGATCCATATATAATGAGAATCTATGTTGCTTAAACTTCGTTTTCCCTACAGCATTTGTCTGTAAGACATTTGAATATGTGCACGGTGATATATTCATCCAAATATATGGGGGGGGGGGGGGGAAACAGAAAAAAATTGAGTTTACTCGTATCTGAAACTAACTCGCTCGCACCCCACTCTGGGCAACATAGATGTTTTGTTCGGGACTTATCTAGAATGTATATGTTTTTTTAAGGGAAATGATTTTTTTCTATGCATGATGAGTAGTGGTAATGTTTCTTCTAATGCAACCTTTTTTTTCAGGCAACTGCTAGAGGGGAGGAAGGTATGACACTGTTTTTTGTCTGCTGTAATCCAAACTGTGGGCATCGATGGAGAGATTGAGATTGAGATGTAGTTGGTCTCATAAGTTGATGATCAGAGCTGCTCAATGTAATCTTCTTTCGACAAACTATTTTTACCGAGACTTTTGTGTTAATGTTGTTTGAGGAATCTTAGTGACACTCATTGCTCAAACTGACCTTATAAAAGACTTCAAAATATCTGGTTCTCCCTCACAATTTCATCTTAATTCCCATTTCTACATTACATAATTAGCTGTAGTTATGATCTTATGTACTGAAAGTCTGAAATCTCCACTTACTCAAGGTCATGGCTATATCATGTGAGCTTGAAGCTCATTCTGGTATGGTTAAACGTTCCACTTTTAGCCTGTTGAATCTTTTCTTATGGTAAAAATATTCCTTTGCTGCTCATCTCAGTTCTCTAATGTTATGTTACTCTGATTTTGAAATAGTGTACGATATGCTATATGTCCGACATTGTTTTGTTCATTTTTTTCTGTAGTTTTATTTCCCGAATTTTTCGAAAGATTATCTTCATATCCATATGCGTAAGTGCGTACAATATAAATGCTGGATATCAACACAGTTACTACATGAAGAGTCGGATTGATTATCTGCAAGAAGAACAAAGCTCACAGTATACTCATCAATGGCGATAATTGCTGTATCTCTCGAAATTTTCCTCCAACTGAAGGCATGACTTAAAGGCTGTGTAACGCATCACCCACCGAAGGTCGATCACTCCAACGATTCAACACGCTTTTGAGTTGTCTCAGCAAATTTCTCCAGACACCATGGATTAACCTTTCCCTGCTGCGGAACACTTATTATAGATATCCAACCAAGCGATTATTTATAATAATTGATTAATTGAATTATTTGTTTGTAATTTTTTGAAAATTATCAACTCGTTTGTAATTTTATGAATAATTAAATGACCTATGGGTGTATTTTACCGGAAAATAATGAAATAAGTATTAGGCGAATTGACCCAAAGGCTAAATAAAAATAAGGTAAATTATACATTTAATACCTAAACAATCAATTTTGATCCGTTTTAGTACCTAAATTTTCAATTTTTTTCAAAATTTAATGTTAAGTTTTGTACTAGGTTTCTAAAATGAAACAAAAACTAAATTTTAGGTATAATTTTGAAAAAAACTGAAAGTTTAAATACTAAAACAATTAAAACTGATAATTTAAGTACTACTTACGTAATTTACCTATAAAAATATGATACAGCCTTACCGCCGAAATCTGTTAAAAAGAGTTGTCCATTAAACCCCTCCTCTTTTTCCATCTTTGCCAGCTTCTCCGCCATGGCTTTGAGCTTCTACTGCAGTTCTGTAATTCCTCCTCAACACCATGGTCCGCTTTTTTCTCCCCTCCCTTACAGTTCGATCATTTATTCTTTGGTTATTCTTAGTAGTTTATTCTCTCTTTCTGTAGTGAACGTAACATTTGGAAGCAAAAACCCTCTTCAGAACGTAAAAAACCTCATAAAATCAATAGGGATTCCTTCAAAAACCTGTTCCCCGCACTTATCTCTGCAGCAGGGAAACTGGGTCAAGCTCATATGTGGCGCTAGCTTTGAGGTACCCAAGATTCTAAAACCTATGGATATTCATCTCACTGCTTTATTGGAACTTAAATTTTCACCCTTGGTATTTCTTTTCCCAGGATGTAGTTGATATAAGGAATCTGTCCCTTGTTTACGTACACTCTAGCCGGAGGTAAAGATTACAATTCACAAGTTAATTGTGTAAACGTATATATGTGTATATATGAACATATTAAGGTTCATCTTCATTAATTCCAATTGAGCCTGGATTACTGAGTCTCACCTGTTTATCTGGACTTTCTTCAGCTAGCAGGTGGAACCAATGTTCATACAGCTGATGGTCTGAAGAAAAGGGACTTTTTCAAACACACAACACATGTAAATTCTGTGTTACTCCAATTCTTTATTTTTCTAGAAGTATATGTTTTTTCATGCTTATCCGGCACAGATACGAGGATATGATGCTTCAAAGATCGCTCAAATACATTAAAACTTCAGAAAGTAAAACATATATGTGCCGGACATATACTTGTATCTGACACATATCCGTATCTCACAGTCACACCCGAATCCGATTATAACCTTATTTTTTTCATCATGAATCAAACTTTTACTTTTCTTCGTGTTTCTTGGCCACCTGTTAACATTCTTTGATGTGATCATCAGATTGTTGGAAGCGTATTGAGCGCCATGCGGTCTCAGCATGGTGATTCTGGCATTGAACATCACGCTGAGCATCTCCTGAATGCGCTTAAGGAAGCCCTTCACTTGGTTGGATCTGTCGAGTCTTATAACTATCCCATTGGCATACAACAAATGCTCAGTGTGCTTCTCGATTACTCGAACTCGGATGTAAATGTCAAATAAAGATGGTTTTTTAAATATATTATGTCATTGTTTGATAAAGGCTTAATTATAAAATAAGTGTCCAAATTATAGTAGTTTTCACGAATAGGTGTCCAAACTTTTTTTTATTGATTCATGTGCCTATAGTTACAAACGTTACCACTTTAGGTGTACGGACCGTAACTGCCGTTAATTTTATTCGTTAAGTGACACATATCATATTTTGGTAATTTTGAATTTCACTTAAATTACAAAAAAAAAAAGAACTCAAATTCCTAAAAATCCTTAACCTGTCGTTGACATCCTTGTCGACCACGACCATCGTCACCGACGTAGTCCCTGTCATCTTCCTAGTCATACGCCGCCATAGTCATTGCCGATTGGCCCTCGGGATAACATGGGGTCTCGATTTTCAACCTAGGGTTCGCGAGGTACAAAACAACGATTGGTCATGATTTCATAAGGTTATTGACCGTCGGGGGAGCTGAGGTCGGGTGAAGTTTCGTCGACTAAAAAGGGCGGTAGCCAGCGTGGGTTTAGGTGTTGAAACAAGGGTTTTCAAAGTTTTGGGATTATTTCAATTTTTTTTTTGTTTTTAATATATATATATATATATATATATATATATATATTACCAACAACCAATTGATCTAGTGAGATGAGACACTAGTTCCCTTAAGTAATGTCAGGGGTTCGAATCCTGGCGTTTGCGAATGGAGCAAACTGGGTTGGTAGGGTCGCCCTCGCCTCTACAATACTTGATCTGGATTAGTTTGTCAATATATCGGATACCAGTGATTAATTCAATATATATATATATATTAATTTTTTTAAAGTTAAATAAAAATTTTAAAATTATCGGAATGTGACACATTCATTTAACGAAAAAAAATTAATAGTGTTTGCGGCCCGAGCACCTAAAGTGATAACGTTTGTAACGTTAAGCACCTGAATCATTCAAAAAAAAGTTTGAACACCTATTCGTGAAAAACATTATAATATGAACACTTATTTTATAATTACTCCTTTGATAAAATCAATTGAGTCAAAATTTGATAATCATATGACGACAAATTCTATGATCTATATAAAAGTTTTGCTAAAGCAGGTAAATATTGAACACTTTTAGATTACACGTTATATATATATATATATATATATATATATATATATATTACCAACAACCAATTGATCTAGTGAGATGAGACACTAGTTCCCTTAAGTAATGTCAGGGGTTCGAATCCTGGCGTTTGCGAATGGAGCAAACTGGGTTGGGAGGGTCGTCCTCGCCTCTACAATACTTGATCTGGATTAGTTTGTCAATATATCGGATACCAGTGATTAATTCAATATATATATATATATTAATTTTTTTAAAGTTAAATAAAAATTTTAAAATTATCGGAATGTGACACATTCATTTAACGAAAAAAATTAATAGTGTTTGCGGCCCGAGCACCTAAAGTGATAACGTTTGTAACGTTAAGCACCTGAATCATTTAAAAAAAAAAGTTTGAACATCTATTCGTGAAAAACATTATAATATGAACACTTATTTTATAATTAGTCCTTTGATAAAATCAATTGAGTCAAAATTTGATAATCATATGACGACAAATTCTATGATCTATATTAAAGTTTTGCTAAAGCAGGTAAATATTGAACACTTTTAGATTACACGCTATGTACGCAACTGCATAAATTGTACAGTGTTGTACCAGTCAAAAGTGATGGCTTTATGCTCAATAGTAAGTGAAGCTTTGAAATTCAACAAAACTACAATTTTTATTAGTTAAAAATAAATTTTAATCAAGTTTTATGTAAAAATCATTAAAATATTATAGGCTAAAGTCCCTTGGATCTAGTTTTAGATTCATATATTAAATATAATCTGTCAATCTTGTTCAAACATGTTGGATCAAATTCGATGAAAATGCTATAATTATAATCATATGAACTACTTGCATGGTTATTTGAATTAAGCTAATTATATTCTTTTTTAAATGCTATTTGACCATTTATAGAATATATGCCACATTTGAATTCAAGGCATAGAATCTCTTACAAAAGAATGAGACAAGACAAATAGTCTCTGCTACGCCACTGTTAGACCAAATACAAATGCATTCTCTCTCATTGTTTTTTTTTTTATTTATAGCTATCAACATTGGTCCCTATCATGCATCTTATTAATTGATGCTGCAAATTGACCGTGAATTAAATGATTTTTTGGTCGCAATTAGAAGTTGCAAAACGAATCTAAATACGCGAACGAGTACGAGAGTCGGTATAAGTGGTTGGGATTCAGAAATTTGAGTTTGTAAAGTAAAGTTCAAATCACCGTCACTTTTGTTGGACAATCTGTAAATTCTTATGTTATACCCTGTCCCTGGACTTGGGAGAGCCACCACTGACTTAAAATTTCTTGTTAAAAAATCAATTAAAACAAATCACTTGACTATAGGGTAATGTAAACAAATGGTCCTCCGATTATAGGATATTTTTTTATTAATTTCATCGACTATTAAAAGTTATAAAATAATTCTTCGACTGTAGAATATTTTTTTGTTAAGTCTCTCGGCTATTAAAAGTTACAAAATGGTAAATTATACCTATACAAATTATAAATGTTATCCTAATTTCTAAAACCATTTTATCATTTCAAAAACGATTTAAAATTTATATTCTTAAAATGGTAAATAATATTATAAAAATACCATATCATAATAATCATGTTTCGTTGTAACCAATTTAATTCAAAAGATTTATTTTATATGGATTGTGAATAGTACCCGTGAACAGTAACAGTGAATAGTGGGGGAATCGATTCCCTGTAGCAGGGGAATCGATTCCCCTTTTATAATCTGAAAATTTCTAAAACGTGGTTACTGTAGCAATGAACAATAACTACTACAGTAACTGCGAAAATACATATAAGTTTATAAAATTCCATTTTCTTATTTCCAATTTTTTTCACAAATAAAACATAATAATTACATGCCACTAATTAAGACTACATTACATTTTAGGATGTCTTACTTATAAAGAAATATACTTCTTGATGCTTGATGTTGTCTTGAACTCTCTATTCTTCTACGAGCTTTTAACCTACGCTTGAAAATAATCACACGCTAAGTATATACTTAGTGAGGCAATTAAAACATTTTACAGTGCAATACAATTCATGCATAATTTTATTATAAAAACCAAATACCTTACAATCATATTATCAGCATATCCAATATTTTACCATGATAAAAAATAATATAACTGAATATAAAATTCCTTACCAATATACTTGCCATTAATTTCTTAAGCTCGTAAGCTTAATTTCATGCTTACCATTATTAACCAATAATGTATAAAACCATAAACAATAGCCCAATATACAACCCTGAGGACCCTGGGTATACGAGTAAATTACATGCACCGTAGTGCTAAACCTGCACTAAGCTTACGCCATAGTGCTAATCCGGATAATACACATAAGGTTGTGCCCACCACTTACACTAAGCTTACGCTATAGTGCTAATCCGGACATAAACCTGCACTTAGTGTCTTTACACACTATAGTGCTAATATAAACCCTGCTATACTCTATGGCATGCCAACTATACTCTGTCCCTCAATGACTTATTCGGGCATATAGTATACTTTATTCGATTCATCCATGGCAAAGTATATTATCAAATTTAACATTGGACAGTTCATACCCCGAAAACATTCATGGTAAAATATCACATTTTTCATGATCAATGCATTTTAATTTCATACTATGACATATCAATGTCAATTTATAAAAATGATATAAAATCATGCCGATATAAACAATGTCGACTTATCGCAAGTCTTCCTAATGATGTATAAAACATCCATGTATAATTTCATGCATGTATTGCACTCACTTTGAGACTTTATAATTTTCCAAAATAAGCCTCACTATTGTCCACAATAACCCTTTTCTTTATACTCGAATCGTTTGAACCGAGTAAATCACAATCTGTACAAAAATAAATTCATACCTATATATGTTAGTATTGTACTAACATAAAAATATTTACAAAATAAATTCCATAATCATATTTCAACCTATTCACCACTAAAATACTTTAACATTTATTAATTCTCTTTAGTATTTGAACCAACTTTTCCAATTTACTCAAAATAGTCCTTCACCATTTTATCACCTAAATCTTTAATACCAAAAATTCCAGTATAGCACATCAATTATATAACACATACACAACAATCCCTCCATTTTCCAGAATTTACGAATTGATCTTCAACTTTTCAAAACTTACGAAATGATCCCAATTTTTTTCTAAGGCTTGTATAATACTTCCTTCATCATTTCCAACTCATATATAATTTTCCATAATTTTCTCACTCAAACAATCCATGATCAAAACTCATAGAACAAATTCTCAAAAGATCAAATATGTTCTAATCATCACACATGCTTGAATATGAATCTACTATCTCACAAACATCAAAATCCATCATCAATTTCATGATCCCTTTTTATGAAAACAAACCCTTAAATTTAGGATCTTTGAACACCAACAAGATTACCATGCCATATTGGTACCAAAAGATAGAGTTTTTCACATACAACAATTTTCTATTTACAACTTACACAAAATCCTAAACAAATTGCTTGAAAATGGAGTTAGAATTTTCACTTACCTTTGGAGAAACCCACGGCTGATTTGGGAGAAGAAGATGAACAAATGCAATGATATGTTGGGTGCATATCATAATATTTTACATTATAATCCACTTAAATGAATATAATATTCACTTAATTGGGATAAGACCAATTTACCCTTAATGAATCTTCTTATTTACCATAAAACCATGACAACTCATCCTTATCATAATTCAAAGTCAAAGATGAAATATTTTGACTTTAAATTTCTGAATTTTCCCATGAAATTTCAAAACTTGCATTTTAGTCACTAAATTCCACTGTTTCGATTAAATCTGAAAATTTCCATATTTTCAGACCAAATTTATCTTATCCAAAATATTAAAATAATATTTCTAACTATTTATAACATCCTTCAAATTTTTGTAAGATTCCAATTAAATCTGAAATTACCGATTCATTACCGGTTTTAACCCTTTCTAATTTTTCTTTACCAAAATTCCAAATTCAAAATATACTTCCATAAAACCCCACTCTCAGAGTAAACTATCTAATTATGAAATAAAATTCTTTTCAAGAATTTTACCACTTAATTTTCTAAAATTTCTTCCAAGTTTTATACTTTGACCATCAAACTTTCAAAAGTTACATTTTGGTCACTAACCAAAATTTTGGGTATTACAACTATAGGGTAATGTAAACAAATGGTCTTCCGATTATAGGTTATTGTTTTATTAATTTCATCGACTATTAAAAGTTATAAAATAATTCTTCGACTGTAGAATGTTTCTTTGTTAAGTCTCTCGGCTATTAAAAGTTACAAAATGGTCACCCAACTATTTATTATGTTCCAAACTCATCATTTTTCGTTAAAAAACTGGTGGTTGTCTAAAATGGACGTTAACATGATGATTGAGATATGATAGTTGTTTGAGATTCTGGGCATATCACACTCACCGAGTTAACGTTCAACTCAGAATGCAATTATTCTTTAACGGAAAATGACAAGTTCATAACATAATGAATAGTCGGGGATCATTTTATAACTTTTAATAACCGAGGGACTCAACAAAGAAACACTCTATAATCAGAGGTCCATTTGTAACTTTTATTAATCGAGGAGTTTAATAAAGCGATAATCCTCTATGGTCAGAGGATCATTTGTGTATTTTATCCTAAAAAATAAATCCGAATCAAATATTGTGTAATTTGATGTTGAATATCTTAAGACATGTTAAAAATATTTATGAGTAACCATCACTAAAATAGTTAGTTAATATAATTTTTAAATTTTATTTTTATATAAAGTATTTATCTTCTATTTCTAAAATGTCTAGCTCAAATAGATATCTTAATTGAGAAACACATAAAAAAGCAATGCATAAAATTTTAAAAAAAATACAAATTTAAAAGGTTATAAATGTATTACATATTAATTGAAGTATTAAGAAAATATATGTTATATTTAATAAGTTATCTAAATTTCCATGTAAAGTCAGGCCAACTTTCTTAGCTTAACTTCACCTACCGCCAACCAGCTACCACCCAAACGCCAAACCTAAACTCTTAGCAAATACAAATAAAATATAATGTTATAAAAAATTATAGAATAATATCAAATATATAATACTATATATATATATATATATTTTAATTTTATTTAATTTTCATAAATTGTTAAAATTGAGGTCTAGGTAATATAATTTTAATACTCATTCATTTTTATTGGTTGAACATTTGTACTGCTTACGGTCGATCCATTATTTTTATACTTTTCTTAATATGAATACATTTTGTAAAATGGGTAAATTACAACAATCATCACTAACTTTACTTTCTCTTCTATTTCCCTCATACTTTATATCTGTTCAATTTCCTCATTAAATTTAACACAATTAGCATTTTTGGTCACTCAACTCACTAAACGATGTTATAAATGAGCTAGTAAAAGTTAATTATTTAAAGACTGAGTGACCAAAAATGTTAATTGTATTAAATTTAGTGAGGAAATTAAAGGAATTTAAAGTTCATTGAGTGAAATAGGAGAGATAATAAAGGTAAATGATGATTGATGTAATTTACCCTTGTAAAATTTAAGAGCTTAAAATTAGTATTTAGTCATAGAAAAACAAAATTACCAAAAAAAAGGTAAATTACAAATTTCATCACTAAAATTTAATCTCTCTCTTGTTTTTCTCATTAAACTTTAAAAAAATTCAATTTTCTCACTGAAGTTAATATTAGGTTTTTTGTCACTCCACCGTTAAATAGTTAACGACGTTAAAACGATATCGTTTTTAGGAAAATAATTTTTTTACCAAAATAACATCGTTTTAAATCTATACAAAAGTCTATTTTTAATGTCGTTAGTGAGGAGACGACTAAGTAACAAAAAAACCTAAAGTATAAAGTTCAGTGAGGTGATTATAAAGATTTATAGTAAAGTGAGTGAAATAGGAGAAAAAGTAAAGTTTAGTTACCAAATTTATAATTTACCCGGAACAATAGAATTGTTATTCAGCGAGCTAACTATCTAACGCCACGTAGTCAGGTACGGTGGCCTACTCCTCTAGCAATTAGCTACCTAGTAGTTAGTCCTTCGCAGCTCGCAATCAATTTTCCCTCTCTGTCGATCGATATAAATTCCGTATCTACCATTCCTCATTTTTCCACCGTTTGCATTTCCTTCCAATTTTCTCTCCTCAGGTAAAGATTACATTCCCTCTCTGATCTGTTCTTTTCTCTCAATTCCAATTTCCGTCACTTTCCGTGTGTTTCTTCCCTTTTTATTCCAATTCGTTCATAAAAAAGTTTCGTTAAGATACTTCGATTTGTTTGTTTCTTGTTTGGCTGAAGAATTAGCTGTTTAGAGCTAGAGATCTCGCGTTTCTTCTTGTTATACCACTGTTTTAACTGCATTGTGGTGGTTTGATTTGATTTGATCTCGTCTTTTTTGTTGTGAGATCTTGTTGTTTTTAGGTTCAAGTTAGGTGTAATTTTGGATCAGGCTCCTTTTTAATGGATTGAAGCTAAAATCGTGTTCGTTTTTGACAGGTCTCTTTTGAGTCGAAGACATGGCTACTGGACAGTTATTTTCTCGAACTACGCAAGCTTTATTCTACAACTACAAACAACTTCCGATTCAGCGAATGCTTGATTTTGATTTCCTATGCGGTACGGATCCCTTGCTGATTCATTTAAGGACTTAATGGAAGTTTTTTTTTTTATTTAAGTTGTTTCCTGCTTGATTCGTGATCGGTACTGAATTTATGCTTTTTGAATTTGTAGGGAGGGAAACACCGTCTGTTGCTGGTATTATTAATCCTGGAGCTGAGGGATTTCAGAAACTCTTCTTCGGTCAAGAGGAAATTGCGATCCCAGTACATTCTACGTAATAAGCTTAAACTCTTCTCTTCTGTTTCTATTACTAGATCAATCTTATATTTCATTGATTATTAATTTGTGTCTTGAAAGTGTTTTATTGTAGAACGTTATGGCATGTTACCTTATACACCGCGGGCCTGCCTGTAAACTTGGATAATTAGTTAAATGGATCTATGAAAAGCGTATAACTTGATTCTGAAGATTTTATATTATGCCGTTATAGTGTGATCATCTGTTACCTTATAATATCTTCCCTTATTTTTTCTTCAATTCACTTATTTACTTTATTACCATTGACAAAGATAATAATTGACCTATGATACTATAGCTTGGTCTAGCTTTCATTAGCTCATGGACTTTACTTTTGTTAGTTGTTTCTTGTATATGGAAACCAATGTGTATAGCTAAGTTGTGCACAGTTAGTTGCTGCTAATTAATAATTTAATAAGTGAAAGGACATTCAGTAAATATATACATTTGATTTTGCATCCTTTACAGAGTAAGATAGTGTTGAACAGCTTACCCTGTTATTTGATTGGTCAACTGCATTCTCCTAGCTTTATATTCTCTAATCTCTGATTTGATATATTTTACAGCATTGAAGGAGCATGTACTGCACATCCAACGGCTGATGTTTTTATCAACTTTGCATCGTTCCGAAGGTTAGTCTTTGTTTATGCTGTTTCTGGAGCAGGAGTTCTTGAATGCATAGTTAAATAATTGCATTTATTTAAGTGCTGCTGTCATCCATGGCTGCTCTGAAACAGCCAACATTCGGTTGTCGCTATAATTGCTTACTTGCAGTGCTGCTGCTTCATCCATGGCTGCTCTGAAACAGCCAACCATTCGAGTTGTCGCTATAATTGCTGAAGGTGTTCCGAGTCAGACACCAAGCAGTTGATTTCATATGCACGTTCCAACAATAAGGTGAGCAAGATGAAGAAACCAAATCAATAATACATGTCTTATCTTAATGATTAATTTGTTGGTCTTCTTTCATATAATTTGATTACTTATGGACTTACAGGTTGTTTTGGCCCAGCTACCGTTGGAGGAATTCAGGCTGGAGCTTTTAAGATTGGCGACACTGCTGGAACAATTGACAACATTGTTCAATGCAAGCTGTATCGGCCTGGATCTGTCGGTTTGTCTCCAAATCTGTATGTGATAGTGATAGTTTTTCTTTTGTGCGGGTGTGCGTGTCTGTGCAGTTTACTCCTTTTTCTCTTCTGCTTAAGCAATTGCATTGTGGCCTTTTGTGGGGCAATCTCCTATTTATGTTATGTCTTTGGAAAGTATGAATTTATATTCTAAAATTTAACTTTTGGGTACAAATTAAAAAATTATATAGGTATTGCAATTGGAGGAGATGTCTTCCCCGGCTCCACTTTATCTGACCTGTTTTGCGATTCAACAACATTCCACAGGTAAATTGTTTTTTTCATTCAGTTTTTGTTCATTGCTTATTCTTGTTGCTACATATGCGAAGAAGGCATGGTTAGGAAAATTAAAAAAAAAAAACTTAACCTCCCAACTCCCATCTTCCCAACTCCCATCTTAATTTTTAATGGCATAACAATTCAAATTCATAAATGATACTGAAGCATCCCCTGCGCTGAAAAGAAGTGCTTGATTTGTTTCCATGCCCAACTCAGTAAAGATGATGGTTGTGCTTGGAGAACTTGGCGGACGAGATGAGTATTCCTTGGTTTGAAGCCCTGAAACAGGGTAAAGTGAACAAGCCAGTGGTTGCTTGGGTCAGTGGAACTTGTGCACGACTCTCAATCAGAAGTACAGTTTGGTCATGCTGTAAGTTACCAGCTTAACGTTCTTTCTTATTCAACTATGGGTTACTGCTATTAGTGAGACATAACCTTTTACCTTATTACTAATTCAGGGAGCTAAGAGTGGTGGTGAGATGGAATCCGCACAGGCGAAGAATCAAGCACTAAAGGATGCTGGAGGTGTAGTTCCCACTTCATATGAAGCTTTTGAAGCTGTGATCAAGGAAACATTTGAGAAACTGGTAAGTTTTCTATCTTGGCCGAACTCTGTTCTATGCTTTAGCCATATTGATGTACTTGACTTGTGCCTTTAGGTTGAACAAGGGAAGATTACACCCGTGAAGGAAGTCAAACCTCCACAAATCCCAGAAGATCTTAACACTGCAATTAAGAGTGGGAAAGTTCGGGCTCCAACACATATTATTCAACCATCTCTGATGACAGGGGTGCGTTATCTTAACCCATATGTGTTGGAAACCAAAACGATGTTTAATACATGGACATTACTACTTCTTTCTTTGAACCTAATTTGCAGGTGAGGAGCCATGCTATGCTGGGTGCCTATGTCTTCCATTATTGAGCAAGGTTATGGTGTTGGCGATGTCATTTCTCTCTTGTGGTTCAAGCGTAGCCTTCCCAGATACTGTACTCATTTATTGAGGTAGGCCACTGAATTGTATAACCCTCTTACGAGTTTGTACCAATACCAAGCCATCTCTCATCAGTTTTTCACTATTTTTACAGCTAGTTAGATGGAGCTCAATCCATTTCTTTTGTTTTCATTTTATGCTGTCTCTGTCTTTAGAAAGTGAAGTTCTGTTTTTGTGTTCACAAATAAGTATGATCTGTCCAGATATGCATCATGCTCTGTGCCGACCATGGTCCATGTGTCTCAGGTGCTCACAACCCATAGTGACTGCTAGAGCTGGGAAAGACCTAGTTTTCCAGTCTTGTTTCTGGTTTGCTTACCATCGGTCCTCGATTTGGCGGTGCCGTGATGATGCTGCTCGATATTTAAAGATGCTTACGACAGGGTAAGTTTCAATGTTGATTGTAAAGGTTTGGGATAGGTTGGTGGGTCATGACTCTTCTCACATAACATTATAAGACGCTTCCTCTGTGCTTCGTTTACACAGGGTCTTACACCTTATGAGTTTTGTAGAAGGCATGAAAAAGAAGGGTATTCGTGTGCCGGGAATTGGCCACAGGTACAAATGGTTTTTAATGGTCAATATTTTTAAACCATTGAAAATGCAGTAACCATGATATCTGATTTTCTGTTATTTCCTGAATATCCTATTACATGTCTAATGGATGCAAATACTTGCTTCGCTTCGTGTTAAAAGGATTAAGAGAGGGGACAACAGAGATAAGAGAGGGGACAACAGAGATAAGAGAGTGGAGCTCCTCCAACGGTTTGCTCGAACAAATTTCCCATCTGTGAAGTACATGGAATATGCCGTCCAAGTTGAAACATATACTCTTTCCAAGGCTAACAACCTCGTCCTCAACGTCGATGGTGCCATTGGGTCTCTTTTCTTGGATCTTCTTGCTGGTAGTGGGATGTTCACCAAGCAAGAGATTGATGAGATAGTAGAAATCGGATACCTTAATGGGCTCTTTGTGTTAGCAAGATCCATTGGTTTGATTGGGTAAGTTTGCTTACACTTTGGATTTTTCATACATAAACTGTAGCTTTTCCTTTAAATTTCTTGATCCGCTTACAAACAAACCGCATCCTTTTTTAAGCACGATATCTGAGACGAACTTAGATATGGTCTAACCATGTTGAAAAGATTTAATTGAATGATACAGAGAATATTGCAATTAGAGAGAGAGATGTTTGCTTTACAGCATTTGCTCAAACACTTTTATGTATTTAGTAGTCCCTTACATTTAATTGTTCGATATCTCAGGCACACGTTCGACCAGAAGAGATTGAAGCAGCCACTATATCGACACCCATGGGAAGATGTCCTCTACACCAAGTGAGTGTGTGTAGTAACACCTGCTTTTTGAGGGTAGTGGTTGTTTGATTCTTCTATTAGTGTCTGTAATGCGAAATGGTGTTGTATTCAAGGTTAAACTTACAAGGAGGGGGGAAAGGGCTTTAAATCATTTTTCTTAAACCAAAATTGATGTTGCTCGTAAAGCTATTCAAGTTTGACTCGTAAGAACTCGAATTCAGTTCTATCATAATTTGAAAGAAAGAAATCTCGCAAATAAAACATACATGCGGAAACAATCAACATAAAAGTAAAGCATTGTATAGAATGGGAAACCAATTTGCATAAAAGCCATTACGTTAAAACCAGGTGAACTAGTTTACAGTGATAACCACTGCAATGTAGCTATATTTATGTTTAGATTTCAATGAACTACGTCTTACACATGACGTGATTTCCTGAAAAAGTATCATCATGCCGCCAGATCCGTTTAGTGAAGCAAGGATCAATAGCAGCAACAGCATCACCCTTGTGCTCACGAAGTGTTCTCTCGGCCACCCTTTTGTCCAACCTTTCTTCCAGTGCAAAAGATAAGAAAAGTGTATTAGAATTTTTGGCATATTATATCGATGTTAAGAACAATATATATATGTGTATCGAACCTCTAATTCATTAGCAATGATGTCCACTTCAGCCGCATTGATCTTAACAGCAGCTAATTCTTTCTCCCTGTATGGAACAAAATGTATAATGTTTGCTTTAGATAAGCATTGGGCAGAAATTCAAAAAAAGGAGAAAAATCTGTTATGTACTCGAGGATATGTAATGCCATAGAAGACCATGCTACAATTTCGCATTAGGATAACCATGGATAACCAAGTTGCGTAATTACTGAGCAACCGAGACTCGAGAAATTCGAAACTGAAAAATCTACAACATTGAATCTTCCATTTTGAAAGGCCTACAGCTAAAAGTTATGATACATCAATGGGATCTAGGGGCTCCTTCAATAACGTGGCTGGGGAAGAATAGGAGTAGGAGAACGGAAAGAGAACAATGAAAGGAAGCTTATATTGCAAACTGAAATCAAATATGATTATCCATTGACAGTGATTAAAATTCCAGCATATCAAGGTCATCAGCATTCAATATGATGTCACTAGAAGAATGGTCGATAACAAGCTTCCAATCTATGTTATTCATACTCGTTCGTATCGGACAAGTATGTATCCAGCAAAAATATGTCAAAAGGTCCTTGGAAAGGTTATAGATTTATTATAACCCGTACCCCTATCCGAATAAGAGCCAAACAAAGGAGCAATCTTCCTTATTTGTTAATGACAGAACAATCAGCAAAGTAAAATTCAATAGATTCCAATCAATCCAAACAAAACATTTTGTTTCTTCAAGCAAAGCAATCCTCTCCTCTGCCCCCAACGAAATCTCAAAATTCAACAAAAACCACCTAATTGGACTAAAATTCTATACAAATATTCAAATATCCAAGCCGCGGTTCGATTAAAAATCCGATTATTTTCTTACCAGAAAACTGCAGAAATGAAATTCATAAAAGAAAAATAGCTCAAACCTCAATCTCATAGCATTCTTTTCAGCTTCGGCAGAGGCCGCAATCGATGCCATGGCCTAACAAATCGAAACCCAAGAAAAATGGAATTAAAATTATACAAAGGGAGAATGTGATTTTATATTATAAAGCGCACCGATTGGGCACGAGAAGAATCGAGCTGGCGGTCTTCGACACGGTCGGTGAGTTTATCGAAGGCTTTGCTTTGTTGCTGTAAATCCTTCGAGTCAACGACTCGGTCAACGCCTCCATCTCCGGCCTCCATCTCCGGCTTCCATCTGCTTGTTCTTTTGCTTTAGTGGCTTATGGTCAGGGAAACCAGCTAGAAGAAGAACAAAACTAAAACCCCAAGTCGTAGATCCACCAGAGTTTCAAGTTCCCTACTCCCGGGTTTAATATATTTAATAGAGTAAATTACATGAATAATCCCCAAACTTTTAGATCATTGTTATTCATTATATAAGTAAAATATCAATAAATTAAAACCAAAATATATAAAACTTTATTAAATCATACTACATGCTTTTAAATTATAACTTGATAAAATACACGATGTAAAACAAATACATAATTCCTTAACTTCCCATCATTCAATCAAGCCATGCAGGAAGCCAATAAGTGCCCTTAATAAAGTCAATGGTGGTCCAATACTTGGCTTCCTCGTCGGTCAATTTCTTCACCCAGTGAGCTCTACCCGACATATCAGCTCCAGGCCCATGGTTCTTATACTCGGCATGGAACAAATTACTGCAACACAAACAAGAGGATCACATCAGATAAATAAATCAGAAAAACAAAAGCTTTGATTCTAAATTAGAGGTAGCAAACGGGTCATTCCGGTTATTTTGGCTCTAGATTATATTTGGTTTAATTTTATTCGATTCGGATCGAGTTGATTCGGATTTTGTTCAGGTGTATGGTAAATTAGGTTGGGTAGGGAGTCAGGTCAATTTTTAGGTCAAGTGTCTATCGGATCTATTATTTTTCGATTCGGGTCAATATCGAATTGGTTGATTTTTTTGTCGGATTAATACCGAATCGGTTAGATTTCAGGTCAAATTAATATTAGATTGGTTAATTTTCGGATTGGGTTAATATCAGATTGACTGAATTTCAAATTGGGTCAATCTTTGGATTAGGTCAACTCGGATTGAACTAGTTATGAGTATAATCAAATATATATAGAATTATTGATATATTCTTGTAAGAATATATCTTCTTGTTTGTTAATCTTATCATTTAGGCTTAATTCGGTTATAAGTCTAATCAAGTATATACATATTTTCGGTCCGGATTAATTTTAGTTTGGGTTATTTTCGGGTTAAATTTGGTTCGGGTTGTTTTCAATTCGGGTCAAATTGGATGAGTCCATATATGGTCAGCTAAATTTTGGATCGTGTATGGTTCGAGTTAAATTTAATGATCATGTTATCGTTAATATCGAGTATTGGGTCAGCTAAATTCGTTTACTCGGGGCCGTGATGGTAGCTCCAATCGGTCCAGCCCTCGGGGACGATGGTCTTAGACAAGTACATGTGAGCGAAAACCACGGTCGAGTATTTTCCTTTAGCTCTTCCCAGGTAAACATAGCCGATGCCATAAACCTTGCCCTTGAGGAAGACGAAGCCGCTGTTCTCGTCATGTTTTGCCCTGTTTTGTGCCGTGATGGACCCATGGATCGCGATCCTCTTGTCTTGTAACACGAAGATCTCGCAGTTCTGCGTATTGTCCAATCCATTAAAACAGACGAAATCCGAAGCACCCAGAATTTGGATTCGAACTTACGTGAAACATTGTTCTTCCTCGGCCGAAGATGAAGTTGATCGAGCCTTGGATGTAGCAGCTGTCGTAGTAATGTCTGCCTTTGTAATCGAACAAAGTGTTGTGTGTGCTGAAGAATGCGCAGTGGTAAAACGCGATCATGTCTGCGCCCACGAATGCTGCCACTGACTGGTTCTGGGATGTATAAGCAACGCCTGTCGGTGCTTCATTCTGCCATTGATGAACCGAAATCGAAGCTTGTTGAATGTTGATGATGAACATTAAACAAATTTATATAAAAAAGAGGATGTTAATCTGTTACTGTTACTTCCGTTAGCGGTTATTAGGCCTGTAAACGAACCGAACATTAAGCAAACCATTCGGTGTAAAGTTAATTTATGTTCGTTTATTTTTTAAATGAATGAACATGAGCAAGATTTTGTGTTTGTTTAATTAAATGAACGAAAACGAAAAAAATGACTCATTCGCTCATTTACATTCGTGAACGTTCGATAATTCGTTCGTTCATTTACGTATTTGAAATATTAATACCTAATAAATTTTAACCTTAAACCCATTAATATTTTAAAACCCAATTAATTTTAAAACCAAATAAAAATACTCAAACCAATTAAAGAAAATATAAATCCTAAAATTATTTGGAAAGAAAAAAAAAAACTCTTCTTATGTTCATTTGTTTGTGTTCGTTTACGTTCGTTCGTTTCTGTTCGTTTATCAATTTAACGAACGAACACGAACAAAAAATTTCGTTTGTTTAGTTGTTCGTGTTCGTTCATTTGTTCGGTTGAAGTTAAATGAACGTATCATTGTTTGTGTCCGTTCGATTCTTTTACAGGCCTAATAGTTACCTTGAAGCTAATGCCGAATGCGATGAAGTTCTTCGCCTCGACGGAGAAAGTGGCGGATTCCTTGTTGTCGACGGAGCTCTGCGACCAAATGATGCCGGTCTTTCCCTTACCATTGCCTCTCAAGAAGATATAACGTTTCTCTTTCGGCACATGAACCTTTTCTCTGCAATACCAAAAGCATTTCATAATAATTATCCATCACGTAACCGTGATACATGTATGCTATTGGGAATGAGTTACCTATAAACTCCTTTCTTAACATGGATGATAATCCATTTACTATTCCAGTTCGGGACGGCGTTGACCGCCTCTTGAACGGTTTTGTAGTCTCCTCCACCCTCGGCGTCGACCGTGGTGGTCAAATTCGCGGCGAGCTTCTTCATCAAGGTAGGCGCATCGAGTTTGAAAACGTCCGATTTCTTGCCGTCCACGGAACATGGGAAACACATGGCAATGACCAATATGGAAGCAAATGCAATATTCATGGGAGACATGTTTTTGGATGCCTTGTGGAATGAATATTACATTAGACTTTGTATCATAAGTTTCTTGAGATTTTTCTGGTGTTTTTTCCCCTTTTTTTTAAAGGTAGAAATTGGTTGGGAGTAAACAAAGTAACAATATCTTTTTGTGGTTTATAATGCATTGATTTAGGTAAGTTTTCATTTTTACCGCTGATGTTTCAAAACAGCCACAAATCGATCAATAACGTTATCGTTTGTTACAAATCGATCACTCCACGTTAACAACCGTTAATAGGTGTAACGGAAATCACAGATAGACCGTTATATGCTGATTTGGATTGTTATGATGGATAGTGAAATGGATCCAATGATCATCTCTTCCCCTTTAAATAAAAACTCAATCCCTAACCCTAAGTTTTGACATTTGCATTCATACTTCCTTCGCTTAAAATTTCTAACAAAATCCCTAAGAGAAAACCTAACTAAGGTAAAGATGGAAGAAAAACTAAAAATCTATAGGCAAACTCAATTGTCATATGTAACAAATCAACACATAACTATGAAAGAAAAATATAGAAACAAAATTGAAAACATCATTCCAAAGAAAATTCAATCAATTTTATGTCAAAACCGTAAAGTATAGTGTTGTCTCTCTTTTGTCATAGCCTCCATGTAAATATCATATTCACTTCAAACCGTAAGTTTTTCTCTCGAAACCTAAGAGTAGGTTTGGTTTTAGAAAATATTTTTTATTTTTATTTTTAAAAAATAGTTCTCATTTTCATTTTTTTTTTTGAAAATTAGAAAACATGTTTGGTTAATATAAACGAAAACTTAATTTCAGAAATAAAAATAGTTAAAATATAATTGATATCTAATTTTTTTAAATAGAAATGAAAAAATAGTTATTAAATAATTATATTAAAATATAATCATTAAAAAATTTATTACATAAATTTAATACGTGAGTTATGCAAATATAAAACAATAATGTTAATAAGAAATTTTATAATACAATAATAAGAATATAAACATCACCTAAATTAAAAAATACACACACACAATTATTATTGTAAACAATAGCAGAAAAATGTCATTAAAATAAAAATTATGTTTAGTGGTCTTAAGGACCTCAAACTTTTGGGGGAAAATAGTATAGCCCTTGAACTTTTTTTACATTCAATGTGAATCCTAAATTAAGAAAAAACTTCAATCTAACCATTTGACTAACAAAATCAACTGTTACCTATCACAATGCTTACATGATGGATGATGATAAGATAGATAGGCTTAATTGATTTATTAGCTAATTCGAGGGCTCGATTGATTCTTTTAGAAAGTTTAAGGACTTAATTATATATTTAGAACAAATTAAAAATTATTTAAATTTAAAATATAAAATATAAACAATTATTAAGATATTTAATATATTAAATATAAAAAATTAAAAAAAATATTTTAAGGATCAAATTGACTACAAAAAGTTTAAGGACCATATTTGAATATTTTGCAAAAATTTTAGGGTTTTAGATACAATTAACTCAAAAGTTACCGTTGAAAAGATTTAAATCCGTGCAAGTTAAGTTAAAAATATATGTTTTGCATTTTTCAAATTTTAAAAATTACAAAAACAATTTTAATAAAAATAAATTGAAAACATCTTTATTTTCACTTATTTTGTTTTCATCTTTTATGTTTTCATATTTTCATTTATTTTTGTTTTCATTTTCTAGAAATCATTTTTTAATTTTACAACCAAACACGTTTTTTTTTCAAAATTTTCTATTTTCTAAGAAAATAAAAATAACTTATATTTTTTTAAATCCAAACGGATCTCTATTTTTTTTCTCACGATTCCCCCCTTTCCTCTTAAACCCTAAAATTATTCTCTAAATCCCCACTCAAATTGATTCATTTGACATAGGAATAGAAGAAGAAAAGGTTTAGAACACAAACTCTCTTTAAAATTATTTTCTATCATTTTTCCTCTTTAATTGATTTAATAAGTAAATCTTCATTAAATATCTAATTATTTTTTATATTTTATTATAATATTAGATAAAAAGATGGTCAAAGATATTTCAGCGATTATCCACTGTGGCAATCCACAATCCAGGTCAACATATAACAATCCAACTATGATTTCTTTTCGTGAAATGTCGAATTTGTAACAAACGATAACTAGAGTGATGAAAACAAACACTTACCCAAATATTAGTGACCATTCATATAGTTTACCCTTAAATCTATCATGTCAAATTAAATTAAATCAAAACACATCAGATTCGATCAAATTATCATTCATATATATTAACAGCTGATGATAATGATTGTAATGAAATCAAATTACAATACATTTTTTAAAGTTAAATGACCAAAATGCAAATTATCTAAACATTTAAATTGCAATACAATTTGTACATTTGAAAAACATTTAAGAATACATATTCACTAATCACTATAATCTGATCCGAGTTTGTGCTTTTTGGCAGCAGTAATTGCCAAGAATAATCAATACATTGTTACTAGGTACATATCTGCGATAAATAATGGATTCACCATGGATCTCCATTGGGCATTGAGCTCTTGCTCTCGAGAGCATATTCTAATATACATAGCCTTCTTAATTGGTTAATCACATAAAACGCCCTTGCGATATTGTTTGAATTCAAATCGATTTCCTAAACTTCAAATCATTCTAATCCACGTCCTTCAAGTGTAGGTAGTATACTTGCTAGTATCTATTGAATCCATTTGTTACTCGAAACAAAATAAAACATGTGCATGTAACCATAACCATACATCTTACATGTGATGATCAATATGGTTAAAACAAACAGGTTAAAAAGTATGATTTTCAAAGAATTGAAGAGGCTATAGTATCAGACAAGCTTTCTAGGCTGCAATTTCCATCAAGAAAGCAGTTCATAAAAGAAACTGCTCAGAGCCCAGTGCATATTTCATCATCTACATTTAGCATCCACTACAATCCATAACAAAATCCAAAACATACATGTTGATCTATTCAACAACATGCATCTTACAAGTGATGATCAATATGGTTAAAACAAACAGGTTAAAAATAACATGATTTTCAAAGAATTGAAGAGGCTAAAGTATCAGACAAGCTTTCTAGGCTGCAATTTCCATCAAGAAAGCAGTTCATATAAGAAACTGATCAGAGCCCAGTGCATATTTCATCGTCTACATTTAGCATCTACTACAGTTCTTAACAAAATCCATAACAAAATCAGAATTTCATTTGCAGAATAAAGGGATCCTCAGTGAATTTGCTTATAGTTGTCATCAAATGTAAAAACAAAAAGATCAGGTCTCAAAGATTTCATACCATCATTGGATCCCATTATGAAATCAAACTTAAATAATAAAATTAGGGATAAAAAGGAGGTTTTCGCAGGAGCTAAATTCGCTGCGCCTGGTAAAGCTGAGGCGAAGTGACTCAACTTACCTGCAAATAATCCATGCCTCGCGAATTTGAAAAAAAAAATAGGTCGAATTCCCTGAAACTATGATAATGAAATTAAAGGGAAACCCTAAGGAGAAAATTTACTGAAATTTTGAAGATAAAATGCTGAAGAAAATTTTTGATGAAGAGGAAAGTTCAATACTGACTGTAGCTGGGAGGAAAGCGGGGATTATATATAATGGGGAAAGGGAATTAGGGTTTTTAGAAGGGGAGTTGAGTTACCGAAAAGTCCTCGGATTTCCAATAATATTGCCGTTTTAGAAGGCAACCTCAGGCTCAGCCTATAAGGTTGCACCACAGACAAAATCAAATGGCCCAAACCATAGAAATTATATATATATATATATATTTGAGTTGGACCAGTCTAATTGGATACAAGTTTTCATCAAAAAAAATTAAATTTGAAGAAGGGATTTAGTCTTGTCCCCGCACTAATTTAAGGAAAGGTCGGCAAAAAATTATAATGGTCAAATGGTAAAAATATTGGAGCGGAGTATATAAATGGCAAAAATACCAAGATAATACAGAATGGGAAAAAATTTCTATTCTAACGTAGTTCCAATATTATTTCTCTATCTAGAACATTTTTTACAATATACGTTTAAAGATCCCGAGATATCTTGACGTCTTCAGGCTAAAATTTTACATGCATAATCCTTGGGTATTAATCGGCGTCTTTAGTTAAAATAGGGTTGCTGGTGCATATGGAGGTAGCTGAGAATTCTCGGCATCTTCTTCTTCCTCTGGCATCAAAGCTGTTGCATGGGGGGCATGTGGGCTTCAATATGTTTCATTTTAATCATTTCCATTTGGATGTTCTTCATGGAAAAACCCTTCTGATGAGTGGCATGTGGGCTATAAATTGATTTATTAGCTCTTTACGGACACTTTGACTAAACGACTTAAAGTAAGAGTTATTTTATGTTAAATTCATCATAACATTTTATTGCTATTTACCCATGTTAAAATTTTAACATTCTGCATTATCCTGACATTTTTCCCAATTAAAATTGGGATCATGCTTAACATTGTTTTAAGACCAGTGCTCAACAATGTGACAATATGAAAATAGAATGTCACGTGCAACCAGCCAAATAGAAAAGGTTGAGAAAGGTGTAAAATGGCAAAAATTTGGTGCTTTCATCATTCTTTGTGGACCAACCCACTTTATAAACTTGTGGACATTCACTATGCATACAAAAGCAACGAAAAACCCAAGAAGACTCCGAGATTTTCTGGCTACCTCCACAACCCTATTTCAATTAAAGACACCGAGTAATCTCTAAGGATTATGCATGTAAAATTTTAGCATGAAGAAGTCGAGATATTCTAGAGTCTTTAGGCGTGTACTGTATAAAATGCCCTAGATGGGGAAATAATGTTAGAATCACATTAGAATGAGAAATTTTTTTCCATTATGCATTATCCTGGCATTTTTGCCATATCAAAATTGGTATAAAATGATTATAAATATAACCTATAATTTAGCATACAATATAAAGTTATTATTTGAACACTTTCATAAAAAATAATTTTACAAATGATATTAAGACGACGTTAATTGTATTTTAAATATATTTAATTTTCTAAACAATAGATGATATATTTTAAATGTTATCACTCAATATTTTCTTTTCTTTTTTTGCATTAAAATTTAAGAAAATAATAATATATTCAATGAAATTTAGTATTCCTTATAATTTAGTCACTTCATCATTAAATACTCAACGTTGTTATGACTATATCTTTCTTTTATAAATATAAAATAAGCCTAAAAATTTTCTTCTTTTTTATTTAGATTTTAGTTTTATTTTTCTTAATAATGGATCATCTTCTTCTAAATCTCAATGGTGTGGAGATGAAGAATGAAGAAATTAGTTATATATCTCAATTCCATACTGATCGAATATAATATATTATAGATCAATTTAATTTATGATTTTTCAAGTTTTGAGTTTAGGATCGAGTTTTATGAATTTTAAAATGATTTTGGTAATTATATAAATTAATAGAGTGATAGAAGACGATTAAATAAGTTTGTCAATATCTTAAGTGATCATAATAGACACTAGTAATTGCAGTATCAATATAATACATTAATAAATTATAAAATTTTCATATATTGAGTAAGAAGGTAAAAAAAAAGGAGAAAATGATGTGAATGACATGTGGATTTCATGTTAATATAAAACAATTAACATCAAAACTAGGGGTGGGAATCAGGTGGAGAAAAATCGAAAATCGTGGGGATCATAACCCATGGAAATGGGGAATAACTAAAATATTCACCAACCGGGATGGGGATGGGGGAAGTTTTATCCCCGAAGCTCAAATGGGAACGGGGACGGAGATTGCTATATCTGAACCGTGGGGATAATCGAACTGTACCCGTGCGAATAACTGGGGGATCCCCAAAAAATAATGGTAGGGATCCTCGATATTTTACAAAAATAACCGTGGGGATCCTCGAAAAATATATGTGAGATTACATATTGCCACTGTTACATCTCAAAGGAACTAAAATTGAAGTTTAGATTTTTTTCTTATTTAATATATTGATTTGTTGAGATTGAAAATGGATAAGATTGCACATACACATCGGGTGTTGGATGAATATTAATGTTTGAAGCTTTCATATTATAGATAGAGACTAATTTGAGACAATCCGATATATCTTACAAGTTTTAGTTATTGCATTAATTTCAAAAATGTTTGTTTATTTTTTGGGATGAGATTAACCGAAACCCACAGGGATCTGTAAGGAATGGGTATGTGGATAAAAAATTCCTCAAAACATATAATAGGGATTCCCTAAAATCATACCCGCAAATGTTGGGGATGAAATGGGTAATGCAAAACCGTCTCTAACTTGTTGCCACCCCTAATCAACACTAGTTATTATATCATATTTCTGTTTATGATTTAACACTTGAGTGACCAAAACACGATTAAGAAGAAAACTAAATGAGAAAATTGATACCTTACTTAAAAAAATAAGACATTTCACATCATCTGAGCACAACTTGTAAAATTATTTTTTTATTGTATCGAATAATAATTCATATAATATATAAACATAATCATTGAATATACACACCTAAATATTAATGTTCAAATTTATGATCTCTTTAGAGCATAACACTAATTTTACCAATTTAAGCCATTTGTCATTTGATGGGATTGTACAGGCATGTAAATGTGAACTGTTCAACGAACCGTTTGACAAGAAGTTTATTTATGTTTTTTTATTTATTGAACGAACAAATATTAACAAGATTTTATGATCGTTTAATTAAATTAACGAACACAAATTTATGGCTCGTTCATTCATTTACGTTCGTGAACATTTGGTAATTCATTCGTTTATGTTCGCTCGTTTATATTCAACTCAATCTCCAAATCTGTATAAAATATTAATACCTACTACATTTACCCTTAAACACATTAATATTTTAAAACCTAATTAATTTTAGGCAAAAAGACATCAGAGGCCCTTGAACTTTATAAAAAAAAAACCAATATGGTCTCTATCATTTTTTTGGGATCAATGTGGCCATCCAACTCGGGGAAAAAATCAAATGTGACCCTTTGACCAACGTTTTCCGTCGTTGACTAACGACTCCTTTACTTTGTGCTGACGTGACACGTCAAGCAGCATAACATCCTATTTTTAGCGTTTAATGTGACCTTCCAACTCACAAAATAACTCAATGTGACTATTTGACTCCATTTATTGCTATTATAAATGGGAAAATTATATATTAACCACTCAACTATCTTCTTTCTTCCATTTTAGTCACTAAACTTTAAAAGTTTTCAATTTTTATCCCTCAAATTTCTCTTATTTTAATTATAATGACTTGTTTTATTAATATTTATGTATGATGTGACATTTATTATTCTTATTTTATTAATATATGTTTAAAATAATATTAATTAAATTTTAAAAAAATATCCTCTCAATCTTGGATTTTTTCAATATTAAAATAAGATTGAGAGGAAAGAAATAATATTTTTTTGATATAAATGTAAATTAAAAGTTTTCAATTTTCAAATTAAAAATAACAATATTAAAAAATAATATAAATATTATTTTAATTGTATATTGTTGTTCAATATTAAAATAATATTGTTGCAATGCAACGTACAATTCTCATGAAAAAGGGAAAAATCCTAGTTCCAAACGGGATTTACCTAAGAGAATCTATACCATGTAATTTTTCTTTTACTAATAAAATAGGAGCAATTTGAGAGATTAAAATTAAAATAAGTTAAAGTTTAGTGACTACAATGGAAGAAAAAAGATGGTGAAGTGATGAATGATGTAATTTTTCCATTTATAACAACATTAAATAGATTCAAAAGGTCATATTGAATTATTTTGTGAGTGAGAGGGTCACAAAAATTACTTTCATTTAGTTATTTATATTTATTTATTCGATAATAATTAAATGAACGAATAAATACATACTCTCATCCATATTTGTTCGATTCATTTAAAGCATTGTCTTCGTATAATAAAAATCAATGGGACGAAATGTGTATACACGTGTCATACTTTCTACGAAAGGATTTAAAACGGAAAGTCATAACAAAAAAGGTGAGCTCCCCATAACCAGACCCGGACCGCTTAACCGGACCGACCAAACGGTCCACACCATTACCAAAAGACCAATAAATAAAAAGGGAGGAATACCAAGCAGTAACTGACGCATGCTCTCTTTCCCTTAATCTACTCCGTTCCGTTCATCTCCTCCACCCCTCCGTTCCACTTTCTTTTCTCTCACTTCACCAAAACCAGTAATAGATTCTCTTCTCTTTTATGGAATTATGATTTCAATCCAAAGATTCTGAATCTAGATTCCTTTTTTTGTTATCCTTTTTGCAGGATTTTCTCTTTTCGGTTGCAATTCATCGAATTGTACGGCGGGAAAGAGAGAGGGAAAAGAGTATTTTAACGGATTTGATCCGCTGAGATGGCGTCCACGATAATGAATCCAGTGACGAACTCGAATTCCGATCGAAGAAAGATGATGAAGAAGAGGAAATCGATTATCAAAGAGAATCAGATCAACCCAAGCCACGCCTTATGGAAATCGGAGAAGCAGCAGCAAGTATATTCCTCGAAGCTCGTTCAAGCTCTGAGTCAGCTGAGTCTTGACAGTCCTCCTTCTTCGGCTCCACGCGGTGGCCGAGCTGTCCGTGAAGCTGCTGATAAAGCTTTGGCCGTGGCGGCTAAAGGAAGAACCAGGTGGAGCCGGGCCATTTTGACGAGCCGGCTTAAGCTGAAATTTAGAAAGCGGAAGAGACAGAGAGGACGACCCGCCGCATCCGTGGCTGCCGTCACCAGGAGTCGCCGGTCGAAGAAACCGAGATTTAGCGTTTCGAGACTGAAAGCGAGAAGTTTACCGACTGTTCAAAGGAAAGTTAAGGTTCTTGGCCGGTTGGTTCCCGGTTGCCGAAAGGAACCGCTACCTATTATTCTTGAAGAAGCTACTGATTACATATCGGCGCTTGAGATGCAAGTTCGAGCGATGAGCGCTCTCGCCGAGCTACTATCTGGCTCTGGAGCCGCCAGCTTCAGCTCAGCTCCGCCGCCGCCGCCGCCGCCTAGCCAGTGACTTCTTTTATTTACGTAAAAGCCAAGTGTCACCTCTTCTTCCTTATTATATATTTTTCATCATTTATCTTCTCTCTAAGTAATCATCGCCCCTGTTTAAATTCATGTCTTCTTTGTTTTTCTTCAAGTAAATTTTATCCTCATTTTTATTTCCATTTCCATTTAATTCATAGCTCTTGAATTCATCTTTCACCTTTGCATGTACACAGTACACTATTATCCATCTGCAAAATTTTATCAGTTATCTCAGTTTTCAGGTTAAAAATGAAGAAACCAAAGGTTCGTTTGTTCATTGATTTTTGAGGGGCCAAAGTGATTTTGATAAGGTGGGGAAGATGTGTCCAAATTACCAGGTCATAGGTGACAAATGCACTTGATGGTGGATGGGGGCTATAATGCTCCTTTAGCCAATGGCTTCCCACTCCACCATCGTACTGTGGGCTGGTAATTGATAACCTTTGTTGAGGAATCAGTAACCCACGACTTCACTTGATTCTATTCAAATATTTTTAAAGTTTTCACTTCAATCATCAGCGTTCATGTAACTATACGACTGGTTGCATGAATTACATTATCTCTTAAATTATCTCCGTAGTTAATGGTTGCAATGATTATATTATCTTAATAGTTAAAGAAATAGTCGGAGTTTAAACACTAAATTATTTATTATTAAATAATTTAAAATATTTAAATATATATTATTTTATAATTATATTAGCTTAATAAAAAAAAGTATACTTCCTCTAATTGATAGCTAGAATTCGGTGAAGCTTCAATGAAACAAAAATAAAAATTAAGTGTCCCGCACTTGTCTGTATACAAATAGGTATGGGTCGGGTTTGGTGGAGTTTTTTATCTACCCGACGGGATCCGAGAACAAATGATCCTCCACCCGAGTCCCGGCCCGACCCGACCAAAACAAGATTTCATCATACCCGATATATAACTTAAAAACCCGACCTGATTTGAAATAATAAAAAAATATTTTTTATTTAATAAAAACAGTGATTTAATTGAAAAAATTATAAATGGAGAGATATTATTAGAACTATTTCTAAATATATAAGGTAAAATTATATATTTTTTTGGGTCGGGTCAAATCGGGCATTTTTTATCCTAAACCTGACCCGACCCGAATCTAAACCCAATTAAAAAAATCCGAACTGATCATGTCAGGTCAGAACCCGTCGGATTCGGGTCCTATACCCATCCCTATATACAAATCAGAGCACCAAAATTAGGCCCATGTTCAAGAAGGTGAGGTTGAAGGGTTGGAGTCGAGTTTTTGATCAAAATTGGATACATAAAAAAATTCTAAAATATATAATAATTTTAAAATTTCAAGAAGAATAATTACTCCACTTAGGAATGGTAACATATCAGATTAGAGTATAGTTTTTTTTATAAACTTGACCCGACCCATTCCAAAAATTTTATATCTTACACCCGACCCGAAATATATATACTCCAACCGATTTGGACCCGATCCAATTTTTTAGAATATAATTTGGACCCTAACCCAATATAATTTGGACCCTGACCCAATATAAATTAAGAATTTAATTAAAATAATAATAATTTTTAAGAAAAATATATTATTATTCTCGAATCGAGTCTGACTTTTTCACCTCTATCCGAATTCAACCTAACCCCCAATTCGACTCAATCTGAATCCTATTCTTTTTGAAAAAAAATTAACGTTATCAAATCGGATTCAATCAAAACTCGTTAGATTCATATTAAGTTTCATCCCTAAGCCACCCGCTCTTTCCGTTCATCTTTGGTGGAAGTGAGGTAGGTCACCACCTGTCTCAATACAAATGGTTGGTTAGGTCCATCCATTCTCAATAGGGATAAACACCGAGGGACCAACAGGGGCAGTCCGCTTGTGTTACGGCTCATTCTACCCATCCAATAACTTCATTAAACCTACACGCCCTCTTTCCATCTTAATCCTCTAACACGTTCACTATAAAATATATTTATTGTATTCCTAATGATTTATTTATGAAGTTAACATTGATTATAATAACATATTAGTAGTAAATTTTTAATAACAGATTTCAATATTATCAATGACCGAACAAATATTAGAAAATAAAAAAGAACCATTATTTTTAAGGATATAGAATTGTTATATCGATGAGAAACACCACCTGTTGGCTGGATGAATCGCAGTAAGCAAGCACATGCTGATGCTACGCATTCATTTGGGTCAGAAAAGAAACAAAATACCAGTCCGCACTTACGTCCCATGCATGTGCTTTAGTCTCCTTGGTTTTTATTTCCATTAATACGGGTAATAATAAAACAATATTTGTTTAAAGATAATTTCTAACCATTTGTTATTGAACACTCATACTTCTTATATTCTTAGTATTCAAAACTCGATACTTCAAAGAAAAATAACAATTTTTTTACTATCGAAATCGCTTGATTCATGTAGTTTTCTTAGGGTTAAATACAGGGTTGATATATGAATGGTACTGATTCTTCGATTATGGTATTTTCCATCTCAACTTCATATATATATATATATATATATAGTAATGAATGTAAATCATTAGTAATTGATAAATCTATTCGAGGATCGAGTTTGATAATAATTGAATTTAGGATTTTTTATCCCGTCTTAAATTAAATTATAAAATAGTTTTTATTTAGATCAATTATAAAATAAACAAAAAATATTATTTATTTACTTTTTGAATAGTGATTCATATCTTAATCCGACATTGCTAAAGAACTTTTAAAAAGAAAAAGAATGGGACAGGGACCGGATTAATTGGACCAGCTCTATCACTAAGCATGTGGCGAGCAAAGTTGGTTAACAGCATAATCACCCTCAAATGAAGACTTAAAACTTTAACAAATACGAACCAAATAAATTCAGTGACTAAAAAGATTATTGTTATTTTTTAAGTTGTGAAATTCGAACAGTACATCTATAAAAGTATATAAGTATTTATTATCAAATGATTAATTTTTTTTACATATGCTTCCTTATATGATAAAAAAACTTTAAACCAATGTTTTGGTAATTTAATATTTGCATTTAACATCAATAGATAGGCTGTCCTATAAACTCTAAATTTTGTCAATAGTTTTATACGAAAAACATAATTATTATATTAATGAATAAATATTATTGTAAATTTTGAATATTTTAAAAGTATAGTATAATTATTTTAGAAACAATATAATTGAAAAAACTGAAGAAAAAAACCCAATTTATTTGGGTACAATTAGAAATGATAGAGAGTAAAGTGGATTCCGTACCATTTCAATTGGGACGAAGATGAGTATAAGTTTAGTGGGTAGTAGAAGGGTGTGGATGTAAAAAGTTATACCCGTTGTAAGTAGTAGGTAGGTGATAAGTTTGAGACCTTATCCGTTCCGAATCCACTCGGCTACTAACTACTCACCATATAATTTTTGGACAATTATGAAATTAAGTATAATTTCAAATATTATTCTATAAATCTTAATATTTTATAGGGCATGACTTGTAATTTAACCAAATGTTAGAGTATAAACATTTTAGAATTGAAGACCACTATTTCTCCTATCGTAAATTAGTCGGTATGGACAAGTACAAACGAGTACGAGATGAGGGGTGAGTATCCAATTAAGTAGTGGGTGTGAGGATGAATTCAAAAATATACCTACATGGACGTGTGTGGATCTAAAATTTTTACCCGTTATAGATGATAGATAAGTGGTAAATACAAAAGTATTAGGTGGATAAAAATAGGAGAAGAGATATTTCTACCCGCTCCGCTCGTTTGACATCACTAAATATAATATTATCAAATGGATTAAAAGAAATTATAATAAGGCCTTAAATTTTACTTGTTCATTATGACTTTTTTTGCCCAATAAGGATAATATTTTTTTATTTAGCCCATTAGGGCATCTCGGATTATATTTTGGGATCTACGATATTTTTTACAGTGTTATTGAAACTTATCACGTCAAAGTGACGAATTTCAATAAAAATATAATTTTTTAATTAAAATCTATCACATCAAAGTAAAATGTTAGAATAAAAAATATTTTTTATTAAATTTCGTCACCTCGACATGACGAGTTCTATGTCATTTTAAAAAAATACTATATATCCCAAAATAATTTTTACTTGCTATATTAGACTAAATAAAAAACCCATATACCCTACTTCCACTTGATATCAACAAATGAGCTGAAAATAAACAAAGAAAACAAACACATATAACACGGGCCCCATACTGGAGCCCATCTTCCAGCATTTCACCTTCTAAACGACGCCGTCCAATCCGCATCTTCTCATCTCAGTGTCATCTCACGATATCGCTGATCTTTTTATATGGTCTCCGCCTTCAAACTCATAGCTCCGGTCCCTCGGCTCAGCCTTTCGTATCACTCAGACAGCAACGAACACTATCGCTCCTTCGAAGCTCACACCGTACGGATCAGCGGCGTAATTTTTCTTCCTCTGATTTTCACTCTCTCAATCGAGAAAAAAAACATTCAAAACATGGCGGCGGCTGCATCTTCGTCTTCAACGGCATCACCCAAAACTACGACGGAGAGGAGAGGAATCCACGGAGCTCAGTTCGTAGAAGATGTCGAGATTTATCTCTCTCAAACTGGCCTCGATGTTAACTCTGCCCTTGCTTTTCTCCAAGAAAGGTCCCTTCTTTAACTCTCAATTTTACTGAAGTGCATTTTGTAGGCTATGTTTTTATGTTGAAATCTAATTTAATTAAAAGTTTTTAACTTTTTTGAACTTTGGGTTCTTTTTAGTTTTCAAATTTAGTTGGGATTGAAGGGTTTTAAAGCTTATTTGGTTGGGACTTATTGAATTTGGCAGGCTTCAGCAGTATAAGCTGGTCGAGATGAAGCTTCTTGCTCAGCAACGAGATCTTCAGGTATTATATTGGGATCTTTTTTTTATCGTATTATTGACTGTTTTCATATGCTGCATTTGTTTTATACATATTAAAAATGTGTGTTCCATTCCAATTTCTACGCATTTGGCTGTCCTCACTGTGTGGACAAATGTGATGCTTGAAACTAGAGTGTTTCCTGGTATTTTTATAGTTTATATTTGTATTTATGTGTTCTATGAAAAGGACAATTTTATGTTGTCAGTGACGACAAATCTTTAGTTAATTTGATTATGAACTGGTTTTTATTCCTTATAGTTGGGGTTATACAAAATGGTTTTCGTCTGTAAATTCCATCTATGTTGGTCCATGGAGAAGTGTTGTGAATCGGATTGGGAAAATGCTTGTGAGTTCGTACCAAGAGAGAAGAAAATCTCACCCTTGTGTGGATATAATTTCCTTCCGGATGGTGTTTTGTAAAAGCACAATTTATTCTAAAGTACTTGGCATGTTAACGTCTAGAATGTGCCTAGCTAATTTACACATTTTGTATATGCTTTGGTTTCTAAAAGCTCTCTTACCAAACTTGGGTGTAAGTATAGGATACGACTATGTATTTGACATGGGTATGGTTAGAATTTTCTAAGGTTTTCCATGTATTTGGTGAATCCTTGGAGGTCCTATGACCTATCCCCATATCCATGTGGCAGACATTAGTGTCGTAAGAGTCTGAGGAATATAGGCTGAAAGTGAGACTTTCTTGCCCTCTTAGATACTGAATGCGAGTAAGCTTCTACGTGTCCATGTTATGCTACAATGCTGTTTAGTTACATCAAAATTTAGGCTGGGTTAAACTATGTTCATTCACCCCCCCCCCCCAAAGATTCAATCTCATTCATGCTTAATATATATATATATATTGCTTAAAGTTGCTGACATGTCACAAGGGTTTTAACTAATGAGTTTTATTATTATGGTCATCAGCCAAAAATTCCTGATATCGAGAAATGCTTGGACGTGGTTGCCACTTTACAAGCTAAGAAGGGTACTGGTGAGGTTCGTGCTTTTCAGATATATCGACTTTTATATTGTTGTTTTTCTGTTTAAAGGAGATAATTATTCTTCATTTCCTTTTGGAACTTGAGTTATTATGAATCACTGTAACATGATGAAACTTATTAATTTTCTTTATAGTCCACACGCTTGACTATTCTCTCTCTCTCTCTGAGCTTCTGGCATCCATATAGCATGAATATCTCGTGTGACTAAACCAGTTTAAATTGGGATCTGCTACATATGGGGGCCTGTATTGCTTAAAATTGGGGATTGAGTTCTATAAAAATTCGTTTTCTGCTCGATTAGGTGTGAAGTTCTCAAATCTTATAGTTGCATGCTTGTTGCTCAAACAAGCTTGAAAATATATTTAGATTTCTTTAACCTAACACGGGTTGCATACATGCTAATGCTGTATAACGTTACTTTTGGCATATAGGCTCTCATTACTGATTTTGAAGTCTCCGAAGGCATATATTCTCGGGCTCGCATTGAGGATAACGATTCAGTTTGTTTATGGCTGGGAGCAAATGTCATGTTGGAATATTCATGTGAAGAGGTGCGATAGCTGCAACCGGTTGCTTACTGTTCGCGTGCTTACGGGAAAAAAGACCGAATAATCTATAACTTTTACATGTGCAGGCCACTTCGCTACTGAATAAGAATTTGGAAAACGCTAAAGCAAGTTTGGAAGTTCTTATAACTGATTTGCAGTTCTTGAGGGATCAAGTGACCATAACTCAGGTAGTTTGGTAATTGTATATGATATCATCGTTCCTAGTGATGTCTTCAGGCATTCTAGCTCATACATCTTGCTTGATGCCTGCTATGCGTGTGTTGGTTTTCGGTTATCGACTGTACATTACCTTTATGCAGGTAACTATCGCTCGTGTGTATAATTGGGATGTTCATCAACGACGGATCCGTCAAACTTCTACTTCTTCTACAGCTAAGGATTCATGAACTTAGAAATACCGTTTCTTGATATATAGTTGGTAGAAAGTATGCCCCTATCCCCGTTTTTCGCTGTTTCGATCAATGTTTCATCTGTGAATTTCTCGATCGATCTAGAATTTCAGTCCGCGGTCACTCCATATCTACAATTTCCACCAGTCCCAGGTTATTTATGTTGTTGGGAGCAATTTTGCTATATGATGTTTAAGGATACTCGGTATTGCCAATGGATTTTAGTACTTTAATGTTGGGAGCCATTGCCACAATTTTGGGAGAAACTTTTAATTTTTTTTCAAAATCATATTTAGCATTTAATTTTTGATTTATTTTAGTACTTGTTTAAAACTTAAAGTTAAGTTTGAAAAAAATGAAAGTTTAAGTTCTAAAATGGACTAAAACTGATAGTTTAGCACTAAACTCGTTAAGTTTTTAACAACAGATATTAAAATTAAACAAAAACTAAATGTTAGGTATGATTTAAAAAAATAAAAGTTTAAGTACTAAAATGTATTAAGATTAATAGTTTAGGTATTAAACTTGTAGTTTATCCGAAATACTATAATCCCCAACTGTCTTTTTCGATAAAACCGGGTTTGGACCGCCAGAACTTTCGGATTTATCCAAGTCACTCTGTCTATTTATTACATATTCATTAAAAAATATTCCTTGTCGGTGACATTAATAAAATAATAAATTCATTAGAAAATTCAAAAAACAAATATCATGCGAAAATCCCTTAAAAAAATACGTGAACATCTTTAATTGGATTTCGTAATTTGATATTAATTCGTGATAGAGATGCATTCATTTAATACTTTCTATTTAAAAAAATTGCGTATTTATCGCTATTGTTTTATTTCTCGTACCTTGACAAGGGTAAAATACAACATAGGTCCCTTAATTATGATCAATGTTCTTTCTGGTCATTGAACATTTTGACAGTTTTGAGTAAAGAAAGCAGCGATACCTCTTTGGATCTTGTAATTGTGAACATTGTTGATTTTTTATCTGATATTTAATGGCTGTTTTTACATGCAGGGAGAGTGAAATTGATTGGAGAACATATTGACCATGAAGGATACTCGGTATTGCCGATGGCGATCCGGCAAGACACGATTGTGGCAATTCGAAAGCGCGACGAAGGAGAGGCTGAAAAGTTTCTCGGAATTGCTAATGTTAATGACAAGTACACTACTTGTACTTACCCTGCTGATCCTGACCAGGTTTACTTCTTTCTTCATCAATTATTGAAGTGATTATGTAACTTGCTAAATGTTTCTGATAGTTTATGTATTGAACTTCAATTTCCCGGTAGAACTAGATCCTGCTTGTAAAAATCAGCTTTTTCTATTTTCTGTGATCCTTGTCTTAAGAATTATCTGGAATTTGCGTCGATATAGCTGATATGGTTGACTCTTCAGGCAATTGACTTGAAGAAGCATAAATGGGGTCACTACTTTGTTTGTGGGTGAGATATTGAATCCTTTTGGTCCTTTTTATCTTCCTTTAATTTGAAGTTGCTACATATCTTTTCCAACAGACATGCAAGTTCTTTTTTAAAATGGAAAAGATTTTTACGGTACTTATGTTTCTATGATACTACCAAATTGGTGATGCTAGTACTTCCCACATTCCGTAGGTATAAAGGTTATTAAGAATACGCCAAGTCAAAAGGAGTGGATGTCAGTGAGCCAGTTGGTCTTGATGTTCTTATTGATGGAATAGTTCCTACAGGTATTCTATCTTTTACATCACTTACAAGTAAACTCAGACTTCGATTCTTAATGAACAAAAGTTTACCTTCACATGCAGGCAGCTGTATGCTCCTATAGAGAACTTAACTCTCATTGTGCAACTTTTTTCCAGGCTCCGGTCTATGAAGCACTGCAGCTTTTGTTTGCTCATCTACAATTGCTATCATGGCTGCTTTTGGTGTTAACTTCCCAAAGGTTTGCTAATTCCATATTCATTTTGATAATCGCAACTTTGCAAGTCGTTTTCTGAAATTTCAATACCTGTTCTGTTAACAGAAAGAAATTGCCCAAGTTACATGCAGCACACTGGAACACAGTCTGGTGGGATGGACCAGGTTACACTTCTTCTACCTTCTCTTTGTTTAATTTGATTTTCCCAAGTCATCATGTGTTTATCAAGCTGCCAAAATTGAATTACTATGTTATCATTGAAAATGGTCTTCACTTGTTCCTTGTTTTGTTATAATAGTCAATCTTTGTGATGGCCAAAACTGGGTTTGCTGAGCTAATTGATTTCAATCCTATTCGTGCAAATGATGTGAAACTCCCCCATTCATTGGCCGAATCTCAGAAAGTTGATACAGCTGCCACAAATTATAATAACAGAGTTGTTGAATGTTGATTGGCTGCCGTAAGTTACATTTCGTTATCTGTATGTTCAATCATGTTTACGCTGTCTTTGTTTTGGTGTACTCACAGTGTGCAGTTTTTTGTCGAAATCTCAGATTGTGCTCGGTATAAAACTGGGAATGAAGTCCTAAGAGGCAACGGAAAACTCTTTCTGATGTTGAAGGGTTATGCGTTCAATTCGCCCAAGCTCACAAGGGAATGTTAGTAATGCTTAAATCCCACATAGAGGGGAAAACACATTGAGATTGGATATTTAAGGCTTTCATTCTCCTTGTTGAGTGACAGAGAACAAGAGGGGATTCTCGTGCGTCCTCGTCGCCACCGTCGTCCGGCTCTGCTCAGTTCAATTTGTGGTTGTGACTTGTGGTAATAATAATTGATTGTTATCTTTTTAGAGAAAATTTGTGAGGAATTTCTCTCTAAAAGAACAAGTTGATTAATTGACTGCTTTATTTATAGAATTTAAAAGTCGTATTTCTCCTTGATTTAATCTTTACGTTAAGATGTATCTGGACTGAATTTGCAGTTTTGGAGAGACAAGTTTAATTCAAAAGTTACAGAGTTTAAATACAAGAGTTACAAACATCTAAGTATTGATGCGATGAAGTACATTTGTTTTGGTTGTTATTTTTTGAGATTTTATTTCAAAATTAAAATTAGAAATTTATTCTGTTTTTTTGTTAGATGAAAATGTCCCTATATTTAGTCTATAAATAAAAAAACTCATTTGGTTTCTCAAATCAAATCACTCTCAAGTGTTTTAAGTTACTCTCTTAAAGTTTCTTTCTGAAATACCACCCGTAGTTCACTTCGAATTTAGGTGTACGATTTCTCAAAGCGATCGTGTAAACCTCGGGAACGATCCGTCTAAAGTATCGATTACACACATCTAAACGAATTTATTTATAAGACATTAGTTTTCACCACGACAAGGTTTTCTTAGATCCAGTCCTTCATTATTGTTTATTTATCCCGTTAGTGTTAACGTGTGAACTTTGTAGTATATATTTCTTACAATGATAATTTTGAAAAGGTGGTTGTTCAAACCTATAGTAGTGAAGCTTTTCACCTGCTCTCCCCTCCCCTGTCGGTGGAAAGTCTTTCCGCGTTGGTGAGATCCATTGCAATTCTCTATAATAAGCTTTGGTTCACTGAATTCAAGAAGATCTATCGTGAAGCTAATGGTGCGACGGATTACGATGTCAAGATGCTTGCCCTCCGAGATGGTTCTCTTTTTATTTTCGACTCTTTTTCAATCTCATTACTTCATATTCTTCACAAAGACACTCATGGTCCACCTTATTCTTGTTTGAGAAGCTAATGTCTTGGGTTTTAGCCTTCTTTATTATTCAAAAAAATGATATCAGTATTCAGTAGTTAAAGAAACCGTCAGTTATTATAAAGGTATTTAATGAAAAGTGGTCATTTCTTATAAGCATCGTTCTTTGGATAAAAAATTTCTCTCACAAATTTACGGATGTCTTCCACCTAAGATATATACAACAATCAGTGACTTCATCTAATACTGTTCACAAGAACAGAGGCATGTAGGAACTTGGGCGGCCACTTGCCCTTAATTTTTTTTATCATTAAAGAATATAAGGACAATTGTTTATTTAGGCCTTTAAATTTTGATTTATTTTGATTTTATCTTCCATTTTTATTATTAATTATATTTTACCCCTTAAACTAAAATCATGATTCCGTCCTTAATTGTTCAAACATTTTTTTATCCCCTAAATAATTAACCTCTATTCTCACCCCCCTTATATTTTCTTCAACGCATATTTTTCTTAAAAATATTAAATGTAAATCTCTCTTTCAAACATTTTTTGTTCAACTATGGGCCATAAACATTACCAAAATAGATCCAGCCTTTGAAGTATGGATTTAAATTTATTTAATGGACCCAATCAATGGAATAGTTTCGAAAGAAAAAAAGGAAGAGAAAAAACAGTTAACCCTAGCCCCTTGGTTCCCCTAGGGATTTATAGCACGTGAGAAGCAGCTGATGAAGAAAAGCGGAAAAATACGCGCCGCAACGACTCAATTACCATAAAAACACATATTCTTTCATTTAAACCGTTCGATAACTCTCCACGTCGTTAATCCGCGTGAATACCCGTTTCAACGGCTGAGATCCCCGTCACGGAAGATACTGGTAGAGCGAGCAAACAAGCTTCCCCTCTCTCCCCCTCTTCCAAATTTCTGATTTTTTTTCCAAGAAAAAAAAATTCTCGATTATTTTTCCTAAATATGAAGTTGATGGAAGAGCAGAGGGAGTTTGAGGAGGAAAATGAAATTAAGACTTTGGAGGGGGAAGAGGCTGAGGGTGAAGATGAAACTGAAGTAGACGGCGGCGAAGAGGAGGAAGAAGACGGTGATGACGACGAGGACGAAGACGATGACGACGAAGGAGAGGATGATGAAGATGATGAAGTGCAGGTTATTCACCCTTCCGGTGGTCCTCCGGTGCAATCAGTAGACGAAGACGAGGACGATGAGGACGAAGATGAAGATGGTGAAGGCGACGGAGATGGAGACGACGATGATAATGACGACAGTGATGACGACGAGGAAAGTGAAGAAGAGGTAAATTCTTTTAATCTAACTTAATTATGGTTAATTATTGTGTTTATTTGAATATCTTTTAATTTTCAGGTCCTTTTCAACTGAAACTTTTCAGATCTATTGTTTTTCGTTCGTATTTCTCGCTAATTGTTTGATTGGAAGATGTAAATTTTATTAATCTACTTTAATACCTTTTAATCATTGTGGTTATTTGAAAAATCTCTGTATTTTCATGTCTTTTCCTGCTGAAACTGTTCAGATCCATTGTTTTTCGAGGTTAAACCTCAAAATTTTAAAAAATAATCAAGCTTAATTTTCATCAATTTGATTATTTCTGGAAGGATATTAGCCGATTCTTTAATTTTCCTCTCAGATCCATTTTCTAACTAGCGGCTTTCCCCCTATTAACTGCATCTTTAATTATAATAGTTAGTTAATCGCCATAATTTTACAGATCCAAAATCACATAGCTTTGGATAGTTTAGAGCTTTCAGATCCAGCCTTAGAAGCTTTAGATCTACGGTTATATTTTCTGTTTATTTATTCCTTTGATGTTTCTCAGCCAAATATATTGTCATGTTTGGCTACAAGGAAAATATACTGGAAAATCAGTTTCGTTGATCTTTTTGTTCGTGATTCCTTTACATGTTTTGTGTTTTAGGAGGATATGGGAACAGAATACCTTGTTCGAGCCGTTGGTCGAGCCGAAGATGAAGAAGAAGCTAGTGATTTCGAACCAGAAGAAAACGGTGAGGAGGACGATGACGAAGAAGACGAAGGTGCCGGCAAGATTGAAGCTCCGCCGAAGAGGAAGAGATCGGACAGAGATGAATCCGATGACGACGGTGATGACGGCGGAGAGGATGATGATGAGAGGCCGTCCAAGCGATAGGGATGATGAAAGGACCAGTGAGGGCTGCTGTCACATAGGTTCAATCTCTCCCCCCCCCCCCTTTTCTCGTTAAAAACCATTCGTCTTTCTGTTGTTTTAGAAAGTAGGGCGAACATGAAAGTAGTATTATTATCATGTTCAATGTGGTAATATGCATAAGATTTGGTTTTGTATAATGGGAACAGCTAGCTGGTTTAGAAACTGTGTAACTTATCCATGTTTTTAGATTGAATTCTACTCTAATTGGTTACTTATTTGATCATGGATGGTTAGGGACTTTATTTGATTGGGTAAATTAGACGATTTGGTAACCAAACTTTATTCTCTTTCATATTTTTTCATTGTATTTTCATCTTTTTTATTTTACTCACTAAATTTTATACATTGAATTTTTTTATCACCCCGCCTTTAAATAATTAAACGACGTTAATACATGGTAACTTACATCAAAACGACGTCTTTTTGAATTCTTGAAAAAAATAAATTTTAGATTAAAATGATATAATTTTGATTAAAATACGGTCATGTCTTTAGTGATTTAATGGTGGAGTAATTTGAAAAAAAGAAGTATGATGAGTGAAATTGGAGAGAGAAAAATTAAGTTACCATATATATAGTTTATCCTATTTCATTTTATGGTGATTGTATCGTTAATTATTTAACGGTGTAGTAATATTTTAGATCTCATTTTTCTCTATAGTTCAATATATGTTCATACCGGAGAGTTTTCATTTTAAATAATACCTTTTATTTTATCCCATCAAAATTTAGAGATTTGATTAGAAAACTTGTTTTGATTTTATATAAGTATTGTTTTGTTTGTAGGGTAAATTACGTGATTAATATCTAAACTATTATTTTTTTATTTATTTTAGTATTTAAACTTTTATTTTTTTAAAATTATACTTAAAGTTTAGTTTTTGTTTCATTTTAATACACACATTAAAAACTTTAGTTTTTATTTCATTTTAGTATATGTTTAAAATTTAACGTTAAGTTTTGAAAAGATTAAAAGTTTAGGTACTAAAACAGATCAAAACTGATAGTTTAATTACTAAACACGTTAAATTTTTAGCGATGACATACTAATATGAAATGAAAACTAAATGTTATGTATTATTTAAAAAAATTAAAAAATTAGGTTATAAAATTTATAGTTTAGATCATAAAAAGTGAATGAGATGATTGAAAAAATATAAAAAAATATATAAAATGAATACTTTTATCATAAGTTTGTCTCTTACCGTATCCATCTTTATTATTTCACAAAAATTGACGGAATTTTAAAATTTTAAAAACATTTGAGTTTACATGATCAAATCAAATTTATTTTTACATGTAAAGAAATTTTATAAAATAATTTTATTTATGTGTTAATAGTACCAAATATCTCAAAATTGTTAGTTAAAATTTTTATTAATCTGTAATAAGTATAAGGTAATATATATTTAAAGATAACATTCAATTATTCATGGTGTTCAAAGTTGAAATCTCAAGAAATAACAACAATTCATTTAATAACGAGATTGTTTGGATTTTGCAATTGTTAATTAAATTTTAAATTACTCTATATTTTAAAATATTTTAATTGTATTATTAAACTAAAATATCATTGCAAATGATGTGGTGTTTTTTTTTTCTATTAATACGTGAGAAGTACAAAGTAATATTAAGGACATTTTGAAACATTTTGAAATTTAGGAATTAGTTTGGATACGGTGTAGATATTAAGGACTTTTGACCAATTAACCCTTTTCATAATTAGTTTTTTTATAGCCTTTCGTTGTTCTATAATTCCGATTACACCCCCTTTCTGTTTCGAAATGACATAAAGATCCCATACGTACCTCTCTACAATAGCGTCCTTGTCTTTTTCGTCTTCTTCAGTTCTAGTCTTCCTGAATCCGATTGTTCCCTCTACTTGTAAGGTAAGCCAGTTCAATTTATGTATTAATTTTTTCTTCAAATTTCTAGTTTAATTTTCGATTCCCTGAATCCGAAAACTGGGATTTTTTAGCTCTAGTTCGTAATCATGTACTTAAGAGAAGGCCGCTCCTTATTGCTGAAAGTGAAGAAACCTTCAATCCCATTCATTTTGAACACAAACCCAGTTTTAAACCCCAACAAAGAACCCCAATCCGACCAAAACCAGACCCAACTCGAAGAATCCCATGTTCTCGACACATTAAAACAAGAACCCAGCATTTCTTTAGCTTTAAATTACTTCAAATCTATAGCCAATTCGAATTCCTTCAAACACACACCACAAACATACCAATGCATGATCCAGAAGCTCGCACGAGAGTCCCAAATCGATGGTATTCAATATCTTTTACAACAGATGAAGTTAGAAGGGATTAGCTGTAGTGAGGACTTGTTTGTGATTGTGATTGATTCTTATCGCCAAAAGGGTTTAGTTGAACAAGCTTTGAAAATGTTTTATAGGATTAAGGAATTCGGTTGTGAGCCTACGGTTAAGATTTATAACCGTGTTTTGGACGCGTTGCTGAGCGAGAATCGGTTGTCGATGATTAATCCAATATACGGTAATATGAAGCGAGACGGATTGGAGCCGAATTTGCTTACTTATAATATTCTCTTGCTTTTTTTGCCAAGATGTTTGTGAGAGGGTGCAGTCCCAATATCTACACTTTCTCTTCGTTGATGAAGGGGTATTTCAAGGCAGGAAGGGTTCATGAAGCTTTTGTCTGTTGGAACCGGATGGTTCGAGAGGGAATTGAAACTAATACAGTTTTCTATAACACTGTAATACACGGTCTCTGCTCAAATGGGAAGGTCAACGAGGCGTTATCTTTATCCTATCAGATGGAGGAAAATGGCTGGCCTCCAAATGTAGTCTCATATAGCTCTCTTATTAATGGATTCGCAAAGGTCAGTGATTTGGTCGGTGCATCTGAAACATGGAATGTAATGATGTCCAACGGTTGTCATCCCAACGTTGTAGCATATACAAGTATGGTGGATGTCCTTTGCCGGCATTGTATGTTTGACTGTGCTCGTTCTCTTATAGAGAAGATGGTGTTGGAAAACTGCACTCCGAGCACAGTCACTTTCAATGCATTTATCAAAGGTTTATGCAGTAACGGAAGAGTTGATTGGGCAATGAAAGCACTTGACGAAATGAAGCATTATGGTTGCGTTCCTAACATCATAACATACAATGAGCTGCTCGATGGTCTATTCAAAGTAAATAGGCTAAAAGACGCTTATGTGATTGTGCAGGAGATCGAAGAAAAAGGAATTGAATGGAATTTAGTCACTTACAATACCATTTTTTCTGGATTTTGTCATGCCGGTATGCTAGAGGATGCTTTGCAACTTCTTGGGAAAATGCTGATTCGAGGTATAAAACCTGATGCAATCACATATAACATAATAATCTTTACCTAATGTAAGAAGGATAAGGTGAAGATCGCTGTCCAACTTTTGGATCGTACACGTGTTGGGGATGACTGGCGTCCGGACATAATTTCATACACGAGTCTCATATGGGGCCTTTGTAATTGGGTCGATATAGAAGAGGGTATCGGTTACCTTAATAAGATGATAAATGAGGGGATATGTCCCAATGTTGCAACATGGCATGTTTTAGTCCAATGTTTGTTTAACAGCTTAGGTCATTTGGAACCTATTCACATACTGGATGATATTCTGGGCAACAGATGAGAACTTGCTAGGCTAGGATTCTTTTCGGGTCAAGGCGGATACGTTGCGAACCGTTGATGACAATGTAAAGATACTCATGTCGAGTGACTGAAATGTACCTGTTGCCTAGCCTCAGTTGGTTAATACATTCTATCAGAGAAGGCTGAACATTAACTTGTTCATTTTGAACCACAAAATTCTTGCAGATGAACATCGGTCAGTTTTCTCAGCCTAACAAGTGAGTCCACTCGACTAGATGTGTCTCCAACTCATGGAAACCTTGTAAGAACAGGGAGTTTTAGTTTTTTCTTACCAGATAATGGCATTGTCATTCCTTGCACTGTGAAGATGCTTGCTGCGAGCGACACTGCAGCAGCTGCTTCTCTAGATTTCCGACTATTTATTTCGGTTTGTTTGATTTAGGGGACAAATTTATGAGTTATTTGATTACAAACAGTTTACTCCATTTTATTTTCCCCAGACATGTTACTCGCCCGGTAAGATCGTTCTCGAGAGGGCATCGCTGTTCTTCACGGAGAACATTTCCTTCCACACTCGGCTCGACTCTCCGATGGTACGGTAAGACCTTGTGTGATACCAAGAAAACATCTTCACCGGTTTAAGTGATAGGGGAAATGCCATGTACAAGTCCCTTAATGTTTGTATAGTTTACATTGTAGATGGGACCACCAATTGCAAGCAACCGACAGTTTGAATTAATAACTTTTTTGTCTGCAAGAATCTTTGCAGTGATTTTTGTTCCTTTTTTTCTCTCATATGGGCCTTCACCAATACCACCACAAGTTCCAAGTTGGACTTAAATGTATCATAAATGAAAAAAAAAACATCTTTTATCATCAAATAATTATATCGATCAAGGTAAAATTACTTTTAAGATAATAATTCTATACGATATCTGATATTAGGTCTTGAGATTGATCTCGAACAACTAGCCGGCCGTCATTAAAGGAATGCTACTGGTTTGATCGATCATGTAGGTGCATGATTTGCATGTATCTGCCAATGATTTCACTTTGTGAGTAGTGGATGTCGCTTAGTAGTTTCGAGTGACCCCTTGTCCAAACGTGGTTGCTTGATGCATACAATTCAGGGTCTCATGTTTCACATCAGCTTCCCCAATCTGGTATAGACAAAACCCATTGGCTGCTGCCTAATGAAACAGCTTCATGCATCCTACCTACGTACATGTATGATTTCATTTCAATGATTGATTCTCTATCTAGTCATGGTGAAACAAACAAACTTCATCTTAAACCCCAAACCCTAAATCATTAACTAATGTTTCTTGGCTCTATCTATAATATAATTTAGACGATTTATTTGAATAAATGAATGGTGAGTCAACGAACCTCATGCTACCACTTATTGGCTCCATGAAATATCTCCCTTTGCAGCCTTTTATATAAAGCCTAACACCATCTCTTAGTTCTCAGATCATTTTCATATTTCCCTGTGCTTTTATATCATTAACCCTTACCAAACCATGGAGGCAAAGGAAAAAGAAAAGCTTTCAAGCAACAAGAAACCAAACCACATGCTTCCACAGTGTATATGGGAGCACAACCTTACTTATCATCTTATACATACATGAATACATACATACATGCATGTATATTAAACAATTTAGATGAATTTTTCTAATATTTTATCCTTTTTTCCATTGCAGGTCATCCAGTACCGATGCATGGGAACTCCTATGTGGCAGTGGATTCTTTATCTTTATTTGGTGCTATCCTACCTGAGCTTCCTTTTATTCCTTCTTTAATTATATACACACACAAACACACACACACACACACACACACACATATATATATACACTTCTTGACCTTGTAAGACCTTTATTTGACCGTATACCACCCAGTCCAGTTCTTGTCCTTATAGCAGAATCTGCCTGTTTTCCCTCCCCATTGCTGCCCATCTCTCCTTCTCCTTCCTTGTCTATCCCTCCTGAGCTGTAAAATTATTGTTATTATTATTACTATTAAGCACGGTAAAAGCTTTCACTTTCCTGTTTAGGGTTAAGTGCTTGAAGGCCACCATGAACTGGATTTGTTGTTATGTGCAGAGGACAATTATGCTTATTTTTGCAGGCATTTGTTTTCGTTGTTTTACATGTTGCTGGGTGTGGAAGTGAGAGAAGAATAAAAGTAAATATTCTCTGAGATTTGTAGTGTGTGTAAGACTTGTTTCTTTCTTTCTTCTCGTGACTTGTTGTTCATTAATGTACTATAGCCTAACACATAGATACATACACATGTATGTATATGTATGTGTGTATGTATTCATTATTGTTGTGTATTACTGTTGATTATTGGAGTTGTTCTTTCTTTCGGTCTGTCTGTGTCCCTGTCCGGAAACGAAGACACTTTTGTTTCTTTCTCTGTGTACTAAAGGAAAAATTTGATCGATTTACCATACGTACGGTGGAAATTGTTTAATCAATTTCATTTTCTTCTTCACTCACCTTTTGTCTTCTCTAAGTAAGGGATGAATAAGACAATATTCTTTTATCACGGAGATCATTTGATTCATGCAAATAATATAAAAATCCAACTCAATCCTTTAAAATTCCGTTAAAATTAATTTTATGGTTAATTTACAGTAATTACAATGCAATATCTGTTTAAAGATAACTCTTAAATTTTTAAATTTAATGCTTACCGCTTATATTTATGGTGCTGAAACCCGAGTTCTTAAGAAATAATAATAATTTATTTTAAATATTGATACTTTTATATAAATTTAAAGCTTACGGGAATGCTACTTGAATTCGCCATCAAAAGTTGGAATAATATATCTAGATCTCTTTTGATAAATGGTGTGATTATATTTTTAGTCCCTCTTGAAATTAGTTTTTCAATTTAACCCTTCTTAGAATGAAATTTTAAGAAAATGATATATTTGGATGGGCCAAGGACAATCTGAATCTGGGCTAGCCGAACAATTTTCCTTTGGGTAGAAGCATATATTTAATAATGTACAAGGCCACACACCAACAATGAATAGGTCGAATATTTGATAAAATTTAGGGTAAATTATATCGTTGACCACTTAATTATAGTCTCTTTTCATTTCAACCATCATTTTTAATTCTTATTAATCAGACCACCAAACTATTTAAATATATTAAATCAGACTATTAGCCGTTAACAGTTGTACTGACGTGACAGATAATAAAATTGATATAATTTACATTTAGTCCTTATTACTTATACAATCTATCAAATTTTTCATAATTTTAAATTAATTCAATATATTTAATACTCCAATTATAAGATTACATATGTCACGATATCATTGGAGGACTTTTATTAGTTTAATTTATATTTTTAATTTATATTTAGTTTAAATATTTTTTCTTCAATCAAACGCCATCTAATGTAAAGAAAATAAATTGAAACAATATTGTACTTGGAGGGGAGGGTGAATCAAACGTGGGCTCCTTGGATGATAAGGGGTAGCCTTAACCATTGCTCCAATACTACTTTTTAGTATAATGCTTACATCAATTAATATTTATCTTATAATATAATAAAGGCTGAAACAAAGAAAATAAAGCAACACTAAGACAATTTGATTCGAATAAATTAATATTTTAAAATATATCGTTTATATTCAACCCAATCCACCCATAAAATATATTATTTATATTCGACTTATCCCGGCTTGATTAGAATAAATTAATATTTTAAAATAGTTAAAATAATATACTTATAATTATTTATTATATTTTAAATGGTTAAAATAATATATTTTTACCTTAAACAAGATCCAGATTGAATATATAAAAAAGGTAAACTAGTAATTTATACCGATTGGGGTCGGGTTGGTGATTTATTACCTTAAACCCAGTCTTGTCCCGATTCGAATATATTAATACTTTAAAATAGTTAAAATAATACATTTATAATTATTTATTATAATTTAAATAGTAAAAATGATATATTTTTCTTAAATCTTGCCCGATTCGAATATAGATATAGAAGAATAAACTAATAATTTATATCGGATTAGATCAAGTAGTTTTAGTGTTGCTTCTATTTTCATTGTTCTCGTCTTCATTATATTATAAAATAAATATTAGTTGATGTAAGTATTATAACAAAAATTAATCTTGGAGCAATGGTTAAGGTTGCTCCTTATCATCCAATGAGCCTCAGTTTGGTTCCCCATATTTAAATTAAATATAAATTAAACAAATAAAAGTCTTCCAATGATATCATGACACATGTCATCATATAATTGGAGGATTAAATATATTGACTTAATTTAAAATTATAACTAATTTGATAGATTGTGTAAGTAGTAAGAACTAAATATAAATTATATTTATTTTATTAACTGTCACGTCAGTACTTCTGTTAACTGTTAACGGTCAATGGTCTAATTGAATGCATTTAAATAGTTGGATGGTGATAAGAATTCAAAAATGATGATCGAAATTAAAATGAGCTGTAGTTAAATGATCAACGGTATAGTTACACTAAAATATTTATGTTATATATATTTTTTATCAAATGTAAGCTACTTTTATATATATATATCCCTATTTGAATATAATATATTTATTTTTATATTATAAAAATTAAAATATAATGTAATGTAATTCAGATAATTATGGTATTTAAATTTATGAACCTTGAATTCAATTTTCTCATTTTTTTTAAAACGATATCGTTTGGGTGTTAATATTTAATTAAATTTAGAAAGGTCAAATATGTTCACTAATCCTCCATTTGACAAATCTATTTTTTCTCTTCTTTCTTCCAATTTACAATTATATTTTGAATTTTTCCCTGTATCATTTTCTAGATGTTTCCTTTAGATAAAGACTTTGAAAACTCATCTCAACTAACATGCAATTATAATAATATATAACCAGTTTTTATTTTCAATTATTGACTAAATATGGTCATAAATAAAAATATCATATTATAAACATACAAAATATTAAAATATTAATTTTTAATATAGTGTAATTTTCTATAAGAATATTCTTTAATTCTAGGGAAAAAACATTTTATCAAATATTCTTTTCCTTTGTTTATAAGTATTGTTGGGTTGTTGCCCGAATCAAGTTAACTTAGTCAGGGGCCAACACGTGATTTTATCAAATAATACACAAAGTAGCAAAACAATTTCTTGTATATACTCGTGTTGCAAGAGTTTTTAAAGTGGCTAATATACTATCACAATATGGTTGTTCATATGTTGTCTTGTAGTCTTGATGACCTTCCTCCCACCTTAGAGCTTGTAGTTCTTTATGATAATATGTAACGAAACGATACAACATTACCTTTTGGTCCAACAAAGTTTTAAGTATTCTATGCATTAACTCAAAATGTTGAGTAATCCTCATTGTTGCACATAATTTTTTTTATTAATTTTCATTTAATAAAATAAATAAAAGGAAATATAAAATGAATTCAACTATAGTTAAAGTATTTTTGAAAATATAAATAAATTCACATGCATAAAAGTATCTCACATATATGCTTCTGCCCATTTTTCCTTTGCTTCGTACAATTCTTTTACCCACCTCCTATCTTGAAATTTATGTTTATGAAATAATTTAGTCCAAGCCTTTTTAAAATCTAATGGTGTTCTACACTTGTCAACGTATCTCATAAATCCATCGTGAAATTGTTTATTACCATTTGATTTGACATTCATCGTAAGATGTCATAAACATAATCTATGTTTTGTCTCTAGGAGAATTTGAGAAAGGGCCTTTGCCATAGCTTTATCTCCCTCGATAATGACAATAAGTGGTTTGTAGCCATTTCCCGCTGCAATTAATTGTTGTAAAACCCACACATAGGTATCTTCTTTCTCATTTACTACCAATGCACATCCAAATGGAACTGTATTTCGATGAGGATTAACACCAACCAAGATTACAAATGGTTTGTTGTATGCATTGCACTTGTAGGTAGTGTCAAATGCAAGTACTTGTCCAAATTCCTTATAATCAATATGTGATACACCATCACACCATAGTAACTTCTCCAGGTTTCCATATTCATCTTTCGTATGGCTCACAAAAAATACTGGATCAAGTTCTTGCTTTCCATAAAGATACGCCATCACCGTTTCAGCATCACCATCTTGCACTCCTTCTTGTTTGATCCTATGTAAGTAATTGTACAAATATTTTTGTATAAATCCAACATTCTCAAGAGAATCAACTTCATTCATGAAATTTCACATCATTCTACTTGGAGCAATTCCCGAGTATGGGAATATAAAGTTTAGATAAAAGATGGTCCACCAAGAGTGACAGTAATAAGATTTAAATTTGACTTTACAAACTCGAATTCATGAATCCCAACTACTTGTTTCAACACTCGTGAGCAATTATTAAAGTCTTTTATAAACTGACATCAAATTATGAGCGAAGCACATTAAATCATATCCTTAAAAATGATCCTTTGATACTTTAAAAGATATTAGATAATTATTAAAATTTATATATATTAAAATCGACTAATAATAATTCAGATGAATTACATATTTAGTATCTAAACTATCAGTTTGATTCGTTTTAATACTTAGACTTTTATTTTTTTTTTCAAAAACTATATATGAAATTCAATTTTTGTTTCATTTTAATACCCGCCGTTAAAAACGTTTAATTTTCGTTTCATTTCAGTACCCTGAAAATTAAGTATCGTAGTGAGAAATGAGATAAGATTTAAGTGCTAAATTATGCATAAAACCTTTACAAAAATGTATGCACGTGAAAGGTATAAATAGTGGGAAATGTTCATTGTTTTAAAAGGCAAACCTTATCCACTTGCATTCCATTTTTATTTATAAAGGTCACTTTTTTATAACATAGGGGGTTATATTTATAACAATCCCACGTAACTCCACGTCGTTTTATCCTAATCATCTTCAACTAAAAAGTATATATAATCGGTTATATTCATAGTATTCCCACGTAACTCCACTTCATTCTATCTTAATTATCTTCAACTAAAAAGTGCACGTATATATATATATATATATATATATGTAATCAGGGCCGGTTCTGACTTTTTCTTGTCCCGGGGCAAAATTAAAAAAATTAGACCCTAATTTAAAAGAATATTAAAAAATAAGGAATATAGAATTTTAATCAAATTTTTATTAAATTAAATAAATATTAATTCATTACAACATCAAAAATGTCAAAAACATATTTAAGCATATAAATACTTAAAAAAACATTGTCTTCGAGCATTTCTTGATGCAAAATCATTGATGATAGTGTCAACATCAATGTTTTCCAACATATTTTTCTCAATATATAACATAGCTAGCACATTCAATCTTTCTTGTGACATTGTTGACCTCAAGTAATTCTTCAATAATTTCAGTTTTGAAAAACTTCTTTCCGCGGATGCTACCGTTACCAGCATTGTTAATAAAATTCAATAAGCAATTGAAACATTAGGATAACAATCTCTAGCTTTAACAAACTCAAGAACTTCAAGCGCTGACATGAATACATTTGGCAAAGTCAATTGCAACACTTTATTTTCAGAAAAAAAAAATCATCTGCATCAACATCCGACAAATTATTATGAGAAAAAATAATCTTAAAATTATTACAACATTTTTTTAATAAGTCAATAAGAAATAAGTTTATGGGTCCTGCTTTTAATTTAGTTTATTAATATTTATGGGTCCTGCTTTTAATTTAGTATATTAATATAGTTTTTAACGTTATGATGAGAACAATAAGTCAATAAGAAATAAGTTTATGGACTCTCTTGTATTAATATAAGAAAATGATATATTAATATTTATGGGCCTTATTTTTAATTTAGTCTATTAAAATATAATAAATTAATACAAAATAAAATTATGGGCCCTGGGCGGGTGCCCCTCTTGCCCCTGCCCAGAGCCGGCCCTGTATGTAATGATAATCGAGTATTAGTTGAACGGGACATGTATTCTTTTATCTTAAACTCGAGTCCAATCAGACACAATCTCATCCTTAAAAAACCCGATCCTATTTAACTTGAATTTGAATTCTAGAAAACTTGACCTTATAAGGTCGGAACCCATTGAGTCAACTCAAATATCCATCCCTAGTTATTCTATATTTAATGATATCGATAAATATAACGATTGCACGTATATTTAATGACATAATTATTTGATATAAAGGAAATTTACGTATTAAAAATTTTATTTTAATTAAGTTTTCTAATTGTAATGGACATTTTAATAGAATAATTATAGTTGGGTACGAAGTGAACATGACAGACGAGCCTCTATACCCATAACATATCTAATTATCTTTTAATTTACTTTTTAATAATTATTTCGTACTACAATTTTTTTAAATTATATTATATCATAATTCATATTACAAACACTAATAAATAAGATTGTTTATGGACGGTTAACCGTAAGATTTAGCTTAAATTGTCGGTTTTTTGTTATAAAGGTTACAATATTTATTTAACCGTAACCTAACCATTAAGAAATGGTTAACCGCTAACGGTTAACCGTTATAAACAGTTCGGTTACAGGTTAACCTATTATAATTATTTGTCAAAAAATTTCATAGTTCATAAGATAAGAAAATATAGAATTTAACACATACCTACACCGGTGTAAGTGAATAAAATAAAAAAGTGTAAAACTTGAAACATACTTACATCGGTGTAAGTGCATAAAATAAAAAAGTGTAGCATTTAACATATACTTACTAGGGGTGTGCAAAAATACTAGACCTTGTTGACCCGACCCGCAAACCCGAACATTAAAAAACCGGGTAATTTTATAAAAAAAATTACCCGACCGGGTCGGGTACCCTGCCCAAGATTTCCCGGGTCGGGCTCGAGTCACATAATTGTGTTTTTCAGGGTACCCGATTATCTGAGTACCCGGTTAGTTTTTATTTTCTTATTTCATATATATATATATATATGAAATAATAGATTATGTATATTATAGATTATTAGATTTGTTATTTCGATCTTTTAAATTTTATGTTCGGATGTTGGAGTATGTAATTCGAAGTTTTGAACATTTAAATTTATGTATATATTTTTTAAATTAATAATTTGAAATTTAAAAAAAAGGGTATCCGTAACATCCGGGTTAGGACACGGGCCGAGAAATCACCGACCCAGATTTGCACACCCCTAATACTTACACCAGCATAAGTATGTACATCTCTCAATATTTTAGTACCTAAGAATAAACATATAATTATATTGGTTAAGTATGTTTCTATATTTTCAAAATAAAAATAAAAATAAAAATATTGTATGTTTGTATGTATGTATGTGGTTTGCTTTTTCAATGTGGATGAAAAGGAAACATTATCTCTTTGTTGACTCTTCCCTAGTTTATTAATTAGTGTTATATAATTTCTAACCTATCCCTTTCTTTTATCAAAATGCCATACTTTTTCTTACAATTAGGAAGTCTTCATGCTTTGGTATTCATTTCAATGCAATAATATGTAAATACTTTATTAATAATAGAATTCTAAATATTCTTAATTAATGCTTCTTGGCAACCTTGAAAGGGATTTCTTTTTCCCTCTTTCAAACTTTATGTTATTGATTTGCAAAAAGGTGATAGGAACATGTCAACCATTAAAGGAGAGCCCATGGATTTCATTTATCCAAATTAAATAACAAAAAGAGAAAAATAATCATAATAATAATTCATTTGTTGATGTCCTTAATTTCTTTATTTATTTGGTGGCACAAAATGTTGATGAAAAGTTTTAATTTTTTTTAAAGATATGAAATCGTAAATTTATCGTTCTAGGATGTTAAAAATAAAATTTTACCATGTATTAAAAAATGATTTTATAAATTTTGATGGGACTTAAAACATAATTTTATTAATTCAAGGGGTAATTGTCGGTGGTGGGTTAAAGCTCGGTGATGCATGTAGAATATTTTTGTTTCCACTTTTTGGGCCGGGGTCCATGTTCTAAACTAGGCTTTTTCCCCTTTTCAGTCAAATATCATCCACTATTTATTTATTGGTTTATTCTAAAAATAGATATGTGTACAGTGGCGGATCTATAAATATTTTCAGGATGAACACATATGTATTGATAACAAAAAAATTCGTATGCGGTAGACTCAAATAAAATTTCAGGGTGTGCACTTTAGTAAAATGAACAACTAATATAAATAAATTCGGATTCCAGGATGGGCATGGGTTCAACATACATCCGCCGTTGTCCGTATAAAATATCATATTTTCACATTTGTATAAAAACATGAACTAAACGACCTCGGTGGTAAAGGAATTATTGTTATTCCTGAGGTCTCGAGTTCGTGCACCAAAAATATCAGGAGTGTGAGCGTTTAATGTCAAATGATGAAGAATTATTAATGAATGCATAATGCTTTATACTTATTCCATATTAATAAAACTATATTTTTAATATTTCATATTAAAAATAATATTTAAATTTATAAGATTTCATATAAATATTTAAAGTATTTATATCAAAAATAGATATTTAAGTAATTAATTTGATTATTTGAAGTTTATGTAATTTAGTCGTATGTTCCCATATTACTTGAGTCAAGATTATAACTCTAATTTTAATTATATTAATAAAAATAAAAATAATTACATTCAATAAATTAAACTCTGTTAAAAAATCTTAAACTAAATCTAATCTACGATAGGAGATTAAACTATTGAAATACCATCGACAATCGTAAATCATAGTCAAGCGTTGCGAGAACATTATCTCCAAATGTAAATCGCGTGTATTCAAATCCAATTGATAGTTCAAAGTATAAATGAGCAACACAGTAACAAATAAACGTCATCTTGATCAGTTAAGACATCGTCAAATGCAACCCTAAAAAATAAAACAAAAAAGCTGTTAAATGAAAAAAAAACTTCTTTTAAAATCTTTTAATGCTAATTAATTTTTTTAATTAAATTAAGATAATTATAAAATAATATATGTTTTTGATACCCTTAATCATTAAAACAATCATTTAAACGGAAAATTCATTTTTTATAATACTCGAAAACCTGAACATTAGTATTACTCTCGAGGGTATAAGTAAAACAAAAATAAGTATTCTTAACGTTAATTTTTTTAAATAAGATTTAAATTCAATATTTATTGAATGGATATTATTTTCTTTACCAAAAATAACCTAATAAGCTTAGGCTATAATTAGAGTAAGCTATTTCAATATTACATTTCCATCCTTAAGGTATACACTCCACGTTTCTATTAAAAAATAGCTAATTAAACTTTAATTTAATCATAAGGTTAAGACATTCTAAATATATTTAATTATTTTATTTAAATTTAATATTATTTACTTGTTTAAAAAGGTTATCAAATATAAGTAATTTTACAAATCCTTATCCCGTTAATATTTTTATGAGATTCTATGATCTTTTCTATAAATACCGTGGACACTCACGCATCTTCGAAAACACAACCTTTGCCCTTCTTCTTCGTCTTATTTCTCTCCGGTTCCATCCTTTCTTGTTACAGACCCTTTTCACTCTTCTCTTCCACGTACAATACTATACTTTTTTATATTTTAGAATTTGTTTATTGTCTCCATTAAAAGGAGAAGAAAAAAGCTTGGGTTTTTGTTCTTGGCGTCGGTAGACATGGTGGTGGCTTCGCCGAACCCGAGTCGAGCCGAGAAGCCGGAAGCCATAGAGCTTCCGGTGATAAACCTTTCGGGCGAGAGAACGGAGGTGGCAAGCCTCATTACGAAGGCGTGCGAGGAGTACGGTTTCTTCAAGGTGATCAACCATGGAGTGCCGGAGGAAACCGTCGCGGCAATGGAAGAAGAAGGTGTCAGCTTCTTTACGAAGCCGGATGTCGAAAAGCAGAGAGCCGGGCCGGCCGTACCTTATGGCTATGGCCGTAAGAACATCGGTTTCAATGGCGATATTGGTGAAGTTGAATACCTTCTTCTTCATACCAATCCTCTGTCCATTTCTCAGAGCTCCATTACCATCTCCGGTGACCCCCAGAAGTTCTGGTAATCATTGTTTTATCTTTCGTTAAAGTTCTCTTCCTACTTTGAATGTTAATGCATGTTTAATTGTATATGAATAAGTTATATATATATATATATATATATTAAAATATGATGAATCCATGAACGTGAGGTAGTTGATGGTGTATGTTGTTGTCATTCGATATCCTACATCGCCTTCAACTCCCAATCATCCCATGCTTTAAATGGCAAATGAGTACTATATTTGGATCTTGTTGTGGCCATTCAAAATTCCCACAATAAATTACTTCTCTTTCTCGTTTTTTACTATGAAATTAAATCATGGTTCTTTTGGGGTATATGTTGCCTCTGTATTTCTGCTCTATTTGCTTTGCACTGCAATGCCAAGTTACTAGTTTTACCTTAATGATAAAAAATAAAAAGGATGAATGTAAGGAAAAAAGAACAATAATTCATAAACATAGTGGAGGGACTAAAATTGTAGTTAGACCAAGTTGGGGAATATAGTTTTGTTTGTTTAAACTCTGCTTTCTCTCCCTACAAAGATGGGATATCATGTCAGAGTCAGAGACACTTCGGTGTTGTCTAGTCCCACTCGCCTCTTAAGTCACGTGCATAACACACATCCTCTCTTAAATATAGGCTCTATAGGTGAAGTACCTGTAACATCATGGATAATGGTTTTTTTTATTGAACTGATGACATCAAAGGATTAGAAATCAAAATGACAAGTCAGAGAGTACCAGGGAAGCTAAGGTCTGATCATATCATAAGACAAAAAAAAGGACCGAAATGAATAAAACTACATGAGAAGGAGAGAAACCCATAGATAGACAAAGTTTGAGTTCTTAGCCCAAACCCTAAATATTGCAAAGCTATTATTATTACTGCAGCTAACGATGGTTAACCCAATGCTGTGTAGCTCTGTGGTGAACGGTTACGTACGTGCTGTCCGAGGGCTAGCATGTGATCTCTTGGATCTGATGGCAGGGGGATTGAGGGTCCATGATCAATCACTGTTCAGCAAGATGATCAGGGACGTTGAAAGTGATTCACTTTTCAGGCTCAATCACTATCCACCTTCCTCGTTCCATCACTGCACCACCGGTGCTGTAGGGTTCGGGGAGCACACCGACCCTCAGATCTTGACCATCTTGAGATCCAACGACGTAGGTGGCCTGCAGATTCGTGTAGCCGATGCTGTTTGGGTCCCTGTCCCCCCTGACCCCACTGCCTTTTGTGTCAACGTAGGTGATGTTTTACAGGTATTCCACTCCCCCTCTCCTCTTTCGTAATCGGATCGGATCATCGAATAATTTAAGCCGAATATTATTATTTAGAGAGACCCACCAAAGAGAAAAAAATTAGATGATAATGGATCGATGGAAACTGATACATGCATCGGAAATCCAATGTACAACCTGCCCTATAAAAGGGTAAAGTGCCCCACATATCAGTTGCTATCCAATGAACACTAAAAGGGACTCTGGGTTATTTTCTGATTTGCTGGGCTGTATTTACCATTTTTAGTTGCTTAAAAAGCAACTATGGGATATCATGTAGCTTTGCTGACAGTTAGATTACCAATATATATATATATATATATATATATATATATACATATATTCTAGAAACAATCTTTGGGGCATAGGTGATAAGATGTTTCAGAGTTGGGGGAACGCTGAACGCAAGTTTGAAAAGTACTTTGCATGTCTAGGTTCGAACTCGTGGAGGGAACATACACAGATTTTGAAGCTATGCTTTGTTTTGGTCTAATTATGGTTTTACCCACTATATTATAGTAGAATTTAGGTTTTAGCGCTTCTATTATGGTTTGATCGTTTACTTTTCATAGTGTTACCAATCGGTTTAAATTGATAGTATCGGTACTTTTCAAGGTTTAATTTAGCACTTTAGTTTTTTTAGGTCTAATTGGAACTTAAATTTGGATTTAAGGTTCAATTTAGTAATTAGTTTTTTTTGCCCAATTAAGCACCTGAACATGAATTTTTAATTCAAATTGGTACCTAAATTTTACTATTTTGACTTGAACTATGAAGCTAAATTCAAGTACCTAATCAGATCATAAAAACACTTTAGTTTTAAATTAAACTTTAAAATCAAGTTAATCTATCAAACCATAATTTTTCCTTTCTTTACAGTTATTTGGCTCTTCGCTTAACCAACTGGAGTCCCATGGAAAGCTTGTAAATCATGTTCAATTAATAAAAGGGTCTAATTATGACATAGGTCCTTATCAAGTTGAATCTACTAACCTTTATTTCTTGAAGGCAATGACCAATGGGAGATTCATGAGCGTGAGGCACAGAGCATTGACTAACATCAACAAGCCAAGGATATCAATGGCCTACTTTGGGGCACCACCACTGCAAGCAATGGTCACTACCCCTCCAGAACTGGTCACACCCCATAGCCCTTTGCTGTATAGGCCTTTCACATGGGGTGAATACAAAAGAGCTTCATATTCTCTCCAGCTTGGTGACAGCCGCCTTCAACTATTCAGGAAATGAACATGTTGGTTATTAGACACCCGTTTAATTCCCTGCAATTTTGGCTGTAAAACCTTCAAATTTTCCATAGTTTTTGTTTACAGGCTGAAAAAAAATGTTGTATTGATATACTTGGTAAAAAGGGACACTTTTCTTTAACTCCAGTGGCACTTTGAAGTCGAATTATGGTTTTGGCCACAATCTATTAATATTCGAATTTGGAATTTTGGAGATCGACAATAAATTATTAATTAAAAAATATAAAAAATATTTAAATTTATATGAATTTTTAAATTTTAAGAGATTAATTGTCCTCACTAGACCCTCTCGGTCTATCCCTAATAGAGGGACCAAAACTAGAATTAACCAAAAAGAAAAAAAAACCTGCATATTTGTTCGAGTAGTGTGAATGAAGAAAGTATTGTAAATGAAACAAACCCTATGAGATCCTTCTTGTTCTCATTCTTCTGCAAGACTGACACCTTTAGATTAATGGTCCTAAGTAAGAGTAGAGGTGAGACCATTGGTAATGCAGGGACTGTTGGGTAAATGGATTCAAATTGTAGTCGTGGTTGTGTTTTTGGCCGTATCTTGTTTATTGATGTTGCAGATAAAACGAGTGTTATTACCGTGATTGTAAGTATCGTAGTCATATAATAACAGTCGCGGAAGACACCGTTACCATTATATAACGACACTATTGCGATCGCAAACCATTATTTAAATCTCTGATCGGATGTCTCTCGATGACCTTGTGATAGGGGAATCGAAACCCATAACCCATTTCCATTGTGATCGTTGAATTTGACATTTTTGAGGGACCAAACCTGGGGTTATGTCTAGTTAGGGTTACGTTGTCTTTTTAGGACGTCCTTTCACAGGCTTTAAGAATGTCTTTAGTTTTTAGTCTTTACCACTGAATTGATGGGATTTGGTCCAACCGATTGTGATACAATATGCTTCCATAGCTCAACTGGTCGAGCATGCATCTCGATACTAGGATAAAATATGGGTAATTATGATTTCTATCATTAATTTTGATCGTATTTTTTGTTTATTTAATTTTATTTTGTAATTTATAAATTATTCTATTTTAACCACTTAATCATTAAATTAAAAACAGGAAAAAAAATGATGTAACACATTTTTTTGATGATTTTTTATATAAATTTCTTTTCATTACCCAAAGAACCAGAAACAAAATCACAGCACACCTTAGAAATTATCTAGGAACTTACAGCATATATTAGAATAATAACTTACAACATAGCCACCACGAAATTATCTAGGAACTTGATCCGCATGGAGTATCGAAACAATCCACGAAGGCGGTTCAGGGAGAAAAATACTCTCCAAAACGTCAGTCCGAATTAATTTTCACCCACCGTCGCCGGAATGATTCCACATCTTCGAGTCACGACTCAAATGCACTTCAACGGGATTAACTACACTCTGCTAACCCTTGGATCGAATATACATCTCCACCATTAACCTGCCACGCTCCACTACCGACCCTGGTCTCGTGATTGAACTGTTAAAAATACGGGCATTATGGTCCAACCAGAGATTTCCACAAAACGTACCAGAACATCAGGTCCCAGTGGTCCGAGTTACCCCCATGCAGAACCATGCGTCCATGCCAACCAAATTGATATGAATCCAATCCAGCCAATCCATATTAAAAAATGAACCCCAACGTGACGAATTCACCAGCCCAAATTATAGAGTGTCTCCGGTTGTAGAAAAGGTAAGCGGTCGGGCTCATGATTTTGTAAAGCCCAAATGATTTGGATCATATTCTCAGGGGCTGACGAAAGAGAGAAAAAAGAGATAATATTCAATTTTCTCCGTAAATTATAACTGAAAATTCAATTTAGTCCTTTAACATATTTTTATATATAATTCAAAACTTTTCATCTAAATTCTAAAAAGTTGACATTAATCAAAGAATACTTTAAGTACCTCTTTTGATCAAAAAATATTTTAAATATATATTTTGAACAATAAAATATTTTAAATACTTATTTTAATTAAAAAATATTTTAAATACTTAAATAAAAACGAGTGCATACCGTATTGCTCTCAATTAATTATTACATATAATGTCAATATTAAATTGAAATAGGTTGATTTGGCATTATTGTTATGGGGAATACTATATTCTTCTTTAATTAGATATATGGAATGGCCAATAGTTTCCATTAAAGTTAAAAAGCAAAGGTGTATCGCACATGGCCACAATAGCCTTTTCTCCTACTCCATGTATAGCACATGGCTTCAAATAATACAAAAAGAATTGGAATTTTCAATGACTTCAACTAATTGCCTCATTGACTCTGAATTAACGGACGCTTAAAACATGTTACTCCTACTTTCACGACTACCACTGAATCCATCTCTTCTTCTTCCCTTTTGCTTCTTCATCATATGTCTCTTCAGCTTCTTTCTCGTGACCCCCACCCTGGCTTTCATTGGAGAGGTTGCTCTTTCTAAGCTTTTGGATGTGTTGCTTGGCAAGTCCATCGATGTTGCTCTCAAATGTGTCGCTGATCACAAGCAAGTGTACGACCAGCTCAAGGAGTGGAAATCCATATTGCCCGATATCAAAGCAGTGTTGAACCACGCTGAGGAGAAGCAGATCAAGGACGAGGGTGTGAAGAGTTGGTTGGAAGATCTCCAAGACTTGGCTTACGATGCTGATGACATCCTGGACGAGTTTGCTTATAAACAGTTACGTCTCAAGCTCCAGACAACTCAGGCTCAGGCCAGCACTAGTAAGGTACAGAAACTCCTTCCTACCTGCTGTACCGGTAGTGATTTCACTCCGTCGTCATTTCTGTTTAAAAATGCCATGATTCCCAAGATGAAGGAGATCACTGCTAGACTCAACAGTCTGGCTACACGAAGAAGTAGTTTGGGGTTGAGTGAGATCTTGCCTCAAGCTGCAAGCTTCGAGAGAAAGAAACCAGCCAGGCTGCAACCTACTTCGCTGGTGGATGGAGCTGTGGAGTATGTTGGTAGAGACAACGAGAAGCGAGAAATGATTGATTTGTTCAGAACTAATAACTCCGATGGAGTTTGCGTCCTTTCCATGGTATGGGGGCATGGGTAAAACAGCTCTTGCTCAGCTTGTTTACAATGATGCCAGCTTAAAGCAGTCTTTTGATCACAGGCCTGGGTATGTATTTCCGATGACTTTGATGCTGTCAAAATGACCAATACTATTTTACAGTCCATCGATCCTTCCTCACCTAATGGGAATGACTTGAATTTACTTCAAGTCAAGTTGAAGGAAAAATTATCTGAAAAAAGAGTCTTACTTGTGTTAGATGACCTTTGGAATGAGAGTTACGATTATTGGACCATCTTTCGGTCGCCCTTTGGAGCAATGACCAAAATCATTGTAACTACTCGACTTCAAAATGTTTCATCTACGGGATCCAATGAAATCTTTTCACTTGGATAAACTATCACATAATGATTGTTTGTCCATATTTACTCAGCATGCATTAAGAGCAAGAAATTTCAATGGACATCTCCAATTTAAACTAGTTGGAGAGAACATTGTGAGGAGGTGCAACGGCTTACCTTTAGCAGCAAAAGCCATTGGAAGCTTCTTACGCACAACCAAGAATCTTGATGAATGGGAAAGAATTTATGAGAGCGAGATATGGGACGTACCAGAAAATCAATGTGGCATAATTCATGCACTGCGATTAAGCTACCTTCATCTTCCTTCTCATTTGAAACGTTGTTTTGTGTAATGCTCCATATTTCCAAAAGATTACGAATTCGAAGAAGAGATAAGCTTGTTATGGAGCGCAGAAGTTTTCTTGCAACAAAAAGCAAAACAACAAATTAAGGAGCTTGGAAAGCAATATTTTCAAGATCTAGTGTCAAGGGCATTTTTTCAAATATCTAGTAAACAAAAATCTAGATTTGTCATGCATGACCTTATGCACGATTTGGCACAGTTAGTTGCAGGAGATACATGCTGCAAACTAGAAGGCAATAAGCAGCAGATGGTTTCACATCGTTCTCGCCATTCGTCTTATATTTCCAACAACTATGACACGATGAGGAAGTTTGAAGCATTTGATCAAGCAAATTCTTTGCGTACTTTTCTATGGTTGAATTATCGATAATGTAGAGAGATTATTTGACTAATGTTGTCTTGGTTGAATTATTGCCGAGACTTAGCTACTTACGAGTTCTTTCTTTGTGTGGATATGAAATCACTGAATTGCCTGAATTTTTCGAAAATTTAAAACATCTACGCTATTTGAATCTTTCCCATACTCGAATCAGATGTTTACCCGATTCTTTATGTACTCTTTATTATTTGGAAACTTTATTATTGAAATATTGTTTCAGGCTACCCTCGAAGATGGAAAATCTTGTTAACTTGCATTATCTTGATATCAGAGGTGCGGGCTCAATAGAAAGGATGCCTTTAGGAATCGGTAATCTAGCCAATTTTCAAAGATTATCCGATTTTGTTATAGGTGACGGTGATGCGCATCGTAGTGGAGAGTTGAATAAATTATCAAACATCAGAGGTGATTTTTGTCTTTCGAGGTTAGAGAATGTTAATGGTCAAGATGCAAGGGAAGCCAGGTTGAAATCAGGAATCACTAAGTTGGTTCTAAAATGGGGTGAAGACTTTGAGAAACCAACAAGGAAGAATGAAGTTGAAGAACAAGTCTTGGACTCCCTTATTCCTCCGAAAAAGCTTGAGCAACTCATGATTGAGAATTTTGGTGGCGCAAAATTCTCCACTTGGATAGCAGATTCTTCCTTGAGGAATTTGTCGTCTTTGGAGCTACGCAATTGTAAACACTGCAAATCTCTACCACCGATTGGAAGGTTGCCATCGTCAAAAGTTCTTTCAATCGGTGGTTTGGATGAGGTGAGCAAGATTGGTACTGAGTTCTTTGGAGAAAATCAATCAATTGCATTTGCATCTTTAGAGAGACTGTCTTTTTGGAGTCTACCGAAGTGGGGGGAGTTGGATGCTTGTGAAGGTGATGAACAAGTTTCCATGTTTCCTAGCTTTGGTAGTCTTTCAATCAGACACTGTCCTCAATTGGTGGGAAGGTTGCCAACTTGTCTTCAATCCTTACAGAGTCTTTTTATCTCCGAGTGCAGGAGATTGGTTGCTTCAATTTCAAGTTTTCCATCGCTGCGTGAATTAAGCATCAAAGGGTGTGAAGAATTGGTGGATGAATGCTCATCTTCTTCACCTGTGGAGGAGGTTACCTCTTTGCAAAGTGTCTCTTTCGAGCATTTCAAAGTTTAGTATTGCAGCAGAGAGAGGAATTTTGAGGTTTGCAAACTCCAACTATTTTGGAACTAATGGTTCCAATTTGCTACCAAAAGCGTTGCATGCTTTCACATCCCTTACAAGAATGCAACTAGGAAGATGTCCGAGCTTGGTTTGTTTGGAGAGAGTAACTTCCCCTACCCTAAAGGAACTGGGGATTTGGGGTTGTGATAATTTACAGTATTTGTTTGATGAGAGTATGAATATCAACACTTGTCTTCTTTAGCACTTGGAAGTGAGAAGTAGTTCATCTCTACTATGGTTATCATCAAGGGCTGATATATGCAATAGGATTCAACATCTCCAGATTTACCACTGCCCAAAGTTGAGTAGCTTTTTTCTGAATTCCAAGTTACTTGTAATGCTTAAAGAGCTATATATTGGGGAGTGTGGGGTGTTGGAATGCATACATATCTTCCGGAAAAACACATGCTTCTCTCGCTTGGGCTGCTGTCTATCTCCGATTGCCCGTTGCTCAAAGAAGAGTGCAGGAGAGTTAAAGGAAGAGAATGGTCCAAGATTTCTCACATACCAAGGGTTGAAATTGATGATAAAGATTTCATCCCGAGGGAAGTAGATTGTCCACACTCAAACCACAGGTGTGGAACCATTCTAGACATTGGGTAATTTCATAGTCTGATATCCTGCTGATAATAGTTTATGCGACTTTTGCAGGTGTTGAAGACTGTTTTCAAAAGATCGTTTCAAGAAAAGCAACGAAGAAATTCAACTGATCTGCTTTTGAGACAGAATGGTAACTCTTAAATGTTCTTTCATCATTTTTACAGGAGTGGGAGCTTTCTATCATTAAGGTATTGGATTAAAGTCCATAAGATGTATTTATAATTTGATGATGGAATTTATATATTGACCTATGTATCATTCTTGTCCAATGTTCCGGTCAGAGAGTTTTTACGAGCAAACTTATCTTTTTAGAAGATCACAACCGAAGAAATGTTCAAGAATTTCAACCTATCAATTAATTCAAGCACGCTTTCGTATCTAATATTTTATTCTTGATGATTTAATATGATTAGATCATGATTAATTTTTATATTTACGATGGTTTGATTCTATCGTAAGGAGTGTATATGGTAGCATATTGATATATCAGGTACTGGTCTGTCTCAAGTCTCCATCGATGATTGATAGATGCTAGGAAATACACTTTTATGTTCCATATTTCAAGATTGAATAAATTTTGTGGATCACCATTGCCTGCAAAAGTAGCTTACTTTGGAACTTCAGTTGTAGCAGTGGCCGTCGTCTTCTAAACAATGCTGCAAGTTTGTTGAAAACTCAACAAATCTGGTGCAAAGATGATTAGCTCGTTGTTAGCAATTAAAGACTCCACCAGGAGGAGTGATTAGAGATGACCAAGGACAACGGATTTATAGCTTCTCACGTAGTCTCTGAAGGTGTTTGGTGCTTATGGCAGAGGTATGGGCGATCTATGATGCACACAGACATGCATGGAGGTTGGAAATCAAGAAGTTAATACTGGAAACGGACTGCTTGGATGTAGCGAGATTGATTATCGATAATGTAAGAACACTGCAAGGAAACTCGATAGTGGAAGCTGTTCGAAGACTACTGCAGCAGGATTGGGAGGTAAAGGTTCAACATGTGGGAAGAGATCAAAATAAAGTAGCGGAAAGCTTAGCAAGAGCCAGCCGTGGTGAACCGATTGGGGAGACGGGAATTGAGTCACCTCGGAACTTTATTCTGGACCAGCTCCAAGAGGACATAACAGGCCATGTTTAGTTGAAACTTTGTTCTGTATTACTGTAAAAACTTCCATTGAAATTCTCTTTTGAGCTTGGGTCGGTTTTAGGGTGCTTCCTCAAGAAACTCCTTGCAGAGTAGCCAGATGCTCAAAGTTAGCTGATAATACACTGCCTGAATGGGGGAATTTCAACATTAGCCCCTTTAAAAATTCAATGTTTTGAAACTAAAGCAATTGAATTGAACCAGTTTTACGAAGTAAACAATGTCAAAATTACATGGCACGTTAAAAAAATAAAATAAACTAAGAATCTTGTGCTTCAGGAATATTAGAGGTCTAGACCTTCTGGTGGCAAATCTGATGTGAGAGGACCCAATTCCCCATCACCACTTAGAGTTAACCCACTCTGCAACATTAAACCACAAAAGCATGGGAAAGGTTAAGTTTAACCACAGAAGAGCCATGAGCCAACTACAGTTTAATAAATTATAAATCGTACCTCGGGCTGGAATCGAAGCATGTCGGCACGAGCCATCGCTTCCGCTTGAGCGATTCTCTGCCTGAATGTCTGAGCCATTTCTTCAGCCTGTTAGGAAAAAAAAAACACATATGTTGAAACATGTTTTGATAAGTGTTTTAGGATTACATATGTCTGAGCCATATTTTATCAGCACTGACCTTTTCGAAAACAAGAGTTGGATTGCGGATCATGTCTCCAGGGGTAGGCTCGAGTTTCTTCGTAGAAAGACTTACTCTGCCTCTTTCACGGTCGTGGCTCAATATCATTACCTATATATCATTTGATATGACGTTGTTTAAAATACATTTCTATGAAGCATTGAAAGAGTAAACTAGATTGGTGACAATGAGCGAGCCTTGAGTCACCATCAGAGTGTCCCCAGGCTGAAGAACGGTAGCGATGTCTGAAACACGGTCGTGACTGATCTGACTCACGTGAAGAAGGCCGTTAACTCCACCGATATCGATGAATGCACCGTAAGGTTTCAGGCTCTGAACCGTTCCGAGCACGACTGATCCAATTCCTAGCTGTACCTGACTGTCAGCCATGGCCTTGCGGTTACTAAGGACGAGTCTTGACTGTTCCTCGTCGACCTCGACAAACTTCAAAGGCAGCTCCTTATCGAGAAGCTCTTCAGCAGTAGATTTCTGATGTGACATGAAATTAGTAACACAGCATTCTAAAAATATGCAGTTGGGAGATCATAGAACAAACCAATGATATCTGCGAGAAAGGAACAAATCCCTGAAGACCCTCCACCAACGCCACTACTCCGCCCTTGTTTCCGCCAACGATCTACACGCACATATCAATCAGTCAGTTAAAGAGCATCGGACACAAATACGTATAAGCGGAAGATAGAATTCAGTTGGGCACAGAATACGTACCTTACCCTTCACAACAACATCCTCAGCTTGAAGCTGCCTGCATCTTTCCCAGGCAAGCTCATACTGAATGGACCTTAAGCTCAGGACTAAGCTATCATCCACCTCGAGTTCACCGATAATCACAAATTCGTCCCTCATACCAGGAACTATACCTGCTTCTTCGACATGTTTGATTCTGTGAATGCTGGCCTCTTGGACTGATAGATATGCTGAAGATTTTGCAGTAATGTCAACCAATGCCCCATTAGCATCTGTGCATAAAACTGTTCCTTTCACCTGAAAAACGCATGCCATTTTCCTATTGCTATTACCAAACATTCACCTTATCGACACGATCTGCTGATAATTCACATTCCAAAGCCAATAGAGATAAACTTCAATGTTGAATTAGATAAAAAAAGATGAAAAATCAAACCTTGGTTCCAATTTCAGAATCAAAGTCATACTTTTCAAGTGCAGTCTGAAAATCGTCAAGGGTGAAAGAAACACCTTCCATAGGAGCAGTACGACAGCGTTCGTAGGCATCCTCGAACACCTGCTTGAGTTCAAGCCTGGCTTTGGTCTGGGCATCAGCAACGGCTGAAACAATGGGAAAAGCAAAAGCACTCACTTTCCGGGTTTTCTTTGGTTTCACCGAAAAACGAGAAGATGAGAGTGGTGAACATCTTAGGCCTTCGAACTGTTGAGCCAAGACGCCATTGTTTCTGCTCTGTTCTGTTGTGGTGGATGATAAAATTAAGTAGTTCTATGATAAGGTAAAGAAAGAGATTTTTGAATGTTGGGTACCCCACCAAATCTAGGGTCCAAACTAAGCCTTGAAATGTCATCTATAAATTTTAGCCACTTGCAAAAAAGTTTAAATTATCTTCTTCACGTTTGCATATGCCCACATAGGCTACTAGCATCATGAAACTGAAGCATAAATGCACCTGCTTTGATTTTGAATCCAACCATATAATATATATACATATAACAATTTCAACTAAAACCTATCTTACAATTGATTTCAACAGAAAACACTGATAATACACCATCTAGCAAAAAACAAACACATTTCTTTATTTAATTTCAATATTGAAGTGCAAAACAACAAAGAATACACCGTTTTCCCACTATTTAATTTCAGAAACGAAATTGAAAGCACCTCCCACACCCACAAAAACTAAAACACTGTCTGTCTGTATGTCAATATATTTATCTCTGGATTGGAAACCAGCTTAAAGGGGGGTGGGGTGATAAATCGCAAAAGCTGACCTGAACAAGTATTTTGTTTAACCATCCTTCAACAATTCAGTATGATGATACACTCAGTTTTACAACAGTCAAGACTGCACCATAACTACCACGTTCGCAGCATGTTCCAGCCGAAAAAATAAGCACCGGTTAGTCATTAGCCTTCCCACGGTTACTGCCCATTTTTGAAGAATTACCTCCTTCAGCCTGTAGGGTCTTGGGATTAAGAGGAATAGTACCGACAGTTAGAAAACCACATGATTCGGTAAAACCATTGACTTTCACTGGCATGGATCCTACTGTCACCATCTCTACAGCATCGACGTTTGTTGAAAGAACTACAGCATCTACAGAGGGCTTCGACTCATCCTGCTTTGGATTTATTGAGAACGAACCAATCTTTAATGTAGATGCGTTGTTGTTGGCGTTGACTGAAGTTTGCCCTATGTTTTCATTCATAGTTCTTGCATTGGTCATATCAGAATCTGAAGAAACCTGCTGACTAGATGAAGGAACAGTTCTCTTCAACATGTCAGAATCACTTCGCTTAGTAGCTTTCTCATTGTCATTCAGATGTAGTTCAAAATTTAGCCTATTGGCAACATCCAATGTTGGTGCTAGGACTGGATTCTCAAAGTTTTTCATTAGTAGCCTGGCTTTCTCTTCTTGCATGATTCGCTGACGATTTTCATAGTACATGAAGTCATCAAGTAAAGAAGTCTTCATTGAATGATTTTTGAATATTTTCAGCATCTCCATACCTTGCTTGTACATTATCTGCAGTTGAGGAGACATTTTATACGACAAAATAACATGCAGATCTTATCTTATCAAGATTATTATTCAGGAGCAAGTATATCAAAATTCACAAGCCCAGATTGCCATGTTAGGACTCGGGAGAAATAATCTTCTAAAAAGTGGTGAAATAGTTTCCATGTTCATAGTTTCCCTTCAATTATAAAAAAACTAAACCTCTGTACATACCTCTTGTGTATCCCTGCTATTGGTCACTGGCTTGTTTTCATTGTTCTCTAATATGATGTGTCTAAAGTGGCTATTTGGAACATCTTTAATGATGTGCCACTTGACAGGGAAGCTTCCGCTCCACTTATCTTGCTGCCAAAAGTCCATATCCTTCTGGAAGTCAACTGAGCCAATCATCTCCGCCACACCACAGAATTGTCCACTGGCATTAACCTGTGTGTACAAAGTACCACATCGGAGTGGTTAAAGAACATCAGAAATTACATAACCACTTCCATTTTAAAAAAAATCTCAGAATAGTCTAAATCAATTAAAGTCCCTTCGTACCAAAACCAGTATAGAACTCACCGAAAAGAACAGGAAGACTGGACACCCACTAGGTTCCCCTGAAGCTATTTTTTGTGCATCTTCAAAAGCACTGCCCAGTTTCTTGTTCCCATGGGGTGTAGATGACCAAACATTGTATTTGATGCTTTTGTGTACATCATCCTCACTATAAGATTTTACTACAAAGAACTTTGCATCAACATAGTCAATTGGAAAATCATCCTTGTTATATTGGTCAGTACAGATAAAGATGTTCCCTTCAGCATCAGTATTTCCTGCTTTAGCTGTGTAGGCTTTAACCGTGAATTCATTTTTTAATCTGTTGGTTCTAGGGCCTCGATTTTGTTCTCCCAATGTATCTGGGAAACCATGTGCATCATTCTGAACCCTGCCAACATGGACATTAGATCGAATCTTATCCAGTGCACCACGTCCAGTAGCGGTTGATCCATAGTTTGGAAAGGTATTACCAACAGGAAGATCCACTTGTAATTGATTACGATGAGATTGAAATTTCCCACCAGGAATATTGCCAGTAGACTGAACGGAACCAGAAGCAATTCTACCCTACAAAGATAATTACTGGATAAGAACCTTCAAATATGGGTGATGTAAAGCCATTGCATTTCCATAAAAAAATTCAAGAAAGTCCAATTCAATATAAAATTAAACTAGAAACTATGCAACGCACCTGATGAGCGTGTGCTGGTGTTGGACGAGAACTATCTGGAAATTTTCCATGGACTGCAGAATGCCTACTTGCCCCATCCAATACCCTGGTCAAGGAATCAGCCTGATTTGGAGAAGACTTTGAAGAGTTCCTAGAAAAAGCTGCAGATGCTGAAGCAGGGTTATGTTTAGCTCCCCTTCCATCAGGTCTATTAGCGACTGATGCACGAGAATCAAGCAAATATTCTGTTGAACTATTTGGAATTCCATCTGGTTGAATGATGACAGGAACATAAGCAGTCGGTGATGCAGGATTTGGAAAAGGAGGAATAGGGTAATATTGCTGTGCCCCTAAAAATGGGCTATCACCCATTACAGCACTAGACATGTAAGGATTGTATGGGTTGTATGGAGACTGTGCATATCCATAGCTAGGTGTGTAATATACATAAGGCAAACTTTCGGTTTGGGCACCCTGAGAAAGAGAAAGCAGACACTTAGCAAATTTTGGAATGATAAATCATTAAGAAGAAACATGTCTTGTATACATGTCTGACTGTTCAAATTTATCAATTATATCTAAAAAGATAAGTTTACCCACCGCAAATTGGACATCTGCACCATCAGCACTAAAAATGCTCTGGTGGTCCTCCCATTCAACAGGTGATTCAAAACCTGTCGAAATGCATCAACAGTATAAACCTGAGGTTCTATAAATATCAGTCATGAACATTAAGCCAAAGGCGATTAAATTACCAGTAAAATAATAGCCAACGTTGGTTGCAGTACGATAGTACATTGATCCTTGATCAATCACAAACTCAGGGGCTCCTTCCGGGTACATAGCTTCTTCTTGTTAAGAAAGTGAGACTTTTACTTTGTGGGTTTCAGTGGAGAAACTTGGATCTGAAACTCAATACACCAAATGTCATTCATAAATCATAATTCACATCTACAGGCATAACAAGAATATATAAGCCGCTCAAGCAAACAATCAAACAAGAATTTTAAACTGATTAAAGATTCTTAATCCTAAATTCCAAAAAATTATACATTAACAGTGAACAGCAGAAATTATACGCATCCACTGATATTCCAGATCAACCTTTACAATGGAAGTTTACAGGTCTTCAAACAAAGGGTAGGAAAGATAGAAATTTTACCGGAAAAATCAAATAATTAAGCCATGGTTGACCTCGAAAAATGCTCCGGAGAAAATTCCCGCAAATTGTAGAGAGAACAGGGGTTCTTTTGCAACATTTTCTTCGAAGAGTGCCCTAACCCTGTAATAAACAACAGGATCAAATAAAATAGTATATGGAAAATACAATAAAATAAAGGGTGTAATTGGAGATTAAAAGGATTAATAAGTAATGGTAAATCATTTAATATAATACATATATTTTAATTTTGACAAAATATTTCAACTTGATCCCTTGGTCCAAATAAATTTTAAAATAAGATGTTTTTTTTTAATTTGATAGTAAAATCAGATCCCATATTTTAATCTTTAATATAATTTAAGCTGAAATATCACGTTGAAAAATAATATAAACTCAAAAAATCATAAGGACCAAGTTAAAAAATTATTAAATTTAGAGATTAAAGTTTACTTTATATATTTAGAAAACAATATACAACATGATTCAATGGAATTAAATTATATGCTCTCAACTACATAAAATGTTTTTTTAATGGAAGACCGAATTAAACAATTAAGGCAAAAATGCAACAAAGATCCATGTATTTTTTTAAAAAACTAATGTGACCCTCATATTATTTTTTCTCTCAATATGGCCCTCCAACTTAGAAAATAAACTCAACGTGACACTTTGTCCAACATTTTTCGCCGTTAACCGTTACGGTGCTGACGTGGAGTTCACTATATTAACGTGACGATCCATAGTGTTGGTGTGTCAGTCTACAATGGTTGATAACGTGCCGGATTACATGACAAGTCGGCTAAATTGATAACTCAAACATGAAAAATAAACTACCACATCAGCATTTTGGACCACATGTCAGCACTGTAATGATCAACGACGTTTTTACGTTGGTCAAAGGGTCAGATTAGGTTTATTTTCTAAGTTAGAGGACACGTTGAGAGAAAAAATAATACGATAGTCATATTAATTCCTTTAAAAAATACAAGGACATTTGATGTATTTTTGCCAACAATTAATTTATTATAGTTATTGTATCAAATAAGTTATTAATCCCAAGAGGAAAAGGCAATTAATTTGATTGATTTGGTGTTGGTTAATAAGGCAGTCCAAATCCATTCAAATCATATATTAAACATATAATAAGGCATGCGTGTGACAGTCCATTCAATCAATTTTCTCCCCTAAACATTAAAATAATAAAAAAAAGAGTTTGTTTGCCGACACTTCTATGGTAAATATATAATTTGATTTTATTAAATTTCGATTTTATTATTATTTGTGTATCATAAAAATAATAATTGAATTAACGAGAAAATACGACAAAAGATGCAAATCAAACTGAATTAACGATAAATTAAATTACACATAATCCGTATAGACATGTACAGAAAAATCTACGGCAATGGTGTCTCAGGACAATGTTTTTTTTTTCCGGACAAAGAGCAACAAGAAGTCATATAAGTGAACTAACGACGTAAACCGAACCGAATCGAACCAAATTAACGAGAAAACAAACTACGCATACTCCGTATATAGTGTATGGAAAAATCTACGGTGATGGCGTCTCGTGACTGTTATTTCCGGACATGAACAAATGTTATCTACGATCCGCAGTCGATCCCGAAAAGTATTCCTCGGTACCCTGCATATGTTGCATGTTTTCCATCTCTCAACTATAGGCAATTACAAGGTATCAATCAGAATTTCGTCAAGGATGATGGTAGCTCCTTGTTCACCCTTCTCGGCTTCTAAAACCATTTACGAGTCCCAGTCTAGGACCTTCGATCCTGGTTAGCGTCTGAGTTAACTGCCAGTGATTAGCGCGTTATCGTAAGCGAAGTATCGGAATCAAACCTCTCGAGGAAGGGGATGACCCTCTGATTCAAGCATGCGAACAACCTGACTCATCTTTGGTCTTATATCTGCATCTGGGTCGACACATCTCAAAGCAGTCAACAATGCTCGTTTGAGAGCACTAGTTTGCGGTCTAGTCTCTAAGTTAGGATCCACTACTTCCTCGGAACGTCTGAGTTGAACCATCATCTTTAGCCATTCAACCATATGTACCTGAGAAATAACCTCGCAACAGGTTTAATGACTGAAACATCTCATAATAACAAATAACTCCTTGGTACAAATGACACTCGAAGTGCTCTCCCGTACCTCTGGGCCAGGGCGACCGTAATCTACCGGGTAAACGAACCAGTAATTGCTTTAGCATCTTTCTCTAAATGATTAAACGAACCAGACTGGCCACTGTTATCTTCATTATTGACGTTAAACTGAACCTTCTCCAAATCTGTGTCAGTAAATTTATCATTAATGGCTGTCATACCACCATTGTTTGCTGAAACCTGATCAACACTCGTCTTTTTAATCACCTCTGCAACAGCTTGTAATACAGGAAGAATGTCATTAGCTCTTCGGGTTTTCTTCCGAAAACTAAGCCATAGAGATATGCCCATGATAACTAAAAAGAGCACCACTAAGCTAATTGCAATCAACAGCCACAACTACAAACTTCTGTTCAGATCAGATGCCATTTTAACCAACACCAAGAAGCCCGCAAAAGGTTTCAACTAAGACAATTTAAAACCACAATCTGCATCTAACAATCAAAATTGTCTAAACATTGCATTTATTTGAAATCTGAATCGACTTTAGGGTAAAAAGACTAAATCCAATTATCATAACTCATAAGAGCATATTGTGCTGATACTCAACGGAGACTCGGGGCACCTGTTGAAGCTGCTAAAGAGTGGAAATCATGCCGCTATAGAACCGAACCGATGCACGCATCATGTCCGCTTCTGGCGAACCAGGTATGATATAGTGAATCCAAGAGGAACCCTTAGCTCCCTTTAGAGCTGGGAGACAAAACGTGCACCGGTTCTTCACCCAATGAAGACGATACCTTCACGATCACGATATTCTTTAACAGGCAGCATAACTCAAAATTCACAGTAAACAAGTGCAGCAGGGACACAGAGCAAGCATTAAAAACATAAGGAGCAACATACTGATAGGAACAATCAGACCCTGAACCAAAATCAAGTTTCCAAAAAGCACCCAACGACCCTTCATCCACATAGAGAAACTAAAAGAAGATCATAGAAAACCCATAACATTTTCATATGAAAAAGTAAACATCAAAATCAAATAGAAATGGGAATAAGTAAACATCAAAATCAAATAGAAATGGGAATCAGAATTCCAACACATACTCTCTACATTTAAACAAATCATCACACATAAAGAATCATTCAGACAACCATATATCAAATTCTAAACCCTTCTAGTCCTAATAAGGGCAAAAAGTGACCAAATTCTATTACCGAAAAATCATGTCACAAGATACATCAGATGCAATGATATCGGGACAAACCGAGTCGAAGAACAAAGAACTACCCGATCATAGTGTCCAGGTAGCCAAAGTATGTGCTATCTTGTTGCACTCGTGTCGTACGAACTGAATTACAAACGATGCATTACAGTCGAACAAATTTCGGGCTTCCTGTAACTGAAATCTTGTAGTGAAAACATCAAGTGATCTATCCCGGATCTTATTCCCCACCATAACAGAATCAGACTCAAATATTACATTCGTCCATTGATTCTCGATAGCAAAACGCAAACCAGACACTACTTCGACGATCTCAACTTCCCCACAAGATGACGCTGAGACCGCCATACCCCTAAGTAACCCAACAGCATCACGAGCTATTTTACTCACTGTCATCATTCGTCGCTGCACTAAATGATCACTTTTCCCTTAATTATATACTGTCATTAGCTTAGGCTAGTGTAGTAAATGCACTAAATTCCTTAAATTAATTAATAATTGGGTAAATACAAAAATGGTCCTTCAACTTTAGGATAATGATTTATTGAATTTTTTGACGATTAAAAGTTACAAAATGGTCCATCGACAATAAGAAGTTGATTTGTTGAGTCTCACGACTATTGAAAGTTACAAAATGATCATCTGACTATTCATTATGTTCCAAACCCGTCATTTTTCATCAAATTTTTTTTACGGTAGTATGAGTTGTACGCTAACCTACTGACTGAGATATGATAAAATATGATCTCATAATCTCAAATGACTATCATATCTCAGTCAACATGTTAATGTTAAGCTCAGACAATCGCTAATTTTTCAAGGAAAAATGACGAGTTTGAAACATATGAATAGTCAATTGATCATTTTGTAACTTTTAATAGTCGAGAGACTCAACAAAGCAACTTCTTATTATCGATGGATCATTTTGTAACTTTTAATCGTCAAGATATTCAAATGACTCAATAAAATAGTATGTTATAATTGGGGATCATTTGTATACTTTACCCTTAATAATTATATAGGCCTACGTGCCAGATTCCTTCTTATATTACTAACAAACAGACAGGATTGCCATAAAAATCATATTACTATTATTAGGTTTAATTTCGAATTCAATCCCTCTATTTTACGAGTGGGGCGGTTTTTTATGTAATCGAACCCAACTCAACCCAACTGAAGTGTATTTTGACCTCAAACTATTTAAGAAAAAATTCAATCCGACTTCGAAATTTATATATGTAGTTAATTGTACCATATAGTCTCAAAGTATGACTCTTATTTTAAATCGGTATCTAAACTTTCAAATATTTCAATTTCATTCTTAAATTGTGATTATCATTCTAAATTAGTCCTCAAATTTTTAAACATTTCAATTGCATCACCAAACTATGACATTCATTATAAATTAGTCCCTAAACTTTTGAACATTCCAATTTTAACCCAAATTGTACGTATATGCTAATCACATCCATTGTTAATAAAATTGTTAGGTCAGGTTATATTATTATATGTCTGAAAAAAAACAAAATTCAAGTTAAATTATGCTTGAAACTAATGTCATATTTGGATGAATTTAGGGATAAATATATATAATTTGTCTCCAAAGGAAAACCCAACTGAACTCGAGGGAGGAAGTTCCAATCTCAAAAATATACAATATTTATAAATACATGTTATACACAAAATAATCCTTCAACTATAGAATGTTGAGTCCCTCGACTATTAAGAGTTACAAACTAGTTACCTGACTATTCATTATGGTCAAAATTCGTCATTTTCCGTTAACAAGTTGACGATTGTTTAAGTTGGATGTGAATATGATAACTAAGATATGATAGTCGTTTGAAATTATGGATTAGATTTTAGGGTAAACTATAAATTTAGTACCTAAACTATAAGTTTTTATTCGTTTTGGTTCCTAAACGTTCACATTTTTCAAAATCATACCTAATTCATAGTTTTTGTTTCATTTTAGTACCCCACTGTTAAAATTTTAATGTATTTAATATCTAAACTATCCGTTTTGGTCGTTTTAGTACCTAAATTTTCATTTTTTTCCAAACTTAACGTTAAATGTTGAACAGGGGTACGAAAATGAAATAAAAAAAAACTTTAGGTATTAAAACTGACCAAAATTGATAGTTTGGACACTAAATTTGTAATTTACCCTAGATTTTATCAAATCACAGTTAATATATTAACGTTTATCTCAGAATATTGTTAATTTTTTAAAGAAAAAAGATGAATTTAAAGCATATTGAATAGTTAAATAATTATTTTGTAACTTTTAATAGTCAATAAACTTGATAAAATAATATTTTAAATTAAAAATTATATTTTAAATTTTAATAATATAAACTTAATAAAATAACATCTTACAGTCGAAATTTTTCGGGGGAGGGAAAGTTGTAAGTAGGAGTATTAGACAATAGTCTCATAGTAACCGTGCTAATTATAATACTTTAATGGAATAGAGAATTACTAAAATCAATCGTACCTTCTTTGCCTAAGGTTATCACCTGTCTCCATCTCCATCTGAATCTGATCTGCCAAATTTCCCCAGATTTACATCTCCCAGTAACTACTTCCTCTGATTTTCCTTAATATTACTGATATTCGTATAAACTTATTAATACACCAAAAGCAGATCTCTCTGCCTTCCGTTTTCCATTTCGATTTCCCTCTTTTTTACTCGTCTTTTTTATATCGTTAAGTCGTCAATTAGGTGAGCTTTCCTTCTCGAATTTCTGATTTGCACACATTATTTGTCCTAGTAATCATGAATGCTGTGTAAATGCATCTGCATTTTTAACAAAGATTTTTCATTTTCAGTTGTAAGAATTGGTTTCGAGGACGCATCGAACAAGACAATTTCAGTGTTTTCTCATTTGGGGAAAAAAGAAATTTTACTGGTAAGTGGTAAGTACTCTTCTGATTTCTGGTTTCCCCATCGGAGAGAGGATTTTTTTAAGTTTTGATTTCTCTGTGTGATAATAAGTGCTGAAATGATGGATGGTTTGCTGATAATGTAGAGGTTTTTCTATTGTTTTTGTTTTTTATCGATTTTTTTTCTTGATAGCAGTCTGGGTTTCGATAATTTTGTTATAGGGAAGAAAAATGATAAACAAGGCGCTTGTATTGACGTATTTCTACCTATTGATCTACATTTTGCTTTCTTCCGGCGTTATATTGTATAACAAGGTAACTCCCCCTTTTTTTCATAGTGTGTAAACTGTACTGTATTGTGTTGCTCTTATCTCCCTTTACAATCTCATGCAACAAAAGTCCATGACTGATCAAGCTTTATTGATTGTAAATAGTTAGGTTTAGGGTACAACTAAAGCAAGGAATGCTTTTTTTTTTATCCGTTTCATTTGGGCTAGGAACTAAACGCTCCTTGATGGAAATCATTCTCTTCGTTTTTGTGTCATTTTATTTTGTTGTTGCAGTGGGTTCTGTCTCCCAAATACTTCAACTTTCCGTTTCCTATAACATTGACAATGATTCACATGGCGTTCTCCGGAACTGTTGCTTTTTTTCTTATCCGTGTTTTCAAGGTACTACTGATTCCATCTATTCTCCGTTTTCATCTAGTATTGCTAGCTATTGAATGTCTTCATGCTTAACTGTTGACTGCAAAACAAGATAGTCACATCTCACCATTATATGCAACTAGCTCTAGGAATGCCAAGTTTTTTCATGATAAAATGTGTTTTTGATTACATTGGCCTCATTCCAGAAGTTAGTGGTCCTTTATAAGCTGAAACTAAAGATCCATTGGTTTTTTTGTTGTGTATTTTGCCTGCAGAAGCAAAATATAAATTTGAGAGCACTATTATCATGTTTCTATGCAAGCTTCATCTTCCATTTTTTGCCTAGCTTTGTAATGCATTTTTCTCTCCCTCAATCTCGTCATGCAGGTTGTAGCTCCTGTTAAAATGACATTTGAAATGTAAGTGCTTTTCTTTATCTAAAATTGCTGTTATTATTCTCGATTACTGCTTAGCTTCAGGATTTATGTTCTCCTTCATAAACAAATGGTCTCGGTTTTGCAGATATGCAACATGTGTAGTACCTATTAGTGCCTTCTTTGCATCAAGTCTTTGGTAAGCACTTAATTGTGGTATGACTGAAATTCTTGTTTGGTTGTGATGTAATGTTTTCCTTATTAAGATAGTGTGCCGTGTAATGAGTTACTTCTGTCAGCAAAAAGTATAAGCTTACTGCTTGAAAACCCTGCTGAGTGCTGAGAATTACTTGTTAACTTGTTGCATGTTTCTGACTCTTTTTTGTTTTAAGTATAATATTGTACCTCAATGGATCTGTCTGCTTTGATCTCCTACTAGTTGTCAAGGAATTACTGCACCCCAGTTCCTGGGTTGTATTGAGTTTGTGAAAATTCAGAATTAACTTTGAATCCAATAAACCTAGATGATCGGTTTTAAGCTCAAATCAAGTATAGATGCAGTAGCAGTAACCTTCTCTGCATAATGAAGTTTCTTCACCAAGCAGGATCTTAAGTTGTTCTATTACTTTCATTTGTCTTGCTCCCTGTTTTTATCTCTTAATGTCTGGCCCTGAAATTGGTTCTGATAGTACTAATTTTCTCTTGTTATACTTGCGTTTAAGCTGTTGAGTTGCCAAAAGGCTTCTGCTATTGGCAGCAAATTGCTTATGATATAGAGCTTGTTATGTACTAACTGTGCAGAATCTTGACAACTTTGTTTGATATTACTCCCCTTCTGTTGATATTGTTTTGCATATTCTAAGCATCATCATTCTTTTGTTGTCAATACAGGTTTGGTAACACTGCCTATTTGCATATATCTGTGGCTTTTATCCAGATGCTCAAAGCTCTAAGTATGTGGAAAAAAAAGTGCATTATTTAATTACATCGCACAAAAGCACTCTATAATTCTAATGGCTGGCTGTTTGTGTTTGCCATGTTACAGTGCCAGTGGCAACATTTTTCATGGGTGTTATGTGTGGCACTGATAAACCAAGGTGCGATGTGTTCTTAAACATGGTGCTGGTCAGCGTTGGAGTTGTCATTTCCTCATATGGGGAAATTCATTTTAATATAGTTGGCACAGTGTATCAGGTCACGGGCATCCTAGCAGAAGCTCTAAGGCTGGTTTTAACTCAAGTCCTCCTGCAAAAGAAGGGCCTGAGTCTAAATCCAATTACCAGCTTATACTACATCGCACCCTGCAGGTACCAGTTTGGTATTACTTTTAAAAAGTGATTTAAAAAGTGCTGTAAAAAATTACTTTTAAAAGTGTTTTTGAAAAGTGCAGTTTAAAATTTAACTGTTTGGGATTGCTCTTAAAAGTGATTTTGAAAATATAAAATGTCCATTTTAGACATTATATTATAAATTGAAAATATAGTATTTAACGTTAAAGATATAATTTCACTCCAAAGGGATTTTCCACAGCAAAAGCTAGAATTTGAGCTTTTGAGGTTAGGTTGAAAATAACTTTTTCAATCATGATTTTAATTCAATTTTTGGGTGTTTAGCATTGCTTATGGGGTGGAAATCACTTTTCCATTGCCAGAAGCATTCCCAAACTGGCCTAATTTTGTAATAATTTTTAGTGTCTGCAACTCATACTTCTTTCAAAAGACTGGGTTTTATCAGGACCGACATTCCTTATATATAACCGTTATTGTTGATTTCTTGGCAGTTTTGTGTTTCTTTTTGTGCCTTGGTGCTTACTGGAGAAGCCTGCGATGGAAGTTTCACAGATACAATTCAATTTCTGGATCTTCTTCTCCAATGCTCTTTGTGCTTTAGCTCTGAACTTATCCATATTCTTAGTTATCGGAAGAACCGGAGCTGTCACCGTCAGGGTTGCTGGTGTTCTAAAAGACTGGATACTGATTGCCCTTTCAACTGTTGTTTTCCCCGAGTCTACAATAACAGGGCTTAATATAATTGGTTATGCCATCGGTACTTCTATACTCTGAATCATAAACATTACATATTTTGTTCTGTATTTGAGAAATTAAATTTGATGCAAACTCCTTTTGTTCTCTCTTTTTCTCTTCAGCTCTCTGCGGTGTTGTCACGTATAACTACATAAAGGTTAAGGATGGTCGTGCTCCTCAGCTTCCTTCGGATAATATTCAGGAGAGATTAACAAAGGTCAGTCTTCTTGAATCCCAATAGTCCTTGACAGTCGACACCATTTTCATGTCCTAATGTTTAATTATTTGGGCTCGAATACTAGCAAATAAACGTGTGGCTTCTCACGTTGATGACCTTATTTTCTCTTGTTAATATAGGATTGGAAGTCTGAGAGGAAGTCATCGAACATATTCATCCCGAATATAAGCAATGACACAAATGGAGGAAGCAACTTCAATAGCTCTGAATTGAACGACGAAGAAGCGCCTCTAATTTCATCATCAAGGCTATCTCATATAGGGCGCCAACTCAGCAATTCTAGCTCTCAACGCTCATAGAGACTAGAGATCATACAAATCGGACGAAGAAAGAATTGCAGAAAAAAAAGAAGAAGAGCCAACTCACATGGTCCCCGCCTTCTAAGTTGGAGGTAAGGAAGATTAATTCTTTTGAAAGGGATTTCATTGGTTGATGTTTCATAGTTTAAAAAAAAGCGAAGAGCGATGTTATTGTAATTACTCTCGATTTGATTTTGTATCCATGCTATGCATGCGAAGATTATCGCAATCTCGGGAATTGTGAAACTTAGGTGATAACTTATGATAGGGGACGAGGTTACCTTAATATATACCAGCCAAGTGACTATTTATGTGGATAGGCTTGCATTGCATTCATTGACCTCTATTTGCTCGCCCAGACTATGAGACTGAACCATTTTTTTGGGTTCTTAGATGTTGCATTATATTTATTATCATGTTCATTATGTTGATGCTAAATTCTCTTTTTCTCTCTTGATTCCTCTTTTAATTTCATTACATATTTTGAAAGTTCGTTTGTCCAACCCAGAACTTACATATTTGATCCCATTGCATAATCAGATGAGACCGGTTAGACCGAAAAACCACCACTCCGATCTACTCGAACATAAGCACAAACCGCAGCCGTTATCGTGGTCTCTCGGGTGCTGGAGGTGCCAATCCCGGAATGTTTCGTATATCTTTGTTCATCGTGTTGACGATGTGAAAATTTCCAGATCGCAACATTAAGCAAAGGCAAGAAAATTGGACAAAAAGATATTTACCTTTATAATTTGATCCTAAAATTACAAAAAAAAAAATCTTATTTCTCTAATTATTTTCCCCTCTAAAATAGCCACAAAAAGGTATTTACCTTTATAATTTGATCCTAAAATTTGATCCTAAAATTACAAAAAAAAAACTTCTCTAATTATTTTCCCCTCTAAAATAGCCACAAGTTCATGGTAGTTTTATTATACGGTAATCTAATATAAGGCTAAGGAAATGCGTTATCGGAAATGTTAATATTTATTTAATATTTTCGACAGAACGTTGCTTAAAATGTTATTTTCTACCGGAAATATTAATTTTGTTACCTAAAAATGAATATTTTCGATTGAAAAAAATAATATTTTAGGTAGCGTTTTACTAAAAATGTTAAAAAAATTAACATTTTTGATAGCGTTTTTTCTTAACCTTATATTAAATTGTATTTTCTTAGACATCCCAAATACACCATTTAAGAAAATAATATAAAAGGACCCACATCAATTATTCTTTTATCGACGTCATCAACTTGTTAATATCCAAATCCACAAACTTTAACTAATAAAAAATACGATTAATTATTGTAATAATATTATAGAAAATAATATTCAATATTTTATAATTAAAATCAAATAAATATTTTATTATTTGCCATCTGAAATTCTTATTCAAAACTCAATGAAGTAAGAGTAAAGTTACAAATTTTGATTAAGGATAGGACTGATTACACAATTCCACATGTTTATTGTTATCCAATTAAAATCAATTCCTAGAATTAAACTGTCGTCATCTATATTTTAAAATGATATTTAAATTAGCGTAAACTGCAGTTATGGTCATTAAAATTTGGATATATTTTATTTTGATCACTAAAATTATTAACAAATAACAAAATAGTCCCTAAAACATTAACTCTCATTAAATTAATAATGTCATATATTAATAATAACAATAACTAATATCTAATTTAATCATAAACTGTAAAAATATATCAATTTAATATTTAAAAAAATTCTTTTAACTCTTTTCACCCGTCATATCACCAAATCTTCATCACTCAACCATGTACCATCACCAAAAATTCTTTAGTTTTAGTTTGAGTATCATTTTAAGATGCAATACTAAAAAATTCCATACTACAAATGTCATTTAAGTAAGAACAAGTCATCCACTTTATAACTTTTAATATTCATTGTCGAAAGGTTGAGAGTTATATATGAACAGATATTGTCTTGTACTTACTGGAGATTAATAAAAAAAATTGATTTTTTAATTATATTTTAAAGGTAAAATTAGATTTTAACAATTCTGGTTAACATACCACATCATCAATTTAATGAGAGTTAACATTTGAGTGATATTTTGATGAGCAAAACATAAATGTTAAAATTTTACTAACCAAAATAGAAGCACAACCAAACTTCAATGACAATGACTGTATTTAAGGAAAATATTCCTAAGAAATATGTGGGTGTTAAGCCACATGAAGGAAATCATCAAAATCAACGCCGTCTCAATCATTATTATTTTTTGTCCGCACATAACCATTAGAAACCATGGTTTAATTATAAATGTTATCCCTCTATTTTACGAAAATTAAAATATTAGCCTATTTGTTTTATTTTGTTTGAATTGGGTCTTTTAACTATAAAAAATATAAATTAATCCAATTATTAGTATATACGTAAAGTTAAACAGCTAATTTATTATATATATATACTTATGAAGTACTATTTTTTGCTAATTTCATGCATGATGCATATAAATTGTTTTTTTACCCTTCTAGTTTCAAGGCTTTACCTGACTAATTTGGACCGAATCGGGTCGCACACTTGGTTTTGATGGGTGAGTTTCCCAGCATGAATTTTCTGCACACACAAGGAATCGATCTCGAAATCTTGCTTAAGCGATATGAAACTGCTTACCACTTGAACAATCTCTTATTGGTGATGCATATAAAAATGTTTGAACTATTGAATTTTACGTCAATGATTTAATTTACATATGATTTGACATAGTTTATATAATTTTGTAACTAAATATTTGGTAAAAAGACATTAGAGGTTTCTGTATTTTAAAAAAGTAAATATTTCCTCGTATTATTTTTTCTTTCAATGTGACTTTTCAACTCAGAAAATAAGTTCAATGCGACTATTTGATCAATATTTTTTGTCGTTAAGCATTACGGTACTGACGTAACAGTTCACGGTGCTGACATGATAGTTTACAATATTGACGTGACAGTCCACGGTGATTGATAACGTAACAAATAACATGACATATGAACTAAATTGATATTTGAAATATGACAAATAGATTGTCACGTTAGTATTGCGGACTGTCACGTTAACATCGTGAACTACCACGTCAACACCGTAATTGGCAAACGACGAAAAATATTGATTAAATGACCACATTAGATTTATTTTATGAGTTGGAAGATTATATTAAAAGAGAAAATAATACGAATACTATATTAATCTTTTAAAAATACAGGGACCTTTATGTTTTTAAAAAAAATGTTTTTTTATTAAAAAATGAAAATTCTTATCGAATCTAAACGTGTGAACGCTTATGCAAGCAAGACCCGACAGCCAAACGATTCCATCATATTGCGACGAAATATACGAATTGGAAACAAAAGCACAGGGACCAATTACAAAATTTGACACGTTTCTTGCACATTGATATTATCCAATTAAAATCGATTTAAATTTCAATTTTCCCATTTTTTTATCCCTTTTCCTTTTTGGCGTAATCTTTTCAATAATCTCCAACAGTTTCTCTTTCCTATGTTAATTTCAATTCCCTTTACAAAGTTTCTAGAATCGTGTGTTGCTTGCCGCCACCTGGTCGAAGTTCTTAGCTGAATTGTGACGGTGGTGGGGCGTGTTTTCGACTACGGCGGTGATGACGGCGAGGAAGGTGACGGAATCGTTCTCCAAGAGCTTAATAGAGGAAGTACACAAATGGGGCTGCATGAAGCAGACCGGGGTGGGCTTGAGGTACATGATGGAGTTTGGGTCTAAGCCCACCGAGCGGAATTTGTTGATTTCGGGTCAGTTTCTCCACAAGGAGCTCCCCATTAGAATTGCTCGGAGAGCAATTGAGCTCGAGAGCCTCCCTTATGGCCTTTCCGAGAAGCCTGCTGTTTTGAAGGTTGCTTCTTGGTTTTGTTTTTTTAGTTTTCAAGTTCATTTCTTTGTCGGGGGTGCTGCTATTTCTGCGACACGCACACTAACTGCTTGATTTTTGGTGCCAAAGGGTTTTTTATTTGTTGTTTTGCCGAAATGGGTATTTATCACAACTTCAACTTGTCTGGTTTTTCTTTTACCCTTTTTCTCTCTCCTTTTTATCCTATGAATATGTGATTTCTGCATACTGGGTCTTTACATTGGATTAAATAATTGCTATTAATTATTTATTACTGTACATGTAGTCTTGTAGATTCTTCCTGTCGCTGCCTTGTGATTTTCGAGTTATTTGTTGCTTGGCTTTGCCTTTTCTGCTCATTGTTCACCTTTTTGCACTTTAATGGAACCATAGAGGAATTCTTTAGACCCTTATTTTATCTTTTCAGGCCATGGTTACTTTAGAAAGACATGTTGCTTGAACATTATTTAGTGCACAACATTCTGATTTCATTTGCTTTTGACAAGCTCCCATTTTTAAAGCTACAGGGTATAATTTTAGCGTAATTTTACATAGAATCCGAGAATTAGTTTGCTTTTTCATCTACTTCTCATTACATTGTTGAATCTAAAAATTGTTTACAAGATAATGGATTAATTTTGAAATTTTGATGACCTGGACTGGGGTAATAACTCATTTATTTTAACTTGTCTTTTGTTCTTAGGTGCGAGACTGGTATTTGGATTCCTTTCGTGACCTGAGAGCGTTTCCCGATATCAAGGATACGAATGATGAGAAGGAATTTACAAAGATGATCAAGGCTATCAAGGTTAGACACAACAATGTGGTTCCTATGATGGCTTTGGGGGTTCAACAGTTGAAGAAAGGCATGGATCCAAAGATTGTTTACGAGGATCTTGACGAGATTCATCAGTTTCTAGATAGATTTTACATGTCAAGAATTGGAATTCGTATGCTTATTGGTTAGTTTCAACTTTGTTTTCTTTGTTACAGTTTCTTGAAGATTGGTTTAAACACTGTGTGCATGTTTAAATTATGGTGAAACCAGGGCAGCATGTGGAGTTGCATAACCCTAATCCTCCTCCACATTGTGTGGGCTATATACATACAAAAATGTCTCCAGTGGAGGTGGCTCAAAATGCTAGCGAGGATGCTCGTTCTATTTGTTTGCGAGAGTACGGTAGTGCTCCTGAAATTAATATCTATGGGTATCCCAAGTTTACATTCCCGTGAGTATTTGGTTGAGTTTGTTACCGAGATTTTTCATCTCTCTTGTTTTTCACTACGCCTTCAATAATTGATCCTCCAAAGCATTTCCGGTTCTTTTGTTCAGTGTCATAAATCTGGTAATTCGTTGATCCTTTGACATCTGGCCTATGTATTATCTGTTTTCTGGATAGCAGGTATGTTCCAACACATTTGCATCTGATGGTCTTTGAGTTGGTCAAAAACTCCTTGCGTGCTGTCCAAGAGCGTTTCATGGATTCGGATAGAGTTGCACCACCTATTCGAATAATAGTTGCTGATGGAATTGAGGATGTAACCATAAAGGTAGTAGTTTGTCATCCATAGAAATTCAAGCAACTATTACCTTTTTTGTTTGTAAAAGTGCATGGGAATTGAGGATGTAACAATATAACTTCGTTTAACTGGTTGTACAGGTCTGTGATGAAGGGGGTGGCATACCAAGAAGTGGTCTTCCCAAAATTTTCACATACCTTTACAGCACTGCGAAAAACCCATTGGATGAGTACCCAGATCTGGGAACAGCTGATACAGTTATGACCATGGCCGGATATGGTTATGGGCTACCTATAAGCCGCTTGTATGCTCGGTATTTTGGAGGAGACCTTCAAATTATCTCTATGGAAGGATATGGTGAGTGCAGTTGTTACAGTTAACACCACTTAAAACAAGCTTCAAATTAAGCATTTTACTAGTTTTATTCATGTCGCAAACAGGTAATTACCTCATAATTAGTAGTTAATGAAGCATTTATCCTCTCTCAACTTTAGAAATTTGAGACTTCATGCTATATTTTTAACGAGGATAAATGCTTCATAACACTCGTGTACGCCCTTGTTTGCCATCATGAACAAAAGTTGAGAGTGGTAATTACCTCATAGCACTCGCGTTCGCTCTTGTTTGCAGTCTCAACACAGTAAGAGAGTCTGCATTTTAATGATGGCAAGTTTTGTAAATATCAAAACCCTCAAAGTTCATATTTACGTAAGAGTGTACACACGCCTGTGCACACATAGACACACACTCGAAGTTGGTAGCAGAGCAAATGATAGGCAATTAGGCATAATGAGACGTGAAGTTTGTTGCAGAAGAACCACTCTGCATTTTTTTAACCATACTTTTGACTGATAGATTTGGTTTGACGCTGTAGGGTTTTATTGCAACTATGGCTATACAGTTCTCGAGACGCATATTGTTGGTTGTTTATAAGCAGATAACTAGAGTTGAAACTGACATTCGTTAGCTTGTTAGTTTCATATTCCATACTACTTGTGGCTTTTGTCGATATGCCGAGTTATCCCAAAATCAACCATTTCTTATTATAGATAGCATGAGATGACAGCGACGACTTCTACCGTTCTTTTCTGTTACAACTTTTGTTGTTATGTTGAGTTATTGTTGACTTGGCCTGTATCTCGATATATTTGTTTTTCGCCTTTCCAAGTGCTCGTATCACTGGTTTTCTCCAGTTAAACTAACGCATTAGAGATTGTCCGAATTGTTTTTTGCAGGGACTGATGCATATCTTCATCTGTCTCGTTTGGGCGATTCACAAGAACCCTTGCCATGATTTAATAATGTTAAAACCATGGAAACATGAAAAAAGGGAAATTTGTGATGCATATCTATGGATTTCAGTTGTAATAAATTTGGTAGTTGGCTTATATTCTCAGTCTACAGTTAACGTTGTAACATCAGTTGATGCAATGGAAGTATCTTTACTGCTTTTTTATGTATATGAACCGGCAATTCTCTCACCATCTTTACACTCTAATTTGCCCAAGGTAGGCAAGTTTTCTCTATCACATGTACTTTCATGGCAACGTGGACACAGGACGGCGAATCGTGCTCGCCATGTCTCATCCCCGATGAAACCATTGAACAACTTTTGAAGACGAGCTCGACCACCCGACATGGATGGCAAACCCGGGGCCTGACCGAGTCTTCACCTTTGAAGGGATTGGGTTGAGTAGATCTGACATAACCAAAGTGCACAGAGAGCGGTTGAACAAGCGCCGGTGAGTTTTAGGCACTTCCGGAACTGGAAAAGGCCACCTCCCGGTGGGAAACTACGTTGAATTGGTTCAAATTATATTTCAAACTATAAAATATAAACAAATGTCACACTATTAACAATAATACGATAATAACAAATGGTAAACATTGTTAATAATTGATTTTAGGTTTAAGAGTCACTTTTGTATCTGTACTAGACATAATTTATCATTTTTTGTCTCAATCGTATTTATATATCAATTTAGTTCTCAAAATTGTTTAATCACATCATTCTATATTTTACCTTTAACTTAAAACCTTAAATTATAAATTTTAGATTAGAATTTAGGGTTTAGATTTATGATTTAGATGTTATGAGGTAATGATTTAGGGGTAAGGTATAGAATAAAGCAATTGAACAACTTTAAAGGTTAAATTGATATAAAAATACAATAGGAACGAAAGTGATTTAGGTATACTACCGAGACAAAAATTATCCTTTTACCTTAGTTTTATCACACTCAAGTATAATATAAAATAATTTTTATAAAATAAAATTCAAATCGATTTAATCCGATAATTCATCTCGAACCCAACCTGACAACCGAAACGAATAGTTACATTTCCACGTTATTTGTGCTTAGAACCCCAACACTTGACTGATCCTTCAGTGCTTGTCTGGTTCAATTAACATTGAACAGTTTTTTTTTTTAATTCACATAGCATCTGCATTATAATTAATTAAATATTTACTGTTCACATTGCTTTATCATAAAAACATCGTGGTCTGTTATTTAAATAATTGTTAGATAATTAAAGAAATAAATAATGATTGGTGATGTGATGAGTGGTTCCCTGCCATGCCGGTGGTTTTCACATGTTGTTTCCAATACAATTAGCGGATTATGGAAGTTATCCATCCCGGGGTGGTTCTGCGGTGCGGCGCCTAAAAAACGGCTAATATACGGCGTGATCGGTTAAACAAGTGACCGGTTAAAATTTAGACCGGTTATGTTATATTATTTAACCGGAAATATTATAAAGTACAATAACATACTAGGTAGCGCTTATATAATGTAATAGATAGCGCTTATATTTACCTATTTTATAAGTAAACCGGTATATTTATACCGATAGCATTGCAAATTTACCTATTACATTATATTATATTGAAAGTGTCCATACTTTTTATAAAAAGGATCGATACTTTAACAGTGTTTCATGTGAATGCACCTACAATATTAATTTAATAATTTCATTTGCACAAAAAATTATTTGATTGTTTTGATATTTTATAAAATATTATTTAGAATTTTTAATTTAATAATAATATATACCGTAACGTAAAAATAATCATTAGACGCCTATAATTACTAAATTAATATCTTAAAACTCACTCAAAAATTAATATTAAATTAATGTTTTCCACAGTGAAAAAAGTATGGACACTTTTATAAAAAGGATAGAAACTTTACAATATAACCACTACCTATTACATTATATATACGATACCTATTACATTATATAAGGGCTACCTATTACATCATATGTTTACCTATTATATTGAAAGTGTCCATACTTTTTATAAAAAGGATCGATACTTTTTTAAAACTTATGTAATTTATGTTTCAATTTTTTTAACAGTGTTTCATGTTTTCCACCTACAATATTGATTTAATAATTTCATTTGCAGAAAAAATTATTTGATTGTTTTTATATTTTATAAAATATTATTTAGAATTTTTAATTAATAATATATATACCGTAACGTAAAAAATAATCATTAGACGCCTATAATTACTAAATTAATATCTTAAAACTCACTCAAAATTAATATTAAATTAATGTTTTCCACAGTGAAAAAAGTATGGACACTTTTATAAAAGGATAGAAACTTTACAATATAACCACTACCTATTACATTATATAAACGATACCTATTACATTATATAAGGGCTACCTATTACATCATATGTTTACCTATATATTGAAAGTGTCCATACTTTTTATAAAAAGGATCGATACTTTTTTTTAAAACTTATGTAATTTATGTTTCAATTTTTTTAACAGTGTACTGCGAATTTAAATGATAATATACTTGTAGTTATTGTACATACCTAAATATATGTACTGCGAATTTAATGTTGTACCCACCCTTTAACTACCACTACCAATGCCACATCCTATTGAAAGCAGCACGACAGAAACATGTTCAAAATGAACCTTCGTTTACATATCCATCAACTCCTGGAGCACTGAACTTGCACAACAAAATTTTTGCCATGGATAATACTGATGTAGACAATGTTAAGCCAACCGAGGAATGCCATGAAGTACATAATGTTGATGAATCTGACAGATTGGTTGGTCAGCTCTTCTGTTCACGTGATCAAGCTTGGCACTTTTACAAGGGATTCGCACGGGAACATGGGTTTAGTGCACGTAAGGGAACAACACGGCTTGACGTGGAAGGGAATGTGAAGACACAAGAATTTTGTTGTTCCAAAGAAGGGTTTCGAGTATCAAAAGTCAATACTGTTGATCGTCAACGTGCTCATACGCCAGTCACAAGAACAGGATGTAAGGCTAGAGTCGTAGTTACAGCAACAAATACAAACGATCAGTGGGTTATAAGTAAGTCTGATCAGAAACATAATCATGCATTGTGCACATCTGCTATGACACCATTTATGCGTTCTAATCGAGCTGTAAGTAAGGCTGATATCGATGAGGCAACAACATTGAAAGAGGTCGGTGTTGGCACGTCACAAGTAATGAACTATTTAACGCAGCAGGCAGGGGGCTATCATAATGTTGGATTTACACATAAAGACCTCTACAATGCACTTCAAAGAGGTAAAGCAAAGGAAATCGTCGATGGGGATGTGAATGCGCTTATTGCCTACTTTGATTATAAGAAACATGATGATCCCGGGTTTTTTATGACATACTCGGTAGACGAATCGGGGGCATTGTATAATCTTATTTGGTCGGATTCTACATCGAGATCGGATTACACATGCTTCGGTGATGTAATTGCGTTCGACACAACGTACAAAGATAATTTGTATGGTCGACCAATTATGCCTATTGTTGGTGTCAATCATCACCATAACACAATTGTGTTTGCCACTGCCATAATCGCTGACGAAACGTCTCAATCTTTCGAGTGGGTGCTACAGAATTTTTTAGAAGGATGCTAACCGATGGGGATAGGGCTATCAAATCTGTTATTCCTTGTTCGTTGACGTATCACCCGTTGGACAAAGAAATATACCGACAAGGTACAATAGAACTCGGGCCTTCAGCTCATCCCCCAAGTAAGATCCACTTTTGATATCCTCTTCAACTTCAGTATATGTCACCTTATGATTCAAACCATATTTGGAGGCAAGTGCTTTCCAGTTCTTACTCCTACAGACTTCTATAACACTTTTGCCTTTGTTTTGTACCCCCAATACGGCTGCAGCAGTCGATACCCCCAGAGGGAATGAATAATCACCATACTTAGCCATACATTGACTGACGTCAAATTGTGCCATCAAGGATCGACACAATTCCCTCCGAATAGGTCGATCCCTTACTCCGATCAACGATCCAAAACCTATTTCTCCAAGCACATTCAACTGACCCTTCTCCTTAAGGTGTTTAATTAATAAATTCACCCTTTTAATGCTGCATCTTGTCGACATTTCCTACATTTTTTAACAATATATAATGTTATAGTTCTTATATATTTTGTATCAACGTATTTACAAGTTTAATGAATACCTTATTTTCATGTGCTTTCCTCCGTTCTTTGTATTCTTTACTATCATTCCTTGACTGTGTGATGTAAGGTTCCTTTTCAGCATCACTCATTGAATTCCATTTGGACCTCACATCTTTTTTCACCTAATATTAAACATAAACGTTTCTTAATCAATACATTAACACTAAATACTAATACTACTCAATGTCAATTTCATTTTACATACCGAACCGCTCTGTGTGCCATCTCCCTTCATCCTTTTGCATTCGGCCATACTGTTAACATTTAAAATTTGTAATCAATTTAAAGTTTATCGATACTTTAATCCAATTACCATTTCAACAATAATAACAAAAAGACATTGATACTTACTAGAAGTACATATATCCACCCTTTGGTTGCTTTCGAGTCTCGGCCTCAATTTCAAAGTCATCTGCTCCACCAACAATTTTCCAACCCATTGACTCCATTTTTCCTTCATATATCAGTTTACGCAAATCAAATTATTTTGTTACATACACTTTTCAATATACAAATATAGATAACTACTCTTGTGGTAAAACGGTTTTCTTCAAAGAATTTGAATGGCCACACCAAAATGTGTCGGCACATTTATACAACCTATAATATCATTTTCTACCTATAATATTTAATAAAAGTATCGACATTTATATTTTTCCTTGAATATCTATTTCTACCTGCAATCGGTCCCAAATGCTTCCTTACTCCAAAACCCAAACAACACATAAAAAACCCTATCGCGATTACTGTAATAATAAAAAATTAGGGTTTCGACAACATACTTTTCGATTCGACTGCAGCAACAACAAACAAACTTCGCTTTAGAAACGCCTTCTGAAATGCAACAATTACTCTTCGATTTCAAAAACTCGTCCGTTCTATCTTTTTTCAGAGGATATTTAGCTATGGCCTTTATATTTTCATCGGATATGTTATTTATATTTAATCGATAAAAATACAAAAGTGTCGATACTTTTATGTCAGGTGTCGATACTTTCGAAATGATAATTACATATTTATTTGAAAGTGTCGATAATTTATTACACGTACTTACGAAAGTATCGACACTTTCAATATATCCGGTATCATTTTACCGGTTTTATCATTTTGATACCGGTTTTATCATATTTTTACCTGTTATATCGTTGTGGATCGATATATTTTTTTAAAGTATCGACACATTATAGGCGCTATAACTGCTTCTCTTTTAAATTCACAAAGTGTCGATCCTTATATAACGTATCGACACTTTTAAATTTACCGGTTTTATCATTTTGTTACCGGTTTTATCATATTTTTACCTGGTATATCGTTTTTGATCGATATATTTTTTAAAAGTATCGACACTTTTTAGGATTTAAAACTGCTTTGAAAGTTATGTAATTTATGTTTCAATTTATTTAATAGTGTTTCATGTTTTCCACCTACAATATTAATTTAATAATTTAATTTACACAAAATTTTATTTGATTGTTTTGATATTTTATAAAATATTATTTAGAATTTAAATTTAACAATATTAACCAAATATAATAATAAATATGTTTTCAACAGTGAAATAAGTATGGACACTTTTATAAAAATGATATATACTTTTTTGAAAGTTATGTAATTTATGTTTCAATTTTTTTAATAGTGTTTCATGTTTTCCACCTACAATATTAATTTAATAATTTCATTTACACAAAAAATTATTTGATTGTTTTGATATTTTATAAAATATTATTTAGATTTTAAATTTAACAATATTAACTAAAGATAATAATAAATATATTTTCACAGTGAAATAAGTATGGACACTTTTATAAAAAGGATAGATAATTTACAATATAACAGGTAAAAATATGACAAAACCAGATTCATTATGACAAAACCGGTAAAATTTACTTGATATGTTAAACGTATGGACACTTTTATAAAAAGGATAGATACTTACCGATAACCAAAGTTTACCGGTTACCAAATTTTTTAATAGTTTTTCATTTTTTCTACCTAAAACATTATTAGTTGTCAACATAATAGGTACCGCTAAACCGAATTTATTAAATACATTTTAATGTATCCGGTAATGCTGTATATTAGCCGTATATTAACCCGCCTTTCCTGAGACAATCCCATCCATCCCGCTTTCAACCATAACATAAGTTTACTATTAACTGGATTTTTATTTTAGGATAAAGTACAGAAATGGTCCCCGGACTATATGGTACTACTTTCTTAAATCCATTGACTATTAAAAATTATAAAATGATAATTTAATTATAGAATGTCGCTTTTTTTTTACTCTCTCGACTAGTAAAAGTTACAAAATGATCACATGACTATTCATTATGTTTCAAACTCATCTTTTTTTGTTAAAATGTTGACGGTTCGTCTGAGTTTGACGTTAACATTATGACTGAAATATGACAGTTGCTTGAGATTTTAGGATAATATTTTATCATATTATAGCCAACATGTTAAGGTTAAGCTCACAATGTCGTCAAACTTTTAACGAAAAAGAACGAGTTTAGAATATAATGAATAATCAGGTGACCATTGTATAACTTTTAATAATCGAGAGACTCAACAAAATAATATTCTACAGTTAAATAACTATTTTATAACTTTTAAAAGTCGATAAACTTAATAAAATAAGTTTGGTTATCGGAAGTAGCACTTAAAAGAACACGAGGGAACTTTGATGTCTATGTTCAATGGAGCTTTGGGATTTCATTGAAGTTAGCCATAAGATTCTCCAAATGTCGGTTAATTTGATTAAGTTAAAATGATTTGACCGTTAAGTTAATCGGTTTTGACAGTTAATTTAATTTAGATGTCAGTTTTAAAAATTTTAATCATATATTATGTATACGGTAAAGTACACGGATGGTCATCGACTATAGGGTATTGTTTTATTAAATTCATCAACTATTAAAAGTTATGAAATGATTCTCCGACTATATAATGTTATTTTGTTGAGTTTCTCGACTATAAAAAAGTTACAAAATGGTCACCTGACTATTCATTATATTCCAAAATCGTCATTTTCTGTTATAAAAATTGACTGTATTATGAGTTGAAAGTTAATTTGCTAATTGTGATATGATAAAATTTGATCATACAATCTCAAACGACTATTGCATCTCAGACATCATGTTAACGTCTAATTTAGACAATCGTCATTTTTTCATGAAAATGACGAGCTTGGAACATAATAATAGTCGAGTGATCATTCTATAACGTTTGATAGTCGATGAACTTAATAAAACAATATTATATAATTAAATAATCATTTTATAACTTTTAATTATCGATAAACTTGATAAATCAATACCTATAGTCGTGAACCATTAATGTACTTTACTCTTATATATATTGCAGTTCGCCCCTTCACTTTCTTTTCTTTTTTCAGATTATATCATAATTTTTTATATACTTTATATTCTATATATTTAAATTATGTTGGTTTATTTTGTTTAATTAGTATTTATTGGTATAAAAATAATATATAGTTTTTCTGCAGTTATAGCACGTATTTGTTTAGGTTGGATTTGACGATATATCTTTCGTTGATGTTTATAAGATTATACTGTTGAACAATCTATACATTAAATCATTAGATTGACTCTCTCATGTTGATAAATATTCACAATTGAATAGGTAATGTTCGAGTTGTAATAAAGCCTATAGCATTATTATTATATATATTTTTATGTTTGTATTGATGATATTTATCTTTAAATGTCGAAAATAATATTCTTTTTATATTAATTTTTTAAATTGTATTTTTTTGTCGTCATCCAGTTTTAAGACTTTATCTTGATTAATCTAAATTGAATTGTGTCATACACTTGATTTCAGTAGGTAAATTTTTCGATTGAGATCCCATGGGAACTTACATAAAATATTTATAAAAACGAATTATTTTAAGACTTTTTATATACAATGGATGGCCACAGGGAAGGATGGCCACAGGGAAGGACCGAGATAACGTGTGAGGGCAATCATCCCTCTAAAAATATAAAATTATTATATATTTTAATTTTTTATATATATTTTTCATTGAAAATCTGTTTCGACCCATGAAATTTTAGTCAATCTCCCCTAAGTTTAATTCGTTTTTCCTAACATAAAATCTTGTATCCGTTCTTGTATGACCACTAGGAATGGATCTGAATAGAACGGATGGAGATGATCGTCCCTTGAAAATTTATTATCAAAAATCTATTTTTATCTCTTAATATTTTATAAATTCAAGTTCAATCTCTTTAAAATTTAATTAATTTAAATTTATCTTTTAATATAAATTTTACGATGGTAATGTTATTTGATATATTGATGAATAAAAGAGGATGAGAGGGGAGGCGGTCACTTTTAGACATAAGTGGCACAGGCGTTGAAAAAAGCAAAGGCCAGGCTCCCCCTCTTTCACGTGCAACAGTTATGCTCGGTAGCGTGCTCCATGTGCCTCGCTGCAGCACTCGCCACAGGAAGACCACCACCCTTACGAACTAATTAAATACATAAAATTAATACTTCGAATTTTGATAGAATATATTTATATATATATATAGGATCTTCATGATAAATCTTTATAATATTTCATTTAAATTAATTTAATAATAATAAATGTATGTATAAAGAACGCAAATGATCCATTAACTATACTTCATTGCTTTATTAAGATACTCAACTATTAAAAGTTATGAAATGATCATTTGACTATTTATTATGTTCCAAACTCGTCTTTTTTTGTTAAAAAATGGATGATGTTCTGAGTTAAATGTTAACTTGTCGAATGTAATATTTTGATTCTAAAATCTCAGACGATTAGTATATTCCAGTCATCACGTTAACGTCCAGTTTAAACAATCACAATTTTTTTTATAGAAAAAGGACAATTCTGGAACATAATGAATAGTCGAATGATCATTTTGTAACTCTTAATAATCGAAGGACTTAATAAAAAATTATCCTATACTCATAGATCATTTACGTTCTTTACCCTATATATAGATCTATAAACAAACCGAACGCACACAAAATGGGGTATGTTCATGTTCGTTCATTTAACTTTAACCGAACAAATAAACGAACATAAACATAAACGAACAAAATTTTTTTTGTTCATGTTCGTTCATTAAGGAATATATCTTGTTCTTGTTCGTTCATGTTCGTTCATTTAAATGATAAACGAACGTAAACGAACACAAACGAACGAACGTAAACGAACATAATAAATGAACAACACAAACACAAAAAATAAATTTATTCGAACACAACAAATGAATGTAAAAAAAAAGTAAACAACAAGAATAACAACTTAAAATTTATTAATATAACCTGCAACTTTAGAGTTAATTTGTTCGAATACGACAAAAACATACATAAATCATAAATAAACTACATGAACATAATAAAGTCTTAAAGTTAATTTATTCAACAAAACAATCTTCTTGAAATCCAACCAACTTCAATATTTTTCGTAACATATTCAACTTGCCCTCTGTTCGAACATAAATGAACGAACATAAATGAACAAACATTAACGAACATATAACCGAACGTTCACGAACGTAAATGAACAAACATTAACGAACATATAACCGAACGTTCACGAACGTAAATGAACGAACAAGCCCTTTGTTTGTGTTCGTTCATTTAATTAAACGAACGCAAAATCTTGTTTATGTTCGTTCATTTAATAAATAAACGAACATAAACGAACTTCCCGCCGCACGGTTCATGAATGGTTAGCTGAACGTTCAGTTCATTTACAGGCTTACCTAAATATATTAGAAATTTAAAAATAAAATACATCTCATGTTACTAGTTTCAATTATAAACATGTCATTTTTTAAAAAAATTTACGTGTTAGTCATTTAACCAAAATGGTACTATAAACATGTTACTTTATGTTTAAAATTAAAACAAACATAAAAAACATATTTGGTCAGGTGATCAAGTTGTTTATATTTGTTCCTTTGTATTCTACTAGGTTATGGGTCTTAGGCTAGCTAGGAGCACTCTCATTCTTTCTCATAGTCTTCATTTCTCTCGTCTCCGAGTAAGATTATAATTATATTTAAAATATATAAAAAACTAAAACAAACATACGATGTAACATAGTGTAATAATAGTTTTAATCCTTAAAACATATACATTATATTAATCTAGTTATAATTTAATAAATTAAAGTGTTTATATTTAAAATTTTCGTTTAATGCTTGTAACTAAATTGTAATTTTGTAAAGAAAAGTAACCCTTTTGTAATTAAACTAATAATTCAGTGACCTTGAGTGTATTTTACCCAGAAAAAAATAAAAATCAAAAGCACATGAAACAAGGAAGGTGATATTTTCCTTCTCTCTAGCCTTGTGGTCTGTAGCCTCATCCCACGGATCTTGCCTTTTGGTTTCCTTTCCTCTCTCTCTCTCTCTCTCTCTCGCCCTCGCTTCGTGCACGCGCCTATATATATACACAAAAGGGGATTTAGGGTTGACCCAATTATTTAAGAAGCGAGCCAATACAGAGGAGAGAAGTGCAGGAAATTCGCAGGGAGATCGATAACCCAGAGCAAAGCGAAACCAAAATCAGAGCTTCGATTCAAAGCTAATACAGAAAACAGTATAATTTTAGGGATTGGGTATCCATTTAAAGCTCCATTAATGGCTTCTTGGAAGAAAACCATCGCTTCCCCGTTCAAAAAAGCGTGCACTTTCTTCAACCAGCAGCCCAGGGATAAGAAGTCCTCCAGAGGTATACATCTCTCTCTTTCTTTTCTGTCTTTGTATATAGAGAAGTGGAATTAGAATCACTAAATTTTTAGGAGGATTAAAATCTCGATTATGGCTTTTTTAGGTGTATTAATTTATAACTTTGAATTTTGTAAGAGGACTAACGCGTAATTTTACATTTTTTGTATAAATTGGCTAGAATTAATATCATCTGACGATGTCTTGCCCATCAATTCCGTTCTTTTCCGTTTCCTTTCCGTTTCCTTTCTTCCCAATGAACCTAACATGTATTGATTTATAACTATAAAATTTGTAGGATTGCATTCATTACCTTAACTATAAGTTTTTGTTCATTTTAATATCTAAGCTTTGTTTTTGTTTCATTTTAGTATCATTTTTCAATATTTAATGTTGATTTTTTTAATAAAAAAATTAAAAGTTTAAGTATTAAAATTGACGAAAAATGATGATAGTTTAGGTACTAGTCATGCTAATTTTATAAAATGAAATAAAAATTAAACGGTAGATGTAATTTTAAAAAAAATAAAAAATTTAAATATTAAAACATATCAAAACTAATAGTTTAAATTTATGCTAGATTCGTAGTTTACCCTTGATGATATATTTTTTGAAAATCGGTTAAAATAATTGAATCGAAGACAAAAGCTTCAACCGACACCTTGGATTCTATTTTGTTTTTGGTTCGATATGTGGCTAAATAGATAATTGTGTTGATGGGTTCGCAGAGCATGAAAAGCACGTGATGGATCTGCATGGAGAGGTGATGGCATGTGCGTACGAAGATGTGCAAGTCATGTGGTCCATTCTGGACAAGTCCAAATCCACAGCCTGCAACATCAAGCACTAGATTCCTGCCCCTTCCATTCTTTTTAATTTCCTCTTTGCTTGCATGCGACTTTGATGTAGATAATGTGATTCTTCTATGTTATCTTGTTCCAAGTGAGGGACTAGATTGATAAAATTTACAAATTCCATTGCGAATTTGGGGAAATTAGGAGATTGGAGGGCTTATGTTTTTTTAAAGTTTTCAGTTGGGAATTTGGGTCATTTATCTTGTAGGGAATCCCCGTGTATTGAATCTCACGGCGAGATTTTAGTGAAAATTTCCTTTTTATATTTATTTGAGCTTTTTCTATACATATAGTATATATAGAATAAGTGTGGCTGCTTAATGAGTTGAGCATTTCGAATTTGACTTAGTTATCGTTCGATAAAAATTTGACTCATGTTGATTCGATTGGAATTTGAACTCGATTCTAGACCTTAACGAGTGGAATCGAGCAAATTCTAGCTTGACTCGATAAGTCTGTGAGTAACTCGTTAATTTTTTAATATAATATTTAGTAGTTATCTTTAAAAAATTATTTCATTAAAAATAACATTAATTTACTTTAGATAATAAAAGATATAAATTGTTAATCTATTATTTTTTTAACAAACAAAAAAAATTAAATTATTAATTAATATTTTACTACACTCAAAAATTAAATCTTATTTATTATTTTAATATTTTTTGTGGATTAATGTTTTTAGAGTTTAGACTTTGAAATTACTTTATACATTCTTTTGATGATTTTTTGGTTAAATTTATTAATTTCCGATTATATTAAGTTATGTATAGTATTAGTAGATTTTACTTATAATTAAGAAAATAAGGTAAAAAATTTGGTTAGCTTAACGAGCAACGAATTTTCTTAACCAGCAAGAATCGAGAAAAAATTTAATGAGTTTAACGAGTAACGAGTCATATCGAGCAACAAAAATTTTTAACGAACATGAATTGAGCACTGCCTAACTTGTGATTGGATCACTCAATAAACTTCCTAATTTATATATAATCTTATCTTATTCTCATTGTCATATATTATGTCCTAATTTATATATAATCTCATCTTATTCTCATTGTTATATATTATGTTAATAACTTAATATGCATCTACTAATTGCATGTATTTTTTTTTAGGTCTTCTGATTATAGAGTATTGTTTTATTATATTCATTGACTATTTAAAGTTACAAAATGATATTTTTGATAATAGAATGTTACTTTTTAAGTCATTTGACTATTAAAAGTTACAAATTGATTACTCGACTATTAAAAGTTACAAATTGGTCACTCGACTATTCATTATGTTCTAAACTCATTATTTTCTGTTAAAAATTTGATGATTGTCTAAGTTGGACGTTAATATGATGACTGAGATATGATAATCGTTTGAGATTTTGAGGTTAGATTTTATCATAATGCAGTTAGCAAATAAACGTTTAACTTGAAATACCGTCAAAATTTTAAGAGGAAATACTAGTTTGGAACATAATAAATAGTCGAGTGACATTTTATAACTTTTAATAGTCGAGGAAATAAAAAAAAATAGCACTCTATAATAAAATTATCATTTTATAACTTTTAATAATCAAAGTACTTAATAAAACAACATCATATAGCCGAAGACCATTTATGTGATTTACCTTCTTTTTAAATCAAATGTTTTGAATGAAATGATTGTTTTTTTTGTTAGCCTAATTACTTCGGTTGCTTTATAGTATTACCCTTCCATTCCTCCTTTAAACACCATAGAACATGAACGAGTCTACAATGAGTGACATTCATTAAAATGCTCCACGAATAATATGCATTGAAATGTACTACTAATATAAAATAAGGTAAAAATTCAAAATTAGTCACAACATTTTTTTAAATTAATTTTATTTATCATTGAATTTTAAAAAATTACAAAATAAACATTAAACTTTAGACTTTATTAAAAAATATAAGGTTTAAATACATATTTTCCCCCTAAACTATACTTATTTTACTGAGTTGTCCCTTAAAGTATTTTTTGGGACATTTTACCCCTCAACTAAAAATCATTATTCCGTTTGTCCCAAATCGTTACACCTCAACTAACTCCGTTAAAAACACATGGATAAACTATAAATTTAGTCACTCAACTATTTATACAATTCTATTTTGGTCACCCAAATAGAAGAAGGTGAAAGGTCGAAAAAACCAGATCCAGGCCTTCATAACGTCCCAGCGTGTCCGATCAAGAACAACCCAAGGAACCGAAACGTTCCAGGAAGAAAGTCGGTGAGGACGAGTCCTATTATGCCGATGTTATTGAGGAGGAGGTGAAGAATACCAGAGAAGACGAAAAGAAGCAGCTTTTCCAGCGACTTTTTAGCTACGACGATGAAGTTGCTGTTTTGAAAGGCTTGTTGGATCTCTTGGCCAAAAGGGAAGTTGACACGTTTGCTGATACGAATGCCTTTCATGATTTTGTTAAGGATTCGATTCACACTGTCGTTTCGAGAGCTCAGTTGATGTATAAGGTTAGGAGGTTGAAGAAGAAATTTGAGAACAACAGTAGGAGTAAAGATGGTGAGGATCGGACATTTTCTAAGCCCATAAACAACAAGTATTTGAATTGTTGAAAAGGATTTGGGGTAAAGAAAGAATCATAAAAAATATCGATTCTTCTGCTGCAAAAGAAAAGGGAAACGACAAGGCATCGGATACATTGAAAGCAGAGTCGGTTGCTTCAGCTGATGAGAAAGTAGACAATAGGGAGCTAATGGAGGTTGAGATCAAGCCGTCCAAAAGTTCAGCTAGTTTGTCCGATAAGAAATCTAGTGTGGGTAGCTTGGAAGATGAAATTTTGAAGCATGGATTGTACATGGCTGGGGAAAAAGAGAGCTGCTTTGGAGGAGAAATGGGGGAAATTGTAGGTTGCTGAGTTGGAGCTGTTTTTGGAGAGGTGGTGACCAAAATGCAATAAAAAGACAAGTTTAATGATAATTTTGAAGAATAAAATAGTTGGGTAACTAAATGTGTAATTTACCCATGTGTTTTTAACGGAGTTAGTTGAGGTGCAATGATTTGGGGCAAACGAGGTAAAGATTTTTAATTATGGACAAAACATTCTGAAAAATACTTTAGGAGACAACTCTAAAACATGTATAGTTCAAGGGGAAAATATGTATTTAAACCAAAAAATAAATAACAATCGTTAAATGTTTTTAAGGTGTGAATAACATATTAAATTAATAAAAATATCTTATTTAACTAAAATTTCATTTTAATATTTTTTTAACATTTTTAAGTAATTCTAAAAAAATAGAATTTTTTCAAATATATGAAAATAAATTATTTTTAGAATTAAAAAAAATATTTTCAAAAGTTCAATTTGCAAACAATGAAATTAATTTTTTAAGTAAAAATGTTTTATAACTAATTATTTATTTAATTATTGTTATATTTTTAAAATAAAAAATTTATAATTTTTAATGTCCGAAAATTTATATTATCATATAATAAAATTATTTTTATTAATGATGCGATTTAAACATTTAACTTTTATTTAAAAAAATTTAAATGTAATTTAAAAATCATATATCCATAATTTTATAATATCATATCAAATATGTTTTTTAATTTGTATGGCAGAAATTTAATATCATATATCCAGAATTGTAGTAAAGATTTATCAATAAAATCATAAACTAAATTATAGTTAGTACATTTTCCTATAACTATTGACACAAAAATAGTCACCTAAATCACATAAAAACCAAAATATGAAATGATTAAACAATCTAACCAATGCTCGAATAAAATAAAGATACAAATAAATATAACTGTATCGACAAATGAATCACTTAAGAGGAGGATGAAGTTTGAAGTCCACCGACAAATCACAAATCAGAGTCAAGCGACGTGAGAAAACTATTCACAAACGCAAAATGAATCCTAAATCAATTCGAGGGTCCAAAGCAAGGAAGATCAACATGATAACAAATAAGCGTCGTCTTAATCAGTCGTGACGATGTCAAATCCAACCCTGAGAAAAATGATAAACAAAAACAACATCAAATAAGCGTGAGCCACCAAAAAGCAGAGAAAAACGCGCCACAAAGACGGAAATAAACGTACTATAAAGGCAGAAAACATGTCACAAAGACAAAATTATTCTTATTTAAAAAAATAAGAAAAACAAAGAAGAAAGATAACCGACAGTCGATAATTTTTATTTTCTATATTTTCAATAATTTCAAATAATAATTTTAAAATCATTTTTAAAAATATATATAGAAATTCACAATTTATTTAAAAAAAATAAAAACATTTTTCTAAAATTATAAAATTATAACTGTATGAATTTGTTAATTCAGCAAATTAATTTGTAAATATTTTATTAATTATGATTAATCTATAAAATTTATAATTTATAATTTTTAGATTTAATAATTTGATTTTTAGTAAGTGTAAATATAATTTCAAAATTATATTTACCATTTCAAAAATAAATAAAAAAATTCAGTATATTATGATATTTATGGATCAATGCTTATATTTTTAACAAAATCTAAAATCTAATATTTATTTTATAACTTTTAAAAGTCAAACGACTAAATTTTTTTTTATCATAACTTAATGATCATTTTTAGATTTTACCTACTTAATATGGTGTACATCGGTGGTGTTGTAGACTCATCCCATACAAAAAGGTTCGTACATCTCATTAGTATATAAAGCTCATATTTTTAATACAATAAACCTTTATTTTTTTTTTAATTTTTATTTAATCTATGCGTTTTTTTAATTTTAGTTTTCATATTTTTGATGTTCTTAATCGTCCAGTTTAATTAATGTTTATCACAATATATTACGATTATGATGATTTAATAATCACATGCCTATCGAGAACAGTTGTTTTAGTGTGAGTGAGAGATTATCCTCTAAATAAGATAGGAGTTCAAATTATGATATTTACGAACGGAACAATTAAATTGAGAAGGTCGTTTTTATCTTTGTAACATTCGATTCGAAATTTAACAAATCAGATATCAATGATTATATAAAAATAATAATAAAATCATAAAGTATTAAAAAATGAAAGACATACCATTATTAAAATTATTAATTATTATAAAAAATATTTAATTCTAAATATTTCATAAATACCTGTTAATAAATAATAGTAAACTAATAAGCCTCATTATTCCATCATATAATATAATTTGAATCAATTTTAAAAGGAAAAAATGGAGTTGGAATAGAGAAAGTCGCAGCTTACCGGGAGAAGACAGAAAGGTAATTAGAAGACGAACACGAAGAAGGCATCATCGGAAGAATTCTGCGATCAACACCGTAGCGGAGGCTCTAGCTAGCCCTCGATTCACCGATCCCCGTGATCCTCCATTTTCCACGAAAAAGTTAAATCAATGGGAACTTCACGGCGGTGGGTGGGAGCCCGGCAAAGGAGCAGCAGGCCGCCGGAGTGGGGATCTCCCCAATTATGATGCTCGTCCTCTCTTTCGTCCTCGGACACGTCCTTCGCCGGCACAAATTCTATTACCTACCTGAAGCCAGCGCTTCTTTGCTTATCGGTTAGTCAATTTTTCAACAATGCCTTACTATCTTTAATTTTGAGTTTACTTCACAAAAATCGTCTTCCTACCAGGTTTGATCGTTGGTGTACTTGCTAATATCTCCGACACTGAAACAAGCATCAGGTCTTCATTTCTTTCCATTATAATTATATCCCATGAATTTCGTGAATTTCCATGAAGAATTTCGAGTCTTATTCCTTTGGCAGGGCGTGGTTCAATTCCATGAAGAATTCTTCTTCCTGTTCTCTACCAAATCTTATATCCTTGATTTCTCCATAAGTAAACCATTTGATTCTCGGTTTTTTCTTTACTGATGTTTTCTTAACTTTCGGTTTGGGTCACTCAATCAGGGTTCAGTTATCTGTAAGTAGTATATACTGTCTTCACTTACTAATAATTTGCATGTACCCTTAATTCTCACCTCTTTTTTACCGCCTTTTTGCAGAAACCCTTTTTTTCTAACTTTGGAGCCATTGTCACATTTGCATTCTAGGGACTTCATAGCTTCAGTGTACAGGAGTTTTAGTGTGAGCATTTTTCATTATAAAGATATCAATATTTTCCCTTTATACAAGAGTCCCCTTTACTACCTTATCACGCCACGTATTTGCAGCTATATTGGTGGTCGCAGTACCTCATGTACGGACTTCCGTTTGTGATGCCTAATGTTCGGTGCTCTCATCATCAGCTACCGACCCTGTTACGGTTCTTTCCATATTTCAGGTCAGGTTTTGTGCTGCCGTCCTGGTACCTATCATTGTTGGGTTAGGTTAAACACAAACATTATACTAGAATACATGTTGTACTCTCCTTCAACATGATTATGCAAATTTATGAAGATCTATTGTATTGCTATAATTTGGATGATCAGAAACAATAGTAATATTCACTATTTAACTGTGCTTATTTCAAGCTTCTAGCAAAACACCTATTTTCAATTATGAAGTATCATTATACCACTTTTTCTGTAATCTTATTTAGAAAATATATTATGAAATTAACTTAGGATTGCATATTTGGTTTCTTCTTAGTCCATTTGAATTTGTTCCCAGAAAGTTGGTAAAAAGCAAGAATGAATAGAGAAAGCAAGTAAATTATGCATATTAGTGAATGCAAACCAAATCTAAATAATTGTCTTGTAAAGAAAATTATGAATTTTATTCTTCCAAAATATTGAAAACTATTCTTCAAATATTAAGAGTATTAGATTGTCTATATTGTTGGATTAAGCTTTTCGCTTTATGCTTCCAAACTTAAAAATGGAATCGGATTATAATAATAGTGGTGAACCAACTTGGTTGAGAGTAAATTCTAATTAACTAACCTGGATGCTCCTGCATCACAACCTTTCTTTCAGTTGCTAACTCGTCGACTTTACCTTCAAAAAGAAAAGGCATAGAGATATATTCTCATTCCCTACAGCCCTTGTTCTGTAATTGATGATCTTAATTGCAGTAGGATCCAAGTAATCAACATAACAAATAAAGAAACATCCAAGGTTTTTTTTTTCTTTTAATATTATATAGCAGCAGTATCCAAGGTTTAACGAGATATCAGTCTGTAATTATAATGGCATAGAGATATCTAGTTTTTTTTTCTTTTTAATATTATATAGCAGTAGTATCATAGCAGTTAGCATGACAAATCATCCCACTTCTACTGTTTAGATGCTGTATCCATGTATGATGATCTTAATTGCAGGAACTTGGCACTGATGTGAACCTTTATGCTTTGGTCTTTGGAGAATCTGTTAAATGATGCTGTAAGTTTTTGTTGCTGTTGGTCCCTTGTTTCCTGTTTTTTTGTCATTATGTGTGCATGCACAATATTTACTGGGTGGAATGGTTTTTATGTAGATGGCAATCTTGTACAGGTATGTGATGTACTTGCACTTGACCTCTGATTTGATTGTTTAGTTCGGTTAAATTAAGTTGTTTCTCTATGCAGGACGACATCCCTTGTAAGAAATCATGCATCTGGACAGAACTTCTTTATGGTGATTGTCAGGTTTCTTGAGACCTTTGTCGGTTCTATGTCTGCAGGTTTGCCTTAACTTTTGGACTTGCTGAGTCTATTTCTCTGCATTATAATCTACTTGCTATTAATCTTTTTAATGGAAGAATAAAAGGAAACATGTTTTTGTATGCTTCATCATTCAAGTGAATACATGGGAATATTTCTTTTTGCCAACTTTTTGTATGTTTTCTAAATTTTGTTTGAAACCGAACTATACAAATAGGAGATCTACTCTTAATTTTTTTATTCTTAATAATTTTTGATTGATAATCTACCGTTCCATACTTGTATGCGCTTTTCATCACAAGCCAACTTTCCTTGTTGCTCTGCAGGTGTTGGAGTTGGATTTGTTTCTGCTCTAATATCCTTTTGAATTGTGATCAACTTTATATTTATGCCATGTTTATATATAATTACAAGCGATTGTTTGTATACCTTTAAACCTTAACTCCTAGAACTCTTTAAGTATGCGGGATTAGATGTTGACAAGTAAGTATTGCAATTGCATCTTTCGGTTTTTTATGAAGATTCTTACAATTATTATTTTTAATCACTGACCACGGTTCTTCATCATGCTTTATCAGTCTTCAAAACTTGGAGTGCTGTCTCTTTGTTCTTTTCCTTATTTCTCGTAGCAATTATATGGCCTTCTATGTTCTTTCCCCTACCTTTTATATTTAATGGATTCTTGGGGCAGTTAATACTGAAAATGTTTGCCTTTCTAGGTACATGCTGGCAGAGGGAATTGGCCTCTCTGGTATTGTGTCAATATTGTTCACAGCAATTGTAAGTGAACTTGTATGCTGATTGAGTAGTATGTTGCAGGCTGATGCAATGATGAATGATTTTTTTGTTTTAGGTGATGAAGCACTACATACTCAAATTGTCAGAAAATTCTCAGCGATTTGCATCTGCTTTTTTCCACCTAATCATCGGGCTGAGACATTTACGTAAGGGAGTTATATTTATATGCTGTTACCTGACAACTTTGTGCACGTGTGATAGCTTCTCCTTTGACAATTGATTGTTTCAAATTTTCCAGATTTATTTTACATGGGTTTTGATATTGCAATGGAAAAGCACAGCTGGTCGCATGTGGGATTTATCTCTTTCTCAATTGTATCCTATCATCGTCATCATCATATTGTTATTATTTGTGAACCTAGGTTTGGTGGCTGCATTGAGTTTTCAGCGCCATTGTTATTCCTTTACTTTCTTCATGACGTGCCAGTTATTTATTGTAGTTGCCAGGTAAATGAGATTTATTGATCTTACAATTTTTAAAACCATAGTTATTGACGGACCATGTATAATAAATTAATGCAGTGTAATTGAATCTTTAGGGCAGCCAATGTCTTTTCTTGTGCAATCTGGTCAATTGTTTCGTCCTGCGCAACGGAAAATACCTTTAAATCACCAAAAGCTCTCTGGTATAGTGGTAAGCAAAATCCTATTTTCATCATAGTTGATTTTTTGTATCTTCCCAAAGTACTAAATTATTATTAACTTGGTTAGGTCTTCGAGGAGCAATGGCTTTTGCCCTTGCTCTGCAATCCGTTCATGATCTTCCAGAAGGACATGGTCAGATTATATTCACTGCAACCACTGCCATAATGTTTTGACGGTATGGTCGAAGAACCTTACTTTGAATTCACAACCTATTGTTCAAAATATACTGAAAAAATAATTCCAAATTATATTTTGCAAGTGCTAATTGCTTTTCCATTCAGTGCTTATTGCTTAGATCTGAGGGCGGTAGTTATAAATACACTGCAGTTTGCTTTGTCTTAATGATACTTGTCCTTTAAGTAACTATTTATATTTTCTGAAATGTCAAGGTTTTGTTAATTGGAGGTTCAACTGGTACATGCTAGAAGCTCTTCAAGTTGTGGGAGATGGCCATGATGTCACTTAGGGGAAGTAAGTTCACTAAAACTATAGTTTTCTTCACAATTTCAATCTTTCTTAGCTTTACAGTGTAAGTTTTTTATATGCTTACTTTACCAGTGGTTTTGTTTTCAACATAGAATGCTGAATTTATCCGTTGCTTACTTCGTTATTTGAACCATTCAAATTGATGAGAATCAAGTAAAACGTCAAAATAGGATAATTGCGGCTGCCATCATGATGGTGCTGTGTTTTGTTGTGAATTCTTTATACAAAAGAAATTTGGGTTAGTGAGTAAAGTTGAGTGATTTTAGCATCTGTACTGACCAGTAATCCATTGCAGAGCTTTGAAGGTAACAATGGATACGTCGCTCCATCTTATAATGAAGATGGACCATCCGGAACAGATTTAAGATGAAATTGAAAGAGTTCCACAAAGGTAATACATAGATTTTTTGTTGTTTTTTTGGCATGGATTAACAGGGTTTAAAGTAAACTCCAGTCTATGGAATGCTAACAAGAGGCCTTAACCACTGCTCCCTTGGGTTGTTGGCTATGTAAAAGAATTAACTTCCATATATGGATTAATCAGCTTTTCTTATAAAAAAAATGGATTAATCAGCTAATATCTTTCATTTTATTGAATTTAAACCATATCTGACCTTGCAGAACATCATCATTCTCTGCATTAGATAAGAATTACCTAACCCCATTCTTCACAAGTCAGAACGAAGAAGATGATGATGAAGAGGATGGTAAAATTCACTTCTCTTTGCTTTGTGTGTATATTATTTCTCTGTTTTGGTTTTGATGGCAATGTGGTGTAAACTCACCCTTCTTTCCGGAAATTTTTTTAGATCAGCCTATGCCCAGTTCAAGAAGGGAGGGTATTATGACCAATAGATAATGTCCTCAAGAGCAGCTACAAGGAATTAACTCTTTGGTACATACACATGAATTTCATTGCATACTGGCTGGGGAAAAGCTTGAGCTGCCCATATTAACTCTTTAGAATGTATAATAAATGTTTATTCACTTCAAAATAAATGAAAACGTATAGACAAATGTGCCAATATCGGTTTGGAATGGAAACCCTTTACCTTTCTCTTTGTGTATCATTAGCGTCATAGTCGATAATCAGTATTGTATCGATCGGAATACCGAGGATATAGCAACGCTTTACTCTTTTGATCTTGAAAACGTTCCATGAATAGAATTGTCAATAAATTCAATCATCACAGGCATTGCCAGTAGTCTCTGCAAGAACAAGACCCGTCATAGAAATGATGGAACAGATTGGTATCTCTTACGATGATTTCCCTTTTAACAACTCGGGATGCAAATTTAAATGCCGAGTGGCAGTCGCCGCACACTCTGATTTCTTCTTGATACGGATTGTGGATCCTGGAGGAGAGTTGAGGAGTGCAAATGCCAATGCGAGTTTCTCGCTATGGTACTGCAACTCTTGATGATCCATGTAGAAAAGAACGTGGCTCGTGTTGGATCTACTTATATATTATTATATATATATATATATATATATATATGTTAGGATCTACTTACACCTAGTTTAAAATTTTTAGTTTTACACCTTTTTATAATCGTTAGATGAGAGAAAATCAACGACTAAGATTAATTCCTTTTTTTTAATGAATATCTTCTAATTTCTTACTATTAATCTCAACCTTTGATTTTTCCTCATCTGACGATCCTAAAAAGGTGTAAAACTTTTTAGTTTTACCCTGTGTAATTGGATCATATCCCTATATATATTAGATCATGTTATATACATATTTTTTATTTTTAAAACCAAATTGAATTTTAATCCTCTTTTATTAAACCAATGGATTATAAGAAGTATTTGTTTCAAATATCTAAATCATTTTACAATAAAAGCTCAAACACCTTTATAGACGTTAGTGTCTATGCCAAGATCTTTAGGGACAATTGAGGTATTTTAACTTGTGTAAATTAAACCAAATTCAATTAAATTTAAAAATATAATTTGATTCGATTAATCTTAAAGATATGATCCTTACGTGTATTAAATTTTTAATTTTTATTTCAGTGATTATAAAAAAGTATCCTAATTATTGTTTAATTTATGATTATAATTGTAAATCTTATTGTAATTATGATATTTTTTTAAATAAAATTATTGTTTCTATAAAAACTTATTTATTTAGAATTAATTTACGATGGGATACTTTAGATCGGTGTATAGATAAGAAACCATTATTTTTAAAAAAATAAATAATAAAAAGGAGCGTATCGGAGATTTTTAAAAATGAAATATCATTAAAATTGGGAGCCACGGCACGTGTTCCGCACGTGAGACATCGTCCGCTATACTAATTCAAATTTGAAAAGGAAACCCAAGATCCCAACGGTAACGCGGATCCTTTCCTTTTTTATCTCTCTGTTTACAATGGAAGATTCCAACGATTTTCATTATCTATGGGACCGACCCTCTTCTTCTAACCGACGTTTCTTGGCAACAAAACGCCTCTATTTGTAAGCATTTCCACTCACCAAATCAGTTTCCAATTCATTTTACTGATTTGTTCATCTTTTTTCTTTGTTCTTTGTTTCAGATTCTGATGCAGCTATGGCTTCCCGCTTAGAAAGCCCATCGATGTCCAATCCGGATCTTCTCCTAAACAAATTCCGGTAATTTTCCGTTTCTTTTGAAGTATTTTTGAAGATGAAATATTGGGTTTTAATCATTTTTACTTCTTGATCTAAATTAACTTGGGTTTTTGTTTTAGCTGATTTAGATGATCCTGAGCTACGCAATCGCAAAGCTCTAATGTAATTAGTACGCCCTTAGAGAAATTGATGGTAAAAAAAAAACCTTTGATTTTGAAGAACTTCGAAAATAAGATTTAGTTTCGAATCCTTTGATATAATTAACTTTGGGTTTTTGTTTTTAGCTGATGTAGATGATCCCCGGCATTTGCAAAGCTTGAATGTAATCAGTACACCACTTAGAGAAATTGAGGTAAAAACCCTTTTCTTAGAAATGAAATTTTCTCCTTTTGCATTGGATCCAAGTGTTTAAGGATGTAATTTTTAATATAAAGAATTGGTTTTCAGGCCGATCCATGTGGGATTTTCTCTATCGTCGCCGGACCTTGTTATATGCACTGGATCACCCGATATTCCATCAAAAGCCTATGGAGATTCTCCTGAATTCTTGGGAAACAAGGTGTTCATTTGAGCTTTCTTTAGAATGGCATTGATGGATCTGATGGTAGTAAGCTAAGTCAAAACTCCCACTGTCAAGTTCTCAACAGTGTGCCAAACATTCCCACAAAGAACTGTCCCCCGAATCTTCCTTCGAGCTACTTCCATTACCAGAAACTGCAGACGATAAGCATGAAAACATTCCTGTTATAAGCATCAATGCAGGTGCTTAATGGAGCAGCCAAATTCGATGGTGTAATTTATTCGAACGATAATTGTTACGAGGGTGGTGATGTTAATTATTGGAGATGGAGTGGGAAAGTCATTATATGACACAGCTCGAGTCGGCAACTTCTCATACAACTTTTCAACACTAGAGTCTGGCTTTTATGCTATTGATCTGCATTTTGCAGAAATAGTTTTCACCAGTGGTCCACCAGGAATTAGAGTGTTAATGTTTAATACAAGAAGAGAAGGTAAGAAATTCGGATTTGATCATTTGAAGCTTCCAATATCACATTATACTAATCAGCTTTATTATTTGATCAAGTTGATTGAACATATTGCAGGTTGTGACCAGCCTAGATATATATGGCCAGGTTGGTGCAAATAAGCCTCTGGTTATATCTAAACATTAGAACTTTGTTGATAGTGGGGGAGGCTTGCTCATTAGATTTGAAGGATCATTGGGAGTCCAATTGTATGTGGCATCACTATAAGGAAAGATTCCCTGAAGTAAGTTAACACATTTTAGCAACTTTCTATGTTAAAGCAACTCGTGTTGTCCGAAAATATCTAGAAATAGGTGCCGGGGAATGGTCCTCCAAATATATAGGAACACTTTGAAAAATTTAAGCATACCAATGTTGGACGTATACCTTGAGGTAACATTGGGCATGGCTGTTTAAAGTTTTCTCTGGGACAAACCTCATGTTATATGCGAGAAAGGTTGGCAACATTCTTGAAAGATATAATTTCATGAAATTATTTATTTTTATTGGTAAGAAACAAAATGTGTCTTGAAGTCGAGAAGAATTTGTTGAACAAATTTGTGAAACAGGATTTAAAGCTGGATCAGAGGAAATCATGGGAATGGCAATAGTGGGAGATCATGAATCGCCAAGAGTAATGGAACTTCCTATATTTTTTTTTGTGTTCGAGTAGAAGAATCGCCAAGAGTAATGGAACTTCCTATATTTTTTTTTGTGTTCGAGTAGAACAAATTAAAATTGGGAGTTGAGAAAACTGAGATCATTATAATATGATCATTTGCAGGATATTAGTGACGATGAGGTAGAAGTAAAGTATCAAAGGCTGCAAACAGAGATGAGAGCCAAAGAAGGATAGCAGATATGAGGAGTGCCTTAGAAGGGCTTAAGAGGGATAACCAGCTCAAAACTAAAGAGTGTCAAGAGGCTTGCAAATCTTTACAGGAACTTCAAAATGAGCTTATGCGTAAATCAATGCATGTTGGTCATTGGGTAAAGTATTTCTTGCTCTTTTTTTCCTTTTGATAAGCTGTAAATACCTTATAGTTATGTGTATATGGAGTGAATGATTTTGCTTTTATTATAGCCTTTGCAATTGAGGGACAAGTGAAAGAGAAGAGCAGATGGTTCTCATCATTGAGGGACGTGACAGAAAATTGAAGGTAATAATCAGAACTCGATGATGCATAGTTAGTCGATACAAAGCTAGAACTGTGATTGTAAAAGTTTCAAAATGTTCCAATTAGCAGATAATGAAAATGGAACATATCAAACTATCAGAGGAGGTATCACTTTATAAGAATTTCATCTGGATATCGATGATATTGGCCTAAAGTTCTGTCGAGAAGTAAGTTAGCAATACAACTTATAAGCACATTTACTCAAATATTCAGTTTTCGAATTGCTTGATACATATTTTCTCCCCCTTCTTGTAATCCTATTATCTGTCCAAAAGTAAACCAGCAGATTTGCATGAAGATCTCAAGACTAAATTTGTCAAAGGGGCCAAAGAAATGAAAGAACTGTACAACAAAGTTCTAGAATTGAAAGGTTAATCAAGTTGATTATTTAATATTTAAAATATATGACATAGATTAGAAACTTAGGCCGAACTGAAATTTCCTATTTCTTGCAGGCAACATACGAGTCTTTTGTCGGTGTAGGCCTCTAAATTCTGAAGAAATAGCAGCAGGAGCTTCAATGGCTATTGACTTTGAATCTGCAAAAGATGGTGAACTCACCGTGATATCAAATGGTGCTCCCAAGAAAACCTTTAAGTTTGATGCTGTTTTTGGCCCTCAAGCTGAGCAATGTAATGCCATGACTTACAGCTGTTTTGGACATAAAGCAACTGTAATATCAACGATATTCTTACTTCTATGTTTACATTTCTTGTTTTTGTTCAGCCGATGTTTTTCAAGACACAGCCCATTTGCTACCCTCGGTTCTAGATGGCTTCAATGTCTGCATTTTCGCTTATGGGCAGACGGGACTGGGAAAACTTTTACGATGGAAGGTACAAAGAAGCTCGTGGAGTTAATTTTAGGACTCTTGAGAATTGTTTCGCATAATCAATGAGAAAGTTCTGTAGATATGAGATATCTGTCAGTGCATTAGAAGTCTACAATGAACAGTTAGAGATTTGCTGGTGTCAGGCTCTCAGCAAGGCATGATGACAAAAGGTAAGTTTTTGTTTAAGCATGTTTTTTTTTTTTCAATTACATTTCACTTTTCTAGAGTAATAAAATTAAGATTGATAATTAATCTTGATGAGATATCAACCTGCATCAAAGATACAACAGTATGTGTTAGTGCCTGATGAAATTCTGTGTAAATTGTTAATTTATTAAACTATGAATGATGCTACTAAAGTGAAGTCATTCTTGGGAACTTTCAAATGGTTAAAATCCTTTTAAATCAATGTGGCTCATTGTAGACTTGAAGTAAGGCAAGTGGGTGAAGGAGTACACCATGTACCGGGTCTAGTCGAAGCGCATGTAAACAACATGAAAGAGGTGTGGGAGGTTTTACAAACCGGCAGTAATGCAAGGGCGGTTGGCTTAACTAATGCCAACGAGCATAGCAGCAGATCCCACTGGTCCGTCATCAAATTTTATTTTAAATTAATTTGGTTCGTATTGCACCAAATGTCTTTAAACGATGCTAAAATTCTGGCTTACGGGTCTCTCTCGGTGCAGTCTTCATTGTGTGATGGTTAAGGGAGAGAATTTGTTGAATGGTGAATGCACAAAAAGCAAGCTATGGTTGGTGGACCTAGCAGGAAGCGAACGAGTAGCAAAAACTGATGTGCTCGGTGAAAGACTCAAGGAAACTCAAAATATCAACAGATCTTTGTCTGCACTTGGTGATGTCATATCTGCTCTTGCTACTAAAGCCCCCATATTCCTTTCAGGTTATAAAAACAAAAGGAATACTTTTAAACTATTAAGAACACCAAATTCTCAGGTTTAAACTCAACTATACTTTAATCATGCAGGAACTCAAAGCTTACACATTTGCTTCAAGACTCTTTAGGTCATTTTATCTTTATTCGCTATGGTGAAATTACTCCGATATAAACAATGAAAATAACTGATGATAAGGTTTGTGTTTGTTACAGGAGGGATTCAAGACGCTCATGTTTGTACAAATCAGTCCCAATGAGAATGACCTCAGTGGACCCATGTTCCCTGAACTTTGCAAGTAGAGTTCGAGGAATAGAGTTGGGTCCGGCGAAGAAGCAAATGGACACCTCGGAACTTCTGAGATGGAAACAGATGGTGCAACTGACAACTTAGTGGCAACATTTTCGAGCTTATCTTGTCATTTTTATGATACTAATAGCATTTTTGTTTTTGGTTCATACAAAGGTTGAGAAATCAAAGCAAGACATGAAGAACAAAGATATGCAAATCAGGAAGATGGAAGACACAATTCATGGATTAGACTTGAAAATGAAGGATAAAGACCTGAAAACAAGAACTTGCAAGAAAAGGTATTATTTATTATCAATCATATGAAAAATATTCAGTTTTAAGTAATGGGAATCTTGGTCCTCATCAATTGCTTTTTTTTTTCCAGGTGAAAGAACTGGAGTCACAGCTACTCATTGAGAGGAAGCTAGCACGCCAGCATGTCGATACAAGGATCGCTGAGCAGCACCAGCAACAGCAACAAATGAAGCAGCAGAATGATGAGACAATAGTAATAATTCAGCGATGAGACCGCCGTTAGCACTCGGCTTTTGGGAGCTAACAAGAATTCGAATGAAGTTAAAAGTGGTACATTGAAAGAGCAAGTAACTTAACTCGTCCACTTACAGAGAATAGCTCCAGGTCTTCTATACCTCTTTCGGTAGCTGATGGTTCCATCAAGCACATTGATCCAGTCGAAAAAGAAACAACCCCGAGGTTGCTGAACAACTGCGACTACCGACGAAACCGGAAGAGCCTCGATGTGCCCAGCGATACATAGGCTGCCACTATCCTCAGCTCCAAGACGCAACTCTTTAATACCATTGCCAAGCATGCCTTGCTCAGCGCAGCTTGCACAGCCAGTTCTTCCATTGCCATCCCAACCGGATATAAAAGAAGAGGCAGACGAGTTTATACCGGAACACGGCGTATGCAACAGTCCTAAACCGATGAAAAGCGGGAGTAAGAAGCTGAGCACCATATTGAGACGTAGCCTTCAAAAGAAAGTTCAGCTAAAGTCACCAATGCAGCAACATTTGAGAAGAGGTCTAAATGTGGGGATGGAGAGGGTTCGAGTTTCGATAGGAAGTCGAGGGAGAGCAGCCGGTAGAGTAGTGGTTGGCAATGGTAGAAAAGGAGGAACCAAGGAAACTCAGCAGAAACTGAACCAGAAGGAGAAGGAGAGAGCATGGAATATTGGAACAGTTGGGAGGACTGCAATCTAATGGGCTTTAAGATTCATATTTATTTTCCAATGTACAGTTGAACATGTATTCCATTTGTTGCCTTGCATGGGCAACAGCTAAGAAAACACAAAAAATAGAATGTGTGTAGATCTCTCTGCCTAAATGATGCTAATCAACTGTGTTGGATTCTTGTGATTGCTAATCAATGGATTTTTTTAAATTATATGTGTGACCTATTCTTATTATTTTAATTTGGTTTAAGGGCCACTGTTGCCCATGTTGTAAATCTATTATTATTTTTGTCCCTATAATTTATTTTATCAATTTAACACTCAAAATTGTCTATAGTGTTCGTCTTAGCCCTCAAAGTTCGTCGATTATTTTTGACCAACAGAACTGTGAGTCTTTTGCGTCTGTGGATTAAGGGATTAGATTAAAATTTTATTAACACACTTGTTAGAATAAATTCCCAAAAGATTAAGAGATTATGTCAAATTTTTAGAGATTTTTTTTTCTAATTGTTGTAATTAGTAAATGTTTTATTATTTATTTTTTTAATAAATATCATGTCATCATCAAGCCACGTCAGTAATATTTGGTTGATCTGAAAATTGTTGGTGTTGAAAATGCAGAAGATTAATGGTTTTATTCAGTGTAAGAGAAATCATTCGAAAAACCTATCATATCGATAAAGATGTGCATTATAAAATGAATATTTTGAAAAACGTTTATCACATGACGTATCTTTATAAAAAAGATATTTTGATAGATAATATTGTTTGAATATTGTTATGGTAATAATATTATCGTAGATATTATTTTAGAATATTTACCTAATTCAAGTAATTAAAATGAAACGAGTAGAAGTGAATTCTAATCTTATAATATCTACTCTTTAGTTTTACCAGCAAAACCCTAAGCATCCTTCTTAGGGTATAGTATTATGATTATAAACATAATCATACTCATTAGAATTACTATGTCTTTTTTTTTTTAACTTCTCATCAGACTATCGAGTCCTTTCCAAAACCATCGCCGCCGCTTCACACGGCCAACGTGCACCCTCTTGGCCACCGCCCACCCACCATCTCCGGCGGCTTGTACTGCCTAATCAACGGCCACTTGACCCCATAAAAAACGGGTGCCGTTTAATATCCTGCGCACCATTTGTGTATCCTAGCCTCTTTCTGGGGTCCTTTACCAGAAATTTCTCGATCAAATCCTTTGCCTCCGAAATTCTCGGTGGAGACTAAAATAAGGTGTTATTTAAAAATCATTTTTTTTTTATATTTTCGGTCATTTTTAGCGTCTAATAATTTTTTTTGTTATTTTTAACGTCTAATAATATTTTCGATCATTTTTTTTAAAATTCGATTAAAACGTCTAATAATAATAAAATCAGTATTTTTTTAACGTTTAATAATATTTTCAAATTTTTTACCGTTTTTATTATTTAAACAATAACAAAACCGATAGTATTTTTTTTAACCGTATATTAAATTTGCGGAACGTGATCATTCCATTCCGAAGCGTAATATTGTTATTAACACCCTTAAACAGCGTCGTTCCGTACAACAACTCGTGAATGAATACTCCGAAAGCCCACCAGTCAATGCTGTTACCGTGGCCGTCACCGGCTCCGCGACGAATTCGGGAACAACTTCTTCGTCGGCGGCGGCCGTTCCAACAGCGGAACCGAAATCCGCGGCGGAAAGATTCCGTCTCCCGCGGGAGGAAGTTAACGGTGGGGAACACGTCAGCGACAAAGACAAATCGAAATCCGACAACATTATATGTCCGTCGTCTCGTAACAATACGTTTTCGGGTTTAATTAAGATCCCTGTAAACGATCCCCAAGGCATGCAAATACTCCAAAGCAACCAAAACCTCCGCCGTGAAAAACCGAACCGCCGGCAAAGAAAACCGGTTCCCGGGCTGTTTACGCAGAAGAGAATGAAGGTCTCCGTCGGGACAGAAATCGATAACGAAACAAGTATAGTGAGAAGCTTCGATACGCGCGTAAAGCGTCGGGAGAAACGGGTGGTTCAACATGGATAAGATCTTCCCCTCCGTTTCGACGTGGGAAAGTTTCTTGCCGTTCAACGAATCCCTGTCGATTACTTTCAGAGCGAAGGCGTCGCCGTCGTGGTCTTTGAGCTGACAGAGGAAGACCCTACCGTGGTTTCCCGTACCCAAATGGCGGCTAAGCTTGAGGTGGCTGAGTTGGAGGTTTCCGTCGGCGAAAAGGGCGGCGGCTGATTTAATAGCTGCAAAATGAGGATTCCAATTGTGGCGTCGGCGAAAAGAGAGGTTTTGTTAGTAAAGGTGGAAGTGAAGCTGAAGTCGAGATGATCGGAGTCGGAAAAATAAGTTTCTTCGTCCATGGCCGATGAGTTTAGAGCTTAAGCTTAAGGTTTCTCATTTATGATTTCTATATATATCGAAGAGAGAAGCGGAGGAGAAAATGCATGGGGGATGGAGAACTTTTAGGAGGGAATAAATATAAGTTTAATTTTGGTTTTAGTCCCTCTATCATACTGAAATTTATAATACAACCATTTTACTTAGTTTAACACTTTTTTATTTTATCATGGGTAAATTACGCGTTTACTACCTAAATTATCAGTTTTGATTTGTTTCAGTATCTAAATTTTATTTTTTTCAATACCATAAAACTTTAGTTTTTGTTTCATTTCAGTACTCACCGTTAAAAACTTTAGTTTTTGTTTTATTTTAGTACCTCATTCAAAATTTAACGAAGTTTTATATTTTTTTAAAAGTTTAGGTATTAAATGCGTTAATTTTTTAATGAAAGAGTATTAAAAAAAATAAAAATAAACGTTAGATATGATTTTGAAAAAAAATTAAAAGTACTAAAAAAAAAAACTGATAATTTAAATACTAAATGTGTAGTTTACTCTGTTATCAGTAGTAAGTACAAACTGATTGCGTGAATTTTTTTAGTTTCACTTGATTACACAATCACATAATATTTAAATTTGTTTTGAAAAGAAAATTTTGTATTTTTACTCTGAATTTGAAATTACTAATAATACTATAGAAATAAAAAAATTAAATATGTGAAACTAAAATGAAAGATTGTAGAATAATGGAGAGACTCATACTACAATTATAGATTTTTAAATAAAACAATATATATTAGGGTAAATTATGCATTTAATACATAGTCTATTAGTTTTTGTTTGTTTCAGTACCTAAGCTTTCATTTTTTTTCAAAACCATACCTAACATTTAGTTTTTATTTTATTTTAGTAACTCACCGTTAAAAACTTAACGGATAGGCTGACCGGACATAGCTCATGTGGACGGACGACCAATCTGAACGGTGAACCACGAGAGAATGACGAGAGAACCAATATAGTCTAGTTTTAGACCCATCAGACAATTGATGATGAAGATCGAAGAATGAAGAAGTCGAAGAGTTCATCATCAATTTGGGAGATTGAGGCATTTTCCGAAGAAACGGAGACCAAAATCATGTTTAGTGGGTTGAAAAGATACGGACCGCAAAGTTAAGGCTTCATCGACCGACGAATGCGATGATCGACGACTATAGACACGGCGACCGACGAGTCCATCCGTTAAGTTTTTAACGGCTGAGTATTAAAACGAAACAAAATCTGAACGCTAGGAGAACAAATTGAAAATTCAAGTATTAAAACGAACTAAAATCGATCGTTTAGGTACTAAATACATTATCTACCCTATGTATTATCATTCTTTTGGTGATCATTTATGAGATTATGTTAATATGTTTATTTATCTATATAATAATATACAATATATGTATAGTGTAGCAACAACATATGCCATATGGCCCTTGAATGAGCAACATTGTTTTCAACAAATCTATCTCTTGATTATACCCACTACACCACATAATATTCATTTTGGTCCCAACATTATGAATCATCGATTACGAAAAAGGACCTAAATAATACATCACTCGAATCTGTCCTTAAAATTTCAAATTCTTTAACACATACATTCAATGCTCATTTACCATTTCTGTTACTCAAAATGGCCATTCCCACCCGAAGACTTTGCACCGATTTCTTTTACTAAAAAAGTACCTCAACTTTATCAAATTCCTTTCTTGGTGCTTTGCCTTTTCATAATCTTAGCAATGTTTACATAGATGCGTCCCACATCGAATTTTTGAATACTTTTTCTAATGCTACTTAAGGGGAGAGATTATGAGGTTATAATATTGTACAGAAAGTGATTATGAGGTTAAAAATATAATTAAGTCTTCTTTAAACAAAGTTTGACACACGAAAGACACTGTGTTGCTCTATTTGATTCCAATTCCCATTAAAACACACATTTAGATTAAAAAATATTCGTTTGGAATGTTCTTCTTGCCTCCGTAATAAAGGAATTACCGTTATTCATTGAGACTCGAACCCGAACACATTATTCTTCTCTCAAAAAAGAAAAGACGACACTTCCTTTTTTATGTTAATTTCTCTATTTTTTTCATCAAAATTTCATGTTGAATGGATATATTTAACTAATATGTATTATCATATGTTATAAGATTTATGGTTTAGGTTTGTAAGAGAAATTTAAGAAGGTTTAATTATAAATAAGTGTTTAAATTATAGTGTTTTTTTATGAATAGGTGTCCAAACCTTTTTTTTAATGATTCAGGTGTCTAACGTTATAAACGTTACTACTTTAGGTGTTCGATCCGTAAATATCGTTAATTTTCTCCGCTAATGTGTCACGTGTCACATTCAGGTAGTTTTAAAATTTTATTTAAAATTAAAAAAATTGAAATTATATTTTAAAAAACAAAAAAAAAGTTTTGAAATAACCCAAAACTTTGAAAACTCTCATTTCAACCCCTAAACTCCCGTCGACTGCTGCCTTCGACGAAGCTCCCTCGACCTCACCATTCCTCAGGATTACATTCAGGTAGTTTTAAAATTTTATTTAAAATTAAAAAAATTGAAATTATATTTTAAAAAACAAAAAAAAAAGTTTTGAAATAACCCAAAACTTTGAAAACTCTCATTTCAACCCTAAACTCCCGTCGACTGCTGCCTTCGACGAAGCTCCCTCGACCTCACCATTCCTCAGGATTAATAATCCTATGAAATCGCGTTCAACTGATGTTTTGTACCCCGTGAACCCTAGGCTGAAAATCGCGATCCCAAGCGATTCTGACAACAAATCAACGACAACTATGACGACATATGACAAGACTATGTCAACAACGATGGTTGTAGCCAACAAGGTCGATAGTGACGAGTTAGGGATTTGAGATTTTATTATAATTTAAGAGAAATTAGAGTTTTTTTTATGAATATAATAGTGTTTTTAATTTTTTTTAAAGAATTTAAAATTATGACACATGTCACTTTACAGTAAAAAATTAACGATAATTACGACCCGAACACCTACAGTGATAATGTTTGTAATGTTAGACAATATATGTTCATAGATAACTTTCAACCTTTCGACAATGAACCCTCGCACTCATGACATCTATGGTGTTCGAACTTGAGTCTCAAAAAATAACTATTTTTACCACAGAGACCACTCGGAACAACAAATAAATAAATACACGAATAATTAAAGAAAATACATAAAAAGAAATTCAGATAATAACATAGCTAGTAGTGATAGTCATAGAAGAATGTTTCATACATGGTGATAAATATACAAGTAGATCGATGTTGATGATTTTCTCAGCTAAGCTTCAACCTTTGGCTAGAAATGATGAACCCCATTTCTCCCCCTCGATTTCATCTCGAAATTGCCGATCAAACCAGTTTCTTTTTTGCTTCCACCTTCAAACACCATAATCCTCCATCGTTGGAAGAATGATAAATGGTTTCTCGTCGTCGGAAAGCTGGGAAAATTCTTCGTAAAATGCATTTTTTCGGATTTTCAGGTCGAAGATCTCCCATTGCTTTTTACTTTTCTTCTGAGGCAATTTAAACGGACTCCAGCTCTTTCTGCGTTTAGAGGTTTCGCAGAAGAGGCCGGATGCCAAGGCCTGCTGAAGCCAAACCGAATTCTTCTTCATCTTCGTCGATCATTTCAGCATCCAAGTCCCAGGGATATCGGCTCGACTTTGATCTCTGGGTCTTCTCTAAACCAACCATGTTACGTGGAAGCTAGGCCGATGCGTTTGGTCTACGCCATTCCCTGCAACCACCATTCGGTAAGTTCAAAAACTGTTAGGTACATGAGACAGGTAAGGAGGCCGAACATTCTCTTTTCAAATGGGATTTGAATCATTTAACTAGCAAGCCAGCTCATACACACAAAACTGACGCATTCATGCACATGCATGTTTTGGCATGTAATGTGAACAACTGACCTGACAGATGGCCCATTCCGAAACGTCGAAGATCTTGCTCTCGGCGCAGAAAAGCACGTGGTATTTCCACTATAGGACAGGAAGAAAACATAGTAAACAGCCAATTTGAAGAAAGAAAAGGAACCGAAATTCGGCCATTCCGATGTTTACTTGAATGACAAAAATACTGTTCTCTGGGGTCTTCCTTTCATTAAGTAGTCGTTGAACTAAAACGTTGGTAGTGAAATTAATGGTAAAAATTATCGACAGTGACGCAGAAACATTCACAACTTGATGGTCATACCAAATTCAGTTGAAACTATCAATGTAGTAAATCAAACGGATCGAGCATTTTGCACCGATGAAAAAAGGAGCTTACCTTCTGAGGCCTATCAAATACCAAGGAACCTTTATACTCAACCCATCCATCTCCATCCTTGGCTTGATATTGACAGCAATCCTGTAGTCAAAACTAATCTCAGAAATTTACGAAATTCATGCATTTAGGGCTATATATATACGCGTGTTGTATGTATGTCAGTTTCTGGACGTGTTCGTGTTGCTTGTCTTTCTGTGCTTCCATGAAAAGCCTATTTTTGTGTGCAAGAGCACATTAAATTCCATATTAATTGAATAGTGATTACAATTTCGATTAAAATTTTCATTCTCATGAGGCTTAGGTCTCAAGCTTCACGGTTAAGACTTATTCTGTTCCAGTATAAGAAGTTCACACATTTCGAAAGACCGGATTTGAAAAATAATCAGGAAGTCTGACCTGACACCACCTAGCCTTGGCCTTGTTCCTGTTTGTGCACACCCATATATGGGAATTACCACACTTGGTGCATTGTATACGCCTCGATTCTTCAGAGCGATGATCTGAAGTAGATTGCTAAAAGGAGAGATTGTTGAAGATATTAGTTTACACGACAACCCAGAATTTATTAAATTGATAAGGAATCATGTCGACTTGCCTAAAAATCCAGAGCTTGTACAAATATAGAATGTAAGAAACAGCAAGCGGAACAAAGAAAAAATAATGAAAGAAAAACGAAAATGAGCGATAGAAATCAGAACCACCTGATGTGAAGAGCTATGGGACTTTCGACAGACGCTCCTCACTTTGGATTCTTCCTTCCTCAATTGCTCATCATAGTCCCTCTTCTTCATGGAATCGGAAAGGACCTACAAATGCACACGAATTCCAGCTGTGTAAAGAAGCCATAATTTCTCTAATCGTCGACAGTGTTCAACTTTCATTCGAGATAATCGGAACTCAAAATGAAAAAATCATGCAAAGACTAAAACAATAACGACGAAATCATTGTTACATCATAAGCACACTGAAGTTTCTTAAACGATTCACTTGCTAAAGGACTTCCCATGTTTTTGTCGGGATGTACAAGCATGGCCTGTCAAAAATTCCCAGAAGATAAATCGAGAAAATTAGTATATACTAAAAAATGGAAAACTGAAGAAGGCTAAATGATGCTTCCTTTTGAGAAGGAAAATAAAAGAAGTATGTCCTCCCTTCCTTCCCAGACAATTATAAGAAGCAAATGCTTTTAATGAATAATTGCCGGTACCTGAATTAGATATTTAGACAAATCAAATGTGTAAGGATTCTTTCAGGATAGCATCTACCTTTTTTCGGTATTCCTTCTTGAGGATTCCAGCATCAATTTTTATGTGACGAGGGAACCCCAATGCTTCGTAATGATTCGTGCTATTCAATATTCTTTTCATTTCATCAGTCGAACTCGTTTCTTCCTTGACAACCCTTTTTGCAGTGAATTCCTTTTCGTTTATAACTGATGTAGTAGCAGATTTGCTCGATGACTTGAATTGATGCAACTTCGTAGGTTCATCGGTGGGAATAGAGTATTCACAATGTCCAGACAAATCATCTTCCATAACCGATTTGGGCTCCTTTTGTTCTTCAAAATGTGTGTTTTCACTCGCATTATCAAAACATTGGAGCAAATAATTCACCATGTCGTTCGACAAAAAAGCAAGGTTTATAGATAGAAAAACGCCATGCCACCCAACTCGAACTTTGACACAATAAACAGAATATGCAGTCGCTATTAAAACTATTAATCGCGCATGACTTAAGGAGAACAAATAACCTGCGCAGAAATATATCAGCTTCAAAGATCACAAAACAACAGAGGCAGTTAAAGCAGATGAAATGCAAATACAATTAAGCCCATCTGGTTTATTTTTCTAAATACAAAAAGACACTTATGTAGGTTCATACATGTATAAGCTCGAAGAAACGAAAGCCGTAATCCATTTTTATATATATATATATGAAAATGAGATAAGAAAGAAGTATGAATAATATATCACTGACAGGAAAAATTCATTCAATAGGCTAAGAAACAAGTCATACCTCCAACTATAAGAAGTGTTCCGGTTATCCAAAAGTTAGCATACATCCATAACACCAATATGCCGAACAGTCCTACGATAAAGAGGCCAGGCGCGTGACCTAAGTACTGAACAGCAGCTCCTGCCGCTCCCTGAAACAAATGAGACCAGATCCTAAGCATCATCCTTAAATTTCTAATCGTAAATTATACGTCGATAAGATTGATGCCACAAAGTAAACCAAGTTGGAATGAAAAGTGCAAATCCAACGTAACTATCACAACAACCTAACTTCCGATCATCACTAGCAAGAATAACGTAACTTTCTAGGGTGGAAAAGGGAACTTTTAACTTCCGAGATCGCGGTTGTGTAAGATGTAATGCAACCTATGGCCGATTCAATATTAAGTGTTCGAAGAAAACTTCAATCGCACTCTACACATTATGCAGAGAGTTTTTATGCGTAAGGATAATGTCCAAGGATCTAGGAATCAAGAGAATTTGCGTCTCGGCGTCTCTTGCAAGAACTTCAGTATGATTTCCAATCAACAGTTCGGCAATCGGAAAAAACCATAAGATTCTAAAAGCGAAAACTTTTAAGCTAATCCGAGCATCTTTGCTAATAATCTAACCTCTAAAACATCAATTCAACATCGAAAAATAAAGCTGTCGAATCTAGCCCAATTCTTTGACCTTAACCAAGGAACTCCGAAGACAAATCAAGGTTGACAAACATAAAATCACAACCAACTTGAAAAATGTCCAAAGACAATAAAGATGCAATAAAGCACATTTTGAATAGAATGAAACTGATACATACCATACTGATAAGCACATAAGCAAGCAAGACATGGAAGTCAAGCTGAGGAAACAGCTCCACATTATGACAAGCACGAAGCAGGACTAATTGGAACATGACTGAAACCCTCTCACCAAACAATCCTTCCAGATCAAAATCAACATCCAAACTTGCCGAGCCCAACACCCACTACAGACCATAGGCCATGTCTCTCCATTAACAACCCCATTTTATCCCTACACCAAGCAGCAGCTGGTTTTCGCCTTTGAATAAACATGTTTCTGAGATTCCAACCATTTCCAACCCTGCTCAAAAGACCTATGTCCTCCATCGCCTAAGTTTTTAAATCTTTGGATCCACCCTCGATAAAGATCAATTTTTTACTAAGAAAATGGAGAGAGGAAAAATACCCATTTCAGGGATTGAAGTTTAGAGAACTACAACACACCCATTTTCCCATTTCATTAGCTTAAATTTAAGAAAAAAAAAAAAAAACACTCATCAAGGGATTGCAGTTGAGAGTAAATTCGATCACGATGGGCTCATCCAACCCCACAAAAGTTTTTGCTTCACATGTAAGCTAGAGAAAAAAAAGGGTTTTTAAAAAGATAAAGGACAAAAGATTAAAGCAAATTACTCCCCATTCTTTAACTCTGAAAATATGGACTAAATACAAAGACTAAACAAAGAAACACAGTAAAGCAAATGATAAGGTCAGTTGAGTTGGTGCCTTGGTGGGGTAACTAAAAGCTTAATTATTTTTTTTAAAAATGGGTTTTTTATTTATTTTGGTTATGGTAAGACAACCTAAGAATATATATATATTTTCTTATTTCAATTTGTTTTTTCAGTGAGAGCTCGTGAAAAAAAGGGGGTATGCTCTGAGTTGAAAAGAAAAAGTTGAAGTAAAAAGACAGAGAGATGAAACGAGCGAGCTTACTCAGTCTCTGAGTCAGCTAAACTTCAACTCGGACAAGTAGGAAAGGAAGGATAATTCATTAACATTGGACATTTTTATTAGTTCATAATTAGACATTAGATACAGACCAGAGGGTTGAGGGCCCACATTTTTTTTAATTCAATAATTTATTAAAAATAAAATATTTAGAATTACAATTAAATTTACAAATATAACCGTAAATCTAAATATAATTATGTCATTTTATTATTATATTGAGATAAAATTAACTACCTAAATCACATAAGGACAAAGAAGAAAAAAGTTAAAAACATAACTAAAAAACTCGAATAAATTAAATATATGAATAAATATGACTGCATCGGTAAATGAATTACAAAAAAAAATAAAACTACTTAAAGATCACCGACAAATCGTAAATCAAAATCAAACGACGTGAAAAAACTATCTACAAATACAACACGTATCCAAATCAATCAGAGGGTCTAACGAGGAAAGATCATTATGATAACAAATAATCGTCATCTTGATCAGTCGTTGATCAGTCCTGGTAATATCTAATCTAACCCTAAAAAAAGATATATAAAACAAAAACAAAAAACTGTAAACTACAAAGAAAATAAAAAAAAAACATGTCATAAAGACAGAGATAAACGTGTCATAAAAATAAATAATATATCACAAAAACATAATCATTATTATTTTAAAACAAAAAAAAATAATAGACAGATGACAATTAATATTAAAATTAATGATGTCACAATTAAATAAAATAAAAAAATTAAATTAATTAATAAATTAAATTAATCAATAAAATTAATAATAAAAAATCGGTGCCGCCGCATTACGAATCACCAACAATAGAGATGAGGACTTCGAGATCTCATGTTTTTGTACTGTTCATTTTTCTTTTTGAAAAGTTATTATTTTTATCATTCAGAATGAGATGACATGACTAGGGACGGGTATAGTACTCAAATCCCGATAGTTTTGATCTGACTCGATTTGATCAGGTCGAAATTAAAAAAAAAAAAACAAGAGGTTCGAGTTGTTCTTAGTCAAGTTTTTTAAAGGTTGTGTTCTAATTGGATTAAATTCGAGTCTAGAGTGAAAATATCTTATCCGATCAGAAAAATATAATATATCTTATATATTTAAAGATAATTATAATAATAATCCTTTATATATTATTTTTAATTAAATTCTTATTTATATATAAAAATAATATTTTTTATTATTTTAGTGGTTGTTTTGGGTTGAGAACGGGTTCAGATTTAGAGTAAAAATATATGACCTGTCCAACTCGAAAAATATAATTTAACTTTATATTTAAGGATAATTATAATAATACCCTTTTATATATTTTTTTTTCAATTGAATCCCTATTTTTATTGAATAAAAATAATATTTTTATTATTATTTCGGGTAGCACCGAATTCGAAATTTATCTCAAAAAGTCAAGTCGGATGAGGGTATTTTTTGAGTCGGGCCAGATCGAGTGAAAGATGTAAAATTTTTTGATCAGATCTGGTTGGCCGAAACCGACCCGTGCCCATCACATGAGAGATGTTTAACAGGGATAAAATCACTTTCGGTTCTTAGAATTAGACGTCTTTTAAATTTAGTTCTTGAAATGTTTTTTGTTCATTTTGATCTTTAAATTAATTTTTTACTCATTTGATGATATGGTACACTAAACGTGTGTTATATGATATAACTTTTAAATATCACATTATTGAAAAGATAAATAGATTGATTAAAATAAACTTTATGGATTAAATTGAAAATAAATGTTAAGTTTAGGGATTAAAGTTGATCTATCCTTTTATGTATATACATATATATTATAAATTGTTTTCTTTTTTATTATTGAGAATGAGATGTCATGGATTGAAATAGTTTTCTTTTATGTACATTAGCATATTGTTGTAGGAATAAATTTATGAATTTATAATGTGGTTGAACAATTATTATTTGAATCTATTATCAAATTTTAGTATAAATAATGTTTTTATTAATAGTATAATAATGTTGAGTATGTGAAATTTGGATATATTATTTAAATCTTTCAGTCCACAGTTTCGAATTAATATTAATTCGGCTTGAGAGAAAGTGGTCTAATAATATTTTTGGCCCTCAATGGTTTTACGAAAATCATTTAGTCTTTAATTTTTTTTCCTCATCTCTTTTAATCCTGAAAATTTTTAATCAAATTGAACCAGTTGATGGGAAAATGTTAAGCTAATATTAATTATGTCATTTTTAAAAAAAAAAACTTTATGATTTCCAATTATTTAACTATACTTATTTATCTATTTTATACAATTTTAAATCTTTAAATATTGCTCTTTTATGTTTAGATCAATATGATAAAAGAGTTGAAGGCCAAACAAGAATGAAATAAAAATATAAGAGTTAAAATGACCAAACCAATAACATTAAGGGTCCAAAAGGGCTATTTTACCTTTTCAATTCATAATAATAATACATGAAAACGTAAGATGATTGCAGCCAACCAAAAAGTTCGTTGCAATTGATGGTATAAGGATAGAGCTTCATTTAGTATTTTTTTTCTTTAATGCAGTTTTGATAGTTTTAAGAATTTAATGCTTTTTCAGTGTCCTAAATATCAATCAGTGTGATTTAATAAATAATCGGTTACTTTAAATTAATTCCCACTAATTTTTTTTAATTTATTCGTTATCAAATTAATTAAATAAAATTTTAAACTCTAATTTCAACTTAAACCCACTTCAAAGATTTTTAAATAAGGGTAGATTATACGTGTAGTACCCAAACTATCAGTTTTAATCCGTTTTAGTATTTAAACTTTTATTTTATTTTTCAAAATACCTACAATTTAGTTATTTTCGTTTCATTTTAGTATCCCATCGTTGAAAACTTTAGCTTTCAATTCATTTTAGTATCTCCGTTCAAAATTTAACATTAAGTTTTGAAAATATTGAAAGTTTATGTCCTAAAACGAGCTAAAGCTGATAATTTAAGTACGTTATATTTTTAGCGGTTACTAAAATAAGACAAAAAGTACACTTTAGGTATGGTTTTGAAAAAATTGAAAATTTAAATACTAAACGGATCAAAACCGATAGTTTAGGTACTAAATATGTAATTTACCCTTAAAATAATCTGGATAACCAAGCATTGATCAACTCTGCAAAAATTTCTTTAAGTAACCAAAGTGACCAAACACGGTAACATTTACAAGAGCTAGGTTTTGGCTATTTCCACCAAATACAAGAAAGAACAAACACTGTTGTACAATTTACAAACTGGCAAAGCTTCAAAAAAAACTCAAAAATAGAATAAAAATGAATAAATTTAGGCATTTGCTCGCGTCGATGTTTAAGCACTCCGGTCGGTATTGAAGGTCATAGTTGCAGAAGCTGAGGTTCCTGATGACATGGTCGAATTGTCTTTGTCCGAGCCAGAGAAGGCACTATAAGATGTGTTCTTCAGTTCCGGCTTCACTTTATCAGAACTTCGCACTTTGAGGTCCATAAAATCAGAAATTAAGCCTGGTTTTGTTATCTTCCTGTCGTTGACGTCTTTCTCGCCGGTTAGCATCTTGACCACCGATGACATAGACGGCCGTAGTTTAGGAGCATCCTGGGTGCAAAGAAGACCAATCTTGAGGTACCTACAAGCCTCCTCTACATCGAAATCACCATTCAGCAAATCGTCTATCAACACAACCAGCTCATTTCGCTCGTAAAGTTCCCATGTCTGCAACAAGAGATCAGTGTGTCACGAGGAGCCAACATATATCTCGATGGATGATCTCCGAGCAAAACCGAAAGGGAGTCTCAACACTCGCGGATCAAGCTCCACCATTGATACAATTGCAATAAACTGAACTTTAAACTAAAACAGAAAAGACTCGAATCCATACCCGTTCCAGGAGATATTGTTCTCCTACAGGTAACCGCGTATCTGTGTTACATCTCCCAGTGACGATTTCAATGAGGAGAACGCCAAAACTGTAGATATCTGCTTTTCGTGTCAGCTGCCCCCTCATTGCATACTCCGGTGCAAGATAACCTCTGAAACCAAGATTGCATCAATGACATTAATACTCGAAGCATAAAAGTTCGATCGATGAGCAAATACAAACTAATTTAAGTCCAATGCTACAGGCTTAATTTGGTAAATTTTAACTACAGCCAACGAGGTCCTACAGCTGATAAAATAAATTTGATAAGCAATGCCTTGAAATAGAACCTAATATAAAGAGAGAACCAATTTCAATTCGAGTTTGTTGAAGTCCTCAACCTTCTCGAAAGTGAAAGCATATTAGACACTAGTTCTTCAAACTAGCCTCACTTTCTCCTTTCTCCATCTGTTTTCTTGCAGATTTCTAATAGTTTCGAAAACCTAAAAACCTTTAAAGTGAAGAAAAAATGATGTTTGTAGATGTTATTGCCAAGGAGAAATATGATACGTGGATTACTATATACAGAGAAGCAATCATCTATATGATTATTAAAGCACAACTTCAATAGAGAATGTTTGCAATCCGACTCATCGTTTATATTTGGACAGGGTTGTGAGCATATGAATATGACCGTTAAAAACCTTCCAAATACATAGAAAAGCTTAGGATTGTTTTTAATAGAACCATGTCGGAGCACTTATCCGACACTTGCACCCGAATCTGAGTAACACGGAATATTTTGTTTCTGTTGCTTTTAACACGAACGCTTTGTGACTTGGATGGTAATATGGTATTAACTGCTAATTAAAGACTAAAAATACATTTGAAGTATGGCTAAACTTGAAGGAATAAAAGGAATACTGGAGCCTTACATTGTTCCAGCCACACGAGTGCTAACATGGTCATGTTTGCTGGGATAAGTTTCGCCAATCCGAAATCTGATATTTTGGGTGTTAGGTCTCTGTCGAGAAGAATATTGCTAGCTTTGATATCTATGAACAATGTATGGCTTTACTTCCTCATGAAGGAAAGCAAGCCCACGTGCAATCCCGATACATATTTTGGTCCGTGTTTTCCAATTAAACTGGATATACTGTGACCACTACCTGTAAAGAAAAGGGTTAAACTGCTTAGTTTCAATGTGATTAAAAGGACTGCGTGACCGTTAACAGGAAGATTCATTTTATACAAAACTTATTCTATTATTGACATGATAATTATACTGTTCATATAGCAGAAGGCAGCGTAAAATATATAGCAAAACACCTCTCTCTTATATATATAAAATATATATATGGTTTTACTACTAAGTATTATGATATAAAGAATAGCCTCAAATTCAATAAATTGAACTCAAAAGTGCAGAACAATATTGAAAATTTACCAAGAAGAGTCTGGGAAAGGCAGTTATTCTCGAGGTAGTTATAAACCAAGATTCTTTGATTATCTTCCACACAGCCATAGAGCTTGACTAAATTTCATGCTCTATTTCAGAGATGACCTTAATCTCTGTTACGAATTCTTTCACTCCCTGTCTTGATTCAGCCGAAAGAACTTTTATTGCAGCAAGATTTCTGTTTTTGAGCCGCCCCTGAAAATTAATAATGATAATTAAGGAGGTTCCTTTCACAGAATTATGACAAGAAATAAAAGGGTACAGCTAGCAATGGTCATATATTCAAAAACATATATATACCTTATAGACAGAGCCAAAACCCTTCACCAATCTATTGACTGGGCTAAAATCTTCGGTGGCGTTTCTTAATTCTTTGTATGTGTAAAATTTTACATTGTGAACGTCGAACTCTGTTCAGAACAAGAAAAATAAGGCAGATTAGGAGGTTTCATTCATTAAATTACGTGCGGAGGCATAAAAAGATATTCTAATTATTAGAAGGCTTCTTACTTACCTTCATCAACCTCAAAAGAATGGTTTTTTGATGAATCATTATGTCCACGAAATAAGAAAGAAAAGCAAGTCATAACTTAATGATGCACCAGAGACGAGCTTTCCTGTATATTTGATCAATGCTTTGAATCAGAGCACTTTCTGGACCTGCCAAGAAGAACCAATGAGAAAACTTTAATTTCGTACTTGTAAAACCGTGGAATCAAATAAGAAAATCACAAAGGTAGGCAAGGAGCAGTCATTCATTAACTGTCTGAGCTAAAAATCAGAACTCATAAACCAAATTTCGTGGTGTATGTCGGAAAATGATGCAGACAACTTGAACACAGAAAAAAGCAATATCAAGCAGCCAATGGTTTCAGAAATATCTTCCGAATTCAGTTTGGGATTCAGTTGGGGCCTAGGATGTAGTATTTATGAATTTAATATCACAACCTTCAGATTTTTAACAATGATTATATTTTAATCACTTCGGCACTATTAAGTTTCGCGGTAGAAGTTTTCAGCAGGCAGCAATTAGCGTTGCAATCTATAGCGCAGAATGTAGGGTAGCTTTGCTTGCACTAAACAAGCCATTGGTAACAAAACACAAATATTGGGGTAGTTCTGCCGTACGGCACCCTAATTTAAGGCTAAGAAACGACATAGAATAGGCGCGGCCGAAAATGTTATAAAAACATAACATTTTCGGTTGAACTCAACCTAAAATGTTAACGTTTTAACATTTCCGGTTGGCAACTGAAAATCTTATAAAGAAGGTTTGCAACCGAGAAATGTTAAGAAAAAATTAACATTTTAGGTTGCCCTTTTTCTTAGCCTTAAATTAGGTGTCTTTCCTTAGAATCTCCCAAAATATTGTACCTTTTGAAACATCGATTAGTTAAAGTTCCTAGTTGGAGAAATCATACATTAGACACTATATATCATCATATATATAAACAAGTTCATTAACAAGAAATGAATCCATTAGCCCATCACGGACATGACAATTCACATTCAAATTCCCAAAAAAACATTTTGAATTCTGAAAATTCAGCTAATATTATGAAGTATCAGCTCATGGAATCAGTGCAACTTTGAAAGCTTTGCTTCTAACAGATACCACTAAACCGATGTATCAAATCCCTAGTAAGCAATTACCCGCTCCGTAAAATTAAAACCTAGATGCCACCTGAATTCAACCTCAATTTGGTCTTAAATGCATAACTTATGTTCATTTCATCACCAAACATAAAAGAAGGAAATTATAGCAGAAATTTTCATAAATAGTTTAAAAAAAAAGTGCCCATCAAAACCCGTCAATTATAACCAGTTCAAGCAAAATAACAACATGCTTCAAGCAAGAAACAAACCCAGACCAGCAAATCAGCTAAGGATGAAGATAAACAAGTAAAAGGAAAAACAATTGATCATCAAAAAGGGAAAACAAAACTGAAAAATAATCACAAAATGAACAGATATTGGGAAAGTTGACTTGACCTGAAAAGGCTAGACAGATGCAGAAGGAATTGTTGGAGAGAACAATTAAGAAGAGAGAGATAGAGAGAGCTCAAAGTCCATTGAAGAAGGTGAGAGTATTATGCTGCTCTATTTATGTGTTAGGTGTAGGTTGTTGCCCAAAACTGACTCGTCAAATTATGATTATTATTTTTTTGTTAATTCATTTTAATTTCCATTAATGAACGAGTTTCAACGATTCAACTGATTCAACTCGGCAAATATAACATTCCAAGCTACATTGGTCAATTATTTCCTTCGTCTTCCTTTCCGATCATTATAAAAAATTGAATTTTACTCGTTTTTCATTTGGTTTGCATGTGTAAGTGACGAACTTATAGAAATTCTAATTATTTGACCATAAATTGTTGATCTTTATTAGGGAAAACTATACTAATCTCGTAATAAATAAACAATTTCATCTTTTAAGATCAATTAACAGTCAATGGCAAATCATTATTATTCCATTTTGTTCATTGATAGTACTTTTTATAATAGGGTAAATTATGTATTTAGTATATAAACCATCAATTTTAATCCGTTTTAGTACTTAAATTTTTTTAATTTTTTTAAAATCATGTCTAACGTTTAATTTTCATTTTATTTTAATACCATGGCTGTAAAAACTTAAAACGTTTAGTATATAAATTATTATTTTTAGCCCATTTTCAAAAGTTAAAATCAAATTTTGAATGTGATATTAAAATGAAATAAAAACTAGATTTTTTAACGACGAGATACTAAAATGAAACAAAAACTAAACTTTAGGAATGATTTTGAAAAAAACGAAAGTTTAAGTATCAATGGAACAAAATTAATAGTTTATATACTAAATATGTAAATTACCCTTATAATAATTATAACCAAATATATATATCATCTAATATGATTTATGACCAAACTTTAAAAGTTTGTTTATTGGTTTGTTTGTTTTTTTTTTAATATTTTAAGGGGTACTTAACTTTTAACCCTTGAATTTGGTAAAAGAAATTGATTTAATCATCAAATTCGATATTTCTTCTGTTTAAACATTGTTTTTAGTCTTTTTTAGGGTTTAATACATTGAGATTGTGACACATAGTACAATCTAAATTGCTATTCGAGACACCAAAATCCAAGTTCATGGTCTAACATGAGGGGAAAAATAATGGACCAAATTAAAAAATAATGGAATTTAGAGACTAAAAGTGATTTTATCCCTTTCTTGATTGATAAAGAAAAACCAAATAAATTAATTTGTTTTAAGTCAAACAATATTTTACTAATATAAATTAAACAAATTGGTCATGTAGTTGCCATTAAAAAATTCCACCTTTGACTAATTACCATAGCTCTATTCACACACGGCTGTCTTGTCAACACAAAAAAGTAAATTAATTTTAATTCGTTTTAATACTTAAACTTTTAATTTTTTTTAATTTATACTTAAAATCTAATTGTTATTTCATTTTAGTACCCATTCAAAATTTAATATTAATTTTTTTAAAAAATAAAAGTTTAGGTACTAAAAATGACCAAAATTGATAGTTTTGGTAGTAAATGCATAAAATTTTTAATGGCGAGTATTAAAATGAAATAAAAACTAAACGCTAAATATAATTTTAAAAAATTGAGATTTTAGGTGCTAAAATAGACCAAAACTGATAGTTTAGGTACTAAATTCATAGTTTACCCAAAACTTTATTCAGCCTATTTAAGTCACGTGGATGCCTTCATAAAGTAAAGGGTTAATATCACGTTTAGTCCTTCTAGTTTAATGATCATGCAGTATGATATCTATACAAAAAAGCTTATAATTTGATACTTGTAATAAAGTTGTGTTATAATATGTTTCGTTATCCTATAGTAAATCAACACATGTACACATGGCATACTACATTTGAGATAATCGATCACTGAACTTAATAATCACAAATAATGAAGTTACATAAAACGGTGTCACGGGAAAACCGGATTAGCGATATCGGCGGTCACCCGAGCCGAAATTCTCGCCGATGGAGCTCTTCTGGTTTACAACACAAGTGCGTTGGCACAGTAGATATCGATCTCGATTTGCAATGCTACTTGTATTCTGTCTATAAGATGTGATCATGCACTAATCAAAATAACTTCTTCAACAAGAAAACTTTTGCATGTTTATGATATTTTGGATTTGGCTAGCTAAAATTACTGAGGTAATATTGATTAGGTTGAAACATTAGGTAAAACAACATATTAAACTAAATCAAAATATTACCGTCCGCCAACAAATCATGGTTAATGTTTCTTTGCGAATTCGAAAACAGAATACGTACATACCTCCTTCTGAAGCCATGCAAACTCTCAGCCTCGGATCTGATATGCAAAGGCAAAATGTGGAACTGAAATTCGGGTACCTCTACAGACGATTTCCGCTGCTGTTGAATATTTAACCTTGTGGTAGAAACCAATTAGTTCGATCCCATCGTATCTCTTCGTACATTTCTTCATGTTGAGGAGGCAGTGACAAGCTCTAGACATGAGTTGAGCTAAAATGTTCAGTTACATTGACAATCTTAGATCGAACTACCTACACTATGCGAATAAAATCTATGGTTACTTGGTTAACAACAACTGGAAGAGCTGTTTTTCTAACTTGGTTCTCGATCATGAATGTCGACTATAAGATCAACATTACAAGATCAATGGGTAACCAAATCGATCTCCATTCCTTACTATGGATGGAATCAAAGTGACGAACGCAAGTATGTATCCGACATGCATATGTATAGAATTTTCATATTGGGTATGCATCAGACACAGGTATTTCAAGACAATTCGAAAAATGGAAATGGAGAAAAAGAAACCGGTACAGAAAATTCAGAAAAGGGGTTATTATATACTCTAGTCCACTAGGTTTCAATTAATAGCATGATAGAAAACTGTAGGGACGAAGTACCGAACCTTCTCGATTTCATCACAAAGAATGGGGTTGTCTCTCAAGTACTGTAGTACTTTATCTCGGCCTTGTCCCAAACTTTACAAAAATATAGAAAACAGGACCAAACTTATTGCAAACTTACAAACACTAGTTCGAATTATTTAACACGATTAACACATAAGAAAGCTCGAAAGCAAACCTACTGTCCCCATAGCTGTACCAAGAGCCCTTCTTTGCTACCACATCCATCATGTCGGCACAATCCAAAATGCATCCCTGTAGGCTCTTTCAATGTCAAGACAAAAAGAAAAGTCTGTAAATCCAGATGATCGTAAGTATTACATTGCATTACTAACCAATTTGCTTACTCCCTCTCCAATTATGATTTCAAATTCTGCTTGCTTGTATGGTCTTGAGACCTGCAATAGCAGTCAATTTGGGGACACTAAGTTCACCAGATATATTAACAATTTCTAATGGCTTTTTAGCAGGCATAACAAACTTTAATACTTCGCTTCCCACTATCTTTAAAAGTCGCTGATATGATTCTTGTTTACCTTAGTCGTTTGCACTCTTACACGAACACGAAGCCCAGTATCCTCATCGCCTTTAACTAGAATAATATGGATTATGTAGTAGTAATTATTACATATTGAGTGATGAAAAGGAAAACTGTCGTGGAAAATCAAGTTGCTATTGTGCTTACAGACTTATCTTCCCAGTAGGGCGTATTTCAAGACGAACTGAGGCAAAGAACTTCAATGCAATTCCTCCACTGGACACTTCCGGGTTTCCATAATATACTCCAATCTTTCAAAATCAGAAGCAATACACTAAAATCACGTTAATCTAGTCTAGAAACATAGAGAGACGCAAGAAAATCAACATGCATATAAGGATCTTCCTAAAATGTAGTTTGAGTTAAACACATCGACACCCTCTATATCACAACTGCAGTTGTTTTTACTTAATCTATGAATAAGAAAACCAATAATCGATCCAAAGTACCTTGTATCTTATTTGATTAAGAAAAATTAGAGTACAGCCAGCTTTAGAGGCATTTCCTGACATCTTACGTAAAGCCTGACTCATAAGACGTGCTTGTAATCCCATTTGCTGCATCCCGATCGCACCCTAATAACAAAATGCAACAAGAAAGAGCTTAGACATGGCACGGCTCATAGAACTGTTCAAAAGCATACAATAAGAAGAGGCAAAAGAGGCGTACAAAAAGAGGAGAGAAGAAAGGAACAGGTCATATCAAAAACTAATTCTGCTCGTGGAACGCAAATTAAATCTACGGCACCAGATCTGCACATACGATCTGCAACTGAAACATAACAACTTCTTTGGTCTTATTTGTTGAGCTTATAAACATAGCAAAATTTTCAAAAGCATCATGTGTGCTGCATCAGTTACTGCCTTCCTCAACCATCACAACTTTCACCGGTACATAAAGAGGGACTGTGTATATTACTTTCTAATGCCATTTCCCCATTATCCGGTTGGCACACAATCAAATTTTCAACATCTACTCCCAATGCTTTTGAATATGCCGGATCAAAAGCATGCCCTGAGTCAACAAGCATAGCGTTGCCACCAAGTTTCTGCATAATTAACATAAAAACAATGAAAATAGTATTGCACTTCATTGACCTTTTCGTAACATAATAAACCAGAAACCAAACCAGCTAAGAAAGGGCAGAAAACTATCAACCTGTACTTCAGCAATGGCATGGAGTGCTAAGGTAGTTTTCCCACTACTTTCTGGCCCATATACTTGCCAAGTTAAACATCGGATGTCGTGATGCCATTCAAAGCAGATTTTGAGTATAATGTTGAAATTAGTCAATCTAGCACAAAGGCACATGCTAAACAAAATTAGTCAGGGGAGGAAAAAATTACACGTATCAATATATGTTTCCATGTCAATACATGTGCAATATGGATTCATTAGGAAAATTAAAAAGTTGTAGGCATGTAAACGAACTGAACGTTCAGCGAACTGTTCGTGAACCGTTTGGCGGGAAGTTCGTTTATTTATTAAACGAACGAACATGAACAATATTTTGTGTTCGTTTAATTAAATGAATGAACATGAACAGAGGGTTCGTTCGTTCATTTACGCTCGTGAACGTTCGGTAATATGTTCGTTCATTTATGTTCGTTTATTTGTGTTCATTTATGTTTAGCCCAATCTCTCTATACCCATTTAAAATATTAAAGCCCAATAAATTTTAATCTGATACCCATAAATATTTTAAAATTCAATTAATTTTAAACACAAATAAAAAAGGCTCAAAACAATTAATTAAAATATAATCCTAAAATTGTTATGAAAGAAAAAAATATTTTCATTTATGTTAATTTAAGTTCATTTATTGTGTTCGTTTACGTTCGTTCATTTGTGTTCGTTTACGTTCGTTCATTGTATTCGTTTATGTTCGTTTACATCTGTTCGTTTATGATCGTTCATTTGTGTTCGTTTATCATTTAAATGACCGAATAACATGAATGAACATGAACAAGCTGCATTCCTTAACGAACGAACACGAACACGAACAAGAAATTTTTCGTTCGTGTTCGTTCATTTATTCGGTTAAAGTTAAACGAACGAACATGAACATACCCCGTTCGTGTTCTTTCGGTTCGGTTCGTTTACCGACCTAAAAAGTTTCATCAAGAAACTTGTGGCCTAAGAGCCTTTGCCACCATGAAATAAGATAATGATAAAAAGCTTTTAGGAGTAAGGTCTAAACATATTTCATCTGTTATCATTCTATCTATTACTTTCTTAACAAAGATGTGTGTTAACGATACTTCACTGCCTATTGTTCTTTTTTTTCTTTTCAATTCAAGTAATAACACCATTAATGGTAGCATAGGTTTGGTTTTTTTGAGACAGGGAGTCGGAGAAGCAGACGTTGAAAGTACAAGGACATAGCTAACTAAAATCTCTGAAGTGTGCTTAAGACAACTAAGTAGGTAATATCTTGCTATTTACATTTTAAAGTGTGTCCGGATTGCTTCCTTTTTCGGTTTAAGTGTTTCCAAGCCCTAGTTCCCTTTGAGAGAGGGAGTCGGAGAAACAGAACGGGCGGCTTCTTTTCTTCTTCAGCTCTTGTGTTCGATAAAACATAAATTCAGGGTAAACTACTTTTTTGATCAGTCAATATTTACAGTGTTTCTGGTTTGGTCACCAACTTTAATAGCTTTTCAAATTCACCGTTAAACTTCTAAATTGCTTCTGTTTTGTTTTGGTTGAGGATTCAAATTACGGTTGCGATCGTATTTTTGGTCGTGCTGTGTTTATCGCACTTGCGGACATAGTGACCGCTACTACGATGTTTGCAAGTATTACAGTTATACAATAACAGCCACAGAGGATACGGCTACCGCTATATAAAACCTAACCTTAAATCTATAACCTTAACCCAATGATGTCATCCTTTTCGACCACAGTCACCGCCGTTGACGTAATCTTTCTCATCTTCTTAGTCATATGCCACCATACTCATCGATTGATTATCGAGATCGTGTGGGGTTGTGATTTTTAGTGTCGAGTTCGTCGTGGTACACATATCGATTGGTCACGATTTCACATGGTTATCGATCAACGGGTGGAGATTTATCAATGACAAAAAGGTAGCGGGCGATATGAGTTTAGGGATTGAAATGAGAGTTTTTTAAGTTTTGGGGTTTCTTAAAATATTTTAAAATATTTGTGTTTTTTAAGAAAAATACATTTTAATTTTTTTAGTTTTAAATAAATTTTTTACATTACTAAAACGTTACCTATGTCATTTAACGAAAAAGATTAATATCAATTCGGCCCAAATACCTAAATTAATAATATTTGTAACTATAGGCATATAAATGATTAAAAAATATTTAGACAACTATTTGAAAAATTGCTATAATTTAACCACTTATTTTATATTTAAACCTTCAATAAAATATAAGACCAGGGTAAACTACTTTTTGATCACTCAATTTCAACAGTGTTTCTGATTTGATCATCAACTTCAAAAGCTTCTCAAATTCACCGTTAAACTTATAAATTGATTCTGTTTTGTTTTAGTCACTCAATTGTTAAGTGTTTAAAGTCCTTTAAATTTCTTTGTAATCAATCAAAAAAATTATTTGGTAAAATTATGTGAAACTCCTTTGAAATTTAATTAGAAATCAAATTTTCTAATAGGCCGTCAAACTATATCACTAAGATTTATCACGGAATGCAAACAGTCGGTCTCTTTCACAAATCACAATCCTATATTCGATCCAAACAAACTTTGATTACATTTTTTACATTAGGATCAACATACATCTTAAACAATGTTTAAAGAAACGGGGATCTTGATGATACCCCAAATTTGTTTAATTGTATTTACAAACAATGATAAACCCTAAACCCTGATCACCTAATCTTCAATATTCAATTAATTCCAAATGTTGGACAATCCCACATTTCGGACAAGTAGCTCTGGTCGGAATTACTAACTTCATCGAAGCTCGTCGATTCCTTGACGTTCAAGTAAGTGTCTAACAGACTAAGATTGCTCAGCACGTCTTCAATGACCGTCCTGTCACTGGGGAACGAGTCTAGACAAGAAGTAATGTTGTTGTCAATGCTTGCCGAGATCATTTGTTGTTGTTGTTGATGATGATGTTCGACCGAGGAAGAAGAAGACGACGTTAGGGTTTTTGCATGCACGTTCGGTACTTGCATGTCGTTGAAGCTTGGGTTTCGGGTGGACAACATGGTGGAGAAGCATGGCACTTGTTCGTCGGAGCTCGGTCGGATTTGGTCGGAGATTGTGTAGGGGTCCATCAACGGTGGTAGAGATGATGAGCTTGTGTCGTCCGAACAGATTCCCATGCTTCTAGGGTTGGTTTTGTGGAGCACCCGGCATAAGACCCAATCTTCCTACATATGTTTCGAAATATTGGGAAATATAATATTATATTAATATCATCAAATGTAAACAACAATTTGATGTAAATATAAGAACAAAAATAAAACAAATAAAGTGAAAAATTAAACAACTTAATTCAATATAATCCTAAATATTTCATCCTTATTATGTCTATATCTTTTACTAAAGATTAGGGTTTCAAATCACGGTCCGAAAATATGATTTCGTTCGTGAAATAGCGATTTCGCTGTCGTTCGAGTCACCCGCTACACCCGTAATAGTGTCTAATAACGCCCACGACGGCACAATCACAGTAAATCTGAAATGATCGAAAACGCGACCGCGATTTGAAAATTGATTAAATTTGTTTTTCTATTAGGGTGACAAGTAACAAGGCGGCTATAGCCTGTAGATAAAAGAAATACACATAGAGATTTGACTTTGTAATTATATTTTTATGCTCAATAGATTTTATATTGCAACATGTCCCAAGATTCGTGCAAAAATTCAAGGACCTTTTAGAAAAAAATGATAAATATATATATTATTTAAAGATAATTGATTAGACTACCGCTATTTAAAAAATATTTCATTTTCATCATAAAAATTTAATTTTATAGGTTTGATTCTTTTAATATATTCAAAATTATAATTTAATTAGTATAATTTAATGTCTTTATTTTAAAAATATTATTAGTTAATTCAAATAACTAATATTTTAAATCATTTCGGTTAAAAATACTTGTGTGGATCTTTTCTTAACCTCCACACCTCTTACTTACATAGTGCTCGAACCCAAAACTTCAAGTAATAATAATAATTTTTTACGGCTAAAATCATTTTTGTACAAAATAACCATTTTGTTTCACTGTTCTAACCTAAAAAATTACATAAAAAATTTACACCTTTTTAGAATCGTTGGGGGAGGGGAAATCAACGATTGAGATTAACAGTAAGAAATTAGAAGATATTCCTTGAAAAAACAATGAGTTAATTTCAGTTGTTGATTTTCTCTCATCCACGATCATAAAAGGGTGTAAAACTAAAAGTTTTATGCTAGGTGTAAGTGGATCATATATATATTGTTCAAAGAGTATTCATTAAAAAATCACATCAATATTTTAACTAAAATAATAGGACTAAAATCATAATTCGACCAAATTTTTAAGTTGATAAGGCTAAGGCAATCTAAATTCACATGTAAAAGTCAAAATCTTACATATAGATAGATAAATAGATAGTTTTTTTTATGATTTTTTTCGGTTAGATAATCTATATTTTATTTTTATTAAATGATAGGGAGAGAAGTTGCCTAGAATCAAACTAATTAGAAACTAATGTCATCTAGGATCAATGTGATCCCTAACCCCTAAGTTAATACATCATAGGTGCAATTAATAGTTTTACGAGTTTAATCTTTATTTAGATCATTAAAAAATAGTCAAGCATGAATCAAGCGATTTCGATGATAAAAGAATTATTATTATTCTTTGAGGTCTCAGATTTAAGCACTAGGAATGTCATGGGTGTAAGCGTTCAATATCAAATAATTGAGAATTATTTTTGATCAGATGCATCTTATACTTACTTTAAATTAACAAAGAATAGTCAATAAATATATAGAGGGGGAGAGAGAAAGGGGGGAGTATTACCTTAAGAGTGTAAATGTTGGGGGGTGAAAGGGGATCTTCAAGCCTGAATTCATGCATTACCCAATCAGTTTTAGTGCCCTTGGGAGCCCTGCCCTTGTAGAACACCAAAGTTTTTCTCATCCCAACAGGCTTGCCCTTGCTAAGGACTGCCCTATCTTTCCCCGTTGCCTTCCAATACCCACTGCACGTTGCCCTATTTGTCCTCACCCCCGTTGCATATTTCCTATCTCTTTTGCTGTAAAAATACCACTCCTTCCCTCCCACTGCTGTCCTTTCTGCCATACATTTTAATAGTCGGTGATCATTTTAGAACTTTTAATAATCAAATAATTCAATAAAACAACACTTTAGAGTTAAAGAATCATTTTATAACTTTTAATAATTAATAGACTTAATAAAACAATGTCTTATAGTTAGAAATCATTTATATACTTTGTCCCGACTAAGATTCCTTAAAAATACCTCATAAACTAATGTGAATTTTGTTTATTGACCTTAAAAATAATACTTGGTCGTAACCCCATTGGTCAAAGTGGGAAAACAATACCCAAAACATTAATTTACTTTTTTTTTCTTCTCTATTTTTTATAGTTGAAAAACAAATAATATTTTTAGATAAGTATGCTGATGGGGATGTTTAAATAATTGGGGAGACCGATTAGGGTTTACGTACACGTGGTAGTCCAGATTTAGAAGTAAAAATGGCATAATGACCCGAACCAGATGGAAAAACTCGAAATCCGGCTAAGTTCGGATCGGGTCGGGTTTGAATAATATCGGATCGGGTCAGATATCGAGATAAAATTAAGAGATTTTTTTAGGTTCGGGTTAAGGCATCCCCGTCTCGCTCCGATTATATATATATAATAATTTTTATATTAATTATATATAATAAAAAAACATTTTGGGTTTAGATTCGGTTAAATATTTCGGGTCGGGTTCAAGGACGGGACAAAAAAATTCCCCAACGAAACGCCTCGATAAAAAATCCAATAGAAAACGAGACACGGACGAGGATTCATTGCGGAAACGAAAGAACAAAACCCGCCTCGAAATCGTCTTGTTGTCATTCCTATTTAGAAGCATCAAAAAGTTTGTTCACTGACCACCAGCTGTGACATAAAAACAGGTGACCCAATTGCGGTTGTAATTTGCCAAAAGGACAAAACGGGTTGCTTTGCTTGCACGTGTGGTATCTGTGAAAATGTTATTGAATATTTATAGATATTTATTAATAAAAAATAAATAAATATTAAAAATACTAATCCCCACCACTGTTTCTTATATTCGTATAAATTTTTATAAAAATATGTATTTATAAATTGTTTATTGTTTTTAATTATCTCGGTCACTTTCACAGCTGTTAGGTTGGGGCAATGCCAAGACTGTCAATTTTATTCAAAATATGTAGAATATGAAAAATTGCAGTTTTAGTTAATATATAGAAATAATGATTAAAGTTATCAAATACTTTATTCAAATAATAACACTGACCGACTTTATAAAGGAATCAATAAAAAAAATTATATTAATAATTCTAAGATAATAATTTAGAGATTTAATATATGAATTGGATATGCATATACATATTTATAACGATTTGGGTATATCGCTAATGAGTATTGGCACAAGTGATTGAGGTTTAGAAATTTGAGTTTGTAAAGTCAAGTTTAAATCCTACACCGTCACTCTTGATGAATAATCTGTAAATTCTTATATAAATCTCAATTGAATATTAGGTATGCTCTGATCTTGAATTGAAAAAATCACCCTTACCTAAACTTTTGTGTAAAAAATGATTTATGTAAAAAAAAATGATTTGTGCATATAAAAAATTTCAGGTGACATACATACCAACCATCCCAGTTGATTTTTTCGTGAATAGAGGATTAAATTATTTTTTGAATAACATTGATGCCTAATATTATAAAAGTTATTATTTTAGGTGTTAAGGTTGTCAAGGACAATAATTTTCTTTATTAAATGACATATGTCACAATCTAATAATTATAAAAATTTTATATAAAATTTTAAAATATATATTTAAAAGTAACCTCAAAAACTTGGAAAACTTTCATTTCAAACTCTAAATCCACATTGGTTGTCGCCCTTTGTCGTCAACAAAGGCCTACCCGACTTCACCTCCCCCAACGATCAAAACTCCTATGAAATGATGACCGATCGACGGTAAATCCTAAAATAAAAATCACCATCCCACGCGATTCCGTCAATCAATCGGCAGCAACTACGGCGACAGTGGGTTAATGTTAAGGTATGAGACTTTTAAGGATTTTGGGGTATTTTATAATTTAAGAGAAATAAGAGTTTTTTTCATAAATATAATAATATTCTTAATATTTTTAGAAAATAAATTTCAAATTTATTATATTATGACATGTGTCACTTAACAAACGTAATTAACATCGGTCACGACACAAACACCTAAAATGACAATATTTATAACGTTAAACACCGGAATCATTAAAAAAAATTAGGTACTTATTCATCAAAAACACTTTAATTTAAACACTATTTTATATATAAGCCTATCTAATTCACTGTAAACAAAATTCTAAAAAATATAGAAAAAATATTTGTTTTTCTCAAGAAAATTAAACACTTCCCCACCACAAAATGGGAAAGATTCACATAAAAAATATCTCAAATCTATATATATATATTCATTTGCAGTCGGTCTGTTTGCTATTACCTTTCCATAAGCAAATTTTGCAAACAAAAACAATCCTACATCTCTCCTTCCTTAAGGACGAAGCTAAGATTTAGAACCCAGAAACCGAAAACATAAGAACACGAACACTAACCGATCAACTGATTCATACGATCATTTTCAAAAGATAATTTTTAATAAAATTGATATTCGGACTCAAAAAACTCACGAATTCAATGAAAAAATGATATGCATATCAACACATACCGGGAATATCCACGGCTCGCACTTGTTGAGGTCGACTTCGATCATGAGCCGCAAGGTATCGGTCGAAGCTACCTTCTTCATCAAGTAATCGCAGACGAGTTCTTCGTCTCGAGGGTGGAACCTGAACCCCGGTGGCAGCTTGGCCTCCACCAAGCTTATGTTGCTCATTCTATTAGGGTTTGGTTTAGTTCAATAGAAGAAAGTGGGAAAAACAAGAGGGTTTTCTACAGGGAAAATTGAAGGTTTCTTGAGAGGAAAACAATGGTCTTGTGGCTATGGAGAAGGCAAGAGAGAAAGAAAGAAGAGGGGATAAATAAAGAAGGGAAGAGAACGTTAAGTCGAGGTGGAGGATTATTAAAGTCAACTTGGTAAAAATAAAATGGACCCTATTGCATAGCATATATATAGGTTTTATTATACATGTATTAACATAAAATATATTTTTTAATTATTTGAAATGACCATTTAGCTCAGTTGGTAGAGCACACGTTCTTAACCTTAAGGTCGTGGGATCGAGTCCCACGGAGGAAATTTCATAATTCAGAGGTCTCCTACGGAAGCTGCTCTCAACCTGGTGTCGGGGGCAACCTACTATCTTACCTCCCCTTACCTCATACATATGGGAAAAAAGGGACATCCATTTATTTTATATTTTTTAATTATTTATATGAGTCACGATACACTTACATATAGTGTAAAATTCTTAGTTTTACATCTTTTTAAGATCGATAGATGAGGAAAATCAAAGGCTGGGATTAACTTCTTGTTTTCCAATGATATATTCTCGTTTTCTATTGTTAATCTCAAGTTTTGATTTCTTCCGTCACGGTCCTAAAAAGATGTAAAACTCTTAATCTTACTTGGGTGTATTGGATCATGCCCTATTTATATGGGTTACAATTAGGGAAGAGTATGAGACCCAAACCCGACGGATACCAACTTGACCCGATCAGATTGTTTTTTTAATTCAGATTCATTCATATTTTTTTAGAGTTATGTTCAGGTCTGGTCAGATTTAGGATAAAAATATCTGATCCAAAAAATATAATTTTATCTTATATTTTATAAATAATTACAATATTTTCCTTATATATTATTATTTTAATCAAATATTTATTGTTATTGAATAAAATATTTTTTTATTAAATATGTTATTTGGGTCGGGTTCGAGTTAAATGTTTGGTGTACATTTTCGGGTCGGATCGGATAAGATGAAGGATGTATAATTTTTGGGTCAGGTAAGATTGACTGAAACCCAACCTGTGCTCATCCTAGTTTGGATCCACTTGCACATAGTGTAAAACTCTTAGTTTTACACATTTTTTAGGATCATTAGATGAGAAGAAATCAAAGGATGTGATTAACTTATTTTTTCCAGTAAATATCTTTTCATTTCCTATCGTTATCAACCTTGATTTTCTTTATCTAACAGTCTTAAAAAATGTAAAACTCTTAATTTTTTACCAATATAATAGATTTTGTCCTTATTTATATGATTAAATCCACTTACCCCAAGTAAATATTTCAATTATCTGTGGTATTATATAATTATGGTAATGTGTGAGGATAGAATTAGTATTAGTAATTAGTTTTTAGTATTTGTATAATTTATTATATCATAATCGTATTTAAATTATTTATGTTAATTTTAGATCATGTCTTATTCAAATTAGATATTAATTCATATCATAATATAATTCGGACTGAGACGAGTGAGCCACAGTGCCCTATAATATTCAAAATTAATCAAATTTTGCTCACCCTAATCATCACTCACAAAAAAATCATAAACCTTCAAACATTCTCACCAACACTTTCCAAATCGTAAGGACCTATTTTTTCTCCTTTATAACTCATTTTTCGTATCAATAAAAGTAAATTCATTTAGACTCTAAAATCAATTAATCCTAATAATTTAAGTATCTCGAATCTATTAAATTTAAAATTTCATCCATCTATGAGTAAACATAGTTGACTGGTTGGTTAAATTATTCATCTTTGTTCTCTCGTATTCACTTAGGTAACAAGTTTTTGATCCACTAAGAGCATTTCATTTTCTTCTCACTTTTCACTTCTCAGTCTCGATTATGATTTATATTTAAAATTCGTTGAAAATAACTCTATATAACCAATGATATTTAATTTATCGATTGACTAATTCGAATATGGTACTATAGAGATACGGACGACCATCCTAACCTATTTTATTTCATTCGCAATCGTAAGGATTTGAACCTCTAACTTTACTTAAAAAATCTAGTGACTTATCTTACTAGACCAACCGATTGTTGGTTTATTTTCATATATTTTACCGAATTGAATTCTCCTCCGCATGAAATAATTGACCAAAATCAGTCCACCCAATACCCAAAGTTCCTTGTGGAAGTGGAGGCAAATGAACGGTTCACATGAGCAAATGATGTTTTATAAACAGCCCCTGTGAGTTCCAAAAACATGGGTTAACTAGTAGTAATTAATGCTGAAAACAACTGCTCCAAAAATAATGGTTGTCCCATGTTCCCATATATAATGGGGTAATGGGAAGGTAAGATAGCAGGCTGCCTTCCAACACTAGGTTGAAGCAGCTTCCGTAGGAGACCTCCAAATTATGAAATGCCCTCCATAGGACTCGATCCCACGACCTTAAGGTTAAGAACCTTGTGCTCTACCAACTGAGCTTGATGGTTATTTAAAAAAAAAAAGCGGTTCATATTTAGAAATTTGAGCTTATAAGGCCAAGTTCAAACCTATCACCGTCACTCTTAATGGATAATCTGTAAATTCTTATGTAATCCTAATTATGTTCTAGGCATATTTTGACCCTTGAAATGGGAGAGACATCCCTGACCTAAATTTTTATGTACAAAAAATGAAGTAAATTAAGTTCAAAGAATCATCTTTGTAATATATCCTTACAATACATAATTTAAATTAGGTTAACTACATGATAGATCACTCTCGTTTATGTTTTGTTTACTTTTTTTTAACTGGATTCAAAAAATATAATGTATGGTCACTTTCATTTTTATTTATTTAAAATGTGGTCACTGAAGGTTAACTATCGTTAGATTTTTAACAAATTGATAACGTGTTACAATGATATAAAATTAAAAATGATAAACTACAAAAATGGTCACTAATCTTTTAGTAATTTTTTGTTTTCCTCACTAAAATTTTAAAATTAACAAATTGGTCACTAAGTCATCAAATAGTTCCTTATATTATTCTTTTATCTCTCTTTGTCATCTATTAACCCAGAAAAGTGGGATATAGAAATTTGATGAAGTATTTCATACCGATGAAGATGAGAATTCAAGGTGGAAAGTTTTCGGAAAATTTTCAATTCAAATGTGTATTTTCTTTCTTTATTTTTCATGGCTTTTGTTTCCTTGAATATTATTCTACTCTTAATGGGCGGTGTGGAGTAAGGAGATGAAGAATCATTATAGGGGGACGTATATCACAAAAAGGTATCGACCAATTTATTATTTTAAAAACTTCAGAGGAAAAATAAAAAATTATTCAAATATTAGTGACCATTTATGTAATTTACCCTTTTTATTTTTAATATTTACTATGTCACATCAATAATCCCTTAAAAATCTAATGACAACTAATCTTCCGTGACTATATCAATTAAACAAAAACAAAAATCATCATATATTATGTTTTTGAAATCAGTTAGAAAAACAGACAAAACATAAATGAGTGTGATCAATCATGTAGTTAACCCTTTAAATTAATCAATTAAGCTCATCTTGGTAATTTATATAGCAAGAGATTTGACCCAATTGAACTCTAAATCTAATTGACCCAAACAAAGAGAACATTGTCGAAATTGTTGAATGGTGGAAGGAACAAGATAACACTAGGAAGACAGGTGTTTTAAATGGACAAAAGATTGGGCAAACCAGATGACGTGTTGGGGTTGGGGTCACTTAATTTTAAAGCAATGCAAATGGGACTGTTATGCTACTTGCTTATTCATTACCAAATAACTCCAATCTTGTTTTGTATTATTTGTAGAGATTGTCAACTAATCCACCAATCAAGTTTTTCTAGAATATAATTACGTCAAAAATATTAGGATGTCACTGATAATTGTACCCGGACATTCTAACGTGACCTGTCCACTAGGTTTCAAAATTATAAATATTAGTTTATTTACTCTCTTTTTTTTTAATAAAATGATATTATTATTATGGGTAAATTACGTGTTTAGTATCTAAACTGTCAAATTTAATCCGTTTTAATGCTTAAACTTTCAATTTTTTTTTCAAAACTATGTCTAATGTTTGCTTTTTGTTTCATTTTAGAATCATGTCGTTAAAAATTTAATGCATGGGCTCGTCGGTCGATGCATCTACAGTCGTCGATCGTCGCAATTGTAGGGCGATGAAGCTCAAATTTTCCAACCGGTGTCTTTTCGACCTACTGAACGTGATTTCGGCCTCCGTTTCATCGAAAATGTCTCAATCTCCCAAATCAAAGACGGACTCTTTGACTTTTTATCATCTGATCTTCGTCGTCAACCTTTCCATGGCCTTGAAACTAGACTATGTTGGTCAACTCGTCAATCTCTTGTAGTCAAGCGTTCGGATTAGTCGTTTGTCCACCGGAGCTATGCCCCGTCAACTCGTCTATTAAGTTTTTAATGACAAGGTACTAAAATAAAACAAAACCTAAACGTTAGGCATGGTTTTGAAAATTTTGAAACTTCAGATACTAAAATAGACCAAAACTAATAGTTTATATACTAAATATGTAGTTTACTCTATTATATTAGCTTTATCTATCCAAGTAAGCAATATGTTGCTAGCTATATCCAACAAAGCTCCGGCTCAGCCCATTTTTTTTATTTATAAGTATTGGACAGAAGAATATCCCTTAATTTATAATAAAAAATTAATAACTTCAGTTTATAAAAAAATAAAATTAGAAAGACAAAACTCAAATAGATTAATTATGTTATTCACTTTCTCTGTTTATCTTATTATTTTTTAATTCAAAATTAAGCTGATTACTAAATAATATATGTTCTAAGTACTCTCTATCATTAACGTTCAAGTCGTTGGTACTCGAAATCATGACCTCTAAGAACAATAACAATTCCTTTAACCACTGAGATAAATTAATTCGTGTTTATACGTAAAATACACGTTAAAAGTATTAAAAATAACCGATCGAGACAGGATAATTATAAAAGATAATAATATAATTCAAAATATAAAGTTCATAATAGAACAAAAGGAAGATAGGGACATAACATAGCAACAATGACACAGTGGTAAATTTGGAAACATCTACCTCCCTCCCTTCAATTTCCATCTTCAACCAGACAATGATTTTGATGTAAACGATCTTCTACGAATTGCACCAAATGGCTTTCATTATTTTCTAGTAATATTCAGAATGAAAAGAAATGAAAAGAAAAGGTCAGATAAATATCACACTTAACTTTATTGCACAGCATTCACAATAAATGCTTATTCATTTTTTTACTTATTTACTGATTACTTCAAACCAATGGTAAATTATATGTTTAGTATATAAACTATCGATTTTGGTCCGTTTTAGTATCCAAACTTTTAATTTTTTCAAAATCATACCCAAAGTTTAGTTTCTCTTTCATTTTAGTACCCCATTCAAAATTTAACGTTAGGTTTTGGAAAAAATTGAAAGTTTATGTATTAAACGTGTTAAGTTTTTAATGGCGGGTAGTAAAGTGAAACAAAAACTAAACGTTAGGTACAATTTTGAAAAAAAATGAAAGAGTAGGTACTAAAATAGACCAAAATTTATAATTTAGGTACTAAATACATAGTTTATCCTAAAATCACTTATTATAGAAATTCATCATAAAAATAATTTTTTCAACTTGTTTTTTTAGACTTAAGGGTCACCTTTGTCCATGTAATATACCAAATTTATCATTTTCACATCAATCGTATTTTCGCATCAATTCAACCCTTAAAGTTGTTTAATTGCATCATTATATACCCTACCCTTAACTTAAAATCGTAAATTATAAACCTAGACCCTAAACCCTAACTTATAACTTAGGGTTTAAGTTAGGGGTAGGATATAAAATGATGCAATTGAGTAACTTCGAGGGTAAGGGTTAAATTGAGGAGGAAATGTTACCCTTTTTCCTTTTATTTATTAAATTAATATCTAAATCTTTAATTTTTTTTTGAATAGAAGTCGTTAGTTTTATTAAAAGAAAAATACTCATAATTACAAAGAAATTTACAACTAATCATAAACTAACACATAATTTGAACATTTCATATAACCATTAACATAATAAACTAGCTATTTAAGATCACATGTGATCATATAAGAAAAGGTTAATCTCATGGTTAATCTCAAGTAAATATTCGAACAAAGATTATAAAATATGTAATATTTCATCTCATTGGACTAATTTATAACAATATATACAATAAGATAATAAATTAACAATGCATGCTTGTTTATTACTAGGGAAACAATGATTACTAAAAAGTATTTTTTTAACAGGGTGAATTAATTTTTTTATCTTATTTACCCGATGAAAATGGTTGAATTCCTTTGAAAAGTGTGGCAGTTAATTTTACTTCAAATAGTTTTAACTTTTCCCAAACGTTACACAAATGATAATAATAATAATAAACGAAGGAAACGAAACACAATGTCACGAGAAGAAGAAAGGCTGTGAAATATATTTAGGGAAAAGAAGCAGCATTGCCTATCTAAACAAGAAAACGTTCAAAAGGGCAAAATTTAAGAGAAGATGACAACTTTCACGTGTAAGCAAACTTTTCGAATTTTGCGTCATGTTCATATTGTTTGAAGGACCAGACTAGAATTAAATAACAGAAATTTAAATTAATTAAATATTTAAAAAAACATTTAAATTATAAATAGGGAAAAGTACATAAATGGTCCCCGACTATAAGATGTTGCTTTGTTGGGTCCTCCGACTATTAGAAGTTATAAAATTGTCCCTCGACTATTCATATGTTTTAAACTCGTCATTTTTCGTTAAAAATTAACGGCAATCTGAACTGAACGTTAACATGTCGACTTAAACGACTATATGAAGTTGATTTGTTGAGTCCTCTGAATATTAGATGTTATGAAATGGTCCATTGACTATAGGACATTGTTTCGTTGAGTCCATTGACTATTAAAAGTTATCAAATTATAATCTTACTATTCATATGTTCTAGACTCGTTTTTTTTTTTTGTTAAAAATGACTATTAAAAGTTATCAAATTATAATCTTACTATTCATATGTTCCAGACTCGTTTTTTTTTGTTAAAAATTTTACGACAGTTTGAGACCGACGTTAATCTGCTAACTGTGATATGATAAAATCTGATTCCAAAATCTCAAACGACTATCATATCTCAGTCAACAGATTAACATACACCTTGAATGTTAATATATTTTAATGAAAATGGACGTGTGAAGACATTTAATTTCGTCCACCGTTATTTATATAATATTATATTATATAATTATATACATATATTTACATTTTATTTCACAGGCCCAAGACCAAAGAGCCCAGCAGAAACATGTGAGGTCCAACAGATCACACGTGACCCGAAGTCAACTTGGAGCCCCGAACCGAGTCCAAGTCCTCAACCCAAACTGATGCAAGGGTTCCAGAAGCTTTCTTATTCTGCGCCATTTTTCACGGCAGCACACCCCCAACGACCGAGCTTCTCGGTAACCACCAACGCCATTCAAAGAAAATAAACAACAAGCAACCAAGATATATTAGGACTCTATCTTGAATAGGATTCTAAAAATAGTGTTTGGTTTTTATTATAAATACATGTAATCGAACCATTCAAAGGGGGACGATTTGGTGCACGAGATATTACCTAGAGATTACCACGATAGCACACACAAATCTTACGAGTATTCATTAGCGAAATACGAGCAAAGCAATCTCGGAGATCAACATTTTGTAATCGTTTCGAAGCAAAATAAAGGGTAAAAAAAATCATATCTTCCTCGTTTTATCTTGCATGTGCATTTACTTCATCGTTTTGTTTCGAATAAAACTCAAAAATGGGTTCTTTGCCGAGGATCGAAGTGAGGGCAATCAAAATCTATTTTTTTAGAATTAGCCCTCCCGAGGTACATTCTTGAAAAACCAAGTGCGGATTTTAAAAGGAGTGGGGGTTACACCAAAAAATAGTTTCAAAAAATATCAAAAAAAACACATGAACATTCGAAACTTAAAAAAACAGAGGGGAACAAAGAAGCAAAGAAGAAATCAGAGAAGTTCTCACCTCGGATCGAAGAGGAGAGCCCGAAGTTAGCCGTATTTATTTTTCCTAAGAGAAGTGAAAGGGGAACGAAAAGTGAAAAAGGAGAATGACTTACCTCTCGGTCGCAACATATCCCCAACCAACTCAGAGAATAAAATCTCAAAGCTGGATTGTGCAGTCTCGAGCTTTGTGAGGTTAGTGCCAACTATTAGCTTTTTTTTAATTGCTCCTTTAATTGGTTTTGTGCCTGTTGTTAACATCTTTATTGGACTACTTATTAGGCATTAAATAATATTGTAATTATTGTCCTGTTATATGATTTCAATGTTCCTAAACGCATGGATCAATTAACACTTGGAAAAGCCATTTTGGCCATTTCTTTTGCGTGAGGTTAAATAAATCCCATGGTTTTGAACATTGGGCAAATTCATCATATGGTCCTTTATTATTATGGTTTTATTTATTTATTTAGTTTATTTTATTACTTTTTTTCCTTTGGTTTATGTAGTATTATTTAATATTTCTTATCTAATTTTTTTTATCAAAGGTAAGTAATTTGAATCGGGTTTTAAATTCTAATTTTGTAATTAAAGAAACCGATAAATTATTGTACCGAAAGGGCAGTTCAAGGGTGCTAATCCTTCCTTGACCGTAACCGACTCCGAACCCGACACATTTCTGGTAGAACGCAGACAGGTAAGATGGTGTCCGACCCACCTAAATTTGTTTTAAAATGGTCTGTGGCGACTCCCTAACACAATTATTCACGTCGAAGCCCAATTCCGGGGCTCAACCCGAAAGACGGTTACAACAACGTGTTTAGAACATATGAATATTTAGGTGACTATTTTGTAACTTTTCATAGTTAAAGATCTCAACAAAGTAATGTCTGATAGGACCATTTTATAACTTTTAATAATCGAGAGACTCAACAAAGTAACGTCCTATAGTCAGGTGACCATTTGTGTACTTTACCCTTATAAATATTGGATATTAATAATGTGACAGTACACACATTATAAACGTAAATATTCGAATGTAATCTTTTAAGGAGAACAAAATTTCCTTTTAGCACTGAGATCACTCATTAAAATTTATAAAATATACAATTATTGCGATAATAAATGATGTGGATTTATAAATATAATAAAATTTTAGTTTTATTTTTTTTATTTTCCAAAACCTTGTTATTAAATTAAGCTTTTAAACATTAATTATAATAATTTAAGAGAAAAATATATAAGATGTATTCAATTATTTTAAAATAGTTACACGAGTCGAATGATATTAAAAATAGTAGTTAAAATGATGATTGTTATCCTAAGAGGTATTAGGTTTGAGTATATCATTTGTTTGAGTGTTTAAGTGTTTATTATCAAATTATTAAGAATCTTTTGAACAAATACTACCTTATAATCTGCTCATATTAATTAAAAATATATTTTAAAATAATCATTTTAACAGTTGAACTTTTAAATATTATAAAACTAACATTAATTTAAAAATATTATTAAAATTAAACATTAAAATTTATTAATCATCATAAAATAACCATTAATCTCATCAAAATTTCCATCATTTAGATACAATATACTGACAAAACTTTTCAGATAACGTGATTGAAAAAAATTCGTAAAATAGTATAATCAATTTTTTTTCATGAAATAGGACGAAAGCTACAGTAACCATGGAACTCGCATGAATTACCATGCGAGATAGTCAACATGTATGTCGCATGGATTACCACGCGACACTCTATTTTATTTTTCTTTTTTTTCTTTTTTTAGAATTTATGATTTAAGGTTTTGGATTTGAAGATTGAGTATAATTAGGTGTTAGGATTTAGAGTTTTGAGGTTAGAGTTTAGAGTTTTTTAGGTCAATGAATGAGGTTTGAGTTTTAATTTAGGGTTTAAAGTTTATGATATAAGGTTTAGGGATTATGTATACTTTAGAGGTTAGGGTTTAGAGTTTCATGGTTAAGTTGTAGGGTTTGAGTTCTAATTTAGATAATTAACCCCACACCTTAAATTTTAAATCCTAAATTAAAATTCAAACTCCAAACTCTAATTGAAAAACTCTAAACCCTAACATTAAACTCTAATCTATAACCTTTAAACTATACTCATTTCTAAACCAAAACCCCAAGTTCTAAAAAAATAAATTGAAGAAATCGCATGGTGTTCCATGCGACACCCAAGAATGTCGCATGATAATCTATGAGAGATTCTTGTTCATGTAGCATTCATCTTATTTCACGAAACAATTTTTCAATCACACTATTTCTCAAAAATATTTTTCTCCACTCCATTATCACAAAAAATTAGCCCAAAATACTTTATTTGACTATATATATACATGAGAAAAATAAGAGCCACGTGGCCTACCCCTAAAAGACTTGGAAAATTTATCCTATTTCCCACCATACTTTATATACAGACTATAAATTAATGGCGGACTCACGCTATTTCACAGTTGTTTAACTCACATGCCTCATTCCCCCCAAGCCCTAAACAAACAAAGCCAAAAATCCGAAAATCAAAGCAGAACCCATATCTCAAATCCCACATCTTTTATTTATCAATCCCAAATGTAAATGTAATTCGCCTCATTTAACAGCGTTCCCCTACCCCCAATTTTTTTTTTGGCTTTTTTTGTATTTTTTTCATGGCTTCAGCTTGCGTTAACAATATCGGTGTTCCGCCGGAGAGTTTCCAGTTTGGTTGGTTGAATCCGAGGGTTTCGTTCAGCCGAGAAGAAGAGACGTCGTCGAAGGAGGAGAGGAGGATCGTGATTCGACGAAGATTCAAGATGTTCCGGCGGGTGAGTTCGAGTTCAGGCTTGTAGATCCAGAGCCGCCATGCTTCCGGCCGACGAGCTTTTTCCGACGGTAAACTCATGCCTCTACATTTCTCCGCCGTGAAACCATGGGCAAGAACGGCGACATCGGAATCCTTCGTTGAACGCCGTCAGATCCCGCGAAGCTTCGAGTCTTGCCCGGGGTTGGAATGGAGGTTTCCGGGTCGGATCATTACCTGTTTTCGCCAAGGCTCCGAGGTGTTCGAGCCGGTGGAGGCAACTTTTGGGGCTCAAAAGTGTTCAACGACGAACACTAATACCAATCATCATCAACAACAAGTTTCATCAAAATCTGATTCTCAGAGCAGCAAAATCTCGTTACAATCTAATAATAACCCAAAATCTCTCAAGCATTTCCTCCATAGAAGCTCGAAATCTTCTTCTTCCTTAGAGTCTTCATTGAGCCTTCCACTGTTGAAAAGCTCAGATTCTAAATCGGTCGCCATATCCGCATCCCAGTCCTAACCCTTTCGCTCCCTCCAGAACCCTAAAACCCAAAACCCACCGAGAATGAGGATGGTTAAACCCAGACGGGTTTCCGGGTCCGAATTCTTCCGGGAAAATCGTATTCGAAAGCCTGGAAAGAAGCTCAAGCAGTCCGAGCAGCTTCAATGGCGGTCCGAGTTTTAAACAAAGGGGAGTCGAGAGATCGTATTCGGCGAACGTTCGGATCACGCCGGTCCTGAACGTCCCTGTTTGTTCGTTACGTGGATCCTCGAAATCGGGTTCGGTTTTCGGGTTCGGGCAACTGTTCTCGTCTTCCCCGCAAAAGAATCCACCGGGAACCAACAAGGGCCATCAAACTAACAGCAACAGCAACAAACCAACGGATCGGAGTCATTGAGAAACAACACGAAAAAGACAAGATTTGGTAACAAAAAAAATTACTCCTTTTTACAAGCATTAAAACCAGTAAGTAGCTGAAGTATTTAATTCATGTGCTGTTATTGAGATATCATGTAATGAGGGTTCTTTGACATTACTCTCCATCACTTTTTAATTTCAAGTTAACAAAAAAATCGTAGAATTTAGCTGTAAATATCCTTTTTCCCCCTTCCAGTTACCCAGTTCATCATTGTTCTAAGTATTTCCCCGATTTCTTTGTTGAATTTGATCTGAAAAATATGGAATCCATGTACTTCCCTGTTGTTTTTAGTTTTCTGGGAGTCCACGCGCGGTAAAAGGCGCGTCTGTCAGGTCTAATATCAGTCTCTTTGATAATAATCATGTTGAGCTTATCTAATCTGTCTCTTTCAACGAATATTTTATTTCTTTGTTTTCAAAAATAAATAAAAATATTAATATTTTTTGAGATTTGTTGTTTTATTATGGAAATTGGGAAATGATGCCACAGTTTTGATGGCTGTATCACTTTCCTGTCCGCTCTGCTACAAATATTTTAGCCTTTGTTTTGTACTTTTAGGACTTCATGCCCTAATCTGTTTTAGGGTGCAGGGTGACACTTGGACCATATATATATAAGATTAATTATTATAATATTGAATTTTAATTTTATAAGAATTTTTAAAATTACTTTTGTATATAGTCATTTTTATTTGATTTATTGATTTAGATTAAGTACTATATAAGTCTATTATAAGATAATTTTTTGTCTAATTATTTTCATTTATAATGTTAAGACTCAAACCCTAATTTTGTTTTAAAATATTTAATATCTCATATTATTAGACTAATTGATTATTGATAAAAATAAAAAAGTAATTTAATTGTGTTAATATATTAATGTGAGATATTAATTTTGTTAATTTATCACGTTTAAAGAATTAAATTGTTAATTTTTATTAATCCTTACGTATAAACTATTTATTTTAATTTAATAATTTAACTAAGACTTAATAATATTATCAAATGATACTAATTTATCTACTTTCATAAAACATAAAGATCAAGTTTAGGTAAAATAAAATAGAACAATCAGATTTTATAAAGTATGAAATTTATATTAAATTTTAGTTTAAAGTATATAAATGGTCCCATGTCTTATTGAGTCATTTGATTATTAAAAATTATAAAATAGTCCTCCAATTATAAGATATTATTTTTTTAAATCTTTTAATTATTAAAAGTTATAAAATGGTCATTCGACTATTCATTCTATTCTAAATTTATCCTTTTTCATTAAAAAAATTGATAACAATTTGCGTTAGACGTTAACATGCTGATTGAGATATGATATAATATGAATCCAAAATCTCAAATGATTATCATATCTCAGTCAATATGTTAACGTTCAACTCAAACTATCATCAATTTTTTAACGAAAGATGACGAGTCTGGAACACAGTGAATAGTCAAGTGACCATTTTGTAACTTTTAATAATCATAGGAGTTAAAAAAGCAATATCCTATGGTCAGGGAATCATTTTATAACATTTAATATTTAGAAGACTCGAGAAATAAATACTCTGTAGTCTAGGGATAACTTATGTAATTTACCCTAAATTTTATTTAATTATCAAACATCATTTACTAATTTGTCTCTATCTCAGTGTCTAGTTATATTGATAAGTGATTTATATTATTTTGACAATCATTTCCCATGTTCCCAATAAAAATATATACTATATCATATTATTCATTTATTTTCTTGACGGTCCAAAAAGTAGCATTATTTGTTGCACTGGCCTTGCATCTTATTTCTAAATTTAGGAAGGGGGCTTTTCAACAGTTCATAATTAGACCTTAGATTATTTGAATTGAACCTCAAACTTTCCTCCTTTTGACGATAAGATTTGTCATTCCTTCATCACCATGATAATACTTTTTGGGATGGCCTTATCACGATGACATTTAGAGAACAAATTTTGTAGAAAATAAGGTGGGGTTTGCTACTGTTTCTCCTCATATTCTCTACCTCTACACTGAAAACAAGGAATCATTTAACAGTAATAGTATGCCATTTCTTATTTTGAGGGTTTTTCCGAATAATGTAAATACGATTGATTTGATATTTGAAGACGAGGTTATAGATTTATGGGTAAACTATATGGGCGACTCAATTGTAGTAAGATTATAAACCCGTCACTGAATCTCGAAAGTCATTAATTACCATTGTTATAAATTTGTCACCTTGTTAAGTATATAAAGGACGTTAATTTTTAGTTAAAAGTGACATGATTATAACAATCGATAAATTCAGTGATCCTGTTGTAATTAATAACTTAACACGTGCTTATTTTTAACGATGAAATGACAAGTTTATAACTATTTATTGATTGAATAATTTGTTTATAACTTTTTAAAATTCAATGACTCATTTATAACATTATTAATAACAGAGTGACTTGAGATATAACTTGCCCTTGATTTATCATTGTTTTGGTTTAATTACATTTTATGTTCATGTTAAATTTGAAATAGAATAAATTAAGGTCCAATCTCATTTTTTATGTTCATGTTAAATTTGAAATAGAATAAAAAATTAATAACTTCAGTTTATAAAAAATTAAAATTAGAAAGACAAAACTCAAATAGATTAATTATGTTATTCACTTTCTCTGTTTATCTTATTATTTTTTAATTCAAAATTAAGCTGATTACTAAATAATATATGTTCTAAGTACTCTCTATCATTAACGTTCAAGTCGTTGGTACTCGAAATCATGACCTCTAAGAACAATAACAATTCCTTTAACCACTGAGATAAATTAATTCGTGTTTATACGTAAAATACACGTTAAAAGTATTAAAAATAACCGATCGAGACAGGATAATTATAAAGATAATAATATAATTCAAAATATAAAGTTCATAATAGAACAAAAGGAAGATAGGACATAACATAGCAACAATGACACGTGGTAAATTTGGAAACATCTACCTCCCTCCCTTCAATTTCCATCTTCAACCAGACAATGATTTGATGTAAACGATCTTCTACGAATTGCACCAAATGGCTTTCATTATTTTCTAGTAATTCAGAATGAAAAGAAATGAAAAGAAAAGGTCAGATAAATATCACACTTAACTTTATTGCACAGCATTCACAATAAATGCTTATTCATTTTTTTACTTATTTACTGATTACTTCAAACCAATGGTAAATTATATGTTTAGTATATAAACTATCGATTTTGGTCCGTTTTAGTATCCAAACTTTTAATTTTTTCAAAATCATACCCAAAGTTTAGTTTCTCTTTCATTTTAGTACTCCATTCAAAATTTAACGTTAGGTTTTGGAAAAAATTGAAATTTTAGGTACTAAACGTGTTAAGTTTTTAATGGCGGGTAGTAAAGTGAAACAAAAACTAAACGTTAGGTACAATTTTGAAAAAAATGAAAGAGTGGGTACTAAAATAGACCAAAATTTATAATTTAGGTACTAAATACATAGTTTATCCTAAAATCACTCATTATAGAAATTCATCATAAAAATATTTTTAGACTTAAGGGTCACCTTTTGTCCATGTAATATACCAAATTTATCATTTTCACCTCAATCGTATTTTCGCATCAATTCAGCCCTCAAAGTTGTTTAATTGCATCATTATATACTCTATCCCTAACTTAAAATCGTAAATTATAAACCTAGACCCTAAACCCTAACTTATAACTTAGGGTTTAAGTTAGGGGTAGGATATAAAATGATGCAATTGAGTAACTTCGAGGGTAAGGGTTAAATTGAGGAGGAAATGTTACCCTTTTTCCTTTTATTTATTAAATTAATATCTAAATCTTTAACTTTTTTTGAATAGAAGTCGTTAGTTTTATTAAAAGAAAAATACTCATAATTACAAAGAATATTTACAACTATAATCATAAACTAAACACATAATTTGAACATTTTCATATAACCATTAACATAATAAACTAGCTATTTAAGATCACATGTGATCATATAAGAAAAAGGTTAATCTCAAGTAAAATATTCGAACAAAGATTATAAAATATGTAATATTTCATCTCATTGGACTAATTTATAACAATATATACAATAAGATAATAAATTAACAATGCATGCTTGTTTATTACTAGGGAAACAGTGATTACTAAAAAGTATTTTTTTAACAGGGTGAATTAATTTTTTTAATCTTATTTACCCGATGAAAATGGTTGAATTCCTTTGAAAAGTGTGGCAGTTAATTTTACTTCAAATAGTTTTAACTTTTCCCAAACGTTACACAAATGATAATAATAATAATAAACGAAGGAAACGAAACACAATGTCACGAGAAGAAGAAAGGCTGTGAAATATATTTAGGGAAAAGAAGCAGCGTTGCCTATCTAAACAAGAAAACGTTCAAAAGGGCAAAATTTAAGAGAAGATAACAACTTTCACGTGTAAGCAAACTTTTCGAATTTTGCGTCATGTTCATATTGTTTGAAGGACCAGACTAGAATTAAATAACAGAAATTTAAATTAATTAAATATTTAAAAAAAACATTTAAATTATAAATAGGGAAAAGTACATAAATGGTCCCCGACTATAAGATGTTGCTTTGTTGGGTCCTCCGACTATTAGAAGTTATAAAATTATCCCTCGACTATTCATATGTTTTAAACTCGTCATTTTCGTTAAAAATTAACGGCAATCTGAACTGAACGTTAACATGTCGACTTAAACGACTATATGAAGTTGCTTTGTTGAGTCCTCCGAATATTAGATGTTATGAAATGGTCCATTGACTATAGGACATTGTTTCGTTGAGTCCATAGACTATTAAAAGTTATCAAATTATAATCTTACTATTCATATGTTTCAGACTCGTTTTTTTTTTTTGTTAAAAATGACTATTAAAAGTTATCAAATTATAATCTTACTATTCATATGTTCCAGACTCGTTTTTTTTTTGTTAAAAATTTTACGACAGTTTGAGACCGACGTTAATCTGCTAACTGTGATATGATAAAATCTGATTCCAAAATCTCAAACGACTATCATATCTCAGTCAACAGATTAACATACACCTTGAATGTTAATATATTTTAATGAAAATGGACGTGTTTAGAACATATGAATATTTAGGTGACTATTTTGTAACTTTTCATAGTTAAAGGACTCAACAAAGTAATGTCTGATAGGACCATTTTGTAACTTTTAATAATCGAGAGACTCAACAAAGTAATTTCCTATAGTCAGGGGACCATTTGTGTACTTTACCCTTATAAATATTGGATATTAATAATGTGACAGTACACACATTATAAACGTAAATATTCGAATGTAAATCTTTTAAGGAGAACAAAATTTCCTTTTAGCACTCAGATCACTCAATAAAATTTATAAAATATACAATTATTGCGATAATAAATGATGTGGATTTATAAATATAATAAAATTTTAGTTTTATTTTTTTATTTTCCAAAACCTTGTTATTAAATTAAGCTTTTAAACATTAATTATAATAATTTAAGAGAAAAATATATAAGATGTATTCAATTATTTTAAAATAGTTACACGAGTCGAATGATATTAAAAATAGTAGTTAAAATGATGATTGTTATCCTAAGAGGTATTAGGTTTGAGTATATCATTTGTTTGAGTGTTTAAGTGTTTATTATCAAATTATTAAGAATCTTTTGAACAAATACTACCTTATAATCTGCTCATATTAATTAAAAATATATTTTAAAATAATCATTTTAACAGTTGAACTTTTAATATTTAAACTTTTAAATATTATTTAAACATAATTATTAATCTTAAACATTAAAAATCAAAATAATCATCATAAATAACCATCAAAATTTCCATCATTTAGATACAATATACTGACAAAACTTTTCAGATAACGTGATTGAAAAAAATTCGTAAAATAGTATAATCAATTTTTTTTTCATGAAATAGGACGAAAGCTACAGTAACCATGGAACTCGCATGAATTACCATGCGAGATAGTCAACATGTATGTCGCATGGATTACCACGCGACACTCTATTTTATTTTTATTTTTTTCCTTTTTTTAGAATTTATGATTTAAGGTTTTGGATTTGAAGATTGAGTATAATTAGGTGTTAGGATTTAGAGTTTTGAGGTTAGAGTTTAGAGTTTTTTAGGTCAATGAATGAGGTTTGAGTTTTAATTTAAGGTTTAAAGTTTATGATATAAGATTTAGGGATTATGTATACTTTAGATGTTAGGGTTTAGAGTTTCATGGTTAAGTTGTAGGGTTTGAGTTCTAATTTAGATAATTAACCCCACACCTTAAATTTTAAATCCTAAATTAAAATTTAAACTCCAAACTCTAATTGAAAAACTCTAAACCCTAACATTAAACTCTAGTCTATAACCTTTAAACTATACTCATTTCTAAACCAAAACCCCAAGTTCTAAAAAAAACAAATTGAAGAAATCGCATGGTGTTCCATACGACACCCAACAATGTCGCATGATAATCTATGAGAGATTCTTGTTCATGTAGCATTCATCTTATTTCACGAAACAATTTTTCGATCACACTATTTCTCAAAAATATTTTTCTCCACTCCATTATCACAAAAAATTAGCCCAAAATACTTTATTTGACTATATATATACATGAGAAAAATAAGAGCCACGTGGCCTACCCCTAAAAGACTTGGAAAATTTATCCTATTTCCCACCATACTTTATATACAGACTATAAATTAATGGCGGACTCACGCAATTTCACAGTTGTTTAACTCACATGCCTCATTCCCCCCAAGCCCTAAACAAACAAAGCCAAAAATCCGAAAATCAAAGCAGAACCCATATCTCAAATCCCACATCTTTTATTTATCAATCCCAAATGTAAATGTAATTCGCCTCATTTAACAGCGTTCCCCTACCCCCAATTTTTTTTTTGGCTTTTTTTGTATTTTTTTCATGGCTTCAGCTTGCGTTAACAATATCGGTGTTCCGCCGGAGAGTTTCCAGTTTGGTTGGTTGAATCCGAGGGTTTCGTTCAGCCGAGAAGAAGAGACGTCGTCGAAGGAGGAGGAGGATCGTGATTCGACGAAGATTCAAGATGTTCCGGCGGGTGAGTTCGAGTTCAGGCTTGTAGATCCAGCCGCCATGCTTCCGGCCGACGAGCTTTTTTCCGACGGTAAACTCATGCCTCTACATTTCTCCGCCGTGAAACCACATGGGCAAGAACGGCGACATCGGAATCCGTCGTTGAACGCCGTCAGATCCCGCGAAGCTTCGAGTTCTTGCCCGGGGTTGGAAATGGAGGTTTCCGGGTCGGATCATTACCTGTTTTCGCCCAAGGCTCCGAGGTGTTCGAGCCGGTGGAGGCAACTTTTGGGGCTCAAAAAGTGTTCAACGACGAACACTAATACCAATCATCATCAACAACAAGTTTCATCAAAATCTGATTCTCAGAGCAGCAAAATCTCGTTACAATCTAATAATAACCCAAAATCTCTCAAGCATTTCCTCCATAGAAGCTCGAAATCTTCTTCTTCCTTAGAGTCTTCATTGAGCCTTCCACTGTTGAAAAGCTCAGATTCTAAATCGGTCGCCATATCCGCATCGAGATTATCCCTTTCTTCTTCATCGTCTTCCGGTCACGAGCACGACGATTTTCCCCGACTATCACTCGATGCCGATAAGCCAAGTCCTAACCCTTTCGCTCCCTCCAGAACCCTAAACCCAAACCCCATAGAACTCGAAATCTTCTTCTTCCTTAGAGTTTCATTGAGCCTTCCACTGTTGAAAAGCTCAGATTCTAAATCGGTCGCCATATCCGCATCGAGATTATCCCTTTCTTCTTCATCGTCTTCCGGTCACGAGCACGACGATTTTCCCCGACTATCACTCGATGCCGATAAGCCAAGTCCTAACCCTTTCGCTCCCTCCAGAACCCTAAACCCAAACCCACCGAGAATGAGGATGGTTAAACCCAGACCGGGTTCCGGGTCCGACGGTAATCAAACGGGAGCTGGCGGGGCTCGGGTGGGCCGGATTCCGATCCGGAGGGAGCGAACGGCGAGCCGGGGAGTTTCAGTGGATAGTCCGAGGATGAATTCTTCCGGGAAAATCGTATTCGAAAGCCTGGAAAGAAGCTCAAGCAGTCCGAGCAGCTTCAATGGCGGTCCGAGTTTTAAACAAAGGGGAGTCGAGAGATCGTATTCGGCGAACGTTCGGATCACGCCGGTCCTGAACGTCCCGTTTGTTCGTACGTGGATCCTCGAAATCGGGTTCGGTTTTCGGGTTCGGGCAACTGTTCTCGTCTTCCCCGCAAAAGAATCCACCGGGAACCAACAAGGGCCATCAAACTAACAGCAACAGCAACAAAACAACGGATCGGAGTCATTGAGAAACAACACGAAAAAGACAAGATTTGGTAACAAAAAAAATTACTCTTTTTACAAGCATTAAAACCAGTAGTAGCTGTAGTATTTAATTCATGTGCTGTTATGAGATATCATGTAATGAGTTCTTTGACATTACTCTCCATCACTTTTAATTTCAAGTTAACAAAAAAATCGTAGAATTTAGCTGTAAATATCCTTTTCCCCCCTTCCAGTTACCCAGTTCATCATTGTTCTAAGTATTTCCCCGATTTCTTTGTTGAATTTGATCTGAAAAATATGGAATCCATGTACTTCCCTGTTGTTTTTAGTTTTCTGGGAGTCCACGCGCGGTAAAAGGCGCGTCTGTCAGGTCTAATATCAGTCTCTTTGATAATAATCATGTTGAGCTTATCTAATCTGTCTCTTTCAACGAATATTTTATTTCTTTGTTTTCAGAAAAATAAATAAAAAATATTTAATATTTTTGGAGATTTGTTGTTTTATTATGGAAATTGGGAAATGATGCCACAGTTTTGATGGACTGTATCAGACTTTCCTGTCCACTCTGCTACAAATATTTTAGCCTTTGTTTTGTACTTTTAGGACTTCATGCCCTAATCTGTTTAGGGTGCAGGGTGACACTTGGACCACATATATATAAGATTAATCATTATAATATTGAATTTTAATTTTATAATAATTTAAAATTACTTTTGTATATAGTCATTTTTATTTGATTTTTGATTTAGATTAAGTACTACATAAGTCTATTATAAGATAATTTTTTGTCTAATTTTTTTTATTTATAATGTTAAGACTCGAACCTTAATTTTATTTTAAAATATTTAATATCTCATATTATTAGACTAATTGATTATGGATAAAAATAAAAAGTAATTTAATTGTGTTAATATATTAACGTGAGATATTAATTTTGTTAATTTATCACGTTTAAAGAATTAAATTGTTAGTTTTTATTAATCCTTACGTATAAACTATTTATTTTAATTTAATAATTTAACTAAGACTTAATAATTTTATCAAATTTACTAATTTATCTACTTTCAAAACATAATGATCAAGTTTAGGTAAATAAAATAGAATAATCAGATTTTATAAAGTATGAATTTTATATTAAATTTTAGTTTAAAGTATAAATGGTCCAATGTCTTATTGAGTCATTTGATTATTAAAATTATAAAATAGTCCTCCAATTATAAGATATTTTTTAAATCTTTTAATTATTAAAAGTTATAAAATGGTCATTTGACTATTCATTGTGTTCTAAATTTGTCCTTTTTCGTTAAAAATTTGATAACAATTTGTGTTAGACGTTAACCTGCTGATTGAGATATGATATAATATGAATCCAAAATCTCAAATGATTATCATATCTCAGTCAATATGTTAACGTTCAACTCAAACTATCATCAATTTTTAACGAAAAATGACGAGTCTGAAACACAGTAATAGTCAAATGATCATTTTATAATTTTTAAGAATCAGAAGACTCAAAAAGCAACATCTTATGGTCAGAGAATCATTTTATATTTAATATTTAGAAGTCTCAAAAAATAAATACTTTATAGTCTAGGGATAACTTATGTAATTTACCTAAATTTTATTTAATTATGAAACATCATTTACTAATTTGTCTCTATCTCTATCTCAGTGTATAGTTATATTGATAAGTAATTTATATTATTTGACAATAATTTCCCATTTTCCCAATAAAATATATACTATATCATACTATTTATTTATTTATTTTCTTGACGGTCCAAAAAGTAGCATTATTTGTTGCTGGCCTTGTATCTTATTTCTAAATTTAGGAAGGGGCTTTTCAACAGTTCATAATTAGACCTTAGATTATTTGAATTGAACCTCAAACTTTCCTCCTTTTGACGATAAGATTTGTCATTCTTTCATTTCCATTATAATACTTTTTGGATGGCCTTATCACGATAACATTAGAGAACAAATTTTGTAGAAAATAAGGTGGGTTTGCTACTGTTTCTCCTCATATTCTCTACCTCTACACTGAAAACAAGGAATCATTTAACAGTAATAGTATGCCATTTTCTTATTTTTGAGGTTTTTTCCGAATAAATAGTAAATACGATTGATTTGATATTTGAAGACGAGGTTATAGATTTATGGGTAAATTATATGGGGGACTCAATTGTTAGTAAGATTATAAACCCGTCACTGAATCTCGAAAGTCATTAATTAGTCCATTGTTATAAATTTGTCACCTTGTTAAGTATATAAAGGACGTTAATTTTTAGTTAAAAGTGACATGATTATAACAATCGATAAATTCAGTGATCCTGTTGTAATTAATAACTTAACACGTGCTTATTTTTAACGATGAAATGACAAGTTATAACTATTTATTGATTGAATAATTTGTTTATAACTTTTTAAAATTCAATGACTCATTTGTAACATTATTAATAATAGAGTGACTTGAGTTATAACTTACCCTAGATTTATCATTGTTTTGGTTTAATTAAATTTTATGTTCATGTTAAATTTGAAATAGAATAAATTAAGGTCCAATCTCATTTTTTATTCAAATAGTTGTTCAAGTCCTTACATATTTTAAAATCGAACAACTTTATCCTATAATTTATCTTTTTTTTGTCCCTTCAATTTAAATAGGTTAATCTTTCCTCTCCTATACTTTTAGTGACTGATATAAACTTGAACGGTTGAACCTATATAAAAATGAATTATTTGTCTTGATTTAAAATTTGATAAAAACATGAATATAGGTTTATTGAACTAAATTTGCCCTTGGATTTGGAGAACGCATAATACTAAAATTAGCCCCCAATATTTATCAAAATTGTCATTTTGCCCTCATTTTATTTTATGGCGCATTTTGACTCCAACATTTCATTTTAGGGCAAAAAGGTCCCTAACATATTATAGAATAATTTTGTCTATTATTCTTTTCTTTGGGGTCTTTTAACCCTCAAAGTTTCATTTTAGGTTAAAAAAACTTTTGTTTTGGAACGTTAATCGCGTGTTAACTGATGATTTTTATCTACAGATGGAGTTTTTGTCCCAAATGAAACATTAAAATCCAAAATATTAAAAAAGAAAAGAAAAAAACTAAAATGATCATTTTTAATAAACTCTTAGGACTATTTTTGACACTATGTCTTTGGAGAATATAGGCAATAGCATGGAATCTACTTTTATTAGGTTTGGGAGTGGCCTCACATCTATGGTTATTGTCTATTGCCCACTATTCATTTTATTCCCACCCTACTTATTTATGCCCTTTGGACCGATCCTTATATTTTATGACATGGATGACAAAAATAGCATCCCTTTGAGTTGTAAATTATTATTAAAGTCCATTTTTTTGTATAAATCAAATGATCTCATTGATAAAAAATTATTATTATTTATTGGGATTTTAAGGTATAACACTATTAATATCAGTGGTATGACCGTTTAATATCTAACTATTTAAG